>NC_140960.1:59598708-60798708 GCF_014529385.1 Adiantum capillus-veneris
CATCTTTTTATGGGCACACTCAATCATATTCCCTTTTTTATAGGTAGCACCTTCATTTGGATATGCTTAAGCTATTTAAAGAAGCTCATCACTTAGTAATATTCTTTGAATAATGTGTTGAAATCTGCTCTAGTCATAATATAATGAGAGCTTTAGGGCACTTGGAGGTCAACTAGAAGGATTTTGATGCTAGTTAATGAGTTCAATTTAGGGCACTTGGAGGTCTATTGGAAGGAATTAGATGCTTGTTACGTCTAATTCTAACTCCTCTTTAAAAAAGTTTTTTGGATATAAAGTTAAGAATTTTGTTAAATCTATTGGCCCTTTTGGAGGGGGAAAAACATATATTGGTTTCCATTTAGATGTGAAACCATGACAAGAACTTTCAAAAATATTGAGCCTCTATCATGGTATGTACAAAAAGGTGTGCACTTTCAAATTCAATTTCGAGCCTCTAGATGCACTTGGCTAAAACTTGATTCCGAACCTCTACCATAGCTAGGTACAAAAATGATAGAAGCTAAACCCCTACAAAATAGAAGAAGGCATGGAGGCTCAAACTTAAGTTCTAGCCTCTACCGTTGCTAGATACAAAAATGGTAGACACTAAACCTCTACCCAAATAAAATAATTCATGGAGGCTCGACTAAAGTTTGAGCCTCTTCCTTTGCTAGATACAAATTGGTAGAGACTAAACCCCTACCAAATAGAAGAAGGTTTGAGCCTCTGTCACTAGATATAGAATTAGTAATATGAAATAGATGATTAGTTTCTTGGGTAATTTGCTAAATCAAACAAGGTCTCTCACCCAATATGAGTGTCGGCGTGTGAGAAGCTCAAGACAAGAAGTGGTAGTTGAGATTCTTTCCAATTGTGCATGCTATCTAAGAAGCAAGGCGAGAGCATGTGATACAAACCCTTAGACAAAGGGCATGGAATGCATGACAAGCATTGGAAGCAAAACCAAACCCTTGGTGTGATCATTCACAAAGATTCCATAAAGTGGCCTTCATATTGTGATTGTCTTGAAGCTAGTGTGCCTTAGACCTATGAACAACTTTCGATGCAAGCTCTTGTGTTCTATAATGTGACTGGATTTTAGTATAGTATAGGCTATAATAATAGAAATGGTAGTATACGTAGAAGAAGAATAAGAGAGGAAGATAATTTTTAACGTCTGAGGAAACTATCCCAAGAGACCTTACAGATCTAGCTGATGAGGAGATTTGATTGGATCATAATATGTATAGTGTATAGTATAATAGAAATGGAAGTAGATCATGGTGAGGGGTTGCAGTAGGCTTGCTTTGCATTGAATGTCGTGGAAGACGAGATCAATGGCTCTCACAGGCATCTCGTGTTGCTTTCATGCAAATGCTTGCCAACATGCAAGGCCTTGTCACACCAGTCCTAATATCCTAGTGTGATGCTTTCAAGAACCATGCCAACTACAGCCGCAGACTCCTACGCACGGCTAACTGGCTTGAAATGTCCTCATGCGCCATGTTCAGGTTCCTTTGCATAAGGTTTCACCTTTGTGAGATCTCTCAGCATGGCAGGCTTCTTTGTGACAAGATCTATGAAAGAGCTTGCAGATGATCCAACCTTCACATCCAAGATCTTGTAAGCCCTCTCAACATACTAAGAGGCTTCTCTCAGCATTTGACACAAGGGTGAACGATAAAAAATACCTTCATTCCCAAAGCCAATCAGCAAAGTGGAATAGGTTGTGGCATTGCACACAAGTAGGATCAACTAGTACATAAAAAGGACGAGAAAATTGAGCAGAAAGGAACAAAACAAACGATCAAATGAAGCCTAAGACTAAAACACCATTGGACACAAGGGTAGTGGCTAATACCACAAATGATTCCAAGTCACACAAGTGATGATGCAAATTCCAAAAGTGGATGAGCCGTGGCCACAAGCCTTATGGGAAACAATGCAAAATAGAAAGGATAGTAGTGTAACTTTCAAGTTTGCACTTATCATTGAGATCAATATAGATCACGATCTTTACCCTAGACATATACAATCTCTATATGGTGATGCAAGAACAGAAGTATCTGCTGAGAGTAAGACTGAAACATTGAAGACGTTGGAGAGGGGGAATAGGGAACACACCCAGAACACAAAATGTTTGCCTCTCTATAGTCCAGGGGTTCCACAACACCCCTAACCTCTCTAATAACACCTTCAATTGGCTAATTTGCACTAATAACTCCACTTTAGCATACAGAACAATTGTCTCACACCTTGCAAAAAACACCTTACAACACAAACATACCCACACTGCTCAACCCACCCTTCCAACTCACAAGACACCCCAATTCTACCCTCTTGGTAACACCCTTCACCCTCTGCAAGGACTGGCAAGTACACAAAGAGCAAGAGAAAAGGAGGGGGATGGGGAGAAGCAACACAAGAAATAGGGGCAAAGGTTTGGTAGTGTTGCATAGGGAGATAGTACAATCAAGTATGCAGTTCCAATGGCAAGCTTGCAATACACAGGCTTGAAAACCTCCAATAACTCTCTCTGGCCAAAAAGCCACCTTGGTCCAAAAGACCCCAAAAAATGAATGTCTACCTCCTTTTATAGGGGTGTGTCTAGGAGATCTAAAAAAGAAATAATGGGGAAGCTCCCATCTCGTGCACTTCACTTGCAGCTGCATTTGGAATTTCCTTCCATTGCTTGCACCTGGCATAGTCTATTTTAGCAACCTTTGCATGGCACCTCTATGCTTTGTCTGCTCAATTTGGCGAACCTTGCATTTGGACTTTTGGATACCTCTTGGATAGTCTCTCTCTCTCTCTCTCTCTCTCTCTCTCTCTCTCTCTCTCTCTCTCTCTCTCTCTCTCTCTCTCTCTCTCTCTCTCTCTCTCTCTCTCTCTCTCTCTCTCTCTCTCTTCATTTGCTCCCTTTTGGTCTAGCCTTTGGGCTCTTTCTCTCTCTTTCCTGCTCACTGCCCGTGGGATCCTCCTCTTGACCGGTCTCGAGCTCACCTTCTCTTTCTTCCTCTCACCTCTTGCACTACCGCGGGACCCATCCCCTCCACTAGCAATAGCGACATCGCTATTGGGGGGGGCACCTCGCCCTCAAAAGATCTTGCCTCATTATGCGCGGGCACAAGCCCTTAAGGGCCTCCACATCACTGCCTTGTCGAGCCTCCATCCACTGGCATCGCGCCACTGGTGGCGCAGGGCCCAACGCCCTCATTCTCCAAAAGCCTCCGCCTACAATGCAACACCACCGACGGACCACACACGCAGCGCCCACGGACGAGCGGTCATAGCCAAGGCACCACGGAGCTCACGCTCGCCTCACCACACCCAATATGGGCGCCACATTGCAGCTCATATACCCCCTCATTCCATTTGGCCTGTTGCACGTATGGGATTGCTACCTACCATGTGGCAGCCGCTTGTCAAAAAGCCTACAAGGCCCTTGCAAAATTTCAAAAACACCCTTTGTAAAAACCCCATGCTATTCAACTTTCCCCCCCACTTGTACTGCCTGCCAATTGGCCGCTGGTGATCCATCTATCAAGCCGCAAAGCCTGGCCAAAAAGTCACTGAGCCGACTCCAACTACCGCCAACCTTGCCGCACTTCACAATTCTCCAAGGCCGCAAAAATCGATCAAAACATCTGCAATCAACCCCGAACAAGTGCACCCAATCTTCCGGCTTCTATATCTTTTCGCTCTGGGCTTCGTTTGACGTGCAGTAAATTCCTGCGGCTCCGTTTGACGTGCAGTAAATTCCTGCTAGCTCTGTATGATGCACACCCTGCTGTAGAACCTTGCCGCAACTCAAAAGACGCCAGATTGCATGATTCCCCATGTGGTCAGGTGGGCACCCACGAGCCCCCGGAAAAACTTCAGTTGGCAATAAAATGCAATCCGTAGCTCCTATCTACAACCTGAAAAGACGAGTAGGCCCCATAAATTGAGCACTACACACCTCTACCTTGACTTCCACTTGGACCACCTATCCTCAACTGCCCTGTCCGGGAAGAATCTACAACACACTGAACCTTCATCCTTCCATAACTTGGGCTCCGTAGCTCCATTTGATGAGTCGTCTAGACCTGCACCTTCAGCACTTCAAGCTCTACATTCCTGGACCCAAAAGGTGCACCCTACATCTCCTTCACCTGTTCCCCAAATTAGCCCTGTATGGAGCCTTCCTTGGCCTATAAACCGCATTAGTCATACACCTCCGCTACTGCCTATCAGCCCATGATCTTCCTAGCTGCTCCAACCTTTTGCCAAGCTTCTGCTAACCTGCACATATCTACCCATGCCACCTTCTAGGGTCGACACACTTTGGCTGTACCATCATTGCCCACCCCCTAGTTGAGCATTTATGCTCAACCCCATAAGAGCTTTATTCCACTTTTAACTGCAAAACCTGGCACACACTATGAGAAAACCGAAACCATATGTACATTTTGCCTGTTGTGAAACCTTCAAGTGGTTGTCCCACCCCCTGCATCATATAGCTTCCACCTGAATCAAACACCTGCCTTTGATATCTTCCACCTATCTGTAATTTCTCACCATAGTGCCGTACCGCAGCACCTAGATCACCATGTGTGTACGCTACCTTCAGCACTCCTTGCATCTCTCAGCAAATTGTCTACTCCACACCAAGCATCATCAAGCATATCACCATCCAAAAAACATGTACCTGACACCGAGCTCCAACACATGTCTGACCCTCCCTCCCAACCAAATAAAGTGGAGGCCTTGAGCATAGACCCCTGTACTTAGTGAACCATATTCCACATAGTTGTATCTACCACCATACGCATCAACCATAGCTTACATACCTTCAATGGAAGAAAAGTCACTGTTTGGGATTCTTCTTTCTCCACCATTGGACATGTCTGCTGCATCGGAATCTCCTTGGTCTTCATCAAGAATCTGGGCTTGCTTTGTTCCCTACTCTTCTTGCACACGGGCTACTACCATATCATCAAACACATAAGAGGGCAACTTTACCTTTACCAGTTCAAGTTCCTCATACTCTGTCATAGGATGTGGACTCATCCGCTCCATTCTCCTCGCTTGTCTCCCAGCTACTCGAGCTTGTATCTTCATCATCATCGGCATTATATATCAACTCCGTATCAGCATCTGCATCCACTTGCTACTCCACAAAAGCTTGACCATCATCCTAACTTCACTCACTTTCTTCATCAGCTTTTGAACCCTCGGTATCTGCAACTTGATTGCATGCTGTTATCTTTTCATGCAATCTTTTCACAAGAACAAGCTTTACCTTTTCAAGCTGCACCGGAACCTCCACATCTGCTACCAGTTTCGCATCTCTGTTCACCTCAACATGGAGCTTCTCCTCGTTGACAAGCTCGTCCATCCTCAGCATAGGCACTTCACATGCTGGAAATCTCCAAGGAACGTAACCAATAGTAGGTCTTACCTCAACAGGCTCTACACTTCAAACAATCGTAATCACCTTTGGTTGGACCAAAAGCACTTTGCTATCTCCACATCAGGCGTATAATCTGTTGGTTTCAACATGCCCAGCTCCAACTTCCGCTTTACCTTTTTGCTCTTTATCTTTGCCAGATAGACTATGTCTTCGTATGTATCTACACCGTCTTCGACCTTTTCTCTAAGCCTCGGATGTAAACACTCCAGCAGCTTTGACAGCTTCAAATACTGGTTGCTTTTGACCCCAGTAGCAACCTCTAATTGCTTCCAACAAGCTTCAAAATGGAGAAATATTTACTTACATCCTGGTGTATCGCCTTCCGCCTTGTACCAGCTTCTTCTGCTGTAATCACTTTCCAAAACTGCTCCAAAAACTGACTTTGCAATCTTTGCCAACATTCTCGATCATTGCTCTATAAACCATCGAACCACACCTTGGCTTGTCCTCGCATCAACAGCAGCACCGTCTGCAATCGTTTTGCATCCGTCGATATATGCATTGACAACAGCCATTACTCAAAATCTGCTAACCAATCCTCGGGATCTTCAACACCCATAAATATGGGGCCGAAACCTGGCTCCACCATCTCTCTCAGCTTCAAACTCGACCATCAAACACCTCCACCATCAGCCAACCACTTTGCTGGTTAAAAAACACCACTTTAACCCGCAAATTGGAGCATCAAATAGCTCCTCAGTGGGGGCACCAGAAGATGGAGAGGGGGAATAGGGAACGCACCCAGAACACAAAACGTTTGCCTCTCTGTAGCCCAGGGATTCCACAGCACCCCTAACCTCTCTAATAACACCTTCAAATTGGCTAATTTGCACTAACAACTCCACTTTAACATACAGAACAACTTTCTCACACCTTGCAAAAAACACTTTACAACACAAACGCACCCACACTGCTCAACCCACCCTTCCGACTCACAAGACACCCCGATTCTGCCCTCTTGGTAACACGTTTCAAGCTGCAGGCAAACCCTCTGCACAAGCACTGGCAAGTACACAAAGAGCGAGAGAAAAGGAGGGGGATGGGGAGAAGCAACACAAGAAATAGAGGCAAAGGTTTGGTAGTATTGCATAGGGAGATAGTACAATCAAGTATGCAATTCCAATGGCAAGCTTGCAATACACAGGCTTGAAAACCTCCAATAACTCTCTTTGGCAAAAAAGCCACCTTCGTCCAAAGACCCCAAGAAATGAACGTCTACCTCCTTTTATAGGGGTGTGTCTAGGAGATCTAAAAAAGAAATAATAGGGAAGTTCCCATCTCGTGCACTTCACTTGCAGTTGCATTTGGAATTTCCTTGCATTGCTGGCACCTGGCATAGTCTATTTTGGCAACCTTTGCATGGCATCTCTATGCTTTTTCCGCTCAATTTGGCCAACCTTGCATTTGCACTTTTGGACTTTTGGATACCTCTTGGATAGGCTCTCTCTCTCTCTCTCTCTTCATTTGCTCCCTTTTGGTCCGGCCTTTGGGCTCTTTCTCTCTCTTTCCTGCTCACTGCCCGTGGGATCATCCCCTTGACCAGTCTCAAGCTCACCTTCTCTTTCTTCCTCTCACCTCTTGCACTACCGCAGGACCCCTCCCCTCCATTAGCAATAGCGATATCGCTATTGGGGGGGGTACCTCGCCCTCAAAAGATCTTGCCTCATTAGGCGTGGGCACAAGCCCTTAAGGGCCTCCACATCACTGTCTTGCCGAGCCGCCATCCACTGGCGCAGGGCGCCAATGCTTTCATTCTCCAAAAGTCGTTGCCTACAACACAATGCCACCGACAAACCAGACACGCAGCGCCCACGGGCGAGCGGCCATAGCCAAGGCACCACGGAGCTCACACTCGTCTCACCACACCCAATATGGGCGCCACACTGCAGCTCATATACCCCCTCATTCCATTTGGCCTGTTGCGCGTATGGGATTGCTACATGTCACATGGTAGCCACTTGTCAAAAAGCCTCCGAGGCCTTTGCAAAATTTCAAAAACACCCTTGGTAAAAACCCCATGCTATTCAACTTTTCCCCCCACTTGTACTGCCTGCCAATTGGCCACTGGTGATCCATCTGTCAAGCCGCAAAGCCTGGCCAAAAAGTCACTAAGCTGACTCCGACTACCACCAACCTCGCCGCACTTCACAATTCTCTGAGCCCCCGAACCGAGGTCGCAAAAATCGATCAAAACGTCTGCAATTAATCCCGAACAAGTGCACCCAATCTTCCAGCTTCTATATCTTTTCGCTCCGGGCTCCGTTTGACGTGCAGTAAATTCTTGCTAGCTCCGTATGATGCATACCCTGCTATAGAACCTTGCCGCAACTCAAAAGGCGCCATATTGCATGATTCCCCATGTGGTCAAGTGGGCACCAACCTAACCCCCGGCAAAACTTCAGCCGGCAATAAAATGCAATCCGTAGCTCCTATCTGCAACCTGAAAAGACGCTTAGGCCCCATAAATTGAGCACTACATACCTCTACCTTGACTTCCACTTGGACCACGTGTCCTCAGCTTCCGTGTCCGAGAAGAATCTGCAACACATTGAACCTTCACCCTTCCATAACTTGGGCTACGTAGCTCTGTTTGACGAGCCGTCTAGACCTGCTTCTTCAGCACTTCAAGCTCTACATTCTTGGACCCAAAAGTTGCACCTTACATCTCCTTCACCTGTTCCCCAAATTAGCCCCGTATGGAGCCTTCCTTGGCCTATAAACCGCATTAGTGGTACACCTCCGCTGCTGCCTGTCAGCCCATGATCTTCCTAGCTACTCCGGCCTTTTGCCAAGCTTCTGTTAACCTGCACATATCTACCCATGCCACCTTCTAGGGTCGACACACTTTGGCTGTACCAACGTTGCCATCTTTTATAGAAGAGCATGAGACAAAATCAGAGTTCAAGGTAGTGCCTTCTCAATGGAAGCCAATTCCAAAGATGATGGACACCAAGAGCTTAATGAATTGATGTCAACTCCTATAGAATGTACGATAACTCTTTCAGAGCTGTTACAAATTAGATTGCATCTATGGGGAGAAGTGGGTAGAAACTTGGACAAGATGGGGCTAAAATTTCATCATTAAGACATCCCCTTGGATGACCAAACAGGTAAAACAATTATGAACAAGATGGATGATTATTGTGAAGGGGAAGAAGGGAATTCCACCTTGCCAATGGAGCACAAAGGGGTCAAGATTATTAGTATACTTGATAGCGGGGCCAAGGTTGCCATTGCCACAAAAGAGATATGAAAAAAATGGGGGAGACTAGCTCTCAAAAAAACAAGAATAAGACTATAGCTTGCAGATGGATATGTAGAGAGACCAGTGGATATGTTGGAATAGATCATAGTACCTTCATGTGGAATAGAGTATGAGCATACATTTGTATTAGTGGATTTTTGCAAGAGCGACAACTTTGCTGTCATTTTAGGAAAACCATTCATGTTTCAACTCAAAATGGTACAAGATTAGGGCTACAACCATATCTACTTGTGACACAAGGAGGTTGCGACAAGAATCAACATCAAGGACCATAGCTATAGAGATGTTAGTTGAACTCTTGTAGAGGAGCTTGATTCAACAAAAGTCAACAAGAAGGAAATACCAGCAATGTTATAGACCAAAGCACAACTTGAAATGTGTGGAGCCTCTGAATGTGAGACATTAGAAAGAGGATGGGGTCTAGGAGGGCCTCTTATGCCATGAGCTTATGGAGGTGACTAATATTTTGACAAATAGGTGTACTCCATGTGTGCAAGAATGGTGGGTATGTAAGAGATGTGTAAGAGTGGTCAAAGAATGCACTTTTTCCCTCAAAAAGGAGGTGGCCAATTTTATGATTTTTGGCCTTCCATAACTCCCACATATGATTTCCAATTTGAGTGGAGATCATAGATGTGCAAATTACGCATTGAGATCTTCCCATAGATATGCTACATGATATGGTTTTACCTGTGATTATAAATTCCATTTTGGGGGGGAAATTTGAGTACAAATAAACTAGTTGTTTTGCATGTTTGAATTCAAAAGCTATTTGTTGATTACTTTCTTGATACTTAAGGTTTGATATCCTTAAACATCCAAATAAAGAGGCCCTCCTAGACTCCATTCTCTTCCAAATGGCTTGGCAAGAGAGGATTTCATTTTAGATAGACTAATTGAAGATAAAGATAATATCTCAAAGCCATTTTCTGAAGAATTGTTCAAACCTTTTGGCTAGAATCAAATATTGGCTAATCTAAAGATATGTGTGAGCGAAGTAACACCAACGAGATTTTGTGACAAAGAGGGCTATGATATAGCACCCTTCCAAATTGTGAGTGTTAACTTGGAATCATCGAGGACCTAAATGCCCAAAAAATTATTGAGTGCAAACACATAGTTGACAAGATTTCCATCAAAGATCTGAGCAACAAAAATGCAAAAGAACTCCAAGATTCATGAGATGAGGTTCTTCTTGAGATGGAAGCAAAGGATGAGCTATTGAGTAGCTTTGAAAATGAAACAATACCAAACAAAAAGAAGGTAACCTTCCATGACTTCCCAAACCAAAAAACCAAAGGACAAGAAAGGTATCACACAAAACAGATACAAAAGCATATGATCAACAAAGCTATGCCTCCGATGAAGAATAAAACATAATATTTGTTTCTCATAGGAACAAGTGATTGTGTCAAAGAAAAAATTACATGAAAATACACAAAATTTGCTTCAACCAAGACCAATCCAAAGAAATGAAGCAAGCCAAAAACCAAAGACACAATTGAAATGTCATCTAGGATGACCAAAACTGAGTGCAAACAAGAATAGCAAAAACTAAGTTAAACCTTGAAAGAGGTTTGGATGACTAAAATGGAGAGTGAAGAGGGCTCAGACATGGACGAATTTGACGAACCCTCTCACTACAAAAAATACGCAATCCAAGATTAGAAGATCGTAATTCAAAAACCAATGCAAAAACTTAAACAACCAGAAATATCTTACGATGGACCTGAGAAAGCCAAACACATATACTCAGTCAAACTAGGAGAGTAACCAAAGCCATTATACATTGTTATTGACCTCACGAGGAGATAACCGACCAATTTTTTGGTTACAACCAACTTGTTATATAAAACCAAAGGATCAAGATAAGATAGCTTTTGCTATAGAATGGGGTATATTTGCTTAACCAATGCACCTGCCACATTCTAGAGGCTGATGAGTCATGCTTTTAAGGAGTATCAAAGACAATTCTTATAGATCTACATGGACAACTTATACGTGCATTCTCTCCTGAGAAACGAGCATATAGAACAATTGAAGAATATCTTTGAGAAATGTAGAACTTATTGTGCATGCTTAAATCCAAAAAAATGTGTTTTCATGATAAGACAAGAAAAAATTATAGGACACATAATGTCCAAGAACGGCATTTCCATGGATATTGAGAAGATTCAAGTGATTGCAGCTTTACCACAACCTTCACAAGCCATTGTAGATAATAGTATAGAAGGTTCATCTATATGTATGCAATCATAGCCAAACCTCTCTACGCTCTTATCACAAAATTTGATTGGATCGATGAATATGAAGAAGCCTTCCTGTCATTCAAGGAGAAATTGACTTCTACTCCAATTTTGAAAGCATTTGATTGGATGAATATCTTCCATGTCCACATCGATGCATCCGCTTATGCTATAGGATGAATTTTAGCACAACTTGGATAGAACAACATAGATTACCCTATCTGTTACTCTAGCCAACAATTGAATAGTGCAAAAAATAATTGCACAACCACGGAAAGAAAAGGGCTAGGAATGATGTATGTTGTGAAGAAGTTTAGACACTACCTTCTCATGAACAAGTTTTTGTTTTTTGTGGACGATCAAGCACTATTATATTTGGTGAACTAGCCTTGCAATACATGATGACTTGCCATGCTCTTATCTTTTCAACATTGAGATGGTTCCAAAATGGAGTGAACATCTCATACCTTTGCTCACCATTGGATCACTACAAATTGAAAGGCAATCATCAATCATTGAGGAAACTCAAAAATTTGTGCTAATAGCTGGAAGGCTATACAAGCAAGGAAATGACGGTATATTGAGGCTATGTATAGAGCCAAATGAGAGAAACGTGTATTTGAGCCAAGCTCATGTGCAATGGGGAATTCACAATGGAAAATCGCAAACATATCATAGATTAATGAGACTAGGTATATAATGGCCTAGAATGCAACAAAGTGTTCACTACATTTGTGCAACTAAGGCACCTGTAAAACATGCAACACTGTTCAGAGTCACGATAGCACCTAAGTGGAGCTCATACATTGTGGATTATCTGACAAAAGGAACCTTACCACAAGGGTTCATCAAAGCAAGAATAAAATCCATTTACATTGAAGCAAAGAGTTGATTGAGGATCACCTCTACAAGAGAGTAAAGTAAGGTCGATTGCTGGATGTGTGCCACAGAAGGTGAATACATTTCTTTTCTTGACTAAGCTCATGCTTGAAAAGCAGGTGGACATTTTTCTTGCAAACAAAACCACAAAAGTAATTCTTGTTGTAGGAATTTGGTGGCCTACCTTGTTCATGAACATTAAAGCATATGTAAAGAGATGTGATAAATGCCAACAAACAAAGGTACATATGCAGAGAGACAAAATGTATTTATGACCTATATGGGGGGCAAGAGAATTTTCCAAATAGTACATAGACTTTATAGGACCGATAGCACCTCTCATGTATTGTACACATGCGTAGTATATTATAGTGGCCACAGACTCTATGACCAAATGGGTCGAAGCAAAAGCTACACAAAAGAACGATGCAAAAAAGCAGTGTAATTCTTGTATCAAAATATATTTACAAGATATGGGATACCAATAAAAATATATTTACATGATATGGGAATCCGGATTGGTAGGCCTCCCACATATTTGGTGCCTTAGTCTGGCCCATGAGGCCCGCATAGATGCTAGTGTGGCACGCCACCATGTCGATCTCCTCCAAGATAAGCTCACTGGGGAGAACGAGCTAGTTGATTACCCGCCGAATGACCCTCTTAATGTTGCATCTTAGCTTTTCTAGGGTGGCTCCACCAAAGCCGTTCTTTGGCACGAGTCGCGAGTAATTGGGAAGCTCTGCATATGAGGTGGCAAAGAGGTGTTGCACGTGGCATCTACGGTTGAAATAGGGGTTGTCTTCCTTAGTCATCAAGCATGAAAAGCACCTCAAGCACCTTAGTCATCAAGCACGCACCTTAGTCATCAAGCATGACAAGCACCTTAGTCATCAAGCACGCACCTTAGTCATCAAGCACGACCAGCACCTCAAGCTTAGGTCGGGTTCCCACCTCAAGCTCAGCCCTAGCTTACCTAAGGTCAAAGGACTTTTAACACTAACCATTGGAGGTCTTTAATGAAGCTAACCCTAAGGTCTTTTAAGCTCCATTAGTTAACCTTGCTCTTTGATAGACCATCTCTCATTTGGACCCCTATACCATTGGCCCCGTGTTGAGATAGATCCGTAAGCACATGTCCATATTCTAACCCTTGTTCCCGTTTATTATCCCACATTAAATGATTAGTTTAATATGAGAGAATCATTTGGGTTGGTTAGATATTATATTTAATAACATTTTATGTATATTTGATTATTCAAGTGCTCTTTATGAGCTTTGGCCATTAATGTCTGGCCGGTCATTTTGTACTCAATTTGACCATTCAAGAAATCTATAAATGAAATACGTGCAAGAGGGAAATGGTCACTCTTGCACGGGGGGAGATTGCACCCAGTGTTCCTCTCCTCTCTTCTCTCTCGCCATGTCGGGCGTAGCACTCCGCTCTAGGAGGTGCCCCTACGCATGTTATCTTCCTCTCTCTCGCTCGTTGTCTCTCTCTGTTCGCGTACACGTTCATTATGTGCCATGCAAGGCGTCAGGTACGTAGACTCTTTCATTTACGCTTAGCAGTATGTTGTTTTGGGTATTTTGTAGGGCAGCCACGCATCCGTTTGTAGCAATATATCCACAACACAATCTGGATGAGAACTCTGTTGTTGAAATACTTGTCAACAAGTTATGAAGGTTTGGCTAACAGTGGAACCAATAGTGTCTCAAAAAACTATAGCCCACACGATTCGGAGTCGGAATCATCAATTGAAGGGACAAACCATTCAAGGCCCAATGGTACCTTAGATGACAATCTATCCTAGAGAGGAGAAGACACGAGTAGCAATTCATCTAGCGACTCTGCACTAGAGACCGCCCATATTTGAAAACTAGACAAGAGGAGTAAGCGATATAAGAGGCAACGATATCGAGCGAATGTACGTGCTAGGATAAATAAAAGAAATCTACCATAGAAAATGGCTCAGTTATATGGGGGCATGTGATGCTCATTGAAAATTGGTAGATAATTGGGGTGAATACCTTCAAAGCGTCATGTGGTGCAGCCCACAACCCATTGACATTTGCAGAGTTTGAGGCCGCACAGAAGCCAAAGTTGAGCCATATTGTAAGGAGACACCAAAACTGAGAGATAGCTCAATAGCTAAGGAAAGTGGACGCAAAATCACAGTCCACAACACAACAAGATCCCACAGACTTACACCTTGCACTTGATCATTTCAAATCCTACACCACGGAGGAGTGTAAGGTTGTGTATGCAAAGTCCCAAAGAACACCTACAAATGGAAGTAGTGGAGTCTATGATTAAAGAAATAGAGTTAGCATACCCAGGTGAGGACTTCAAACCTGTTTTCATTGCTCAAGACCTGATAGAGACTGAGGAATATGTACTTAAGGGGCTCCTCAAGGAATTCAAGGATATATTTGCTTGGACATATCATGACATGAAGGGCGTTCCACCTTCCGTAGTACAACATACAGTTCCAATGATTAGCACTGCTATACCAGTCCAACAAAGACCCTACCTAATGAATCCTAAGTATGCAAAGATTATTCAAGAAGAACTCAAAAAAGCTTATCAAATGTGGACTCGTATACCCTATTGAGCACTCAGAATGGGTGTCTCCAATAGTTATTGTGCCAAAAAAGAATGGGAAACTCAGAGGATACTCAGAGTGTGTGTAGATCTCAAGAAGGTTAATGCTGCCACTAGAAGAGACCATTACCCCTTGCCATATTTGGAAAATGTGCTTAAGAGAGTCGTAGGAAAGGAAGCTTATAGCTTTTTAGATGGGTACTCTGGTTACAATCAAATCATGATTGCGCTAAAGGGCCAAGCTAAAACGGTGTTTATAACTGAATTTGGAGTGTTTGCATCTTGTGTTATGGCTTTTGGCTTAACTAATGCCCCTGCTAGCGTTGTTGTATCTAGTAAACAAACCATGTTCCACGGGAAGAATTACACGATGGTTATTAATTCTTCTTGAATTTTATTTTACCGTAGTAGTGAGACATGATAAAAGGCATGTCATGGTTTATCATTTGTCTCACATACCCAATGGTGAAGCTCCTACTGGAGTCGATGATGAATTCCCCGATACTTCCCTATTCCTAGTCAAAACCATGCTTGAATGGAGTGAGAAGATTGTAAAATTTTTGGTTAATGGTTTTCCATCCAAGGAGCTTTGTAAGGATATAGCTCAAAAGCTATTACAGGAATGTGAACCTTATTCTCTAATTGCATGTTCTCTCTACAAGTTAGGGAAGGATGATATTCTTAGATGATATGCTCGTGAGGATGAGTATTTGTACATACTGAAAGAAGCACACATGGGCATAGCTGGAGGAATTTTTTTAGGAGAACTAACTATTGGTGGCCCACCTTGTTCAAGGATGCATCACTTTTTGCAAGGGGATGCATGAATGTCAACGTTACAAGACCACACAATGGAAGGATCGGATGCCCTTACATCCTATTAAAGTAACCCAACCATTTGAAATATGGGGTTTAGACTTTATAGGCCCAATTAATCCGGTAGCCCGTAACACCCAATCCCGATATATTATTGTTGCGACTGACTATGTGACAAAGTGGGCAGAAGCTAAGGCAACACGCAAGACTGATGCAAGGTCAACCGCTAAGTTTCTCTTTGAGAACATTATTACACAATTTGGTTGTCCCTTTGAAATTGTGAATGATAATGGCACTCATTTTATAAATGAAGTGATAAAGGAACTCACAACAAGCTTCATGATGTCCCACCATAAGTCGACACCTTATCCACAAGCAAATGGCCAAGCTGAGAGTAGTAACAAGACTTTAATTTCTATCTTGACCAAGACAGTAGAGGCTCATCGCACAGATTGAGATTTGAAGTTAACATCATCTCTATGGGCTTATCGTACTGCGTACAAAGTGGCTATTAATTGTACACCATTCAAGATGGTATATGGCCAAGAAGCAATTATGCCATGGGAGTTTGTCATTCCTAGTCTTTGAGTAGCTTCATCGGAAGGTTGGGGTGGTAACCCTTTAGTTGAGCGTTTATATATCCTTGAGCGATTAGATGAAGAGAGGCAATTGGCTGTGCAAAATGCACTTATGGAGAAGTATAGGCAAAAGAAATGGTTTGATCGTCACTAAAGAACAAGGAGAAAAATTTTGAGGAGTTAGAATGGCTAATACGTCTATGGACTACTAGTGACCTGTACCCAGTAACAAATGTTTCTCCCATGGCACATGCCTATTCTTTTGCACAAGATGAGTATCCACGCATAGCGAGGTTCTTGATTAACATATGTGCACATGAAGATGATGAAGAATCCGAGGAAGACTATGGCATGGCTGAAAATGATTTTGTTTATCTAGATGATGAGTATAGAGGCCTAGCCTTAGGGATGTCACCCGGTCTATATAATATCCCGTATAATATCCTCTTTCCTTGATTCCATAAGTAATAATAGATAGGTTAGTTAGGGGTCTAGATTTTGTTTCAGCTTGTTTTCCAGGAGTTTTGGTCTTTTCACACCGACATGCCTCCTTGAGGTATAGTGCCTTGTTGCTTGATATTGTTGTGTAGGGATTATATGGATCTCCATCGACATGGTTGAGGACATCTGCTTCGACGAAATGAGAAACTCCATACCTCCAGGTGTACTACTTTCCATGATTCATGTTGGTGGATATTTATACTTGCTGATTGTGGTTTTTCATGGTTTGATTAAGTGCAGTTATGTTTTGTTATCTGCCATTATAGATGTATAAATTTTTCTTTGCTTAGGTTGATGAACTAGAGTTTAGCCTTATGGATGAGCCTTAAGGTTAGGAGGCCGTGAATTTAGGTTAACTCATTTACTTGACCACTAGTCCTAGTTGGTAAAATTATTTGGGTGTTTGAGACCTTAGGAGTGTTTTAGGCATAGAGAAGTTTGCTCACTTTAACAACGAAAGACCCTAGTGAGGATACAAAGGACATGGAAGCAAAAAAAAAAGGTACCACAAATGTAAAATCTTAAGCTGGAAGAGAAATCCCGGGTTGGTTTGGTACCTCACTCACATGTATTGTCTATGGTACTAGAGCCCTCAAGGTTCCTAGTGTCGGCGCTTTTCTTTGAAAAGCAAAAAGCCTTGGACATACAAAATAAGCACACACGATAAATAATTTTAAACAAAAAAAATAAAAAAATTGAGGACATGAAAAAGACTTCCATTAAGCTTAAAATAAAAAATTTAAGCTCTTGTTTGAAGTTGTGAGAGTGAGTTGGCTTATCAAAGCTAAAAGGCACAATTATGGAATCTTGCATATGGATAATCTTCCTAACTTCGCTACTACTAGAGTAGTTGTTTTAACCTTAGCCATATCTACTTAATTGATAGATTCATCTCTAAGCCCAAAACTCTTGATTGATTAATTTCATCAAAGGGCAATTTATTCGTCCTTAATGTCAGTGTAGCATTTCATAATTCTTTGCAATTACTCATGTCATCATGAACTTTATATTTCCCTCATGCTTTATTGCCATATAGTTCCGCTTGCATACTCTCACGATGAATTTGTTGTGCAGACAATCTATCCAAGATGCTCTACCACCTTAATGAAGGAGCTTCATCTCACTAGCTTTCGAGGACAAAATCTACATCAAGAAGGGGGGCATGTTAATCCATGATGCTGCCATTATTCTTTAGTGCATATGTGTAGTCATGGATCACGCTTGTCGGTCCAAGAGGTTTATAGTAAAAGGCTGATGATCACCAATGAAAGACGCACCATACCCATTTTGCACTGACTGGCAAAATATGGGCGCCCGTATGTGAAAAGGACGACAAGCCTAGATAAGGATGTAAACTAGGGTTTTCAAACATTCTCAACGTACAAGCTTTGCTCTTGCTTCACCTCTTCTGAGAAGGATGAGCGGTGACGCAGTGGCTTTTCCTCCTCTGTGCGCACACGGAGTCCCTCAGTGGTAGCACCGTAGGAGGCGAGTGACACACCGCCCTGTAGACATAGAGCTAGTTTGCATTTGTCAAGTTGTGTGCTTGTAGCCCTGCGACTCGCACACGGCGTATAGCGAGTTCCTAAGAGTAGACACAATAGAATCGATGATTTTCCTTGGCTGTGTAAAGCTAGATCTAAGATCTATCTTTGAGAAGCCCTCAACTGCTATGCATAAGCAATAAGAGAAAATCAATTTGTGAAACCACAAATAACATACATCAATAAAACTAGGAATGATTTGACAAGCCACTCTCAAGGTAAGCAAGACCTTGGAGTCGAGGATGCCATTTATGTGCCACAAGAATGCTTAAGCAAACAATAAGGTCACCTAAGGCAGTGTGGCCAGGTGTAGTTGCATGGCTAGTAGTGATGTGGGAATGATAGCCTTGATTTACGAGGGACTAATGGTCACAAATGTTGGGCCAAGAAGAAGCACCTCAGGTGCCATGATGGTGCTATGGCATGACATTGATTAGATAATGTATATGATCATATAAACATGCGATAAAAGTCTATTGCAACTATATGAGGTTGGTGAAAAGTTCTCCTAAAGTCAAGGAATAATTCTAGTGACAACCACACTAGGCACTTGATTTACACCAACCGCAATCATATGCGGTTGGTGAAAAGTACTCCTAAATTAAAGGAGTAATTGCCACTGACAGCCACACTAGGCACTTGATTTGCAAGTCATAGCTCTCACTGCAATTGGGATCTCATGCAGTGACACAAAGTATTTATACTTCCCTAATCAACCTCTCCTCGCTGAACATATCGGGGATCAGGAAAGCTGCATGAAAAAAAGGGATTAGAGAGATATGTGGACTTTCACAGAGAAAGCTAAAGTTACCCAGAGTCAAAATGGATTTATTTAATGCTTAGAAAATGTATGTGCTTGATGAGGTAGTTATACATATGCCAAGAATGGATACCAATTGACAAATTCCAAGACTTCCCACATTCTGGCTGAAGAGGTTTACAAAAGTTATCACCAAAGGGAAATACATAAAGATAACCATAAGTGCCTAGTATACCCTAACACAAAGAGAAGATGGAGCACTCAATATCGATTGGATTTGGTAAGGGAAACTATCCAAATTTCTCTCTAGCTAAATCTGGTGAAGGTGGAACTTGGCTACCTATATGCTGCAAATTCTCGCCTGTAATCAGTCACCTACTTTTAGGGTTGATTAAAAGGAGATACCGTCGTTATCTCTTGATGAAGTGTGAAGAAAATTTGTTTCCTACATCTTGAAGAATCTAACTACCATAGGAATCTATGAGTTTCTCTTAGCCAAAGGATAAACAACTTTATATAAAGATGGCTATGGAGAAATTTTTGACAGACAACTAACTGAGAGGCAAGTGAGAGTAGAGACCACAAAGTGTTATTGAGTGGTATTTACTAGGCAATAGTTTCCTGCACATGTGTATTTACTTGAAAGTTCTCACAAGAACTTTCAAGTAGTTTTCTAGAAACCACTTTAAAAGCACTTTTCAAAGTGCTTCACTAGTGCTGCTTCACACTCTTTGCACATTACACCTCACAAAACTTTACCTTATTAGCTAGAGTCAATACACCTTGCAAAAGTTTACTTAATTAGCCAAAGTGCTTAAACGTGATTTTAAGCACTTTTTGAACATATTTTCAAGTGCTTCAAAACCATTTTCAAGCAGTTTGTAGAAGTGCAAAAAAACATTGTCTGGCAGTTGTTGTAAAGGAGTTTCTATGGTGAATAAAATATCTTACTTCCAATGTCTCTCTTGCATATTGTGTTGGTGTCCTACCTCTCGTTCCTCTCTCCCAATCCCAAAATTTTTGACATGGTATTAGAGAAACAGAGATAAAATCCTCAAGAAATCCCCTTTCATTATATCATCCCCTTGAAGTTGAAGATGGCACCATGTCTACACAACCTATGCTTTGAGTGTCCAACCTCGGGGGGTTCACTATATATAGGTATTGTATAACACGTGCATTCAAGAGGTATTTATAAAACCTCTTATTCTACAGCTTTTGATGTATATAAAGGCCTCTTATGTATCAACTTTCTTAATAAAAAGAACCTTTATGTATCAAAATTTTCACGTGCACAATTTAAAACACCCTTATGTATGTGTATTTTGTGTAAGTTCATAAGAGAAATCAACCCCTTTTGTTGGACTCACATGCTATCGTACATAGTGCCCCCCGAAAGTCCAACCACAACAATAATAATGGTAGGGGAGGTCATTCCTCTAGAGGTAGAGGAAGAGGTGGAGGTAGAAGCTATTATAATTGTATCCAATGTTATTACTATTCAAAGTTTGGATATTTTAAGTGGGATTGCAGGAAGAAGCAAACTGTTTTGAAGGGAAAATAAGCTAACTTCATTGATGGAGAAAGAAGTTCTTAAAGCTTTCAAAATGACAACTGGTTACTCTCTTTGGAAGAGATCACACATGCTAATATTGTGACTATGGGCTCAAGTAGGGTTGCAAATTGGCTACAACAAAACGATCTAGAACACTATATTTGTGCTAGGAGTGCCTTTAGGCATGTAAGAGCATCGTGCCAATCTTTATGCATCTAGCTAGAGTAGATGCATATGTAGGTAGAGAGTGGCTACTTAGCTTGGGTCTCTATTTACATATACGATGGAGTTAGAGCACCAAGGCCGAGTTACCAAATTGCAAGGATACTGCATTACCCCTGCAACCCCATTGATTTTCAGTATGGAGTTATATCGTGCATTTGATAGGGGAGACATTCCCCAAATTTATGCTTCTTATTTTATTAAACATCGCATTGGACAAGAGCATTATTTGAGAATCGTGGTTGCTTAGCGTTGAATTAAACAAGAAACAATCCAACGCAAGAGATAGAGATAAAAAGTAAATGTATGAAACATATTTAAAAGCTTATTAGATGAGTTTCTTGACGTTTGTCAGATGATGCTTTTTTTTAAAAAAGTTTGCGATTTGGAGCTGGGCCCCCCTATGCACGAGTGATATAAAAGAGATTAAATACATGCAACTCAATTATGGTCACCCAACATTCCCACAACTTTAGGAGTATTTAGGGGACAACCAGCTTTTACCCGAGCACGTCCGGGCGGACATCTGTTGACCGCCGGTCATGTGCAACGGGCAGCAGCGGCTACTCCGAATAGAACTTCCTTAAACACGAGGAAAGACCTGCGTTGGGCGGGAGCTGGGCGAGGTGGGAGGGTCGGCCATGAGCAGGGTTGAGCAGCGCAACAGGTGATTGATGGAAAACTGGGGACACAGGCCTAACCACGATAGCTATTGACGCCAGGTTTCTTCAAAGAGTTCAAAATGAAATCGACATGGTAACGGCGGAGGAATAATTCGGCATGGCACAATTGATGGGGGTCACAGCAGCAGGGGCCGTTGCAATGGCTCCATCATCTTTGCCAGCGTTCTGCCACACCTCTACGCAAGAGCATCTGACCAACATGCCATCTGCACTGAACCTGTCGCAGAAGAAGGCTTCCTCTGGAGGTATCCCTTCTGTCCTCAATGCAGATGACATGGAATTTTCTTCAGATGAGGATCAGGGAAAACTGTCTTACAATCGCCTCGTATTTGCCACTGCTCCCTCTGAAGAGAAAGTTGAAGAGGCCACCAAAGAGCCACATGCTGCCCTTCATCTGTAAGAATTATTTTCTAGCTCACGAGTTTTTGGTCTGATTGCATTCTTGTTTAAATGAGATTTTTGAAGTTAGTGGAATCTCCAAATTGGGTGTAAATATGTTGGAAAGGCTTCATTTATTAGAGTAAAAAGTTACGTGTGTCTGTGGATGATCAGCCTGATGAGATTTGAAGAAAGGAAATGAGAGAGAGTTACAACGCTAGTAATTAGCATAGAAATTGGTAGTTTAAAGTAATATCTAGATAGAAAGGTAGATGTATTATAAAGCCCATGCCTACCGTCATATTAATGTTACGTGTATAAGGCCCATAATCGACACATTTAAGTGGATTTAATAGATAGGTAGGTGTACTGATGTTGATATTGATGTAGAATAGTCCCCAAGATTGGCCTATGAGACAAATTGATGTTATGTATGTAATGTCCATGTCTCCAAAGTGGCATGGGTATTTTGTAATATGCTTTCTGTTTTGTGTCCATCTATATGCATCTCTGTTATCTTATGAGTGCAATAGCATGTTAAACTTGTAAATAATTCCCATCACAAGTATTTCTCTGAATGTATGGGTGCGTGCACTGTGATGGAGGTGTAACCTTGCTTTTTCTTGGTGTTACATTGATGTTAGAGGTTTCCCTTACTGCAGCTCCAATTTGGCTCCTAGTGCTCTCGAAGAAGAGAGCCCGACCATGTCCTTGATGGAGAATGACGAGAAAGAATTTGTTCCGGCCATTGTGAATCAAAAGAAGGTGGCTGATAGACAGCTGCCCTCTTTGTCTCCAGGCCTGGGTCTGCTTGTTGCAGGAAGCAGTTCTGTTTATCCAGCATTTCAGTCATTGCAGACTAACTCCAAGGTTCAGGTAGAGATTTACCATATTGCTGCTGATTTCTTTGTCATTTTGGCTTTGTAGCACTTGTTGATGAAGGTTGAAAGAACCGTCTTTTCCTTGTGTTTATAATGATTCTTACAACTACAAACTGATGTTTGGAAAGTTTATTTTTCTGGAAAAAACTGAGTTGAAATAAAATAAAGAAGAGAAAGATATGAACACACCTAAGGAAGGAAAGGGTTCATCCTGGCTGTGAGAGTACAGACCATAAGGGGGTGAAAAATAAGAAGGATACATCAAAAGGAAAGATATCTAATAATTAGAAAAATCCTTGAATCTTCTTGCAGGGAGAAGATGAACTGTCTCCATCTTTGCCATCTAAGTATCTTCTGTAGTTCTTTAGACTTCCATGCTTGTTGCATATGAAACCATACCATAGATATCCTTCATAATACCAATGAAACTAATGGACAAGGGTATTGAAGATGAAGAGTGGGTTTGACCATGAAGAGCTTCATTTCTCTCAATCCAGATCTGCCTCCTTCTCAGGCAAGTCCTCAGAGGAACATTCATGAAGCTACATTCCCCAAGTAGGAGGGATCTCCTTTTTCTGACACCATGAAGAACCAGTTTGCAGATTCCGAGTTTGGTATGCAATGGCTGCAGGCTCTTGCTTCCCAAGGGCCAACAACTATCTCTTTCATTAGGGTCTATTGTATTTTTCTCGCCGTCTATGTGTGTTACCTTCTCTTAGGCAAGCCATATTGCACAATACACTTGATCCACTCACGGGTGGGACAGAGGCATGAATACCACTTTAGAAAAAATAGCAAGATTCTTTTATTGGACTAAAATGCGAAACAATGTGTTTAAGTATGTCACACAGTGTTCTATTTGTCA
The DNA here is from genome assembly GCF_014529385.1 of Adiantum capillus-veneris. Taxonomy (NCBI): domain Eukaryota; kingdom Viridiplantae; phylum Streptophyta; class Polypodiopsida; order Polypodiales; family Pteridaceae; genus Adiantum; species Adiantum capillus-veneris. The sequence continues at coordinate 59,621,942 of NC_140960.1, forward strand.
AAAAGTAAAAGCCCCTAGGGGTAAAAAGCAGCAAGGTTTTTTTATGCCGCTGCCCATTCCCAAAGGCCCATTTCAGGACATTTCCATGCATTTTATGACTAATCTTTCACTTAGTTTGCATTCAAGGAAAATACTCAATGTTTAACCATCATTAATCGTTTGAGCATGTTCTGCATGTTAATTCTTTGTGAGGCCACAATCACATCACAAGATGTAGCATATTTGTTCATTAAGCACTGGTATCCCCTTTGTGGTTTGCCAAAGTCGATTGCGTCAGATAGAGATGTCAAGTTTACATCACATTTTTGGCAAGCTCTCTTTGAAAATTTTGTCAGTAAGTTGAATTTTTCATCCGCATTGCATCCACAGTTAGATGGTCAAACTGAGATCTACAATCAGTTGGCTTTTGATGTCTTAAAGTCATATGTGCATGTTCAACAGTCTCATTGGGAGCAGTTTCTCCTGCTAGTCGAAGCAATTTTGAATGATTCCTATTCCAGTGCCATTGGTAGAACTCATGCAGCATTTGACCGTCTGTTCCATTCTTTGCTGACTAGATCGGCTAGTTAGTTGTTTGATGCCAATGCCGAGAGCCAGTCCTTGGACGAGATTACTGAGAGTGTGAAGCTTCGTGTCACAAACTGGTTACGTGGCAGGCTCCCGGACACACACACCCTGCAGACCTCCTTAAAATGCGTTGACAGGCTGATGTGGCAAACTGTACGGATTGTATGGACGCTCGCAATCTGCGCTGACTGCTGACGTGGTAGATTCTCCGCTGGCCTGCTGACGTGGCAGTACGTACGGATCTCCGCAATTAACATTGGCCAGCTTTTGGGAATAATGCTTTTGAGTTTGAGAAGCTTTTGGTTACAATTGCTTTTGAGTAAAAGATTTTGGGGTTCTGCTTTTGGGCATCCCTTGTAAGAATAAATAAGTCCTTTGGGACTCACTCCTCAGAGCATCTGGACGCAGAGTTTGAGACTGAGTATCCACGGACTCTCTTGTACTTTGCACATAGATTAATATTAAAAGAAATACCTAAAGGAGCGCCAGTCTTTGGGGCCAATATCTCTTGGCACAGAGTGGGCCATGTCGTCTTTTGTGAACTGTTTGAAGTGAATCTTTGCTGTGTCGCGGTAGAATCTTGACTTGGGGTATCCAAGTTTGTATTAGTGGTAACAGAGCGCGGCCGATTTCTCTTCTACGGGGAAATCCGATCCTTTTCTCGCGACACTTACCGATTCCAACAAGAATCGGTCGACTTCTTTTGCATCTGTTGATGCGGGAGGAGATCATGAAGAAGATTTTAATGATTTAACAGAGGAAGAGTACGGGCCACCTCGGCCTACTCAATACGAACTTCAAGAGATGGAAGGTCGACAACAGGTTGACGAGTGTACGAAGTAGATGATTAAATTTGCAAAGGACCCTTAGTTTGCAAAATTTTTGTCTCATTAATTTATCGTGGAAGTGCATATCCAGTGGTAAAAAGCCACCGAACTGCCCATCAAACCGGCACTCAAGAAACCCATTTCTCTGAGGATGTTTACAAAACAAGAACTCCAGGAGGTGGTTCAAACTGTCACAAACGGAAGCGCATAGCAAAATAAAATATACTCGGAGAAATAGAAATTATCACTTAATACTAAAGCCAGAGGATATATAGAGAGAAATAGATAGAGAGAGAGAGAGATATAGTGAGAAGATCGACATAGTACTGGGGACCAAAAGATGGGCTGGTCCCCCTTCTTAATAGTATCTTTATTACTGAAGAGAAGTCTATACAAGCACTTGAACCGGACATATTACTACGCTCGTTATAGAATAAGACCTGCTTGTTCTTGGAAGCCTCGGCTTCCTATTCCTAGGGCAAAACCCCATTCCAAGGAACCTTCGTTTCTTATTCCAAATCCTCGATAACCAAGGTTTTCGCCTCTGGATCTCACCTTCCAGACTCAGGGTATAGCATCCTTGCAACTCTCTCTTCCGACTCGGTTTCCAGAGTCCTCTTCCTGCAGAATAACTCTGCTTTTCTCGGACACGAAGTCCTTCCTTGGGAATCTCAACTTGTGGATCCTCAACTCAAGAGTCTACCACTCTTGGATCCGTGGATCTACGTCCCAAACTTGGGTACAAAACCCTTGGGCTGATCTGGCTTTAGTACCTCAGAGCGCTTTTCTCCTTCAGAGGATCGTGCCTTCCTCTGTTCCTACTCCCTCGTGAAGAGGAAGTACACTTGCAAACACACACAAACACGGGACAACAATTCGTATGGCAAATCCACAATTGATACCTCTCGCTCTTTGAGCGGGAAAAGCGACCTCCGTGCTTTGTAGTCTCGCGATCTCTTGCGTTCGGCGGCATAGTCTTCTCTTGCTGACGCTGGTAACTTCTTTTTTGGGAGAGGTGTGTGATGCTTTTATACCTCCTTGGCCATGGCAAGAATAGCTGAGCGCTGGCTGCCCGCATAGAGATTGCGACGGAATTTTTTTTTTCCCTCTTCTGCCGGAAAAAAGGAAAGAGAAAACGCTGGCTGGTTTTGCTGCTTTATTTTCCAGGTGGCTGCCCACTTATTAAGTGGGCGGCCGGCATATTTTAAAAATAGTTTGAATTTGCCCAATAACTCAATAAAACCTTACAAGTTAAAAACAATGCTTTCACAACACTTCCCAGGCGTCCCTAGATGCAATCACATGCACAGTTGCAATGCAGACAGACTTTCTTGCAGGAAAGCAACTGCTTTTCCGAAAAGCAACCCGCTTTCTCAGAAAGCAACTGTATTTTCTCAAAGTTTCCTGTAACAAACTTGGACACTCCAAGTCGAGAATTTACCGCGACACCACAATAAATCACTTCAAAACAGTTTACAGTTAACAATTGATTAGACATTGGCCCGACAGAGTTCCGTGCTTAGAGATGTTGGCCCCAAAGACTGGCGCCCCTTTCGGTATTTCTTTTCTTATTAATCTGTTGCAAAAGTACAAGCGAGTGGGAGGCTCTCACTCTCAGACTCTGCGTCCAGATGCTGTGAGAAGTGGGAGGTGTGCCCACTTATTTAAAGGCTGTACAAGGGATGCCAAAAGCAGAGCCCAAAAGCTGGTAAATCAAAAAGCCTTTTAAAATAAAGCTTTCTCTCTCACAAGCTTTGCAAAAATAAAGCAGCTTAAAAATTCTCTCTTTTCTGTCACGTGACACATCCAACCCTATCTGTCCGTGGACAAGCTACAACATGACCAGGGTTCAATTCAGTCAAGTTAGTCTAGAATAGGAAGTGATTTGGCATTTTTGTGAGTCTGTTCGCAGACCGTGCATGTCCAAACACTTAGATTGGATGCATATCCTCTAGTTGCACACAGCATGATCATTAACATTACCATCAGAATCCATCAGGAGCATTTTTCAGTACACAGAACTTATTTTCCCTATTTTTGACATTTTTCACTTATTATTTTAAGTGATTTTTGTTGGAAACTAGGTAGGGCAATTTTGCTAAGTTTGTATATATCGAAACCTAGCGCTAGCACTTTCTGGCAGAAGAGGCAGCAGGAACAGTTTGTTCAACATGCAACTTCTCAGCAAGACTCCCCCCCCCCCCCCCCCCCGCGTGCGACAACTCTAGCGTTTTCACTCACTAGAAGGCCTAGCGTTTTTGCAAGATCAGCCAGCATTTTTGCACTTGCAGATCCAGGCGACAATACAACCTCATATCAGCCCTAGCGTTAACAGATTCCCCCACATGACAGCACATCAAACCTAGCGTTAGTAGATCCACAGCGACGGCAGAATTCAGCCCTAGTGTGTTTGGAGCAGCAAGACATTCAACGTTTTGCAATTCCATCGTGACAGATTCAGCCCTAAACTCAGCGTTTTCAGTTTTCAGCAGTCAAACATCACAGAAGGAGTCCTGAACCTCGCAGATCTCACCTTCCCGCAGCAGTTCCTCGCCGCACGGTGGGATCCATAGAAGTTTGCAGTTTCAGCCCAGAAAACGCAGATTTCAGCATCTGCGTTTTCAGCGTGTCGTCATCGTACCGTCGTCATCGACATCGTCACCGACATAGAGTCAGAATTTAGCAGATAAAGATTTGCAGATTTCAGCCCTCAGCATTTTCAAGAACCCAAGACCCACAAGAACCCAAGTTCGTGGTGAACTTAAGAACCAAAGATCACAGTGTATGGTCATCACCTGAAGTGGAATGGATACTTCGCATGGAGGTGATGGGCATAGATACTCACCATGGAGGTTTTCCTGACCCTCCCACAAGAACCCAAGTTCCTCGTGAACTTAAGAACCAAAGATCACAGTGTATGGTCATCACCCAAAGCGGAATGGATACTTCGCATGGAGGTGATGGGCATGGATACTCACTATGGAGGTTTTCCTGACCCTCCCCCTTCGCCATCTACGCCAGGGATTGCACCAAATCCTATGGAGGCTTTGGTCACGTCGATGATGGACATGATGGCACGACAAGAAGCGACTCGCGTTGCCTTGGAACGCGAGCACGATGAACGAGAAGAAAGAAAAGCAGCAAGAAAAGCAGAAAAAAAGGCCAACCTGGAACAAGCGCGCTTGGCGGCCAAAAAGAAAAAGGAAGACTTGGATCGTGAATACAAAGATAGAATGGCAGCCTTGGAGCGCGAGCGAGACACACGAAGAAAGAAGAGTGGCCTTGGAGCGCGAGCACGACGCACGCGACGAAAGAAAAGCCACCTTGAAGTTAGAGCGTGAGACCCAGAGAGAACAACGCATGAACGACTTGGTCCTACACATGCTCACCTCAAAATCCGAGCCAGCCAAAGATGTTGGTAGTTCCTCAAGTGGCGCGAGCCGAGATTCGGACTCCAACAACCCAGTTACAGAGAAGATCCAGTTCAGTAAGTATGATGATAAGATGGATGCTACAATTATTCATTCTTGGTTGCATCAATTTTATGCTTATTTTGCGACAACTAAGAAGACATGCAATAGCAAGGTTTTGACGGCAGCCATGTACCTTGCCGGTGATGCCATCAATTGGTACTACGCATGGCAAGAGGCACAGTTGGGCGCATACCTAGAGGAAGCCGAGGATGGCACGCCCCTTTTTTTCAATTTGGCCGACTTCCAAAACAAGCTCAAGACGCGGTTTATGCCCCCACAGTACCTCGTACGATTGAAAGACGATTGGCGTGGTCTCAAGCTAGTGTTTTGCAGCTCAACACTCAATTACGCCAATCGGATGCGGAGCGCAAGGAGGCCTTCCTTTATAGATTGGACGAGTATATCAAGTTTGATGTGGAGGTACTTGATTCAATCGATCTCAACAAGGCGGTAGCGATTGCTCTCGCACAGGAGATGAAGCACAAGGGAAAGCCTAAGGAAAACAAGGCTTCCACAAGTACCTCTCAGACTTCGCAGAACCCTAAGAACGGTAACTCTTCTAACCGATCTTCCAATAGTCTCTCAGAAAAGAACTCTCCAAATGAACCTAAGGGTAAAGCTAACACAATTGCTAAACCTAAGCTCACTCCATATGAAAAGGCAGAACAAGGAATTTTAGGAGGATACATCACATTGGAAGAGCAAAGCACTTTATTCTAAGGAAGGTCATTGTTTTCATTGTCACATCAAGGGTCACATAAAAAGAACATGTCCTAAGCTTGGATTGAATGAATCTAAAGAACCCACAGAATCCACTTTCTGTGTCAATGCAATAAACAAGAACACGAGTGTGACCCAAGTCTCTCATGATCCTCCCATTGATGAGTCTCTCATTAAGTGTTATGGTCATGTGAATGGTCAGTGTTTTGTGGTATTATGACCCAGGCAATATGCATGATTTGATTAGTGACTCTCTTGTCAAAAGAGCCCGCTTGGAAGTTCGTAAGACATCTCCTTTCGAGGTATCTAGCTTCTCTCCTGGTATGGACTCTCTCATCAATGATCACGCAAGAGTACCTTGATGTTTTGTTTACTGTTCAACAAGTGTCCTTCCGCAGAAAGTTTGTTGTCTCTCCTCTTGCAGGATGTGATATGCTTTTGGGCATTCGATGGTTTCGTGAACATAACTCTCATTGATTGGGTGGAAAATACGTTCATTTTCAATGCCAAAAGTGACTCTCTCCTTGTCATGCAAGTTGTTCATTGTTCATCTCTCATTTCTAATGTGCAAGCGAAGATTTAAAGGATTCCAGAGAAGGAGACTCTCTCAGTCTCGTCTTCTCCAAAGCATGACTCACATGATTTGCACGATAATGACAAGCATGATGATGAGCATAATGATGAGCATGATGATTTGCATGATCAAGATGTGATTTCTCACAAGCATGATGATTTGCAGGAAGATGATGTGATTATTCACGAGCATGATGATGTGATTCTTCACAAGAATGATGGGTTAGTTGATACTTTTTCTAGTGACGCTAACCTCATTGCAGATTCGATTTATCACGAAGAACCGATCTCATCTCTCGAGTCAAGGTACAAAGAATCTCCACAGGAAGTATTATGTGTTCGAGTGATTAGTCAACACGCATTGTTCGAGTGTTTTATTCGTGATCGTTTCCTGTATTTTAGTCAGCGTCTTTATGTGATCCCTTTTCCTAGGCATGCCATATTGTACGTTGAGCACGATTCACTCGTGAATGAGCATTGGATGTATGTAGATTTCTCATGAAAAGCTGAAAAGTATGCATTCAATGAAGTCACATTCCATGTCTCTTCCTTGGCAGGACACAGTATCAGAAAGAGCACAAGAAAGATTGAGCATCAAGCATAGGCATTTCCATTGTGTTTTTCCACAGTTGATTGATTTAGATCAGAAAGTCGAGATTCGACCCCATTGTCTACGTGTGTTTGATGAACCGTTTGGCACTCCGTCACTTTGTTCATCTGCATTGCATGCACAGTTTTTTCGAAGGAATAGAATTTTTCCAGTCACTTTACGTGGAATGGGTATGTTCATGTTTTTGTGTTGGAAGTGGTTTCAGGAATTTTCAACCTCGGAGATTCTTGAAGAAGGTAGACGCATGACTATCGACAAGGTTGAAGCATCGAAGGAGCCACAGATGATTTTGTGTCGCTTTCGGCGCGGCCTAAAGAAGCAAGCGTTGCAGACCTTTATGAAGTTCAAGTATTGCAGACCTTTATGAAGTTCAAGTTCAGAGTGGGCCGGCGAAGAGTCCTTTCCAGGATTCCAAACCCTGTTGGCGATCTCCCTCGACGCCATACAGTTTGGTACCAGTACCTCACTTTGAAAAGGAGGGGATGTCATGTGCACATCTAACCCTATGTGTACGTGGACAAGCTACTTCATGGCAAGGGTTCAGTTCAATTCGGTCAGCCTAGATTAGGAAGTGTTCTGGCACTTTTGTGAGTCTGTTGGTAGACCGTGCATGTCCAGACACTTAGATTAGATGCATATCCTCTAGTTGCACACAACATGATCGTCAGATTCCATTCAGAATCTATCAGGAGCATTTTTACAGTGCATAGACCTAATTTCCCTGTTTTTGATATTTTTTTCACTTATTTATTAAGTGACTTTTGTTGGGAACTGGGTAGGGCAATTTGCATAAGTCAATATATAAGCAATCCCTAGCGCTAGCATTTCTGGCAGAAGAGCAAGGAGAACACAGGCACGGGTTGCAGCAGGTTCCTCCCTCTCTCTCTGAAGCAAGATCCCTAAGGAAGGCTGGCGTTTTCCCTTCAAATCAGGCCAGTGTTTTCAGCACTGCATAGTAGCGTTTTCCAGCTTGCCTTGTAGCGATGCCAGCCCATACACCCTGTTTTCCCAGCACCATAGCCAGCGTTTGTGAAGCTGCAGATTCAACGTTTTTGGACGTGGACAGCCAGCGTTTTTCAGCAATAAGGACCAGCAACTAAAGCCAGCAAAATCAGTGATCTATCCACCATCAGATCCAGCGTTTTCCATGACCAGTAAGCCAGGGTTTCCAGCATTCAGTTTTCAGCCTTAGCTTCGTCATCGTTGTCCGCACCGTCGACCTCGGCATAGCAGCATTTAGACTCATTGCATCAGCCCCTTGTGTCAGATTGTGCAATCAATAGCATAGACCTCTCTCGCCATCGAGAGAGGGGCCCTTGGAGGAGGGTTTGACAACTTTTTGGTGTCGTATTCTTTTCTCTCTATCTCTCAGTCTCAGCACCTTCATTCACAGTGTTCATCCACTCTGTTTGTTTCCATTGCACTCTCTCACTAAAGGAACGGAAGGCTCTCCCTTCGGTAAGTATAAAGAACCCTTGAGCACAGTTCAAAGCACTCATCTTGAGCAAAGTTCAACATTCACTTCCGCTGCACCTTACAACTCGTATGCTCCCGGCAAGGTCCGGAGCGGTGCAAAGGGTGTGGGGAGGGCGGGGAATCAATGTAGCAGCCCAAAATGGGCTGAAAACATAAAAAACAGCAATGGTAGGTGCATGAAATCTGATGATTTGAAGAGGAGGAAGACTGGCAAGGCACCGGATGCCGAGCTAGTGTGGAAAGGCAAGAACGGATTAGGCAGAGCTCTCTGTAACAAACTTGGACACCCAAGTCTAGAATCTGTTGCGATCCCAAAGAGAATCACTTAAAATACTTCACAACTTTAAAATCACAGTTCAATCCGAGACGACACGGCCCGGCGTAGTTCCGTGCACGGAGGTATTGGTCCCAAAGATTGGCACCCGTTTCGATATTTCTTTTATATTAATGCTTGATCAAAGTTACAACTCCTGCAGGGTCCTCCGCTTGCGTCTAGATGCTCTGAAGAGTGAGGCCCTTAGGGCTCTTTTATTTTTACAAGGGATGCCCAAAAGCAAAGCCCCAAAAGCAATTAAACTCAAGAGCAAATTGTTTTAAAAGAAACTGGTCGTGAAAAACTGCCAAAAAGCATCAACGCAAACTGTTGAAATCTGTACAGTCTACACGTCAGCATGTCAGCGCAAAATTCGAAAATCTATACTGTTGCCAGCTTGTCCGTATAGCTCTCTGTCACGTCATCTGCTAGTGCGAATCACAGGGTCTGTACTGCTGTCTGCGTGTGTGTTCGGGAAGAACGGTCATGTCATCAATTTGTGACATACCCTCCTCTTGAAAGAATTGTAATCGCCCTCGATTACGCTTGGAAAACTGACAGAGGCCATAAACCAGTTCAATAGACACTTACTCTAAGTACCGACGCAGTAGACACGACACCTCTAGTACTTGTACAAAGACGACAGTCATATCACTGCATATGACATCACATGACATCAGATGACAATCGATCATAGAAACATTCATTTCAAATCTCAGACCATGACTGCGAGCAACTTGTTTAGTAACAACATCTAGATCCATTCCGGACCTCACTGATGTCAGGTTAACTAATCCCATATTGCGATCATGTCTATAGGGATTTTCGACTCAAGCACTGTCGTGTGCAAGTAGTCATTCCCCTCAAGCACTGTCGTGTGCGAGAATCGCTCGCCTCAAGCTCTGTTGTGTGTGAGAATCATTCGCCTCAAGCATTGTTGTGTGCGAGAAATCTTTTCCAGGGATCCCAATTCATCACTAAGTTCATACCGAACAGAGTGGTCCAGTCATTCATTCCATTGAATCAGTTGTGGTTCATGATTTGTAATCAGGTTTATTCGGGAGCTATCACTGCTCCAATGTTATGGTCTCATTTTTAGTTGTATTCTTTGTCCAGAATTAACAGATTCTTTCATAAAACATTGTTCTATTCAAAATTAAAAATCATCTTCCAAAAAGTCTTATTTCATAAAGCAAAATAATGCTAGTTCATCCATCATTTTCTATCTAAAATTTGTTCTGGAAAGAGTATCCCCTTGTCGTGCTGTCCTTTCAATTTGCTAGTCAGTCTGATTCTTGTGCCTTTTTGGGGCACCGTGAAGCGAGATGTCCTTGTTCTCCTTGCCTATCACCTCCGGAGGGTGATAGAAACTCAGCTCGTTGGTGTTGTAGAGTACGTTCAAAGCATGAATGACCTCTATATAAACCTTCACCTACTCTTGGGCACTGACGACGTGAGTAGGGATGTCATAGCTGTTGTCCAAGCTATGCATGATAAAGGTGATAATCTTATTCTTCCTGTTTGGACAAGCAGCGAAGTTGAGATCACATATTGTCAAGTTTGGTTCTTTGCTCTTCGTAGGTTTGTAGTAGTATTCATTTTTCGATTTTGTATTTAGCTTACCTGAGGACTTAAGAATGTGTTCCGTTAGAAGTTGTTGTGTGAAGTTTGATTTTTAGGATTAAGTTTTTAAGATGTCTCATCCTTTTTTACTTAAAGTTGAGTACCTGTTTTAAGCCAAGTAAGTTGCGTCAACTTATTTTACACATACCTTTTCTAAAAACATTTTTAAGTTAATAATGTTTTGTTTTATCTAGTTTTGTTTCGTAGCAAACAAAGTGATTTAGTTTGTTCTGTTTGTTTGTTTTTGTTTTTCTTTTCTTTTCTTGGTTCCTTGCTTTTATAGTTTTATGAGTGCTTTATTCCCTCTTATAATTCGTGAGTTCATACTATTTTGAACTTATGAAGGTATATTTTTCAGTCATCTTGCGGACATGCAAATCTTTTTGATTTTCGTCCGAGTGGTGACCAGCTGTTGAGCTTCATGAAGATATATTGGGAGGGTGTGTATACCCCAACAGCTATCGATCTTATACTCATGTGTCGATGTGATTTTATGTGTGTATTATTTTTATTCCTTGTTTTAAATAAACCATATTTTTTTTATAATAATAAGAAATGTGTCTTTTTGTAATTTTGGTTGTATCTTGATTTATTGTGTAGAGCTTCTTTTCGTCTTGATTTTTGGTTTGTTTGAGTGTCATGTCTTTTATTTTTTAATTTGTCTTGATTTATGTATTTGTTGTTTTTTGCTTTTGATTGTGTGTATGTGGGTTTGGTTATTGTTGTGAGAAAGTTATAAATCTAACTTTGTAGATTGCATGTTTTTAATAAATAATTCTTTTCTCTTAAAACTCTTAAAAAATAAAAATAACATCTTAATTTGGGTCCCTTGGATCAAGGGTTTCTTGTGTGGTTTCATGAAATATCTCTTGTGAGAGGAGAGGTTGAGTAGTGATTCTAGCAAGGGATCACGGGCACTCGATTGCACGCTATTGTCGATGATCTTTTGAGTGTAGCAAGCAGCCTTATTTAAGGACCTCACTGCTTGGCAGCAGCCTTGCTATACAAATGAGGGGTGTGGCTAGCACCAATCTAGCCTTAGGATCTTTAGCCTTGAGGCGGGCGTTGATCTGAAACACTGACCTTACTACAAAAATGAAAAACATTTTTACTTCTTCTTCAGCTTCAACGAGCAATGTTGATGACTCTCAGGTACGTCTTTTCGAACCTTCTTTCTTTTCAGTAGCTAGAAGTAGTCATAATCTGTATCAAGAAAGATTTAAGTTTTTAGCTAAGTCTAATTTGAAGAATTTGCATGTTTTTGGTGATGGTCCTATTCGTTCGGCTTCTTTTAAGAATGTCTTAGTTAGTACTCATTACACAAGTTCTTCCATAAAAGCCCTCAATCGTTTGAGGCGTTTAAGGAAAAAACATCTTGTGGTAGATCGTCCTCTAAGTCCGGTTCATACCTCTCAAGTTATTTATGTTATTTATAGTATTTACGATAGTTCTATGATGTATGTTGGCCAAACCTTTCGAACAGCTTTTGTCCGTTTTCAAGAACATGTAAGAGAAGCCATAAAAGTTCAAAGTAAGAGCACCGTACGTGAAAGTGTGAAACCCTTGTATGCGGCAATAGCAAAACATGGCTTTGAGTCTTTCCGTTGTTTTCCCATTGAGCACATAGAGGGTAATTTTAGAAACTCTAAAGAGTTCTATAAATCAACATGGCCTCGAGAGTTGTTTTGGATGAGAACTTTGCATACTTTTTTCCCTAAAGGTTTCAACTTGGAAGGAAAGTCTTCTTTACGTAAAAATAAGACAATTTACCATAAGAAACCTATGCTTTGGCGAAGGCATCCCAAACCCGAGTTAGTTCTCCCTTCAAGTCAATTTAAAAGAACTTGGATTCCTGAAGGTTCTTCTTTAGATCCGCCTTCTATCCCTGAAATCAATCCAGTTGTCTTGCACAACACTATTTCTAGTAGAGTACAAGGTCTCCCTAGGGCTTCAATCTCTAGAATTGAGAGTGATGACCCTTCAAACCATAGAATTTTTGCCTATAGAGATTTCAAGCGGAGATTGATTTACCTATCTAGAGCCATGGAATTGGGTTCTTTTTCTTATAAATTATTTGAAAGGTATAATATAAGGATCCTATTTAAGCTCTTGTATACCCTTGAGAACTACTCTATGAAGATTTGGAGTTAAGAGAGTCTCATAGTACTCAACTTCGAGTACTGGTAGGGCAAATTTCTGAAGTCCAAATGTCCTAGTATGAAAAATCCCTTTGTTGGAAAGAAAGATTTGTTGATAACTATCTTTACCTCCCCTGACTTAGACAAGATTGGATTAAGCTCTATTTTGAGATCTCAAGAAGCTTTGGATGCTCTCCCTCCTTGTGTGAGAAAGGTATGGAACCATCCTGTCGTAGCTTTCAAATATGTGAAAACTTTAGGACAAAAAGCTTTCAACTATAGTGACATAGGACGTAATCTTAAAAAGAAAAAAAGGCTAGCAATCTCAAGTATTGATTGCCCTTGTAGTAAAACTGTCTTTTCTTCTTACGTAAATGGAGCTTTGGGTCATGTAGTTACTGCCAATTGTTCTATCCTTCCTTCGGATTCTTTGAAAGACCTTTTCTCAAGAGGTACTAAATACAAGCTCCCTTTCTCAAACGACTCTTGTCTTCTCAAAGCCATAGAAAAAGGAATTTCTAGTTTCGTAGTAAAGTTTGAGGAGTCTTTAGGAGTTCAAGGTATTTTTACCCATTGGAAGTCTGTAGTCCTCAAGAAAGCTTCTTTGAAATTAGCATCTTGCTCTCGGAACGTTTCTTTAGGAAGGAATAGCTTATCTTCTTCTGATCGTGATGCTCTTAGGAAATTTCATCATGATTTTGTAATCTCTTATGTAAATAGGTGCCCTAATAACTTCGTTGTTACGTGCAAAAAGTTCTATTTAGAATGCTTGTTAGGTGAAGTAAACTCTCAGACTTACATTGATTGTGATCTTTCAATGCAAGAGGTTATCTTGAAACATCAAGACTTTTGTAAGTCTTTTGGTTTCAAGTGTCAGCCTAAATTACCTTTTTTATATACCGTTTGGAAGTTCCACAAGAACCCTATAAAGCCTAGATTTATAGCTGCTTCTTGTAACACCTCTTTGACTGAGGTTTCCAAATGGCTTAGTTATTGTTTCAAAGCCATTTTACCTAGCGTAAATGAATTGTGGAAAAATATGCTAAAGGTAGCAGACGTACCTACCGATTCAAGTTGGATTTTAAATGATTCAGTAGGTGTGATTTCTGTTTTAAAGTTTTTGAACTCTTCAAGAAGCCTTAAGGAGAAATCTTATCCTTTATGTCTCCAAACTTTTGACTTTACAACGCTATACACGAAGCTAAATTTGGAGGCATAGTCACATGGGGACGTGGCGGGTCCCGGGGACGGGGGACGCGACAGGGGACGCGCTTTAAAAAACACTAATTCTTTGCAAATTTAATACTGAGACAATAGTGAACACTTAGCACAAGATTGCAAAGAAAAAGTGGTTTTTGCATTCATATTACATAACACCAAAATATAACATAGGGCGTGCGGCGCGCGCGAGTACAAGTCTTCAAGGAAGTGGCCTTGAGCCTTGAGGCTTGGGTATGATAGTAGATACTATGAGGGTATGAGCCTTGAGGCTTGGAAGTGGGTGCTCTTAAGTAGAAAGAGCTCGCCCCAAAATGGGGGTTTGAACTTTGAATTTGAAATTTGAAAGGCCCCCCCCAAAGTGAGATTTTGAAATTTGAAATTCCCCCCAAAAGGGTGCTTTTGAATTTGAAACCCCCCCCCCCCCCCCCCCCCCCCCCCCCCAAAAGTAGGCGCTTAAAATTTTTTGAAATTTGAATGGCTGCAGCCCTGTCCCCTGCCCGCGTCCCATCCGAGATGGTCACCGGGGACCCGCGTCCTGGGACCCGTCTCCTGCCCCGTCCCCTGTGAGGGACATCCCCACGTCCCAAAAACGGGTCCCCGTCTGCGTCCCGACGTCCCCCATCCCGTCCCCGCATAAAAGGGCCGCGTCCCCCCGTCCCCTGTTTCTATGTTTGGAGGACCTTAAATTTAGAGTCAAGTCTCTTATTTCAAAAGTTTTTGTGTACAAGCTTGAGAAGGATAGGTACAAGGCATTGCTAGTAGAAAAGTCAGCCTTGAACTTTGACTTCTTATGGCTGAAAAGTAAGAATGTGGATGTAGACAAAGCAAGAAAGAGATTTACGAGGATTGTAGATGACATTGACATCATATCTTGGTTAGATTTTCTTTTGGACAATTTATATATAACCATCGGCGACTCTCTTTTCAAGCAAACAATTGGTATCCGTATGGGCACCAATTGTGCTGTTTTTCTTGCTAATTTCTATCTTTTTACTTATGAGTTTGATTTTATGGAGCGTCTTGTCCTCGCTAACACTTGCCCAATATTTTTGCACAAGTTATGCAATGTAAGACGCTTTGTAGATGATCTTTTTGTCCCCGACGTTCCTTCTTTTCAAGATTTTATGTACTTGAATTCGAGTTTTGTAGGCGGAGGAATTTATCCCAAGGAGTTTTGTGAACTTAACTGTACCACAAATAGTGATTGTTGTGCCTTTTTAGACCTTAAGATTTTTCAGACTCCCTTGGGATTAGAAGTAGATATCTATGATAAGCGCCTTGAACCAGAATATGCCAACCTAAAAATCATCCGTATGCCTCACATTTCTTCGAACATTTCTCTTTTAGCTAAGTACGGTGTCATTTGCTCTCAACTATTTAGATTTTCTCGTCTTTGTTCTAGTAAATTTGCTTTTGTTGTTCAATCTTGCCATCTTATTTCTTTACTAGTTGAAAAAGGATACTCATTCAAAAGAATCATGAAAAACGTTCGTTCATTTTTGCATCGTAGTAAGTTTATTTTTAATGTTTCTTTCTTTGGAATGTTCAAGATAATTAGTAGTAAATTCAATAGAAGTGGGGAGCTAAAAAGCCCACTTATTGTTTGACTTAATAACACCTTATGTTGTTGTTTTGATCTTTAGCGCTTCTAGTATGTTTACTATAGCTTGACAAATTGCTAGCCTTTATTATGGCTGAGTATGCCCATCACCTTCGGAGGGTGATAGAAACTCAGCTTGTTGGTTTTGTAGAGTACGTTCAAAGCATGAATGACCTCTATATAAACCTGCACCTACTCTTGGGCACTGACGACGTGAGTAGGGATGTCATAGCTGTTGTCCAAGCTATGCATGATAAAGGTGATAATCTTATTCTTCCTGTTTGGACAAGCAGCGAAGTTTAGATCACATATTGTCAAGTTTGGTTCTTTGCTCTTCGTAGGTTTGTAGTAGTATTCATTTTTCGATTTTGTATTTAGCTTACCTGAGGACTTAAGAATGTGTTCGGTTAGAAGTTGTTGTGTGAAGTTTGATTTTTAGGATTAAGTTTTTAAGATATCTCATCCTTTTTTGCTTAAAGTTGAGTACCTGTTTTAAGCCAAGTAAGTTGCGTCAACTTATTTTACACATACCTTTTCTAAAAACATTTTTAAGTTAATAATGTTTTGTTTTATCTAGTTTTGTTTCGTAGCAAACAAAGTGATTTAGTTTGTTCTGTTTGTTTGTTTTTGTTTTTCTTTTCTTTTCTTGGTTCCTTGCTTTTATAGTTTTATGAGTGCTTTATTCCCTCTTATAATTCGTGAGTTCAGACTATTCTGAACTTATGAAGGTATACTTCCCTTTTTTGAAATATTCATCTCTCTAGTCTTCTGTCAGTGAAGGTCGTCTATCTCTTCGTTGATTGTTTCTGCTATGACTTGTTGGAGGTTCATCTGATGGGTAAGTCAAGTTACCCGAATGTATAGCAAATCCTCGCTTTGCATGTCCCATCAATTGTTGTATAGACTCGGACTTCTTTTCAAGATAGTAGTCTCGAATTTCTTTGGAAAGTCCTTAAAACTGATCTTCTTAAAGGATGAAACATGCAGAAAAGTTTCCCAAAATCTTTCATAGTAAGAATCCAAAGATTTTGTTTTGATCATCCGAATATGGTTCCAATCAGTAATCACGTCTGGTTCGTATTCTTGTGTGAGCCATGAAGAATAAAGAGTTTCTTAAATTTCAACCACTTTGTTGGCGCTTGTTTCCTTAAGAAGATGAGCTGCCGAAGATGAGGACGAAGTGGACAATCCTTCAAAGCATACACGCTGCTTCTACTGGCGTTTTCAAAAGTGGATTTTGACCCAAGTAACCGGGGAAATTAGTTCCCTTGTTACGTTTCTTTAGTTGCTTTTCCGACGGCTTCTTCGTGTCCAGAAGCTGATTGATTTGGGCCTGGACCGCATCATGGAGTTCTTCTTTAGTAAGCATTCTCGGAGTAGGAGGCTTCTTGATTGCCGGTTTGCTTGGTGGCTCGGTAGCTTTCTGCCACTGAGTATGCACTTCAGCCATCGACTGCTGGGTCAAAATTTTTGCAAATTGGGGATCCTTAGCAAACTGAAGCATTTGGTTTGTGCACTCGTCAACCTGTTGTCGACGTTGCATCTCCAAGTGTTCATACTGTGTGGGCAGAGGTGGCCTGTACTCGTTCGTTGCTAAGTCGCTTGAATTTTCCATATTGCCTCCTCTCGCCTCAGCGGTGGTAGAAGAGGTCGACCAATTCTTTTCGGAATCCATATGTAATGTGGGATTCTTTATGGCTTTATGCCCTGTAAGATAGAGCGATGAAGACGGGAGCGCCCCCAATGCGCGATGTACAAAGGGTGGGAGTGGCTAATAAGTCCGAGTTGGGGGCCGTGCCCCGGAGATTCTTCAATAGCAGTTTCCAAAAGTGATAGGACCTGTATGCTTTGAGAAAAGCACACGCCTGATGCTCTGATACCACTATAACAAACTTGGACACCTCAAGTCTTGAATAGGTCACGACCCCAAAGAGAATCACTTAAAATAGTTCACAACTTTAAAATCACAGTTCAATTCGAGACGACACGGCCCGTCATAGTTCCGTGCCTAGAGGTATTGGCCCCAAAGACTAGCACCCCTTTCGGTATTTCTTTTATATTAATGCTTGATCAAAGTTACAACTCCCGCAGGGTCCTTCGCTCTTAGATTCTGCTTCCAGATGCTCTGAAGAGTGAGGCCCTTAGGGCTCTTTTATTCTTACAAGGGATGCCCAAAAGCAGAGCCCCAAAATCAATTAAACTCAAAAGCAAATTGTTCCAAAAGCAACTAGTCTTGAAAAACTGCCAAAAAGCATCAACACAAATTGCGGAAATCCGTACAGCCCTGCGCGTGAAAACTTGGCCGATTTACAGGGGAACTGTCCCATTGCGAGCGGGAGCACCTGAGACACGCGTAGGCGTGCTCGCTCCGCTCGAAACAGTCCAAAACAGAGAATTACAGCCTGCAGTGTTTTTCTACAGGTTTAGGGTTTTGCACCTAAACTGCAGGGAATCGCCAGGGGAGCTTCAGAAAGGCCTTGGGATGCGTGTACAGGGCAGTAGGCACCTGAAAGGGGCAAAACAGAAAATTACAGCATGCTGAAATTGACTTGCAGCTCACTGGAAAGCTTCCATACCGCAAGGGAAACTGTCCTTGACGTGTACTTTTTGACCTACAGGGATATTTGCATCGTTATGTTGGTGAAATTGGGTCAAAAATCTGCAATTACAGCCATGGACAGGTTGGTGAGGGCTAGGTGCAAGGGTTCGGATCGTTTATTTGCGAGTGGAGCCTCGGGAAAGCATTGGGTGCTTGTACACGCCATTTTGGAGAGATTTCCCACGAGGAATCTCGTCTAATTCAAGGGGAAAGTGACCCTACAGGTGCGAGAGCTCGAGGGCTACCTAGAAAAGTGATCGGCACGCGGATCGGAGCGCAAAACAGAGAATTCAATGAGCTGCAATTTCTCGCCAGGTTTTGCAATGCGCTCTAAAGTGCGTGGAAAGTCTATGTTTGCTTGGGATTTTGTCCGTGGAGACTTCTACTGTGGTTATGTTGCCGAAATTGGGTTGAAGTAGAGGAATTTCAGCCCGAAAAAAGTGGGACATCTTATGGAAGTTTATAGGTTTTTCTCAAGTATAATAAGAATAAAGAAATACCGAAAGGGGCGCCAGTCTTTGTGGCCAACAGGGTGTCGTTGTCTGCTTGGTAGCGTTCTAGTTGCCAGGCCCTGGTTTGTCTTGAAGTGTTGAATTCCAATCACAGGCTTATTCGTGAAGTTTCTTTGTGTGTCTAAAGTAAAGAAAATAATTTCGGGTGAAAGCCAATGCCTACCGCCCCACGGGCCGGTTTCAAGGTTCCATTGCCAACACCTACCGCTCCACGGGCCGGTTTCAAATGCCGTCACAAGCAGTGTTGCAAACTGTTGTACTCCACCAATGCAAGGTGAAGATACTGCGTGAAGGTCTTGAACTGAGTGTGAAAAAAACTTCTTGTCGTAAAAGAAGTGCCAATATACCTACAAGTGTCTTGCCCAATAGAATCTCTGGTGTTTGTAGTCAAACCGTCTAGAGAAAATGGGGAAGCCCAGGAACCGTCATGAGTGACCAGAAGCCTGTCAATGCATGAACCTGCAACCCAGTGTGGCTAGGTGGCTAAGCTATGTAAAACTCCAGGAAGGCCAGATGTAGCAATCTGTGCCGTAAACGTCCTCCGAATCAAGGAAAGCCAGACTAAACAGTCTGCACTGTATAAGCTACCGTAAGCTGCAGCAGTCACCGATAGACCGCACGGACCACCACCGGATGGTGTCCTGTCAGTAGGTAGGGTAATCTAAGATGAGGGGAAAGCCAGACTCAAAAGTTTGCATTGTGAAGGGCCTCTGAGAAGAGTTATGGTCAGAGCAAGCTGTCTGTGCCGTAATCATCCTGTATGAAGTAGAAAAGCCAGACTGAGCAGTTTGTGCTGTGAAGATCCTCTGAAAAGAGGAAAGTCCAGACCAATCTGTCTGCGTTGTCTTGCCTGTATCTCCTACCTCCAATCCTCCGGTCTCGACGGAAACAAAATCCGCGCCAACAACGCCACCAAACCGCGTCTCGGTGTGGCTCTCCATGTAAATGAGCTGGGAGTGGCCTACTGCCCAGGTCGGGGGATAAGTCTGCTGGAAGGTTACCAAGGGTGAGCGTAAGCAACTTTGAAGGTAGCAATCCAAATGATTAGGAGGGTAGAAGAGCAACTGCACTACCATCCAAGCCAAGCTCCGGGTGACTCCGAATGTAGTTGCGTAATGATGCTTGATCTCCCGCATCTTGCGGGTAAACTCTCCAAAAGAGTCCAAAGCACTGAAGTCCCACTCTAGTCTGTAGATCCAAGCAATGAACCTGTCCAAGAAGAGATCTAGGATCCTCTCCTTAAGTCCATGTAGATGCTCCTGTGTAAGCAAGTGATCTGGCATGTCGAGGTCAAGTGGTAAGTGTCTGTCGACCCAAGATGGTGGTGTCTTCCTGGGAATGTCGGAATCCCATATGCCATGAGCATGGCCATATCTCGTGTGAACTCCTCTGATGAGTGCATAGGTGTGTCCATAACAAACCGCAAGTCACCACCCCCTCTGGAGTGCGCAACCGCTGAAGAAAGGCTGGAATGAATGGATCTCCCAAGGATTGTATGCCCGTAGATGATCAAGCCGATGTCGAAGATACTGTGTACTGCAACAGTCACTGAGAGATTGCATGGACCATCACCGGATGGTGTCCTGGCAGGAGGTAACCTTATCCTTTGTAAAAAACACAAGCCAGGAGGTTGCTGTCCACCCAAAAACGCAACTGCGAGGTGATGAAAACGCTGCTGTCCAGCGATTTTCAGCGTGCTCATATGTTCCCGGCAGGGTCTGGAGCGGTGCAGAGGGTGTGGGGAGGACGGGGAATCAATGTAGCAGCCCAATGGGATGAAAACATAGAAAACAGCAATGGTAGGTGGCTGAAATCTGATGATCTGAAGAGGAAGAGGACCGGCAAGTCACCGGATGCCGAGCCGGTGTGGAAAGGCAAGATCGGAATGGGCAGAGCGCTCTCCCCTCATCTGCTGCAAAAACGCTGCAAGCCTGACAAAAAACACCAGATTTGGTTGAAAAACGCAAATAGAACAGAGGGGTTTTCCGTGACGAAAAGGCCCAAATAGGCCAGCAGTTGCAGCTAGAATGCAAAACGCCAGGTATGAATGCAAAAACGCAGGTGGAGGGGGACCTCCGCATGAAAAACGCCTGTTTCTTCGCGTGCCTGGTCATTGCAAAAACACTGGCGTATTTGTGCTCCTTTTTCAGAAACGCGGTCTGTTGAAGCTTGGGGAGAGAACCTTTGCAGAAGCGCTGGTCCCATGGAGAGCCTGAAGCTGCTGCTACCATGTGAGTGCGCGTGTGCAGAAGAGAGAGAGAGAGAGAGAGAGAGAGAGAGAGAGAGAGAGAGAGAGAGAGAGAGAGAGAGAGAGAGAGAGAGAGAGAACACAAACGCAAGAGATAGTGAAGAGGACCACGAGCAGAAGACCCAATACACAATAACTAGATGATGATGTGGAAGTGGGTACCCCCCTGGCCCCATATATAGGTGCCCAAGGGGAGGTAGGGCAAAGTCTGGAAAAAATCCCCCACGACCCAACAGAAAAATGATATATGAGGGCGCCAGGACAAAGTGTGCGACCGGCCCCAAAGTCGGGCGGCCAGGCCAGGTACAACCTAGACTATGGGTGGCCAGCCCGGAGACATACTAGCCGTACAAGTATGCCCTAGACCTGTGAAACAGCAGAGTGGTGTAAGTCTAACACTTGCTAGGTTATCACTTTTTGTGACACCCTTTATGATTGCACTCTTTTCTCAGTTGTTTTCTGAAACTGCTTGGTGGGTGTGTGTTTGAAGTGTTCATTATAACTGATTCTGTGTGTCCAAATGTGCACCCGTCAAAACTGAAGTCTAACTTTTTTAATTTAGGTATTTTGCACACCCACAGGTTCTAAGAAGTATGCCAATTTATTGCGGGAATGTATCTCTCATGAAGCTCTCAAAGAGGGCATGCAAGCTCACAGTTTCCTGCTACGAGACAATATTGATGATGATCGTTTTCTTGGAAATATCTTAGTTGAGATGTATTATAAATGTGGAGCTCTTGAAGAAGCTCGTTGGATGTTCGACAGACTGGATTCACCAAATGTTTACAGTTGGAATAACATTATTGCAGCATATGCTCATCATAGGTGTGAAGAAGAAGCTTTACACCTATTTCACGAGATGCTAAGCTATGTGGAACCCAATAATTTCACTTTTAATATTGTTTTGGGTGTATGTGCCAATCTAGAAGCTCTTGATGAGGGCAAGTTTGTGCATAATCAGGTTGTATACTATGGACATGATAATGATATTGATATTCAAACAACCTTACTTAATGTATTTGAAAAGTGTGGAAGGACAAATGATGCTTTAAGAGTTTTTAATAAGCTACATACACATACTGTAGTGTCGGCCACAGTCATGATTGCAGCGTATGTGCGAGAGAAGCAATTTAAGGAAGCTCTGATGTTGTTCAGATATATACAGAAAACAGGGATTGAAGTAGATGGGTTCCTCCTCAGCACTACATTAGGGGCATGCTGTGGCCAAGAAGAGTTAGAGGAGGGCAGATGGATTCACTGTTTAGCTATCCAGGGTGGTTATGTATCCGACATTGTCATTGAGACTGCACTTATAATCATGTATGGAAACTGTGGGTGTTCTGATGGTGCAGAGACAGTTTTTCAGAAATCAGTTAGTAGAAGTGTTGTGCTATTTACCTCTTTGATAACAGCATATGTGCAGCTGGAACATTCTGAGAAGGCTCTTCAGATTTTTTGGCAGATGCAGCATCGGGGTATAGATGTCAATGAGGTTACGTTTGTGAGCATTCTGGGTGCCTGTGCAGACGGCCCATATCTGGAGTATGGACAGATGCTTTATCACCTGATTATTAATCATGGGTCTGAGTCAGACTTAGTTGTGGGAAGTGCCATCGTAAACATGTTTGGAAAATGTGGTTGTCCTGAGGATGCACACAATGTGTTTGACAAGTTGTCTAAACGAAATGTTGTCACGTGGAACGCGTTAATCACATCATATGTTCAGCTCGGAGATGGAAACATGGCTCTAAAACTTTATAGGCAGCTTCTGTCCGAAAATCTAAGGCCTTCGGAGATAACTTACGTCTATGCACTTGCTGCTTGTGGAATACTTTCTTATTTAGAGGAGGGAAAATCTATTCATATTAGCATCACTAAAAGTGGGTTAGAGTCCCATGAAAAAGTTGCAAATGCTCTTGTGAGCATGTATGGCAAATCCGGAGGTTTGATGGAGGCCCTTGCAATTTTCAACAAATTGCCTGAGCAGGATGTTGTCTCCTGGAACTCTCTTGTCTCGGCATATACTTACCATGGACGCCACAAAGAGGCGTTAGACTTCTTTGAGCAAATGCAGAAGGGAGGGGTCAAGCCTGATGGGGTTACCTTTATTAGTGTTCTGTCGGCTTGTAGCCATGCCGGATTAATAGTTGAGGGCCTGCAATATCTTTTTGCAATGAGCCAAGATTATCATATTGAGCCAACAATCGAGCACTATGGATGTGTACTTGACCTTCTGAGCCGCGCAGGGCAGCTAGAGAAAGCTGAGGATTTTATCGACAAAATGCCAATTTTGCCTGATTCTGTCGCTTGGAGGAGCTTTTTAACTGCTTGCAAGCTCCATGGCGCCTCAGAGCGAGGTCGGCATACTGCAGAAAATGTCATCGATAGCAATGCGCAGGAGGGCCCTCTGTATGTTCTGCTGGCAAATATGCATGTTGCAGATGAAGTATGAATTATCTTGTAGGGGGTCTGTTAAAGCCACAAACATTTCCCATGAAGGACAAGCTTGTGTTCTCGAGATTGAATGATCTCAAGCAGCCTTATAACATTTGGTACATTAAGGTACAAAAAGGCTTTGGGCAAGGTTTTATAAGAATTTGGCTTCATCTGAAAGGCTCTTGAAGGTATGCTTCGATCCCTTCAATTGTAGAAACCGGCCTTAGAAAAAACACACAAAACTGCGGAAAGGTTCCGACAAATTGTGAGCAGATGTATCCCAATGCAATATTTTTGATATTGCACGCAAGTGAGGAGTTAATTTATTGTTGCAAGGTTTGAGATTGTTGTTATGATATGATCTGTGGTCATGAAACAGTGACGAGCTCAAGAGGGGGAGTGGTGGTGTCGTGCTTAAGAAGGCTCTGAAGATTTGATTCATTTAAAATGGCCTTAGAAAAGACCTGTCGATGGTTTCAGGCTTGATTGCATATGGCAAGAAAAGCTACAAAGGCTTAAGAGAGTTAATGACTGATTGTGGGCAGATATCTATTTGTGCAATGTGGCTGATGCCTCAACAAGCAGTTGACGTAGAAGTTCATGGCTGCATGGTCTGTGATTACCGTTTATCATTCTTGTCGCCAGGAAATAGCTCTTCAAGGGAAGAAGCAAAGGGGTGAATGTCATTGAGCAAAGATTAATCCTAAGGCAAGAAGTAGCAGACTGAGACACAGGAAAAGTGGGATTATGATATCATCATGGAGTATCAAGTGGAGGGGGGCATACAAGCAATGTTGTGGGTTCCATCTCTTTTTGCGCCCCCCCCCCCCCTTCCCCACAAAAAAATAAAAATAAAACTCTGCACCTCCGCGCCACCCCAGCGCGGATAGTGCCGCATGCAAGTGAGGACTTGTTTAATGCTGCAAGCTTTGAGATTGTTGTCATGATATCTCTGGTCAGCAAGGCAAGGGCATGAGCTCAAAAAGGAAGGTGCCATTCTTTAAGAAGGCTCTGCTAAGACATCAGAAGATGCTGGCTTGATCAGAATGCCTTGGAAAAAGATGTCTCTTTGATTTCAAGGAGGCAAGGAAGGATGTACAAGGCTCGACAGTTTTAGGACTGTTTGTGAGGAAATATCTCTTCGAGCAATGTGGCATAATGCTAAAACAAGCGAGCATTTGAAGTATTCAAGGGAACAATCCTAGTAAGGGGTGGTGTTTCATCGAGCGAAGATTAGTCCTAGGCAAGGAATACTAGTCCGAAGTGAGTGGAAATCTGATGCGATCAAGCGAGATTGATCTATTGTTACCTTGTGAATATCTTTTAAAGTTTTGGACTCCAGCTCTTTTCCTTCCTGTGGGATTGGTAGGTAGCTCTTGTTCTGGTCTATAATAGCACTCCACATCACTTTCTCCCCAAGGCCACTGTCATGTCAAGAGCTTTAGCTCAAATGGACCTGGTGCTTTTAAAAGGTGGTAGTGGCCTCTTATGTCAAGAGCTCTAGCTCAAATGGACCTGGTGCTTTTAAAAGGTGATATCCCCTTGTGGTATTCAGGATATCCACATTAGATGTTGAGGGACCAAAAGAAGTTAATGATGATTATATTATGGATCTATGATACTTTCAAACTGAACAAGTTACTTTGGGAAAATAATGGAGCAAGCTTGGAGAGGCGAGTCTTTTTTGGCCAACCTCCTCCCATGCCCCATGACCAATCTTGCACCCCTCCCATGGGGTCTTTCACTTCCCCACTCTTCCCTTCTTGTACATCTTAACTCCTCCATCCCTCTCCCCTTTAACTCTCACCTCACCGCTAGTTTCCTTACAGGTGAGGTGAGCAGAAGTCTTTTCCCAGGGCCCCTTTCTCTTGCTCTTTCTTTTTTTCCTTCACAAACAACCCCCTTTCCTCCCTCTGTATGGCTCCTTTCTCTCCCTCCTGCTTTCTACTCCCCCCCCCCCCCCCCCCCCAAATCGAGTCTGTCTTCGACTTGCATTTTCTTCACTGCCAATATGGTAGGTGATGCCATTGGTAGACTACACATATGTATATCATCTGACCATGATTACTATGATGGTCTGGTTTTACCAAGCCAGATACATTGGCACCTTTGTTGGCGCACACTTGATCAAATAATCCCACCTCGAGCTATCATTAGGGAGGGTCGAACACATGGACGTGAATCCATTGCTGTTTAGTACCTACAACGAGATTAATGGATAGATTGTATACTAAGGGTCTCGAGTGGGATTACATGGGGTATCTTCGCACTTTATGTGACTGAGTAGAGTACTATGCTACAAGTCCTATCAGAGATAGTTCACTTTACAGTTGAAGTAAAGGAGGGGTTTATGCTCTTTCCTATCCTTTTAAGTAACCCAACTGTATTGATAGGGGGAGATAGAGGTTTACAGTTGTCCTTGGATGCCCTTGCTGTTCCATGTGGATGATATTGTTTTTGTTGCTGACTTGCCATAAGGGCTAAGGGGCTGCGGAGATCGGTGGATGCATTGCAGAGCAATACACATGATAGAGATTTGTCAGCAAAGTTTGGCAAGCCCAAGTGGGTAATATTTAACATCAGAGCATAGTGGGTGAGGGCATATATGGTCGGGAATTGGTGGAGTAATGTGAGTCGTTTTTAGAGGACCCTTTTTCTATATGAGAGGCAGTGGCTTTGAGTCACGCTTGGACATGTAGTCCTTCGGGCTTGGAGTGGATGTGCTCATTGATACAATTTCAAGAGCCATATGGTTGGAGTATAGTTGTTTGATACATTGGTCACGTCCGCATTATTGTAGGGGGTATAGATTTGAGGACCTAATCTAAACAATTGTAGTCCGTTGGGCTTGGAGTGGATGTGCTCATTGATAGGGAAGAGTCTAGATGTTGGTACACACAGATGTTTGAGCATTTTCTTTGCATTAGTGACAACGGATTTATTTAACTTTGAGATACATGTATTCACGCCTTTCAATGTGTAATGAAGAGCTTTGTAGCTCTTCCATTAGCTATGCAAATAGAGATAGGCGATAACCCTCTCTTGCATTAGATTCCACCTTATGAGCCATATGCAGTTACCCTAAGTAACCCTTATTAGCCTTGGTTAGAATCCATGTAATTCGTGTAAGCTTCAACTTACGGTGGTGTTTTTTGGGGTAAGGCATTTAGCTTACACTCAATGCACGACCAACCTCTAAAGCCAAGCATGCCAACCATGCACCATTATGTGCATGTATGCATCTCACTTTATAGAGTTCCCTAAACAAATAGTTCTTTATAGTCACATGCTATTTACACATATGATGAACATCACTCTCTAGCAATAAATTCAACCTTCCTCTCTGATCCTATATAAGGCCATATTGCTTAGCTTGTATTTTGCTCTTCATCCAAATTAATCAAGCGAATCTATTCTCATTGAATGCTCTTTCTCTAATTTGGTTTGATCCTAATTATTATGAAGTCCTCACTATCATGAATGCTACTAATCTTTATCCACCTTAATTAATCAAACCTTACAAGTGATATCAAAATTTGTAAGTAACTAGTATCTCCTAATTACGTTAACTAGATCCCTAAGTTAGATTTAGTGCTCTCTCTCCCTAAGCACTAATTTGTTTCATACCTCTTTTAGGATTAGATTAGTATAACTCAATTCTAGTAATCTCCATCATTGAATTTTGAAAAATCTACACGACCACTACCCTTGTCGATGATTAACAATAATTGAATTGAGTGTTAATTGTGTGTTTTTCTCCTCTTTTATTTATTATTTGAATTGCTTTTTAACAATCGGTGCCTATATGTATAAACATGTGCATATGAAGCCCTCATCAAGAGCTTTTGGTTGAATGTACTCATGCTCTATTTAATGCAAGCACCAAGCAATAGCACCTTAATTAATCTTGCGCGCGTGTGTGTGTGTGTGTGTGTGTGTGTGTGTGTGTGTGTGTGTGTGTGTGTACCCTTTTGAAAGGGGTGTTGAAGTCAAAAGAGGCCTTCAAAAGATGTATGGGACTCCACTTTTTGAGGCACATGGCCTAAAGGCCCCCCCCCCCCCCCCCCCCCCCCCCCCCCCCCCCCCCCCCCTTGGCTTCCCGCTAGCTTGGATTGCCCACCGGCCTACTTGGCTTCCCGCACCTGCCCAGCTTTCCCGCGATTGCCCGATTGCTCAAACTTGCCCACGCATGCCCGACCTAGCCACCTTTGCTTGTTTCTCTTTAAAGGCGTGCTCCCACACCTTCCCTTGATTGGCACCATGGCCTTGCCTCCATATCAACAAGAAGCATAACAATTGAGCAACCTCTTGGTGGTTTAAACAAAGCCTAGTGTGTATGCATCATGTGAGCTATCGCGCTTTACCCATTGCACTCAAACTTTGTAAAGGGCTTATGGGTACTACCAAATCACTTTGGTAAGACCGCCTTACACACAATGTCCACCAAATACAACGACAAGTTTAATGGCATCGGATTTCAAACCTTGCAGACAAAGGTCAAAGGAGTGCTCATGAAGAAAATTCTTTGGAGCATCGTAAAATCTCCATCCGGTTTGAGGGAAGTCTTGACACGAACCTTGAACGCTCAACAAAAAGACAAAGATGAGCAAGCACTTGGAATCATCATCACTACGCTTGAAGATGACTTCATCCATCACATAGATGATGCTATATCCGTGCTTCATGCTTGGCAAACCCTAGATCGTATTTTTGGTCGAAATGAGCCTCAAAATTCAAGTTTATGGTCTCATTATGCAAGAGCAAGACGATGTTGCTAGCCTCGCCAACAAACTTAAAAGTGTCTCAACCCAACTTGTCTATGCTGAGGAACAAGTTCCAGATGAGGATAAAATAGCCATCCTTCTCAAAGCCCTACCAAGTAGCTTTGATCACATTGTAACTGTGCTCAAGGAAAAAGATCCCATGCCTATAATTGAAGATGTAATCAATTCACTTCTAGAAGAAGAAAAATGAATTTGCACTTATACGAACATAACACATTTATCATACCGAAAAAGATTGCTCACACTGTGGTTAAAGCAACCACAAATCACAAGATTGCTTCCGCATTAAGGTGTGCCCTCATTGCAACAAGAAAGGACATGCACCCAGTCGGTGTTTCCTCAAAGATAATGCTAGGAACCAAAAGAATCCTAGAGATTTCAAAGGTAAAGTACATATAATAGAAGAAAAAGAAGAAGAAAAAGGAGAAGTCAACACTGTCTATTATGAGGATGTATTGTAATGGGTTCTAGAAACTTCTCCAAACCCAAATTTTGGAGGTAAGACCTACCCTCTCTTGCAATTAGATTCCACCTTATGAGCCATATGCAGTTACCCTAAGTAATCCATATTAGCCTTGGTTAGAATCCATGCAATTCGTGTAAGCTTCAACTTACGGGGCGTTTGTTGGGGTAAGGCATTTAGCTTACACTCAATGCATGACTAACCTCTAAAGCCAAGCATGCCAACCATGCACCATTATGTGCATATATGCATCCCACTTCATAGAGTTCCCTAAACATATGATTCTTTATAGTCACATGCTATTCTCTATAGCCACATGCTATTTACACATGTGATGAACATCACTCTCTAGCAATAAATTCCACTTTCCTCTCTAAACCTATATAAAGCCATATTGCTTAGCTTGTATTTTTCTCTTCATCCAAATCAATCAAGCGAATCTATTCTCATTGAGCGTTCTCTCTCTAATTTGGTTTGATCCTAATTATTATGATGTCCTCACTACCATGATTGCAACTAATATTTATCCACCTTAATTAATCAAACCTTACAAGTGGTATAAGAGCTTGTACATAATTAGTATCTCCTAATTACGTTAACTAGATCCCTAAGCTAGATTTAGTGCTCTCTCTCTCTCTCTAAGCACTAAAATGTTTCATACCTCTTTTATGATTAGATTATTATCACTCAATTATAGTAATCTCCATCATTAATTTTGGGCAAGTCTACACGAACACTACCCTTGTCGATGATTAGCAATAATTGAATTGAGTGCTAATTGTGTGTTTTTCTCTTCTTTTACTTAACATTTGAATTGATTTTGATAACAATTGGTGCCTATATGTATAAACATGTGCATGTGAAGCCCTCATCAAGAGCTTTTGGATGAATGTACTCATGCTCTATTTCATGCAAGCACCAATCAATGGCACCTTGATTAATAGTGCATGATATTATGCTTATTGCCAATTAATCAAGTGTGTGTGTATGTGTGTACCCTTTCGAAAGGGGTGTTGAAGTCAAAAGAGGCCTTCAAAAGATGCATGGGACTCTCCCCTTTTTGAGGCACATGGCCTAAGCCCCCCCCCCCTTGGCTTCCTACTACCCTGGCTTGCCCACCGACCTACTTGGATTCCCGCACCTGCCCAGCTTTCCTGCGATTGCCCGATTGCCCAAACCTGCCCACGCGTGCTTGAAGCTGCCCAACCTAGCCACATTTGCTCATTTCTCTTTAAAGGCATGCTCCCATACCTTCTCTTGATTGGCACCATGGCCTTGCTTCCATATGAGTAAGAAGCACAATAATTGAGCAACCTCTTGGTGGTTTAAACAAAGCCTATTGTGTATGCATCATGTGAGCTATCACACTTTACCCATTGCACTAAAACTTTGTAAAGGGTTTATGGGCACTGCAAAATCAATTTGGTAAGACCGCCCTACACACAATGTCCACGAAAAAACATTGACAAGTTTAATGGCATCGTATTTCACACCTGGCAGACAAAGGTCAAAGGAGTGCTCATGGAGAAAAATCTTTGGAACATCGTAAAATGGCCATCCGATTTGGGGGAAGCATAGACACAAACCTTGAACTCTCAACAACAAGCCAAAGATGAGGAAGCACTTGGAATCATCATCACTGTGCTTGAAGATGACTTCATCCATCACATAGATGATGCTACATCCGTGCTTCATGCTTGGAAAACCATAGAGCGTATTTTTGGTGCTTGAGGTAAGCGTTCCAAAATGAGCCTCAAAATTCAAGTTTATGGTCTCATTATTCAAGAGCAAGATGATGTTGCTAGCCTCGTCAACAAACTGTCAACCCAACTTGTCTATGCTGAGGAAGAAGTTCCATATGAGGATACAATCCCTATCCTTCTCAAAGCCCTGGACAAGTTTGCCACAATAATTGTAGTTTAGAGAGGTGGTGCCTTGTGTACCAATGCTAACAATGGTTGCAAGGATTCTAATATTGATTTTACCTTGAATAAATTTGTTACTTGGAGCTCTACATGTTAAAATGGTGAATTAAATTCTAGTGATTTTTGGGAAATCAATGTTATATGTGATTTCTTAGATTCAAAGATTGGGAATGACAAAGCCCCTATGAATCAATCAACAACTGTAGAATCTATTGATTCTCTCATTTATGAAGTGCCCAAGACGGACGATATTTCTATACCAAAGTCTAGTGATGTGCAGCTTGAGCAAGCTTGTAGTAATGTGGACCAAGAAATCAGTGCTCTAACAATCCAACCTACTTCAAAAGAGGTGGAAACATTTGTTCTTGAGCCATTTTCAATTGCTGCTACTTCATCTAGTATAAACGATCATCCTTCCAATTATATTGAATTTAAATGGTCTATTATTGAAGCAGCGTTCCCTTCAGCCATCCTCACACCACAAGTCAATGCAAATGGATTCAAAATGATATATTATACTTAGGCTAGGTTGCATACAATTCTTGATGACTATATTACATAAATTTAATGTTGCAATCTGGTCAACAGCTACTAGGGACAATGTGCTTCAAATTCTTAGAGCACTAAACAAGTCAGCTTGATACATTACCTTTCTTTGCAGTCTGGTATCAAGAAGGTTGCTACACCGCTCAAAGCCAAAAATTATTTAGACATGACAATCCAAATGTTGAGGCAATGTTCAAGCCTTTGGCCAAAATTTCCATGGGGTTTGAATGTGATCCAAAAAGAACAATGCTTATTGATGACTCTCCTTAGAAGGGATGTATTTCACTTGATGGTGAAAAAATGGTTGACAATGTGCTCTTGGGGGAGCTGCTTCCCTACTTGCTTTAGCTTGATGAGAGAAGGGATGTGCACGATTTGGTTGCTTCTAATCGTTATGGAAAACTTGAAGTAACAAATAGCAGGGAATACAAAGAATCATAGAGTATTGGAAGCATAAAAAATGGTGCCTGGTTAGCTAAGGTGTTCTTTACAAGAAGAATACCACCTGCAAAATATGACAAAAGTGAAACTACCCTTGATGAAAAACTGTACCAAGCAAGTGACACAAGCCACCATAGTGAAATAAGAAGAGTTCAAATACAAGAAATATTGGCAAAGGAAGGTACACCCATTGAAATCATGAAGCCACCATAATTGATCTCTTTAGCCAAGCAATTGGGTTCTAGCACAAAAGGACCATTGAAGGCAACCACTGCAAAGGCGTATATAAATAAGGTGAAAGTTGAGAACAATCTTCTAAAGATAGATAGAAAAAAGCCCTAAGGTATTATTGAAATGTCTTAAATCTTGATACGCATGCTAGATTGAACATTTATATCCATGGTATCTAATCAATCTTTCTTTTTATTCCTACTTGTAGGTTTTCACAAAGGGTATATCTTAATGGAGCTCAATCGATACAAGTTTTGATATGTTTTCTCAAATTAACAAAGCAAACACCCAGATTTTGTTTATCAATTTCTTGAGAGATGTTTTCTCAGTTTGTAACACTAGATATGAAAATGAAAATTATGCTTCTTCTTAAGATTGCCTACTTTTTTGTCTTGTAAATGTTTCAATTATCATTTAAAGTTTCGTTAACATTCGAGTGTACTTGTTTAGTTTTGGGAAAAAAAGTCAAAGATTCATGTATTTTTTCTTTGATTAACTCATCGATTGCCTCAATTTTTGTAGTTTTATTCAATCGAGAAAGTTATAATCTATTATAAACTAGATTAGACAAGTAGTGGATCTTCAAAAACTTATGATTGAGTTAGAGATTAACTTAGACAAGTGAAAAACCTTTAAATCAACACTTGAGTTTCCTACTTAGATCATTTATTTGTACAAATGGAAGCTAAAATTCAAAGGCCCTGTAGGCTAACACATTAGATACCTACTTATAGCCTAACTTGGATGATTAGTGAGTGCTTCTTCCCATTATGTTTGGGTAGGTTCACCACCTACCCAAAACCTAGTCCATTGATGCTTGAAGAGAAGCAAGGTCCACCACTTGTCCAAGCTATGCTTTCTTAAAACACATAGAGAGTAAATTCCATAACTTCTTCAAGCTTGAAGAGAAGTAAGGTTCACCAAACACATAGAAAGTAAATTTCACCACTTCTCCAAGTTTTTTTACTATGAATGACTACAAGATACACCACTTTTCCAAACTATAATCTCTGATAGAATGGCTAAGTGACTAATATACAAGGTCCCCCACTTATTGAATCTTGTCTCCAGTGATCATAGACAGGAGAATGGGGAGTTATTGTATCTTGTTTTCATTAAATCATAGAGAGGAGAAAGGCCCACCACCTATCCAAGAAAATCTTCATTGAAACATAGAGAGAAGTAAAAATCCACCATCTATCTCAACTAGTTTTAAAAAAACCACTCTACAAGGTCCATTACTTTTCTAGTAATCCACTCTTATCTTGTATAATGAAGAGGTCGGTTTCACCACTTGTTCAAGCTATAAGAAAAACCACTTGATATCACACCTATGCTATTTTATAGAATGGATAGTGTCTTTTTCTATCATTTTTTCAACTTATGATATGTTTTAGTAAGGGGGATTCAATTTCAATGTCCATCATTTATCTAAGTTGGGCTCCATTGACACATGGATGGAAGAAAATTCTACCACTTATCCTATCATTAAATGGAAACCGAGAGGATTTCCACCACTTGGGTTTCACATGTGGTGGCATTGTATCAATAGGTTATGCCCAGCTTGGACAAGTGATGCTCATTGATTCTCTTCATGATAAAAGTAAGCCTAGCTTGGATAATTGGTGCACCTTGATTCTCTCCATGCTACAACCATGGAGAAGCAGTGGTCCTTCAGACAAAATTCCCCATGCAACAAACAATCATAAGTTTGCAAAAAAGTGACGGACCTTGAAATCCATAGCTGATTTACCCACATGGGCTCTAGCACGGATAATGGGAGATGTTTTTGTCATCATTGTTTAATGAATCCTAGCTTAGATAATTTGTGAATCTTGAGACTAAATCCCCATTCTATAATTGAGAATAGGGCCATGAACCTTATATTAATGTCCCATGCTTAGGTTGGACAAGTGGTGGACCCTAATTCTATATATGCTAAGATTGAGTAGACATTAGTCAAAATATTGTGTTACATGAATCAAGATTTAAACTTTCTTTGATCACTTTCACAAGTGGTTATGAGTTTCTCTTTACATATCCAAATGGATCTTATATTGGAAAAGTGGTAGACTTGATACCTAAGAACCCATTCTACAGTAGAGAATTTGTTAAAAACTTATGCACTTCGAGCATACCTTTGATAAGTAGTACTTACTAATTGACTTAGATCTAGTTGAAGTTTATGATATTGAGACTAAGAGAGAGTGCAACATAAAAAAGGTTAGGTTTTCAATTTGACTTTCTTTATGGTAATGAGTATATTGGTAGATGGATTTTTCCATCTAATATTACCATATGATATACAATTTAAAACTCACGTCTTTTGTTTCATCGACATTAAATGTTCTTGTTTTTTAATTTTGGATTCATTACAGGAAAATGGATTGGCTATATGCATGAACCATTTGAAGGAAACTATTGAACTACCCAAACAACCTCATCCAATACCTTTTCCAAGTCTTCAACCACCTCCTTATCACTTACCACTTGCTATCAACAAGGACATCAAAAGAGTACTTATCTTGGATCTAGAGGGATTGCTTCTCAAGACAATTGAAACAAAACATGGAGATTCTATGCCAACTTGGGCTCAACAAATGCGACTTGTGGAGGATAAAGATGAAGGTTTTCATGTGGTGCGACTAGATGCATATATTTTTTTGGATTTTTGTAGTGAATACTTTGAGCTATGGATATGGAGTTTATATAACTTAATAAGAGTGCAACACCACACAAAAATGCTTCCCTAAGCATTATACCAAGTTCAAGATGATTATGAGTAACAAGAATTGCTAGAACCCAAACATCATGTTAGGATTAAGAAGGGTTTGTTACAAAAATTGAGTCATATTTGGAAGATATTTGAGGAATTGGATGCAAAAAATACCCTAATTTTGTATGACACTCCATATATGGTGATGTGGAACATGCCGGGGACATATCTTATATTTCCAAAGATGTGGAGGCAAACATCTAGGCAACTTCAAAGCTTCTTGCAAGAAACCATGATGCCATGGTTGGTAGGATGGTTGTTTGCAAGAGACAAGAGAGAATAAACATACAACACAATGTGAATCAGTACTATGATTCTGAGACAAATTTCGTCGTTGGTGTGTACTTGTCGATGTAAAAGCATTGATTAACAATGATCCACAATATGTCTCATTCATTTTTGTAATGGGTATCTTTTAGTATTTGTATAATTACATGATATAAATTTTATCTTGGAGAAAAGATGTGTCAATTTGATGAACACTTTAATAAAGTGCACCTTGCTCTAAGGGGACTTTAATGTATTACTAGAGTGCATCCTATTGTAGGGAGACTCCAATGTATTGTTAGAGTGCACCCTGTTGTAAGGAGACTCCAATGTATTGTTAGAGTGCACCCTGTTTTTTTGGGGACTTCTTTTTTATTCAATTGGGATCTATGTTTGATAATTTATTAAACAATAATTAATTTTTGTTTCTTAAGAAATTTTATGTTCGTCCATCTCAAGGTTTCATCTATTTGTAACTAAGAGAAATTGGTGTTTTGATGTTAAAATAAAACTTGCAAGTGTGAAATGGAGAATTCATGGACTTTGGATGTGTTAGAGAGATCTCTTTTATGGATAGAAATGTTTTCTTCAAGGATTCTATCACTACATCCTTCATGTGAAAGAGGGTTAGAACATAAAAAAACTTTGAAATAAAAACTATGGAATCTAACTGCATGTACTCTTGAGTTGTCCTAGAAGTCAATATATGAATGCATGTCTTCATGACTTCCTCTAGTTTCGGCTAGAGTAACACATTTTTTGACTTTATCAGGGCTAAAAGGTGCTTGAGACTAGGGATACTCAATGAGGACCTCGGGAGCCTTAGTTTAGTAGGATTGATTAGGTAGAGTTCCTTGAGACGAGCTAGTGATCGGTAAGGGCATCACCTAAGTAGAGAGTAGGGATTTCAGACTGAAGGTTGAACTTTTTACCTTTTGTACTATTTTTTCATGTTCATTAGGTTTAGGGTAAGTAGAAAACCATAAGGATTGCATCTGATTTGAGGTGCACTGAGAAAACCAATTGTCAAATATATTTTAGGCACGCCGAATATAGACACATGGGTTTTGAGATTGACATGGTACACTTGCATTTGCAATATGGTAGACCAACTTGATTAGACCACTCCCCTTGATTTTGGAAACATTTGGATCACTAAAACACTAGGTCAAGTCCAAAATTGAAAAAAAGACGCAAAAAGCACAGACTTCAAAAAAAAAAAAAACATGGAAAACCCAAATCATGCTAAAACTTGAAACGAGGGTGTTGTTGAATCCCAAAACTTGTGGGAAAAGTAATTTAGTGAAGAAAAAGATGAAAAATAAATAAATCTGGAAGAGTTGTATCTTAGGTGCACCGAAGATAGGAAACTCTCTAGAGAGGGTATTTTAATAAATTTTCAACCCATAGAGTCTAATCAGACCATAATACAACTCTTGAGCAAGTTTCATCAAATTTAAGGATACAAACACCAAGAAAATAGGAAAACCAAGCCACAAGATCAAAAACAGTAATAAAAACATTGGTGAATTGTCCAAACATTGTGAAACTCATTGTACAAGCTTGAAATCACATGTAGAATTCACTCCAAGTCACACTAGCAAAAAATATGTTGAAATAGAGAAGATTTATCTTAAGCACACCGAACGATAAATCTTCCACCAGGAAAGCAGTTTTGTCATTTTGACACCAGGATGTGGAGACCCCAATTGTGTGATAAAAGTTGAAATAAACCCGATAGATAGGTGTAGCCATCTTAGGCACGGCTACAATAAAACTTAGCATTTTTTGCACATAAGGTCTATTGGACACTAGTGTAAGGTCCCCGTCCTAAAAGATCGGGGCGACTTGGAAGATAGCCTTCTTTATCCTCTAAATCCGTTGACGACACCCTACTCCGATAATGCGAAGCAAGGATACGAGCAACGAAAGAGAAGAAGACTTCCACCTATTGTGTTCGTAGTTGCAAGACCCTACGCCACAAGCCAGGTCGATGAGGTTAAAGGTTCTATGGACTCTAGATCTTACATTATAAGAGAAGAAATCCCTTTCACATATTAGGGATCCAAAAACAACGCCTTTTTTTCCGCGTTTAAGAGGCACGACCGCCATCTTTAAATCCAAAATATGACATGGGATAAATCTCTAACTAACTGAGACAAAGTGAAAATTACTCGACTAATCGAGTCCACCCATCCTTGACTGGCAACCTGAGCCAGTCCCCACTTTCCACCCCACACGCACACTTTTTTCCACACTGTTTTACATATACAAACAGTGTTCCTTAATTAATTCCAAACACAGGTTCTTTAATACATCCCTTCAAACAATACCAAAACAATTCAAATAATTCTAATGAAGGCAACCCTATTATTCAACAAAAACAACTTTTCCAATTTCTCATCATTTTGCCGCTACCCGCGGACTTTCTCTGTCTAACCAACAGAGCCTTTGCAAAGGATTTATTCGCTAGCTGCGAATTGCGTAACCTTCCCATCTCGCTAACCGCGAGGCATCTTGCTAACCGCCAGACATCCCGCTACCCGCGAGGCATCTCGCTAACCGCGAGGCATCTCACTACCCGCGAGGCATCTCGCTAACCGCGAGGAACAAAAGAGAGCCGATAACCTCAGCTTAATCTCCGCTATCCGCGGAATCATCTCGCTACCTGTGAGAACAAAATATATTCTTTCAACAATTCATCTCATTAATGATTCATCAAACATGATCAACCAATTCCTCATATCAATCAGTAACCACTTATCAAACAATAACAGTTTATTAAGTCATAACAATTCAACAAATAGTGACAATTTATCAAAATAGTTCTTTCACTAATCTATGAAAACATATGCTTGTTTCTTGTGATAAGATCACGTTTCTCGGACAGTTTAAGGGGTTCCCTACGCTTAGCTTCCCAAGTCAAACATGAATAGCAATGTATAATTATAAATTTGTCTTACTGGATTTGGAGCGCGTGCGGCTAACTCCTGTGCTGGAGGTTGGACGGCTTCGACTTCTTCTTCGGTTGATGCTTCCGTATAAGATATGTTTGGAGTAGACACCTTTCTTCTCACCTTCCTTGGTGGTGCAACGGCATGGGCGTCCTTAGACTTCGTGTTACACGCTTCGGAGCCATAGCTTCGAAATGGAGAAAAGAAAAGCGCGTTGTTGGAGAGAGAGAGAGTGTGTTCACAAATCGGGTGATGCACGTCGACGATTGGAGATGGAGATGGCTTGAAGGTGAGAGGTTAAGGGAGAGAGGCTTCCTCCTGCGCGTCGTTGCAAGAGAGCTTCCGCTTCTGTAGATGTGTGTGTTCAAAGTGAGAGGAGAAGGGTCCTTTATATAGGCCCTAGGGGGTGTTAAGAATACTGAGAGGTTTCAAGAATAGGAGAAGGAAAAAGCTCGCGCGTCGTCGCGTCTCTAATTTTTTTTTGGTTTTTTTTTGTTTTTTGTTTTTTGTTTTTTTTGGGTACGCGAATTCTATGCGCGATTCTAAAAAGCTCTATATTTACAAGTTTCCATTCTGCTTTGAAAGAGAGAAAGAAAGAAGTATTCCAATTTTGACTCACCTCTCTTTCTTTCTTAAAAATACTATCTCTAAGCTTTTTCTTCACACATAGATTAGGTTCCCACATAAACCTATTGTTACACATAAAGAAAGATCATAAATAAATGGATTCTAAACCCGATTTTCAATCCGATTGCTCTGATAAACTCATGATGACTCACAAAATTGAGAATCTCAATTTCTTTGCAAAATAACTGAAATGACTTATATGGATAAATGTTGGGTACATTACAACTAGAAAAAGAAATTTTTGTATATTTAGTGATTTAGGATTGAAAAATTGTGGAAGCACATACGGATTTAAGTGTTATCGTGCAAGGAATTGCAACTTTGTGAAGGACAAGAAAAGCATAGCGTTTGAAACAAAAGACAACCTTCCAGGTTTGTAGTATCAGTTTTATTAAGTTGTGTAAATCCATATATGAACTTAAGATCTTGTAGAGCTTTGGGAAACTCGATTGACTTAGGAGAGAATAGGAACAAAGTGTCCACAGAAGAGAGTGTGAAACAAGGGAGACCATTATAAACTATTGCGGAAGAAGTGCCAGACACTTACTCTGATTCAAGCTCAGACATGTCTTCTTTTTCAACATAATTAGGAACTGGGACCTCTCTCAAGTCCAAGCACATCTTGACTTTTTTCAAGACCAACAAGTATGAAGCCCATATTTATTTGGACCCAAATGAGAAGTTTGCAATGAGGATACCATACCATTGATTTCAAAGAGAAGGTTCATTTGAATAAGAAATTCTAATAGCAAACTCAAGATCATCAAGATCAAGGTTTAAGCATGCAAAGTCTATGCACTAGGATAACCCAAAGTCTATTTAAGACTTGCCTCTCCCGACGGACGCACCAAAAATGACTATGCCTTCCAACTCTTTCTAATGTAGTCCAACTATATCTAATTTATACTCTAAAACACAATATGCATTCTCAAATTCACTAAAACTAAGTGTAAAACACACAGAAATGCATTGCAAACTCCACTTTTACGAGCATTTCTTTCTAACATACACACTAGCAATAATCACAAATATATTCAATATCTCAATGTTTCATTTCCCAAAACATTTCTTCATCACAACTACGATAGACACCATAATACACTTTCAAACTGACATATGAACTTGACAGTCAATAAAAACTATATTTTTACTTATCACAATCAGAATTCACTCTCACTTGCCCAATACACTTCCACAATAAATTGGTGAATATTGTAATTTTTGTATTCAAATGATTTATTATTTTGGAGATGTTCATTTCTCCTAGTCCCAATGCTTCTATTATGCATTATTTTCTCAATTTAAATCTCTACCAGACACTCATGCTTGTAATTATTTATGTTTCAAAATATAGACCAACCTTTTACTGCTTTAGATTTACTCTTCACAATTTTCTTTCGATCGTTGTCCCGATCGTAGTGCTCCATAGCTTTGCTTCAATGTGCTTGTCTATGCCAGCTCTTTTTCAATCATCCACTCTACTCCTCAGTTATGCATATGTAAACTTTGACACTTCTCTATCTAGTCTCTCTTATTGCTATCGCTTTTCAACTAGGCTTTCTCTCTCTAGAGCCTTATTTCTCTCTCTTATTCTCGATTACCCAGATTCATACATACTGTCTTTCTCTCTCTACTCATTTATGACACACACTGTCTAATGCTTCCCCTTCTCTTCAATCTCTAGCTCTTCTTCTCTTACTAACATTACACCTCTCTCACTCATCTCAAACACTATCATCTCTCTCTACGTTCACATATAACACATACACACGTCTGTTTGCATATTTTCTAACACGTAGATACACATCTCTGGCATGCAAGTACGCACACACAATATAAAAATCTCTCTCCACAACTCAACGTTCTTTTTCTATTCTCCTCTCTCTCTCTCTCTCTCTCTCTCATTTCTCTTGCACAAGGAATTATCGCTTTCTTTTTCTCTCTATATACTCAACAATAGATCCATCCTCCTCATTGGGGGATGCGTGTTCACTTGACAGAGCCCCACCTTGGCTCCTTCTCCATCTCTAAATTCCCCCTCCACTCACTCTCTCTCTCTCTCTGTCTCTCTCTCTGTCTCTCTCTCTCTCTCTCTCTCTCTCTCTCTCTCTCTCTCTCTCTCTCTCTCTCTCTCTCTCTCTCTCTCTCTCTCTCCCCCCCCCCCCTAGCCACCTCTATCGATGCAGGCCACCCTCTCTCTCTATTCAATATTTTGGCTCTCTCTCTCTCTCTCTCTCTCTCTCTCTCTCTCTCTCTCTCTCTCTCTCTCCCCCCCCCCCCCTGGCCACCTCTATCGATGCAGGCCACCCTCTCTCTCTATTCAATATTTTGGCTCTCTCTCTCTCTCTCTCTCTCTCTCTCTCTCTCTCTCTCTCTCTCTCTCTCTCTCTCTCTCTCTCTCTCTCTCTCTCTCTATCCAACACAGAGCTTCCATCCTCATGGGCGGACGTGCTCTCTCTCACAGGGCCCCCTCGGCTCTCAATTGCACTCGGCCCCCTTTGATTCTGGCAACCCCCGGGCTTGCGACCTTATTCAGGCGGCACTGATCTCCTCTGTTGACCTTTCGGATCAACATAACCACCCACAATAAGATACAATTTGAAAATTGTTTATTTAAACCCTCGTTCACACATACACATATAGTGTTACACTTACACAAATGAAATGAATGATCTCCTCTCTCTCTCTCTCTCTAACTCTGCTCGCAGGCACCCTACTGCTTCTATTTCTCTTGCTTTTTATCCTCCTCTGCAAACTCTTCAAAGGCCTCAAGGTTTTCTCTCTTACCCTCTCTAACTCTATACATGGTCAATGATCCTCCTCATG
Source organism: Adiantum capillus-veneris (assembly GCF_014529385.1). Taxonomy (NCBI): domain Eukaryota; kingdom Viridiplantae; phylum Streptophyta; class Polypodiopsida; order Polypodiales; family Pteridaceae; genus Adiantum; species Adiantum capillus-veneris. Next base: position 59,662,718 of record NC_140960.1, read on the forward strand.
GGGGGATGCATAGCCCTTTTAACTCTGTCGCTTACTCTAACTACCTAGCAACCACCTCTGCTCAAGGTGACCCCTCCAGGCGACTCTTTGGCTCTTTCTCAAATTAGGCTCCCATTTATACCCATTATTACATCATAAATACAGTCCTATGAACCTTAAATACCCATTTTGGCAAAGACCTGCAAGAAAAAATTTTGTTAGCATATTTTAACCCACCCCAAATTACAGAATCAAACTAATGAGTTTACCTCGAAGGGAATCGGTAAAGTTTACGAGTTTTTAGTATAAAAACTTAGCTAAACCCTCAAATTTTTCCCTAAAAAATCAAGTTTTAATATAAGTGCGAGCCTTGCTCGGCTAGTTTCAAACTAGAGGTCTCCTACACTACAAAAATTCTATGTTTATCCCGAGTGTGATAGAGAATGACTAACCCGGTCATAAAATGTCGATAAGCCCTTAAGTCTGTCCTTGAAAGAACTCACAAAGTATTTAAAATTTTAATGTAAATACTAGCAAATGTAAATACTAGCAAATGCTTCAAACATTATCCAATCACTGTCATGCAACATGCATAAAATAATGCTAAGAAACATTATTATGCATTGATTTATATGCATATGCTACAAGTATTTCAATGTTTTAATTATCTCTACTTATGCATGTATGCTTTTTGTTCATCTTATCATGTATCGACATTATGCAGCATGAATCTGAGAATGAAATAACACACATACACACATACATACCCAAGCATAAATTACGTCATATGTGCATGTAGTATAGGCGAATACCTGTAAATCGATGAGTCTATGCAATGAGAGAAGAGGCCAGAGAGCATGGATGATAGATTTGCTATGTGCTTTCTTGTATCTTGGAGAGAAATTACTGTGTCTGAGCATGCAAGAGAAACACACAAAAGTACAGTGAAACAGAGAGGTAGGGAGAAACACACAGAAACACAGAGACAGAGAGGGAGGGACAGAGAGGGAGAGATAGACCCGCTGTTACATGCCTGCCATATGTAAGATGTCGTGGTTTCGTACATGCTGTGTGCGATGTCGCCTCTGCATCTTGGATAGACTTTGATGGGAAAACTGTGCACACAAATGTTATACCTATGTGTGCAATGCCTGCGTATGATATCTATGTGTGCGATACTGCCTATGTGCAATGCTTATGTGCGATGCTGTCTGTGTGCACAATGCTGCCTGTGAGTGTTACTGCATGTGATCGTTCCTACCTGTGTACGATGCTCGCGTGCTTTGTTGCTTTCTCTGTGGCGTGGTGCACGATACGCTTGTGCTCTTTCTGCCTATTAGGTTTAGATAAATGCCATGTAAGCAATTAAGACCACAATTTAGTATGAGACATCAATTCACAGTTGGCCAAAATTAATGCAATTTGGCTACGAAGAGGCCACACCATGTGTAATTCTAATGTAAGAAGTACCTTTTAAAAAAAAGCGCGGGGGCTGTCGTTTCTCGACTCCGCCCGACAATTGCATTGGGAGGTGACAAGAGGCTCCTACCCCTTGACAAATGGTTCTAAATGACCTAAAACACATTCTGAAACACTATGTCCATGCATGTAATTGAGTCAAATTTTTTATTCTTATTTTAAGCAATTTGGCTCCAAACCCCGCGGGGACTGCTGCCCCTCGACCCCGCCCAAGGTGCTGCCCCGGACCCGTGCAACATCGCGTCGGGAGGTGACAAGAGGCTCCCACCCCTTGACCAATGGTTCTAAAAGACCTAAAACACATTCTGAAACACTATGTCCATGCATGTCATTGAGTCAAATTTTTTATTCTTATTTTAGGCACTATATAATTAAAATCTAAAAAATATAATATAATTTAAAATATTTAAATTATTAAATTTAAATTTTATTTAATAATTAAAACTTAAATTAAATATTATTAATAAATATTTAAAAATATTTTAAATAAAGAATATGCATAAAAATCTATTTTTTGAAGAAAAACCCAAAGTGAATTATTTTGAGAAAAAAACCTAAGGTAAATTGAATTGTGAGAAACAAAGAGCCCAATTGGCCTTGGCCTTGATCTTGATCTTAGTCTTTGATAAATGAGACTAACTTATTTTGGCCTAGATGAAAATTGCTTATTTTGGAGGTCAAACATTGTGCTGCAAAGTGTGTCAAGATCCTCCCAAACTATACTTTTTTTTTGAGCTACTACATGCTCTAATTTGAATTGTGACCATAAAATAAGAGAAAAAAATAACAAACAAAAATAAGAAAGAAAATGCACACAAAAAGACAGACACCACCTTGGATATCGGCCATTACAACTAGGTCCACCACTTGTGCAAGCTATGCTCTTGGGTTTTATAGATTCTTCAATATTTAATGATTAACATTGGCCATTACAACTAGGTCCACTTGTCCAAGCTATGCTCTAACATAGCAAGGGGGTTCTTGTATCAAGATCCATCACTTGGTCCGTCGCTTGTCAAGCCTTGCTTTGGAAAATTCCTATAGTAGCTCACCTACTTTACCATTGGCCATTAGATCTAGGTCCACCACTTTTCCAAGCTATGCTCTAGATATCCAACACTTGGTTTATCACTTGTCCAACCCTTGATTTGAGAAGGAAGGTCCTACAATACTTCACCTTGGACATTAGTCATTACAACTAGGTCCACCACTTGTCCAAGATATGCTAATATATAGTAGTCCACCTAACCTTAGAGATTGGCCATTTGAAGTAGGTCCACCACTTATCAAAGTTAAGCTCTATTGAAACATGGAAAAACCATATATCAAGGGGGTTCTTGTATCAAGATCCATCACTTGGTCCGTCGCTTGTCAAGCCTTGATTTGGAAAACTCCTGTAGTAGTTCAACTACTTTTCCATTGGCCATTAGATCTAGGTCCACCATTTGCCCAAGCTATGCTCTAGATATCCAACACTGGTTTATCACTTGTTCAACCCTGGCTTTGAGAAGGAAGGTCCTACAATAGTTTATCTGGGACATTAGTCATTACAACCAGGGATTTAAAATTCAGGTAATCACTCCAAATGACATTAGAGTGAACATCAAGTTGGCAAGGTGAATCTTTTGTTAATGTTGACAAAGTCATGCATTTAAACTATTGGATAAAGGAGGAAGAAACCAATTTTGAAAAAAACCAATTTATATGGTTGTTAACGTTAATTAACATTTTGTGATCACGTAAAGATTTTGACTGATGACGTAAATATTAAATCCTTGATTACAACTAGGTCCACCACTTGTTCAAGCTATGCAATATAGTAGTCCAAATTTGTAGTAGTCCACCTAACCTTGGAGATTGTCCATTTGAACAAGGTACATGACTTGTCCAACCTATGTCTAAAACATCAAGGATCTTTTGGTCTCAAGATCCAACACTTGCTCTAATACATCAAGCGGTTTTTTGTCTCAAGATTCAAAACTTGGTCCATCACTTGTCCAACCTTGCTTTGGGAAGTAAGGTCGTACAATAGTTCACATTAGACATTGGTCATTACACATAGGTCCACCATTTGTCCAAGCTATGCTTTAATACATCAAGGGGGTTTTGGTTCCAAGACCTACAACTTCTCCAACCTTGCTTCCATTGAAAGCCTCAAGGGCTACTTGGACATTGACTAACATGTCCTACAATAGTTTCTTGGTGGTAGTGTTTCAATACTTGTGGTATCGATGCTCTAATATAGCAAGGGGATTCTCTTTTTTGTAAGCACAAGCTCGTCTATCACTTGTCCGTCATTGAATCCATTAAAAGAGCAAGGGCTACCACTTCTTAAAATAAGGTATTGAGCATTGATACAAGATTGCTAGCTTTCAATCCATTGTTGCATCATGGGTTGTTTATCTCAAAGTCCACCACTTGTCCAACCTATGCAAATCCATTGTAGCATGGGGTATTAGTACTTGAGGTCCTCCACCCATCCAAGTCAAGCCCCATCAAATTGAGACGATTGAGGAACAAGAATAAACAATTGCTTAGTGTAGACATGATTGGCACTAATCCCATTGGATATGGTGGAGTTATGTATTCATATCCTTGTGTATTTTGTGTAATGGAGAATGTAAATTTTGATCAAAAGGTAATCTATCTGTGAATGTGGATTTAACAAGGTCATCTTTCTCACTTACAGGATGGACTTTGAATCTGGGGAGAAAGTGCATATGATTCTTGACAACAAAACTTCTAGAGTTGGTTTTGTGTGTAGAACAAATCTAGATTCCACTTGTGGTGGTACAAAAATAGGGCAAGAAAATGTATCCCTAACAACGCTTTTTTCCAATTGATGGTATGCATGCAAGATGTGAGGATGTGTCCAATGAAAATGCTGGGAGAAATCCTGATGGGAGTAATGTTGTCCAGTTGTCAAGGAAGAGACGATATACTTTCATCAATAGGATTTAAAAAACAAGAGCAGCACCAACTTCTACTTTTTTTCTATGAAGTGAATCAATTCAAAGGGTTTCATGCATTGATTGTTGTGCAAACAAATGTTGCCAGCTTGCAAATCGTGATATTGTGACAAGGTTAGGACAATAATTTTGGGGAGAGTCTAAAAAAGCATGCACTAATTATGTTTATGATGTTCTTTCTATATGCTATCAGAAAGATGAGAAGATGCAATACTAGTTCAGGGTATATGGCTCCATTGTTTGCTTTAGAGCATGGTAGGAGCTACATGGAATACTAAAGACATCATTTTACCACTACAAGGAAAAGTTTGAAAATGGTGTATGCCACTATGTGCATGGGAACACATGTACATTGAGAAGATGATTTCAACATACTAGTTTAGCATAAGCATTACTAAATGAGTTTGTGGATAAAAACTCAAAGAAGATACTGCATAGAAGTAGAACACTACTAGATGGCTCAATGGAGACTCAATTAGTGATTCCATCAACGTACAAACAAGTGGATATTTTAAGTGAAATAAACACAACACTCGACCAAATGGGCTATGAGAAGGAGCTATCCTAGTCTTCTTTTGGTAGAGTTTGGAACAAAGAGTACCCACATGTCAGTTTAACATAGACAAGTGAGTTCTCTCAGTGCAATATCTGTAGCTCAATCAAATCAAGGTTAGAAGCTAAAACCTCTCTTGAGGAGAGAGCTCTTCTCTTGAGGGAGAGAGAAGTTCACATGGCACAACAAAAGAGTTCCAGGAGTCTATATTATTCATGGCGCACATATTTTAAAACTCAACCACAAAAATATGTATGCATAATCCATGATAAGATGGATCAAAAGAAGATTTCCATTCTGAGATTACACATTGTTCCCAAGGGTTTGCATTCATGATACAATTTACAGGTGGCATTGATAGGTATTATCACCCATGGACATGGAGAGGTCATTATGACCACTTTGTCTTGAATGGTTTGTGGCTAGAAGATCCAAATCTTACAATTGGCTCACTTGCTACAATTGCTTATTGCTTACAGAACCTAGAGAGGAAAAATGAGCACCCTCTTGGTGATCTAGTAACAAATGGACTTCTGAGGGGCGCTGTTTCACTAAATGATTTGAACTCAAGGGAAGCTTTGGACTACCACAAATTGAGTGATGGAAAAGAATCATTTGAAATTGTAGAGGAGGAATTGGGATCAACATTTTGCAAGCTACCAAAGAACTTGTTGCTACAATTGGATAATTGTGTAGGGGAAAACAAGAATTGATACTTATTTGGCTATTTGTTAATGCTTGTTGCAAGGGGGGTTTTCAAAACCATCCAGTTGGGATTTTTAATGGTTGGGCATACACATGAGGACATAGTTGCTATGTTCAATAGGTTTTCAAAGAAGTTGAGAGTTACAAAAACATATACTTCGCCACATTTGATGGATACATTACGAAACAACTCATCTTCATTGCCAACTCCATTTTTGCTCACAAAGATCCCTGATTTCAAGCAATATTGTGATGGCTATCTTTGTGATGACGACATGCTTGTTGGCCATTCCAAGCCACTTTAATTTAGGTTCTTTATGGAGGATGAGACACCAAGGATGCAATATAAGGCACATGTAGGTGTTTCAAGTTGGAGTGGAAGTATTCACCTTTGGAAAACAGACACATAAGGAAAGCCAATGCTACCGCATGAAGATCCACCTTGTGTACCAATGGAGGAATATGTCAAGGCTCATGAAGAGGCAATTTTAAGGTTGAAGAACTATATAAAGTTCTGGCAAAATTTAGAAAATGGCTCAAGTGTACCGTGGTATTATACATCACCAAACTACAAAAAAATATTGATCCAATATTGGGCACCTTGTGCAAGAAAGAGTGGGATGACATATGCTCAAGCTTACAACAATTTTTGGAAGGGTTTTTGGGTTGTCAACTATAAAGATCCCAAAGTGTGGAAAACTATAGATGCAATTGTTTGGTCTTGGAGATCCAACAAAGAGGACCATTTTCTAGAATTAAGATTCCAAAAAGGCATGCTCAAAAAGCCAAAGAAGGCCTCATGCGTGCACATCAACCACACTTGGATCAAAGTGTAGATGTGGTATCAAACATGGAGTAAATTTATTTGGAGCTTCTATTGTGATACAAGTCAATTTTCTAAACAAGATCTTTATTTGTATCTTCATTTGTTTTATGTAATTTGGAATATCTATAAGACTTCATGTGTAGTGCATCCTCTTGAATTTTGGTATTTGTCAACACCACAATCCATTACGATTTGCACTCTATTTACCAACCCTTAATCAACACGTTTTCCTTGTATTTTCCCACTTTAAGTGGATAGTTCCCAAATTACATGAATGTGGTGAATTTGGAAATTCCCATAATGTGATATTCTTACCAAAATACCTAATATGGTCTTTTCACTCTACACTTGGTATAAGTCCACTTTCACTCATACACATTTAGGGGTAGCACTCGTTTCTAGATACCAAGTTTGGATGCACTCCGGCTCATGGCTTAAACTCCATGCTATGTCAGGCAAGAGAATCCACCTCCCTAGTCGTTTTTTCTGCACTTTGATGTAACATTAAGATATGTATATTGAAGAAAGATAAATTGTGTATTTTTTGCATTGATCCCTGGGGGGTAGATCTCTCAGTTGGTATCAAAGCATAGGTTGTATTAGTATAGCTTAAGGCTTGGTACAAGCTTATGTTAGTTATACATTACAACATGCATTCATGAATGTTTTATGAAAAAGAATATTTGATAATGTCATAAAACCTTACAAAGGATATGAAGTTATGGATGTGTTATAAATTGCTTTAGCTTGATGACTATTTGAGTTGATTACATTCTCTTATTTTGTTTCAAGGACTATGGATTGTACGACGTCGCACGATTGTTTTGACAAGGGATCTCGAGGGGTGAACCTTTAAGAAACTATTCATATAACGTGCATTGAAAGGGTATTAAAAATACCCCTTTGCTTACATGCTTAAGGTAATAAAATGACCCCTTTTTCTTCAAAAACTTATGGGTTTTTCTCTAAAATCAATTAAAAAACCCCTTTTGTTAATATAATCCTATTAAAATTTTGACAATTATAAAACCTATTCATTTGAACTCACGTGGTAACTTACATGTCTAAGAGGTGAAACCCCCGCACAAGGGATATGAATTTCTATCCATAGTTTTGAAAGCATTGCTGATCGACTTCCTAGGAGCCAACGAGAGGCTTATTATTGGGAGATAGTGACCAAGGTGTTTACATGACCAGATTTGGGCCAATGCTGGAATGTTCATGATCGCACGACTCTCGCATTACAAAAGCAACCCTTTTACTAGTTTCACATTCAAATTTCGGATAACCCAAGAGAATCGTTTCCGACCGTTTGATTGCTTCAACTTAGGATGTTGTTGAGACTTAATGATGTATATTATACCCTAGAAACCTCTACTGGAATTTCTAGAATTAAAAAATTCTCCAAAAAGTTAGAGGCAATTGTCAAGATAGTGGGCAAAGAGAACCTAGAGCGAGGTCTTGTACCTATACTTCATAAGATAGCAATGATGACTTCTCATCGCCCCCTTAGAGACAGTTGGCTTTAGTTACAATTTTATTTATTAAATTTGTCTTTTTGAATTGGTGTTTGTTTACAATTATGGATCTATAAATTACATTGAGATGTTACTTTGTTAACACTAGACTTTTAATGAGCCACAAAATTGGTTGAAGCCAAAAATGGCTCACCTCAAGATTCTAGTAGATAAAGTACAACTTTTGTATATGACATCAAAATTTCATGAAACTTTTTAATTATGGGTTCAAGATATGAAAAAGGTTTCTAAATACACAATTTACAAGAAAATCTCAAAAATAAAAAAATCACTTTTCTAAAAGTAGTAAATTTTACGTAAAACTGCACTTCAACACTTAACTTGGAGAAGTAAAAAATGTATGCAATCTTTGTATATGGGTTAAAAAAACTTGTACATATATCACATACCTATTGAGGGATTTTTCAAAGAAGTTTGGGCCTACTTAAAAATGATTTGATTTACTTTCAAAAGAAAATAGAAAAATTTTGTCCATCCGTACAAGTTAGTTGTAGAAGATGGCAATGGAAAGAAACCTTCAGACCTTCATTTAGCTCTGTACTTTTTTTATCAACTCATAATGAGTGTTGGTCATAACTCCCTGAAACCATTTTCTATTTAGATAACTAACATAGTGTTGAGAATTTTTTTACAAAAGTCTAAAAAAGCCACAAAAGTGGCAGATTTTTTATAGGACTAGTGAAATGTTTATCTCCTTTTTCTAAATTTATGTATACTAATTTTCAAAATTTTCTACTAGCTTGTGAGTGAAGGGTGTGTAGACGACTAACTTTTGATTAGCTTAAGACATATGAAGGAGCATCCTCCTTCCTTTAATGCCAGAAGACTACTTATAGGAAGGGATCTTTGTATAGCACATGTATTCAGTTGGGAAGGAAGTTCACATCATTTATTTTGACATGGGATACAATTGTTGCTCCCAATATCTTCTAAAATTGGTGTGTTTATGTAAGTAGAAGTTTGAATTTTTCTCGATCTTATCAATCCGTTCCTCTTCATGGTACAGCTACTACAATATGGGAGATTGTTGTGAAGGAATGATTCTTTTACATCAACACTTATGCTTTACTTCAAAAACATCCTATGAAACTATGCATGCTATAAATATTCTCCCCCTTGCTATCAAATCTGCATGCTATAAGATTGTTATGTTCAATGTATGGGATAGTAGTTACAGTTCAAGAAATTTTTCTTATATGCGTTTACCCTTCAACTTGTTCTACCAATATTTTGACCTAGACATTTTTATGACAATACTCATAGAGTGTGCATTTATACAATGGATACAAAATACTTCAATCTATGCAGGACTTTACTCACCTCAAATTCAAAGATGGGTGGAACACACCTATATAGTGACCCACTCATTCTCCATACCTTATCAACCATCTTATAGAGGAGACAGCTATTATACATAATGCACTGGATATACCTACTATGGATACTTCTCTTCTCGATGAGTGGCATGTAAGGGCATGCTCCTAGCCCTTACTCTTGACTAACATATATAAGCCATCAAATTTTAAATAAAATAAAATAAAATATTCTGGTGAATTCGGGTTCTATCCAAGCACCAAAGTATACACACGTGACACTTACGATTTATACCATGGGGATATGAATGCATGAGAAATTAGCTGTTCATTTAATAAAATTAGCATAAAAGAAAAGATAAGATAAGAAAAAAGGAAAAGAAAAAGATAAGAAGAAAGAAAAAGAGAAGATAAGAATAAGGTGAGGAAGTAGCTTGTTGAAGAAGTTTTGAAAAGCAAGATAAGTTACCAAGATAAGTAAAAAGAACTTATCTATAAGGAAGAGAAGCTATCAAGATAAGAGAAAGCACTTATCTAAAATGTCCATAAAAAGAAGGTTTTTCTTCTCATTTTACATTTCTCTTCTTCATTTCTCAAGATGCAAACTTGAGAGTAAGCTTGAGAAAGCCATAGCTAAGCCTCTTTCACACACACACACACACACACACACACACACACACACACACACACCTCCTACACACACACCCTCTCCAAGAGAAGCAAGAACCAAAACCCTAATCAAGTTTGTCAAAACTTGACCTTCTTCTTCACATTACACTCTCCCTCTCCTCTCTCCTAACCTTTAAGCTTTCCATAGTTGAATCTCGTTTATCTCATTCCTTTCTCTAATTCCAAGTAGCGAAATTGGTGGTCTTAAAGTGAAGGTGAAGTGAGAGAGAGACGACTACGCCTCCAAGATTCTCCAATAATTCCCAAAGCGAGGAGAAGACTCTACCCTACTTAGACGAAGGTAACATTTTCTTGTTCTCTTTATGCTATTGTACTTGCTTAAAAGTGACTTACCTATCATGCTTAATTAAATTCATGCTTAAGCTCTCATGTTTCCATAAGCAAGCATTTCCCTTGATTGCTTGGGAAGAAGAACAACTTCTTAATTTTGTTTCTTTCTTTCTAAGTATGGTTCATTTTACTAATCATAACTAACCAATTGCTAACAACTAACCACAATGTGATTTCAAGTTCCGTTATTTTAAGTTTCTTTAGATTATCAAACCAACATGGCATAGAGAGAGTAGAAAGAACTCTCTTTAACCATAGGTGACTGGAGATCATATTTACCTAGATAGTATGTATGATGAATGGTGACTAATATCTTTAAATATTTCTTAATCTCTTGTATAAACGTTTTTATTGATTTTTAACTTACTTTTATTCTCTTACCTAAATTACTCTTATAAAGGTGAATGCCATAAATCAAAGGCAACTAAGTAATGGAATTGTTTTTGGAACTAACCTTACTTTTCCAAGAGAGAAATTATAATTTATCCAAAAGAAATGCTCTCATGAAAGGCTCATAATTTTTTCTTGATTTTGCATAAACTAGGTGTGTAAATGTTTTAGTGACATACTTAAGTTAATACCTAATCCTCTCAAGAGGGAGTTGAGTTTTGGAAGAAATTTTTTTCCATGTGAGAAGAGATCCCAGCTTGGACACATGGTGGAGCTTGCTGCTAAAGATAATATCCTACACAAATGATCTTCTAGTATTTTCTCATGCTTAGTTTATGCATCTAGTACACCTTGCATCTCTAAAGGTTGGAGAAGTGGTGGCCCTTTGGATTTAGCCACACATTATTTATGTAGCCTAGCTTGGACAAGCAATTAACCTTAGCTTCCTCCATGTTTCAAGGGAGCCTCAATTGGATAAGTGGTTTTTGAAGTTCCAAGTTATCCTAGCTTGGACACATGGTGGAGCTTGCTTCTACCTTATGTTTAAATTTAAATATCTTGGACAAGTGGTGGAGCTTGGAGAAAAACCCCCCATGTACAATATATAATGTATTTTTCAAATGGTGAGAAATAATATTGTAGCTTGGAGGTATCTCAGACAAGTGGTGGGCCTTGTAATAAAATTCTCCATGTACAAACACATCAAGGGTTTTGCAATTGGTGAGAAAAAATATCATTCATGGTTGTCTAAAGCTTGTACAAGTGGTGGGGTTTTTCTTATGCTCATGTTGCAAGGGATTCTAGCTTAGACAAGTGATTTCCTATGTTTCAATGGAGCCGAACTTGTACATATGGTGGAGCTTGCTTGTATCCCCATGTTTCAATAGAGTTAGCTTGGACAAGTGGTGGACCTTGGAGAAAAACTCTCCATGTACAACATATCATGGGTTTTCAAATGGTGATAAACAATATCATAGCTTGGACAAGTAGAAGACTTTGTAACAAAAGTTTCCATGTAAAACACACCATGATTTTGCAATTGGTGGGAAGCATTATTGTTCAAGGTTGTTATTAGCTTGGACAAGTGGTGGATCTTTGCTTCTGATCATGCTTCAAAGGAGCTTAGCTTGGACTAATGGTCTTCCATGTTCTAATGGATCCTTGTTAAAAACAATTGGTGGTCTGCATGGTTTAATGGAGCGTAGATTGGACAACTGATGGAGCTTGCTTCTCTCCATATCTCAATTGATCCAAGCTTGGACAAGTGGTGGAACTTATCTCCCAATGATTCCTGAGACCAAAAATCCCCATTCCTAGCTTAGATAACAAGTGGTGGATATTCCTTCTCTCCATGTTTCAATCCTACTTTGGACAAGTGAATTTTTATCATACAATGATGTATATGTTAGACACATGGCTAATTGTAATTCCAACTGTTTTGTTTTTCTAAAAAGGATAGGTTGGAGAAGTGGTCAATCTTCTATAATTTTCACATACCTACATTAGACAACTAGTGTCCTCCCAACTCTCTATGTTGTTTAGAGTTGAGCATGGACAAGTGGTGGACCTTGCTTCTCTCTTTCCCCTTAGTTAACTAGTTTATAGACTTACTATATGTACTTTCTTGGATCATCTAGCTTGAACTAGTGGTGGAATGTGTTATAATAAGATTTTTTTTTTTTGGTTTCAAGAAGAGATGGCTCCTAAAAGAAATGTTACAAGGGTTGCTGTCTCAATTGACTATACTTGCAATGATCTTAGGAATTGGTATTTGGATATACATGGTCTAGACAATTTCATAAGGTGCATCTTTCTATTGCAAAAAAAGATAATGATAGTCTATTTGAAGATGTTGGACAAGTAGTGAAGCATCCATCTCTTCAGTTGATAGTCATCCAGAGGTGGAGTGCATTGACATTGTAGTTCCAATGAATCAAGAATTTCAACTATCTCCAAGAGCATATGCATTTGCTTGCTTGTATTAAAATAAAGAAGAGACCATGTACTCTTGAGATAGAAGATTGAAGAATCAACTGCAGATCAACTTCAAAGCTCCATCATTGCCACACTACAAGGAAGAAAGGTCAAAGCTTCACGACCACCTACAAAAAAGCAAGCCAAAGTGCAAAAGGTGGCACTTAAGGGAACCAATTCCATTTTGGATGTAGACAATGCATCTTTGACATCCTCAAAACAAGGCTCAACATCAAAGATTAAACTTGTGGATCCAAATGTTTTAGAAGATGAGGCCATGAAAGGACTGGAAAAAGACACAGATGGAATAAACAAGTACATAAAATATTTTCCTTTCCAATATAGGGAGTTTGATGTCCCTGTGCAAAATTGTTGGCTTGCTCTGGATCACTATAATGCACGTATTTTGGATAAAAAACATGTTGAAAGCATGTTATTTGGATTTTCATGCATTACAACTAAGCCTGCAGCATGTGCATACTTGATGGTCGTGCATGATGCAAAGACAAAGGATGGTACTCCTTTGGCAGTGGAAGAGGTAGAAGAGAGAAAGTTACAAGATTATCATTATTGGATTCTTGATGAGCAACATTCAATCTGTGCTGCAAAAGTATTTCTCCAAAAAAATAAAGAGATATTGATTGACGTGTATAAATTTAGAAAAGCTCGCATTGTTGTGAATGTTCCTCCATTTGTTGCAAGTGCTATAACTGCCATTGCAAAAAATGAGGCTAAAGCATTGTATGTCAAGCAACCTTATAATCAAATATTGAGACACTTTCAAAGTCAATGGATCTTCCCAAGACGACCACCAAGGGTAGCAAGTGGAGTTGCAGAGGGATATGTATCTCGTGCTGGATGGGATGTACATCACTTTTTTCCTTTCTTGTAGTCTTTATATTTTAAACATGTTAAATCTTTTAATTATGGATATATTTATTTTTATGCTTTTCTTTGATTGGCAAAAATGAGTGCAGGAGTAAGTTGGATTGCTAAACAAGCACACATGGTGACATATTCTGATGAAGTTTATGATTCTTGGTTAGAAATCATTGAAAGACTAGAGGAGGAGGACAAGAAACCCCCAACAATTGCATTTAGATTCCTTTGTGGTCTTGATGAATTAGAGGTAAAGACAATTCAACAAGAAATCAAAGATGAGAAGATTCTATTGTCAAAGAGTGCAAAAGATGGTGATGTAATTGATATGTATGATCGAATCAAGTAGCTCAAGCAAGACAAATTGATTCAAGATGCACTTCTTAAGGGCTTCAATGCTTTGAATGTGGCTTCACCATGTACAAATTGGGAAGAAGTTGTCAACATGTGTAACATCAATGATGCATTTAAAAATTTTTTTTTGATGCGATGTGAGGAATGGCTCAAATCTAGCTTGAAGCATGGAATAAAGAAAACTGGTTTTCCAGATGAGGTAATAAAATATATGCAGTGGGCAGTTCAACTTCAAAAGAAAATAATTATGTCTAGGGATTTACTATGGTCTACATACGTGGTGAGCCTACAGATGGAAGGAAATCTCTACTTGAAGCGCCACTTTAACAACAAATGCCTATCGGCTTATGTGTTTTAGACTTGGAGAAACAATATGGGAGCAGCAATGCTTTGGATGGAATATTGGCTATTGCTGGACGGTCAACAGATCTTGGGTTTGTCTTTTTTACATTTGTGGATTTCACTAAATTCACAAATTTGCTGTGGTTTTGATGATACCATTGTTGTGGTGCCTTGCATCACTTTCCATTAGCTCCTTGTAAAGGAGCAATTCAGCTCCTAGCAGTTGTTGCCTTCATGGGACAAGGTAATGCTGTTGAAGAATTAAGAATAAGATCAGAGGAGCATCCCGTGTCGATTGATTGTTCATTGCTTCAAGTATCAAATGAAGACATGTTCAATTTACAATATTTAAAGCCAAAAAAAGCGTTTTGGTCAAGCACTACAACCATACATATTGTTTTGAAGACCGCAAGCTTGTTGATCTCTTTTGGTGATGGCTCCTTGGTTGCACAACAAGGAATACAACAAAAAAAATAAGTCCTATGCTTGGTTGAGAGAGTGGAGTAGAAAACAACCTTAGAAATCAAGCTTCTAGATTTTGCTAAGGTCCATGCTGATATAGAAGAGTGGGCTAGTTTTCAAACCCAATAATCCATGTTGCAACCAGATGACAATGTCTAGTGAAAAGGAGATTTCTCCATAAGAATAAGGAGAAGAAGAAGAGCGTCATTTATCATTGGAGGACTATTTGGAAATGGAGAAATGTACATTTTGAACTTCTTGTACATGTTAATGTTTTCTTTTTGACAATTTGATACTCTTAATGTTAAATTTTGTTTTATATAGTATTGCTTGAGTCTATCTTTTTCATATCAAGTATTTAATGTTTGAATGGAGAATCCTTAGATTAAAAATATAAGACTAGCCTAAACTTAATGGCCTAAGAGCTTGATTTTTGTAAGTTTTAGACCTCGTATTAATATCCCCTTCATATGCTACATTGGAGCCTAGCTTGACAGGTGGTGGACCTACCATGGTGTCTAATTTAGACAATTGTGGTAGACTTTAAAACAACACCAATATGTTACATTAGCTTGGACAAGTGGTGGACCTTGCTTCTATTTGTGTCTTGATGGAGCATATCTTGGCCATGTGGTAGACCTTATTTATCTCGATGCTTCAATGAAGTGCATCTTAGAAAAGTGAAGTACCTTGAAACCAAACTATCCATGTATAGCTTGGACAAGTGGCGAACCTTTCTTCTCTCATGTTTCAATGGATTCTATCTTGGAATAAGATATATCTTACTCCCGGGGAGTCCATTATGTACAAATTGCATATATCAGGTGCGTACAAGAGGCATTTAAATAATCCCTTACTTGTATATTTTCAAGTATTATAGCATCCCTTATGTATGAATTTTTGTAAAAAAACTAGCCCTTATGTATAAAATGTTTTACTTTCGTTATTGAAAAACTCTCTATGTAAGTACATTTTTTTGTAAATGCACCTAATTATAAATACCTTATTTCATTTGCACGTGCTATCTTACATATTTCCTAGCGGACACCTCGGGATCTTATTTATCTCCATGCTTAAATGGATTCTAGCTTGAACATAGAGTGGACCTTCAAATAAAACTCCACATGTTGAAGCATAGGCTATGTTGACAAATAATGGGCTTTGTGGAGGTTCCCCCATGCATATTTAGGAAAGCTAGTGTTTATTATCCTCAAAGGATCCTAGCTTAGATTGGTGGTGGACCTTGCTTTTCTCCATGCTTCAATGGAGCTGAGGTTAGACAAGTGGAGGTGGATAAGTGTTCACAACCTTGAAATGAAACCTCTCTTGTTACAACAATCATAGACTGTACATCTTAGGTACTTCTTACATTAGAATTACACGTGACCAACTTGGACACATGGTGGAGGTTGCTACTAAAGGTAATAGGCTACACAAATGATCTTCTAGTATTTTTTCATGCCTAGTTTATGCATTTGGTACACCTTGCATACGTTGGAGAAGTGGTGGCCCTTTGGATTTAGCCACACATTATTTATGTAGCCTAGCTTGGACCAACAGTGAACCTTATCTTCCCTCCATGTTTCAAGGGAGCCTCAATTGGATAAGTGGTTTTCAAAGTTCTAATCGATCCTAGTTTGGACACATGGTGGAGCTTGCTTCTACCTTATATTTCATTAGAACTAGCTTGGACAAGTGGTGGAGCTTGGAACAAAACCCCCCATGTACAACATACCATGGATTTTCCAAATGGTGATTGTTGCTTGGAGATAGCTTGGACAAGTGGTGGGCCTTGTAATAATAAAATTCTCCATGTACAAACACATCAAGGGTTTCCCAATTGGTGAGAAACAATATTATTTATGGTTGTCCCTAGCTTCAACAAGTGGTGGAGTGTTTATTATGCTAATGTTTCAAGGGATCCTATATTAGACAAGTGGTTTCCCATGTTTCAATGTTGCCTATCTTGGACACATGGTGGAGATTTATTCTATACCAAATTTCAATAGAGTTAGCTTGGACAAATGGTGGAGCTTGGAGCAAAACTCTCCATGTACAACATATCATGGGTTTTGCCAATGATGAGAAACAATATCGTAGCTTGGAGAAAGCTTTGAAAAGTAGTAGTGGGCCTTGTAACAAAAATTTTCATGTAAAACTCACCATGACTTTCCAATTGGTGAGAAGCAATATTGTTCAAGGTTGTCCGTAGCTTGGACAAGTGGTGGATCTGGATCTTTGCTTCTACGCATGTTTCAAGGGAGCCTAGCTTGGACAAGTGGTTTCTCATGTCCTAATGGAGCCTAGCTTGGACACATGGTGGAGATTGCTTCTATCCCTTGTCAATAGGGTTAGCTTGGAAAAGTGGTGCATTGCATCATTTTTCCCAATTTCCAGTTCAATAGAGCCTTGCTAGGACAAGTGGTGGACCTTGAAACAAAATTACCCTTGTACAACATATATATGGGTTTTCATGTTTCAATGGATCTTAGCTTGAGAAAATTGTGCCTAGCTTGGACAAGTGGTGGTCCTTAGATGCTTCCATGATTCAATTGACATTGGGCTAGCTTGGATAAGCAGTGGACCTTGAAAAAGATCCCAGTTTGGACAACTGGTGGAGCTTCCTTCTCTCCAACAGTTTGGATAACTGGTGGAGCTTTCTTCTCTCCATGTTTTAATTGATCCAAGCTTGGACAAGTGATGGAACTTATCTTCTTTTCATGTCTCAATGATGCTTGAGACCAAAAATCTCCATTCCTAGATTAGATAGCTAGCTTTCCTTCCACCTCTCTCTAGAGGTTTGGAAAGTGCTAGTTCTTTGAACTAAATGAACTACTATTTATGAATCGTTGGTTGGACATGTGGTGGATCTTTTCTTCACACCATTTTTCAATAGAGCTTATCTCAGACAAGTGGTGGATCTTTAAACAAAACTCCCCATGTACAACATACATCTGGTTTAGGGTTGATTCAATAGATCCTAGCTTGGACAAGTGGTGGACCTTGACCCAAAACTCCTCATGTACAACATATATTTGGTTTAGGGTTCTTTCAATAGAGCCCATTAGCTTGGACACATGGTGAAGCTTTCTACTAAAGATAATATGCTACACAGATGATCTTCTAGTTTTTTCTCATGCCTAGTTTATGCATTGGTACACCTTGCATCTCTAAAGGTTGGAGAAGTGGTGGACCTTTGGATTTAGACACACATTATTTATGTATCCTAGCTTGGACAAGTGGTGAACCTTAGCTTCCCTCCATGTTTCAAGGGAGTCTCAATTGAATAAGTGGTTTTCAAAGTTCCAATCAATCCTAGCTTGGACACATGGTGGAGCTTGCTTCTACCTTATGTTTCAATATAAATATCGTGGACAAGTGGTGAAGCTTGGAGGAACCCCCCATATACAATATAGCATGGATTTTCCAAATGGTGATAAATAATATTGTAGCTTGGAGGTAGCTCAGACAAGTGGTGGGCCTTGTGACAAAATTCTCCATGTACAAACACATCAAGGGTTTTGCAATTGGTGAGAAACAATATCATTCATGGTTGTCTAAAGCTTGGACAAGTGGTGGGGTTTTTCTTATGATCATGTTGCAAGGGATCCTAGCTTAGACAAGTGGTTTCCTATGTTTCAATGGAGCCTAACTTGGACACATGGTGGAGCTTGCTTGTATCCCCATGTTTCAAAAGAGCTAGCTTGGACAAGTGGTGGAGCTTGGAGAAACACTCTCCACGTACAACATATCATGGTGGACCTTGCAATTATTTTATACACATGGTGTACCTTGCAATTATTTTATATACCTATATTGGAGAAATGGTGGAACCTTGATTATCTCCATACATCAAGCCAAGGTTGGTGAAGCTTGCTGCTCTCTATGTTTTGGTGGATCCTAACTCGGACAAGTGGTGAAGCTTGCTTCTCTCTAAGTTTTAAAGGAGCCTAACTCGGACAAGTGGTAGAGCTTGACCTCTCTAAATGTTGTAGAGTAACCTAGATTAATCAAGTGATGCACCTTGAAACAAAACCACCCATGTACAACATCTCATGGGTTTTTCATGTTTCAATGGAGCCTAGCTTGGACAAGTGGTAGAGATCGCTCTCTCCATGTTTCAATGGGTCCTAGCTTATACAAGTGGAGAATATTTTTTCTTTCCATGTTTCAATGGAGCACCTACCTTGGACAAGTGGTGAACCCCATGGACAACATATCATGGATTTTTGAAGTGGTGGAAATAAGTACTAGCTTGGGTGGTGGACCTTGCTTCTCTCCATGATGCAATGGAACCTTAGCATTGGAGAGGAGATGGTAGACCTTGAATTAAGACATTTCATGTTATAGACCCTCATATTTCATGCACATGGTGGACCTTGAAATTGTGTTATAAGTCTAGCTTGGAGAACTGGTGGACCTTTGATAATCTCCATACATCAACAAGCCAAGTTTGGACAAGTGGTGGACCTAAAAACTAAAATATTTACGCTACAATAGAGTATATGTTGAAGATGTGGTGAAATTTGAGATTAAAACACCCATGCTACTAGAGAAGATAATTTACAAATGTGGTGGAGCATTGTATCAATGTCCTATGAATAATTCTGAGTAGTGATGAATTTGAAACTATCCCCCTAGTCTACAAGAAAAAATATATGGACCAAGAGGTTAGGCTACCTTTGTTGCATCAATGCATCCCATGTTAACAGAGACTATAGGTTTCTTGGATAGTTATTGGACCTTGTATCAATGCTCAATGTATAGCTTGGACAAGTGCTGGACCTTGGTTCTTTCTATGCTTCAAATGGGCAATTTATTGGAGACATGGTGTGCTATGTTTCTCAAAGATTTTATATTTTGAAACCTTTTGAGGCCCCATGTAAGAGACACTCTAAGTCTTCCATATGATGGACATCCCAATAGTACTATCATCCTTTGATCTAGTCCTTGTATGCGTAGTGATTTTTAAGAAACCAATGTTATGTGTGATTTCTTAGATTCAAAGATTGGGATTGACAAAGCCCCTATGAATCAATCAAAAATTGCAGAATCTATTGATTCAAGCTTGCAGTAATGTGGACCAAGAAATCAGTGCTCCAACAGTCCAACCTTTTTCAAAAGAGGCAGAAACGTCTACTCCTGAGCCATTTCCAATTGCTGCTACTTCGTCTAGGATAAATGATGATAAATCCATGCTTACAATTATATTGGATTTAAATGGTCTATTATTGAAGCGTTCCCCTCAGTCATCCTCACACCACAAGTCAATGCAGATAGATTCAAAAAGATATATTATACTTAGGCCAGATTGCATACAATTCTTGACGACTATATTTCAAAATTTAATGTTGCAATTTGGTCAACAACTACTAGGGACAATGTGCTTCAAATCCTTAGAGCACTAAACAGCTCAGCTGGGGATACATTACCTTTCTTTGTAGTCTGGTATCAAGAAGGTTGCTACACCGCTCAAAGCTAGAAATTATTTAGACTTGACAATCCAAATGTTGACGCAATGTTCAAGCCTTTGGCCAAAATTTCCATAGGGTTTGAATGTGATCCACAAAGAATAATGCTTATTGATGACTCTCCTTACAAGGGATGTATTTTACCTGCAAAAAAGTGCATTTTTCCACCACAATTTGATTGTGAAAAAATGGTTGACAATGTGCTCTTGGGGGGGTTGCTTCCTTACTTGCTTCAGCTTGATGAGACAATGGATGTGCATGATTTGATTGCTTCTAATCGTTATAGACAACTTGAAGTAACAAATAACAGTGAATACAAAGAAATCATAGAGTATTGGAAGCATAAAAATGATGCCTAAAGAACACCACCTGCAAAATATGACAAAGGTGAAACTACCCTTCAGGAAAAACTATACTGAGAAAGTAGCACAAGCCACCAAAGTGAAATAAGAAGAGCCCAAATACAAGAAATATTGGCAAAGGGAGGTACACCCATTGAAATCATGAAGGCACCACAATTGATCTCTTAGCTAGGCAATTGGGTGTAGGATAAAAGGACCATTGAAGGCAACCACTGCAAAGGCGTATATAAATAAGGTGAAAGCTAAGAACAATATTCTAAAGTTGGATACAAAAAACCCCTAAGGTACTACTAAAATGTCTAAAACCTTGATACACATGGTAGATTGAACATTCATATCCATGGTATCTGATCAATCTTTCTTTTTATTCCTACTTGCACGTTCTCAAAGAGGGTATATCTTGATGGAGCTCAACCGATACAAGTTTTGATATGGATGGAAGAAAAATCTACCACCACTTATCCTATCAATAAATAGAAACCGAGAGGATATCCACCACTTGGATTTCACATGTGGTGGCATTGTATCAATAGGTTATGCCTAGCTTGGACAAGTGATGATCATTGATTCTCTTCATGATAGAAGTAAGCCTAGCTTGGATAATTGATGTACCTTCATTCTCTCCATGCTACAACCATGGACAAGCAGTGGTCCTTCAAACCAAATTCCCCATGCAACAATCAATCATAAGTTTGCAAAAAAGTGGTGGACCTTGAAATCCATAGCCGATTTACCCACATGGGCTCTAGCACGGATAATAGGTGATGTTTTTGTCATCATTGTTTAATGAATCCTAGATTAGATTATTTGTGAATCTTGAGACTAAATCCCCATTATAAAACTGAAAATAGGGCCAAGGATCTTATATTGATGTCCCATGCTTAGGTTGGACAAGTGGTGGACCTTAATTCTATATATGCTAAGATTGAGTAGACATTAGTCTAGATCTTGTGTTATAGTAATCAAGATTTAAACTTTATTTGATCACTTGCACAAGTGGTTATGAGTTTCTCTTTCCATATCCAAATGGATCTTATATTGGAAAAGTGGTAGACTTGATACATAAGCACCTATTCTACAATAGACAATTTGTTAAGAACTAATGCACTTCGAGCATACCTTTGACAAGTAGTACTTACTAAATGACTTAGATCTAGTTGAAGTTTATGATATTGAGACTAAGAGAGAGTGCAACATAAAAAAGGTTAGGTTTTCAGTTTGACTTTCTGTATGGCAATGAGTATATTGGTAGATGTATTTTTCCATCTAATATTATCATATGATACACAATATAAAACTCACGTCTTTTGTTTCATCGACATTAAATGTTCTTGTTTTTCAATTTTATATTCATTACAGGAAAATGGATTGACTATATGCATGAACGATTGAAGGAAACTATTGAACTACCCAAACAACTTCATCCAATACCTTTTCCAAGTCTTCAATCACCTCCTTATCAGCTACCAGTTGCTATCAACAAGGACATCAAAAGAGTACTTATCTTGGATCTAGAGGGATTGCTTCTCAAGACAATTGAAACAAAACATGGAGATTCTATGCCAACTTGGGCTCAACAAATGCGACTTGTGGAGGAAGATGAAGGTTTTCATGTGGTGCGACCATATGCATATTTTTTGTTTTGAATTTTTGTAGTGAATACTTTGAGCTATGGATATGGAGTTGCTATAACTTAACAAGAGTGCAACATCATACAAAAATGCTTCCCTAAGTATTATACCAAGTTCAAGATGCTTATGAGTAACAAGAATTGCCAGAATCCAAACATCATGTTAGGATTAAGAAGGGTTTATCACAAAAATTTGAGTCATATTTGGAAGATGTTTGAGGAATTGGATGCAAAAAATACCCTAATTTTGTATGACACTCCATACATGGTGATGTGGAACATGCCGGTGACATATCTTATATTTCCAAAGATGTGGAGACAAACATCTAGGCAACTTCAAAGCTTCTTGCAAGAAACAATGATGCCATGGTTGGTAGGATGGTTGTTTGCAAGAGACAAGAGAGAATATACGTACAACACAATTGTGAATCAATACTATGATTCTGAGACAAATTATGTATTTGGTGTAAACTTGTTTGTAAGGACACGGGTCCTACAGGCAAGGCCACTGACACGGCCAAACAGTGTGTAAGCTAGGGGGAGGCTATAAGATAACACGGTTGGGTGGAGACTAGCACACACATTACCACCGCCTTTCACTGGTCAGCTAGGGGGAGGCTATAAGATAGCACGATTGGGTGTGGAGACTAGCACACACATTACCATCGCCCTTTCATTGATATCAGAGCTATTTTTGGAAAAGAGGAAAAGCGGGTTGCACGTGCATCGACGTGCTGCTTCTCTCCCACGATCTGCAGACATCGATGTCTCCGCTGCTGTGAAGCAAAAAGAAGGCAGGCACAAGTTTCTGTGCGCAACTTGTGAACATAGACAACGGACAATCCCAGCTATGCCTCCACAGTGGACGACCAAGGCAAACTCGACCAGCAACTCTATGGCACCTAGACTCCGACGTCTCCGCGCCCCCGGCGGCCCGTGAAAATCTGGAGGAGCGAATGCCGATCACGCCCGGTCGTACTCATAACCGCATCAGGTCTCCAAGGTGAACAGCCTCTGGTCGATAGAACAATGTAGGTAAGGGAAGTCGGCAAAACGGATCCGTAACTTCGGGAAAAGGATTGGCTCTGAGGGCTGGGTCTAGGGGTCTGCGGTCCGACACCGGAGGCTGTCGGGGGTCTGCCCGAGCTGCCCCAGCGGCGAGGGCGGGCCTCCGCGTGCCCACTGGCCGACGGCCGTAGAACGTCGCCCCTCGCGGGGCGGCCCTCCCTAGGCGGTGAAAAGAAGGCAGGCACAAGTTTCTGTGCGCAACTTGTGAATATAGACAACGGACAGCCCCAGCTATGCCTCCACAGTGGACGACCAAGGCAAACTCGACCAACAACTCTATGGCACCTAGGCTCCTAAGGCTTCCGTTGGCACTGTTGGTTGCATGCGTAGGTAGGCCCCCTTAACACTTGCATGAAGGAGGGTTGAACCCACCCCATGAGGGTAGGAGCCCAACACTTTACCATTAAGCTATTGAGCCTTACTGTGTATAACAAGGAAAGATAGCATACTTGTGTTGAAAAGAAAGCTAGAAGAAAGGGAAAAGCTTCAAACTTCAAGGAAGTAGTTTCACCCTTCCTTTTCTCTTCTTGGAGGAAGGAAAGTTTTCCTCCAAAAATTCTTTTTTCCTCAAAGAGGTAGCTTCAAAGTGAACAAAAGCCTCCACAAAAACAACGAGTTTTTGTGAAGAATCAATAAAGGTGTTCTTACGAGGAACGACACGTGAAGCGCTACAATTTCCACAAGGCGGGTTCGCATGCAAAGCAAATTGCGGAGCATAAAAAACACAAAGACTTCAAGCTTCACAAAGTACAAGTTGACATTGTTTTTCTCTCTTTACATTAGTGTATGTTTACCATGGCCAGTGAGGATATCCAACCTACACACACTTTTGATTTTGAGCATGTAGATCAAAATCAGGGCACCATGGGTGTTGTTGACACTAATATGTATGACGTGTTGAGATGTAGAGAGAAAGAGAGAGAGACAAGACAAGAGACACACCATATACGCTCCCAAAGACTGATTCATATTGAGGACAAGATACAAATATATAGGTGAGACTAAGTTGAGTAGAGTGAGCCATATATAGCTCCAACACCCCCACTCAAACAAAGGTCTCTAGCTTTGGATGAAAAAACCCTTGGGGAGTTCAAGGGAAAAACCCAAGCCCCTATACAATGTGAAAATATGAACCAGCAAGATGTACAAATATTAAGTGACTCAAAGATCACAGTGTGCAAATGTGGAGTGTGCATAGTGCATGGTACCTAAAAGATTACAATGTCATATGTACAAAGCTATTACAATAGCAAAGAAGCTAATCTAGAAAGAGTGAGGCCGAAGAAACTCCAAGCTCCGAGTGCAAGACGATGAAACGTGACTTGTTGAGGCCTTTGGTCAAAATGTCTGCAATCATCTGGTCACTTGGACAGTGTTCAACCATAATGGTTCCTTTGCGTACTTCATACTTGACATAATGATAATGGACAACAATGTGCTTTGACTTATTATGTTGAATATAGTCTTTTGCAAGACTAATAGCACTTTGGTTGTCACACCACAAGGGTGTGCTAGAAAGAGGAGAGTGACCAATATCAACCAGCATTTGTCGAAGCCAAATCAACTCACGAGCTGCAAGTGATGCCGCAACATATTCTGACTCAGTCGTAGAAATTGCAACACAACGTTGTTTCTTGCTGGTCCAAGAAACAAGACAACCATTTATAAAGAAGCAATTTCCACTAGTAGATCGCATAGATAAATGTGAGCTTGCCCAGTCTGCATCTGTGTAACCCAAAAGAGAAAGAGATTGCATAGAATCCGATGTGAGTTGTCGTCGATAGACTAAACCAAAATCTGTAGTGCCTTTCAAGTATTTCAATATACGCTTTGCAACAGACCAATGCTTAAGAGAAGGACATGCAAGATGTTGTCCAAGATAATTAGCAGCAAACATAATATCAAGAGAAAGAGATTTCATAGAATCCGATGTGAGTTGTCGTCGATAGACTAAACCAAAATCTGTAGTGCCTTTCAAGTATTTCAATATACGCTTTGCAACAGACCAATGCTTAAGAGAAGGACATGCAAGATGTTGTCCAAGATAATTAGCAGCAAACAAAATATCAGGATGAGTGTTCATGCCAACAAACTGAAGACATCCAATCAAGTTAGCATAAGGTTGATTTGTGACAAGTTGACCACCATTGTCAGAAGTGTTCTTCGTAGAGCTCGCACGACAAGGTGTATTGGCTGAATGTGCAGATTCCATACCAAATTTTTGAATAGTATCTACAATAAACTTTGACTGTCGAAGGAATAAAATACCTTTTGTACGGTTCCGTTGGACTTGAATGCCAAGACATGAGTGAATCGTCCAAGATCCACCATATCAAATGCAGAAGACAATAACTTTTTCACTTGCTGAAGAAATCCTAAATCATTGGAAACAAGGATGGTATCATCCACATAAAGAGCAAGAATCACAAAATTGCTACCTTGGCGTTTTATGTATAAGTTGGGGTCTAAAGAGCAAGAGATGAATCCTTTAGAGGTGAGAAAAAGATCAAATTTTGTATAGCAGGCTCGCGAAGCTTGTTTGAGACCATATACTGCCTTATGGAGTTGAGCAACAAGGTCTTCTTTACCTGGAATAACAAACCCTTCTGGTTGTTTCATATAAATTTCCTCTTCCAAGTCACCATTAAGAAAAGCAGTTCGCACATCCATTTGATGAGCTTCTAAATCAAATTGAATAGCAAATGCCAATAAAACTCGAACACTTGTAATGCGAACAACTGGTGAAAAAGTCTCTTGATAATCAATACCGGCTACTTGGGAGTAACCTTTTGCAACTAAACGCTCCTTGAATTTGTCAAAAGATCCATCTGCTTTTACTTTTGTCTTATACACCCACTTACATTTAATAGATGTACGACCAGGAGGTAATTCAATTAGTATCCATGTACCTTTAGAGATAAGAGAATCGTACTCTGCTTCCATAGCCTCTTGCCATTGATCCTTTTGTGGTGACGAGATAGCTTCATCATAAGCGAATATGGAATAGTGTGTTCATGATGAATTCCACTGTCAGCACAGTAACTCACAAACTCTCGAGAAACATATTCGCCTCCATTGTCACTACGAAGCTTCTTAAGGCGACTACCAGTTTGAAGTTCCGTAGCCTTGTGGAATTGTTTGAAAACAGATAAGGCTTCGGATTTTTGTCAAAGTTAGAAATATAGTCGTATACCTTGAGAAATCATCAATGAAAGTAATGAAGTAGCGATATTGTCATCTGGAAGAAGGTAGAGGTCCACATATATCAGTATGAACAAGATCCAAGATGTCATGAGAGTGAGTTGTATTTGAAAGAGGAAAGGTTTTACGATTGTGTTTCCCAAGAGCACAAAATTCACAAATTCCCATATGGGGATGGGTTTTAAGATCCATGCCATGAACCAGATCACGACGTTGAAGATCAAGGAGTTTTGAGGAATCAGCATGAACAAAACGGTGATGCCATACTTTGCAATCATGATCACCTGGAGCAGTGAAAACATTTGCTACAACATCATTGAGAGAGAGTTCAAACAAATTACCATTTCAAGGAGCAGTTGCTATAGTCTGTCCATCTTTCTTAATTCGGCATTTGGTATGATCAAATCCAACAAACAGACCAAGATCAACAAGTCTAGCAACAACTAAAAGAAGATTACATTGAAGATCTGGTACATCTAATACTCCTCACAAAATTCGAGTGGAAGAAGATAAGGTACCAAGATATAAGTCTCCAATACCCTTTACTTGACAAGTAGTATCATCAGCAAGATAAACAACACGTTGAACTGGTAGTGGATGATAGTTATGGAGCCACTTAGACTGATATGTCATATTTCCTGTAGCACCAGAATCAACAATAAAAAGTGATCCATCACGTACATGAAGTATTCTGTCTGGAGCAACTGAACATAGGACGCAGCTTGTTTTTGGTACAATGTTGTTTCGATGTTCAGTAGCATATGCTCTATTACAATCTGTGTCGAATCGATGCTTATAGCACATATGAGTGGGATGATCAGATCGTCCACAATATTCACAAGAAGAAGAAGAAGAAGAAGAGTCTCTAGATAAAAGTGGTTGTTTCTTAATAATATTGTGTTCTTCGTCATATTGACGTGTCCAACAATCATCTTCAGTATGGCCATTTCTGTTGCAGTAAGAACATTGCTTATTAGGAAATTTGAGACGAGAGAAAATATTACTGCGATGGCCACCTCTGCGGTTTCCTCGTTCAAATGGACGCCTTCGAGCGTAAAAAGCACGTTCCATCTGTTGTGACTTAGTTGTGACATCATAGCTGTATCGTGACCAGCATTACGACGTTCTTGACGTTGAGAGTATTCAATTAAAGACATGCAGACTTGGTCGAAATCAAGACCATCTTTATTAGAGAGAATAGTAACAATGTTACCATCTTTATCAAGGAGAAGTGTAATCAGTTGCTTTTGTGGAACAGGATCACCGGCAGCAGGAGCAAGTTGATTAATAATAGATTTGAAAGATTCAATATGTCCCGTCATGGCAGTACCAACTTCATATTGTAACTTGTTAAGCAACCCTCTCAAATAAAGTATTTCTGTAACAGATTTCTTCTGAAAGTTTGCAATAAGGTACTTCCATATGTCGTGGGAAGTAGGTAGTTCATACATATCAAGCAAAAGGGAATCAGTAAGAGCAGAAAGAATATACCAGTGAGCTGCTTTATCACGTCATTGCCAATCTGTATAGGCAACATTCCAATCTTCAAATATAGGTCCTTCAGTGATAAGCACGTTATCATTATCCGTATCAACAGGCTGAGGTGGACAAACACGATTTCCAAGAACAACATCAGAGAGTTCATCACCTTCAAGAATTAACAACATCTTTGCTTTCCAGCCTGGAAATCCTTGGCCTTGGAAAGGAGTAATAGAACGCTGGCCAGAAGGAAAGCCGTTGATGAGAATAGTCATAGCCATATCTTGTTGCGAGAAGACGTATAAGATAAGATCGCAGAATCTGCACACCATATATGGTGAAGACGACCACAATTGAGAATGAGAGAAATATAAGGACTGTGTTTTGTCAACGATAAACGCAAGAAGGATGCTCAAGGAACGTCCAAAGATGTGAGAGACGTCACCCAAAAAGGCAAGGTAAAGGAGACGTTAATAATAAAAGAGTCCTCAAAATAGAGTGTCGTGAGACGCAAGATTGACGGCCACAATACGAATAGCAAAAAGCTAAATTTTCTCGAAAAAGTTAACGCCAAAATTAGAAAAACGATCGCGGACGCTTCACGAAGAAGTAGGACGAAGAAAGCTGCGTCAAGCTCAATTGCAGTAAAAACAACATAACTTTCTGCTGCGAACTCCGATTGACGCAAACCTAGAACTCAAATCGAAGAGCTCAAGGAGACGAACAAGTTTTGGATGAAAAGTGCCATTGCTCTATGCTCCATTGCGCTTTTCCCGTTTCTCCAAATTTTGAGCAGAACACCCCCAAAAATTGATCTAGGTTGGTTAAGTGGTGGACCTTGAAACTAAAACCCCAGTGCTATAGCATATCATTTGTTGGAAAAATAGTGAGAGAAAATACCTTCCATGCTATAACATAACATAGGCTTGGGACCCTCTATCAATTTCTCATGCCTGACTTGAACAAGTTGTTGACCTTGCTTCTTTGCATGTTCCAATCGAGTGTAGATTGAAAAAGTCTTCAATATTTCTTCTATCTATGCTCCAATGAACTCCATCTTGAACAAGTGGTGGAACTTGATAGTAAAGATCATGTGCTAAAACATAGCATATCTTAATAGAGAATCAATGGAACTTGTAATGGTTTCTATTTCTTAGTTTTGACATTTGGTGAATCCTGTTTGTCTCCATTTTCAATAGAGAACATCTTAGACAAGTGATGGGCCTTGTTTCTCTCCATGAAGAGACAATTGGACATATGGTGGGCCTTAAAACTAGAATCTCTATTCTACAATGAAATATAAGTTATACAAGTGGTATACCTTGAGATCAACTACCCATTATCCTAGACATGATAGGTTGGGCATGTGCATAGCTAAATCATTTACCCTAGCCAAGGAAAACTAGTAAAAGGTCCACCAACCAATCTCACATCCATTGAAGTCCTAGTGAAGTATGAATAGAAGAAAGGCATACTTAATCCAATTGAATTAAGAATAAAAAGGTCCACCAACCAATCTCACATCCATTGAAGTCCTAGTGAAGTATGAATAGAAGAAAGGCATACTTAATCCAATTGAATCAAGAATAAAAACAAGGTATATTACTAAATAATCCAAGGTATGGAAATGAATTTTAAATTCCACCACTTCAACCGATACTATATTGTCGCATGGGGCTTACAAGATTTGTCACCTTTTTTACTTGAAATCCTTAAAGTTTCAAGAATCAAGAGAGGCAATGCCCATAAACCATTGGCTATGCATTGTAAATTTTGTTAATATCCACCACTTTCCCAATCTTAGATCTATGAATACATTAAGAGAATCAAGGTCCATCACTTATCCAAGGTTAGCTCCATTGAAACATAGTGATAAACAAGGTAACTCAGTTGTCTAAGTTAGGAAGGGAGAATTAACACAAAATCCATCACTTGTATGACCTATGATATATTCTAGGTGGTAGACATAAGGCTCATTACCAAGAGAAGATTCATTGAAACACAAGTAGACATATACCATGGATGAAACCTTACTATCATAGGTTCAGTCTATCATCTCTATTATCATGCTAGGTTTGGTCTTAAGCTCCACCACATGTCCAACCTATATTTTGTTGTAGTATGGAAATTTTGTTTTTAAGCTCACCACCTATCCAAACGCTAATCCATTGATGCTTGAAGAGAAGCAATTTTCACCACTTGTCCAAGCTATGCTTCCTTAAAACACACAAAGAGTAAAGTCCACAACTTATCCAAGCTTGAAGAGCAGCAAGGTCCATCATTTTTCCAAGCTATTCTTCCTTAAAACACGTAGAGAGTAAAAATCCACCACTTTTTAAATACTTTTATTGTGAATGACTACAAGGTCCAACACTTTTCCAAACTATCATCTCTAATAGAGTGGCTAGGCTAATAATGTCCAAGGTCCCCCACTTATTGAATCTTCTCTCCATTGTTCATAGAGAGGAGAAAGGTCCACCATCTATCCAAGCAAAGATTCATTGAAACATAGAGAGAAGAAAAAATCCACCAACTAACCCAACTAGTTTAAAAAATGCCTCTACAAGGTCCATTTCTTTTCTAGTAATCTACTCTATCTTGCATCATGAAGAATTTGGTTATAGATTCTCGCACTTGTCTCAAGCTAGGATCTAATGGGCAATGGAGAGAAGCAAGTGGTTTACTCATTTACTCACATTGCCCTAGCATGGATTATTTGGGAGTCTTAAGACTTAGAAATCCCCATTCTATAAGGGTGAAAGTATGTTAACCTGTCGTGCTTTTTGTGCTAGTTAGCAGTTTCAAGTTAGCACATCTTCGAAAAGTTGGGCGTCCGATAAATTTTTTACAAATAATATCAAAATTTGTCGGAGGTTGTACATTTGGATTCCTTGTTTCAAGTGCTTTCTATTGATATATCATATGTCATAGATCTTGGAGATGTAGCTCAAGTTATTGTACTAGTTAGCATATGTCAAAATTGTTCTAGTTAGCACTGTCCGGGACATGAAAAAGCATGGCACGTTAACATGCTTTCACCCATAATTGAGAACATGTCCATGGACCTTATATTAACATCCATGCTTAGGGTTAACAAGTAGTTCTATATATGCTAAGATTGAGTAGACATTAGTCAAAACCTTGTGTTACAGTAATCAAGATTAAAACTTTATTTGACTACTCTTACAAGTGGTTATAGGTTTTTGTTTCCTTATTCAAAAGGATATTATATTGGAAAAGTGATAGACTTGAGACCTAAGCATCCACTCTACTATAGAGAATTGGTTGAGAACTTATGCACTTCAAGCATATCTTTGACAAGTAGTACTTACTAGTTGACTTAGACCTAATTAAACTTTAAGTTTAAGTTTCAATTTGACTTTCTTTATAGCAATGATTACATTGTAGATGGATTTTTCCATGTAATACTAGTATATGATATACAATGTAGGACTCATGTCTATTGTTACATCGACATTAAATGTTCTTGTTTTTCAATTTCAGAGTCATTACAAGAAAACAGACTAGCTAAATGCACGCATGATTTGAAGGAATCTATTGAACTACCTAAACAACCTCATCCAAGACCTTGTCCAAGGCTTCAACTACCTCCTTATCACCTACCAATGGCTCCATCAAGGACATAAAAAGTGTACTTATCTTGGATCTAGATGGCTACTCCGATCTTAATAAGACAACCATATCAGGGAAAAATATCCTTATATAAGCACCGAGCAACAAAAACCGTTGTATTATCTCTCAAAGGCCATGCTTCCACCCACTTAGTTGCATAATCCATGGCTGTCAAAATATACCATTTGCGAATGCTAGCTACTACTGGTTTAAAAGGTCCAATAAAATCCAATCCCCATTTTTGAAATGGGTCCAAAGGTAACACTGGCTGTAAAGGCATTCTGGACATCTTAGTAAGTTTTCCCAACCGTTGACAAACATCACAATGTTGCACAAAATCCCTTCATCTTGAAATAACGTCGGCCACCATAATCCATATTGTAGAACTTTTTGCATCGTGATCAAAGCTGCAAAAGTGTCCCCCAGCAATGCTTGTATGAACCTCTTCCAGAATGGATCCTTGCTCTTGTGGTAGGACACATCTTAGCAGAACATCCGCCGCTGTGTGATAATATAACTTCCCCATCACTCTCAATATTCTGGCTATGAATAGCCATCCAGCAATGTTGATGTCTGGACAATAATGAAGGCATTTCTCCGCTATCCAAAAATTGAAACATCTCCTCATACCAGGTCCAGGGAATGCTGGGAATCATGTGGGATGATTGCACCACTAGAACCTCATTTGAAACTACTTATGTTAAAAATAGAGACGTATCTAGAAATTCATCTGCAACCCTCGCCGGTGGCTCGCCAGAATCAAGCCTAGACAGGCAATCTGCAACCGCATGTTGAACTGCTAGATGATGTATGACCTCAAAATTAAATTCCTGCCAACAAGAGCACCCATCTAGATAATCTTCCTGTCAAACTTTGTTGGTGCACCAAATATAAGAGAGCCAAATGATTCACATGAAAGAAAAACCGCCGTCTCAACAGATAATGATGAAATTTCTTTTACCGAATAAATCATCCTTAAGCATTCTCTTCCTGTCAATAAATATTTTTTCTCTATGGATGATAGTTGCCTGCTGGCATAAAAGACAAGTCAAACCACCCATGAGTTTGTTCCTACATCAGTACACTACCAATAGCCCTATCAAAAGCATCCACAAAAACATGAAAATTGCGACCCCAGTTCGGAGGAATCATGATCGGAGCTTTGGACAGCTGAATTATTAATCTTCAATAGGCCAGATCATATTTTGGGGTCCATTCAAAAACTTTGGCATGCGCTAGCTAGTTAAGAGGAATGGCCAAATGTGCCACAAAGTGCAAATGCCTCCCATGCCACCAACCTTGACCCAAAAATATTGCATACTGCTTTGGATTTTCTGGCGAAGGTGCCTCCATAATTGTTGCTATTTTATCAGGGTCCACTGAAATTCTGTCCTCAAAAATCACATGGCCCAATAATTTACCACTTCGCATCGCGAATGCACATTTGAGAGGGTGTAAGCTGAATTTTATCTCCAACATTTCATAAAACATAACTGCAATTGCTTCAAATGCTCTAATTGCACTCCAAAGACACTAAGGTCATCCAGAAAGATTCACATAAAATGTGTCAAGTAAGGACCAAAAATTTAAAACATATCCCTTTGAAAAGTTGAGGACGTATTCTGTAATCCAAACCACATTACTGTGCATGCAAACACACCCCACATCATAAAGAAAGATGTTTTAGCCTGATCCTATTCAGCCATCTGAATTTGATTATAGCCACTAAATCCATCCAGAAAAGAACCCATTTCATGACCTACCACATCAGCCAAAATAGAATCCAAAAATGAAAAGGGAAAAGGGTTTGGAATAGTACCTGCATTCAGCTTCCTATAATCCACACAAATTTGAATTTTCTTGTTCTTCTTTGGTACCACCACAATAGGAGAAATCCATTATGGATTATCAATAGGGGTAATAAAACCCACTTGCAATAAGCAATCAATTTCCACCTTGACTTGCTTGGCCACATTTTGATTCATCCTATATGAATGCTGCTTCACTGGCACTGCATCTGGTTTTAAATGAATCTTATGTTGATAAAAATTTAGATCCAATACTTTCATATCCGTATACTCCGATGAAAAAAAATCCTAGAATTCTATCAACAGATTAATCAAGTCCTCGCAAAATCAGACTTTAAGTCGTCCGACTGACATAGATTGGCTCAGTCCCTTTCTGAGCTCCTAGAAAGACTGTATCCAGTTCATCCTCCTTCACCCTTGTTACTTTACTCATTTGTGCTTCAAATTTGCGTTCTTTTGTAATAACCTCCTCCATTGAGTCTCGCATAGGCAACGCTTCTTCTTTTCCCTTTGGTGCTACCATTTCTTGATCCCATAATGATTTCCCCTCCGAAATCATAGAAACATCTGCAAGATAAAGAGAAAATAAATCTAGATTAGCCTTCAAGAATTGCTCCCCTTTTCAAATTTCATGATCCTTCCACCATATTCATTGTTTTCACTATCACAAGCCATGCTACTTGAACTAGTTGTCTGCAGGTTCGCAACATCACCCGAACTTTCCTGCGACCCTTTTTTACTATCAGCATGTTTGCCTCCCAATTATGCTTTACCTTGGCTTGGCGTAGCCATGGTCTCCCCAATATAATGTGATAATCGTGACTCTAATCTTAAATATTTAGCACCACTAAGGAAATAACAAAGGATAAACCAGCCCCATCCAACACAATTCCTCTGAGAAATCCTAGTGGCCGTACTCTTCTTTGATCCACCATGCATACTACAAAGGAGCAAGTTATCAATTACCAAGACCAAACCGCTCGGAAGCCACTTGAGTAATAATATTAACTCCCGCACCTCCATCTAATAGGACTTTGTCGATATAAGTTCCATGATATTGTACGAAAAGCTTTGGGATGCGTCTATCTGTCATCCTAGTTGCAAACAGCGGGACTAAATCATCCCGCACTTTCTCAACTGCCACGGGATCGACTTCCATCTCTTTTATTCCTTTAAAGTTTCCCGGGGCAGTCACTTATCAAAAGATCCCTATATCACGTGCGTTCAAGAGGTAATTAATAATACCCCAATATACATACTATACTTACACTGTGAGCCTATTTAAAAAACCCCCACCCCCCTCTAATGTATACATAAAAGTATACATTTTGGTCTTTTAATAATCCTCTCCGGTTAACTCACGTGATCGTATACATTCTAAAAAGTGACCTCCCCGGGTAAAGTTTTGACTCAACAAATTTTTTTTGAAAATTTGGAACTAGTTTCAATAAAGATCCCAATCAAACATGTAATGGTGATTCTAGTGCTTGATTCCAACCAAAATCCCAATTATCCTCTTCCACGGTACTTGCCCTGTTTTTGGCTTTTTCCTCTTTCTTCTCCCAACAGCTCGCCAAAGATGATGGTGATTGCAACAGTGGAACTAGCTATGGCATCCATGTTATAGTCTTTTTGCGTACATCTTCTTGAGTTGACCAATCCGGAAGCTTAACATTTGCTGCTACTACCACATTTCTTCCAGAACGGGTAATCAACAAAACCACCAGTTCAGACTCCTCAAATCCCTCAATTTGAACCATAGCAACACTAGGCTGCTTTCTGGCAGCACATTCTTGTTTCTTTCGATCATATTCCAAGGCTTCTAAACACTCCGACCGCTAATGCCATTCTCCTAAACAGAAACGACAGGTCTTGGGTCGATTTGGATCTCGGACACCTCGTCCGTGGTTACGAACCCCCCCTTGACCTCGTCTGCTGGTTCGTCTTGGAAAAGGTGCCTTTGATGCATGAGCGTGAGCCAGCACTACTGTAGGCTCTTGTTCTGACTATTATGATTTCCATGTAGAAGAATCCTGACTCCTATGGCCAGGACCATTGTAATAACATTCCATTGTATTATGGGTATTTGCGGTGCAAATCGCACACCATTTCTGATTCATTGTGCAATCTTGAGTGGCATGTACAAGATTCTGGCATTGAGTACACCATAGCTCCTTCAGACTCTTTACCATCACAGAAGATTCCGCAGATCTAGATGAAACACCTTTCCCTTGACACTAGGATTTTTTCCGAGGTGCCTCCTCTAATTCTTTCACCGAACCACTGCTGCCTGAATGTGAGGATTCTGAGTCTGTACTCTTCAACTCCAAACTACACTGCCACTTACCTGAGATTGACGATGATATTTCTTGCGATCCTTTTTCTTTGATTTCCTTGGTGACTCAATATCTTCTAAGGCTTCGACACCTGCTACAACAGCTCGTGCAATCACATTATCTAGTGGAGTGGTTACCTTATCCACTATTGCTATAGCAGTTCTGAGATCCTTATTCAGTTCTTGAAAAAAATAATCATTCAATATCTCGGCTGCTGGCCGTTGTGCCTGAGGTACCCGCTGGAAGAGCATCTAAAACTTTGCAGCATAATTCTCCACTGGCAACGACTCTTGACACAACGTTTGAAGCTTTTTCAAATGTTGAGGGACTGTCTTTTCCCTTTTGAATTGATGCATGAATGATCTGGAACCTTTGACATAAGTTTGAAAGTGATCATCAAGATACTATGACAACCATGTTGCAACTTTCCCTAAAAGTGTGGACTTAAACAGAGATTGTTGATGGAGAGGAACCACTACAACGGAACTTCAATCCATACACCTTATTAAATTGCCACAAATGTGCATCAAAATCTTTTTTAAATCGACCTCGAAAGCGGCTATACTTAATCTGACCACCCGCCACTGGTTGTGCCATAGCCCCTCGCCCAATTGTGCCCTCTCCAGGAAAGAGTCGACAAACAATAGGAGGCGAAGACGATGGCGGGGTAACCCATGGACTTCTTATTGGCATCGGTGGTGGAGGGACATAAGTTGGTGAGGGAGAGTGCACAACAGGAATACATGATTGACTACACGGAGTACACCATGCATGTCGAATACGCCGACCACAAACCGGGCTTGGCGATGGAGACACATGTTCCTCAGCCTGGGGTGGGGAAAATACAAATTCATCCGAACCACCTCTCCTCCATTGTCTACCCACTACTGAAACAACAGGATCAAGAGGACCCTGTGACCTAGTGCGCATGCATATTCATGGCAGATCACCCATCACGTATCGTGCTCGCAAGATGTAATGCCTATGGCTCCGCAATGGAGCAATAAGCACTACGCTCACACTTCCTTAGATTAGATGGAACAACGATGTATAAGAAGACAATAGACAATACACAGGGATAGAACACCATCTTCTTCATTGATACACAGTAGAGCACACAATTACATGAGAATGATTTTGATTGATTGATACTCCCTACAATGATTGGTATGCCCCCCAAATACACCCGCTGCTCTAGCACAGATCAGGAATGATGCAAACCCATCCTGACCCATGGTATCACGTGAAGAGCTGTCCGTAGCCGCATGATGTCCTAGTCAGCAGAGTCCGCACATCCACAGGACCCGCAGTGTGCGGCGTATGCCATAACATAGGTGAAGCAGATGAAAGGATCGTTGGCTGAGATTCTAGAGGAGGTGGGAATAGTCCTGTCTTTGGAGGTTGAAATCCCAATCAAACGACCCCTCACTCCAAGGAGAGAAGAATCACAAATGGGGGACGATTTTTTCAATCTCATGAGGACGACAAAACAGATGCTAGAAGCAAAAAATTGAATGCAACTCAACTCCTTAACAACCTCACATACTAATTTTTCTAAAGAAAAAGAGAAAGAATAAAATCAAAGAGAGAAAAAGGAGACAAGGAAAGAACGTGAGAAAATCCCATCACATGAAGCAAAGGCTGGTACAACCCACACCACTCAAGAACTCTAGTTGAAAAAGGAGAAAGAACATTAGGCCATAGTGCCTATTTTAGAATTCGAGGGAACCACAAGAACAACGAAGGTGCTTGCCAACTTCTCCGCAAGGCAAACAAAAGAAGACCCCTTGGTGGTGTGAGAGCCAAGGGTGATTACCTTTTGGTGAATCCATAAAGAAAAAAGCCCATGAAGGCTATCAATTTGGAAGTCAGTATCACTCTTAAAGGTAAAGACTCCACAAAGGAACACAAGAGGCGGCACCCCAAGTCCCCACTACGACAGAAAAACCCATTCTTTTGGGATTGCCGGACCGAGAATTAATGGAAGAAGAGGAAGCAGGCCCAAGTCATAAGGAAACCCCTAAAGAGTGTGCAAATGAAGAAGAAGAAGAGGAGGGAGTCAAAAATCTCCAAAGAAGATGGTGAGACAGATGTTGACATTGCTCATCATCTCAAACAAGATCGTTTTGAGATGATGAAGAAAATCAACAAAGCAGCCCGACAAACAGATGAGGATAATGACAGACTCCATGAAGTTTTGGAGCCGTTTCACGCCATCACATAAACACTGAACGATAAAATTGGAGAGCTACAAGAGAAGGTGGCCGGCCATATACGCCAACCTCCACGAAGCCGAACAAGTATGCAATAGGGAATTAAGTGAAAGGATTCATGAATCCATGCAAAGAGCAATAAAAGAAAAAAAAGAAGCGCAAGACTTTGAAAAACAAGCCAATCAAATGCACATAGCACTCAAAGTGGCCAATGACAGAAGAGTGGTGGCTAAGGGGGCACTCAATCAACGTCTAGAAGATCCAGTCCCCGTGACTCAAGAACCATCTGCACCCACTGATGCTAACCCAACCCAAAAGAAAAAGAGGCTCTACAAGATCAACTCAAAGCAAAGGAGCTTCAAAATGACATGGTTGCCCACATTTTTCTACAGAAGGAGAAGGAGCTGCAAACTGAAATCTTAGATCTGCAATCAAAATTAGATGTTGCCAATAGAAACCTAATGCGCATAGCACTCAAATTAGTGCCCAATGAGAGAAGAGCGGTGGCTAAGGGGGCACTTAATCAACTTCTAGAAGATCCAGTCCTCGTGGCTTAAGGACCATCCACACCTAGTGATGCTAACCCAAAAAAAAAGAGGCTCTAAAAGATCAACTCAAAGCAAAGGAGCTTCAAAATGACATGCTCGCCCACATTTTTCTATATAAGAAGAAGGAGCTGCAAGTTGAAATCTTAGATCTGCAATCAAAATTAGATGTTGCCAATAGAAACCTACAAATGAAAGAAGTTAAAATCAGCCTGCAAAAAATGGAGGAACTTAAATTCACCAAAGAGGGCTTGGGGTTGGGCATGGAAGAAACACCCCTTGAGGAAGAGCATGGACTTGAAGAAGAAATGTTGCCAATCAATCCAACCAAAATAGAGCTCTCCAAGGCCGAATAGGAGCTCTCCCAACTCCTTGCCAACATGGTAGAATCCATCCAGAAGCAATGCATAGAGTGGGAGAGGCATATCCTACATAGTGTCAATCTGAGTTTCTTCAAGTGGGGCAATAGGACAAAAGAATACAATAGGCCTACCCTCACTTACAGACTTCTTAAGTATGAACCATCAAGACAAGGGTGCGGTTGATGCCAAAGTTCCCAATTAAAGAAATAGGAGGGTATGAACATATGATCCTAGAATAGTGGAAATCCCCCATGAACATGAAGAATTAGCCAGTGTGGAGGCTCCAATGGTTTAGAAAATACCCAACTTGTTGCACCAACTATGCCAGGGCACCCAAAGAAATATGATTTGTGTGTGTGGAGGAGGCGTATGTGGAAAGACTACTCCACTAGATGTAGAACGCAACCAACATGGCTCTACTTTCCACTACTATCGGCATCAAAAGAAGGCTAAGATCAAAATGAGAAATAAATGATACAAACACTAGAACATGTGATAAGACAAATGCTATCAAAGATTGCAAAAATGCTCATCATTTGCATCGAAGGCTTGCATACCTCCATCCACATGCACATCCCATGGACACGGTTCCTAGAAGATCGAGAAGGACTTAGCTGGAACCTACAGGTAGCACCACAACCCCAAATCATCATGGGGTTGTTTGCTTGCCTCCAATTTTTACCATGCCATCATCTCTAGACCTTTGAGGACGCCTTCTACACCGGCTTCTTTGAATATCAATCACAAATACTTGGGACGCTCATCAGTGATGGTAATGTGTGTGCTAGTATCCACCCAACCATGCTATCTTATAGCCTCCCCCTAGCGTACACACTGTCCGACCGTTTTGGTGGCCTTTCCCATAGGACCCTTGTCCTTATATTACCCCCCCCCCCCCCCCTTGGACAATTGTTTTTGTCCTCAAAAAAGAACGTAGGAAAATGTTTCTTAAGTGCGGAGATATTCTCCCATGTAGAACCCTTTTTAGGTCTATCTAGCCATTTTACCAGCACCTGTGGTCTGACATGATGTCTCGTGTGAAGCTCATGAGAATCCAAACTCTTTTCGGGCTTGCTTGGCTGTTTGATAAGGTCAACTAGCACACCTTTTTCAATGACATTATCATTTTGTCCTAGCTATTCTTGTAAACGGCTAATATGAAAAATAGGATGAACTCGTGGCTGCCTGGAAGAGCTAACTTATAGGCCACTTGGCCTATTTGTTGGAGAATGGTAAACGGTCCACAATAGCATGATGAAAGTTTAGAAACTTTTCCCTTCACTTTTTGAATGCTATGGTAGCTTGAGGAAAACCTTGTATCCTTCTTCAAAAGTAGCAAGACAATGATGCTCAACTGTGCACTTCTTATATCAATATTGAGCTTGCTTAACATTGTGTCGAGCAACTCGAAGCATGTCAAAATGGTCTTGGAGAAAATCCTTCGCTTGTTGTATCTTCTCCTTAGCCAACCCCACTATAACGGGTGATCTAGGTTGAAATCCGTATAAAAGCATAAATGGACTAAACCTTGTAGTCACATGCTTTGAACTACTATAAGTAAGTTCCAATATAGGTAAGTAGTCTTCCCAATTGGTTTCTTCTTGCTAACGTATGCTTGTAGCATATCCCCTAGCATTTGATTAACTCTTTCGATTTGACCGTTTGTTTTTGGATGATCAGCCGTACTTAGCTTTTGCCGTGCAAAAGGAGAAAGTAAAATAGAGTTATGGTGGGATGGAGAATCTTGTAATTTCTGTAATGTTTGTTTTACAACAGCTGCACGTTGCTCTATAGAATTAAAATTGAGAGCACTTTGCTCGTTAGATTTGTTAACACTAGGTTGGTAACCTAACAGGACATAAAAGTGTCCCTTCAGGGTTTTGAAAAAAACCTCCAAAACCATAGTAGATCCACTCATTTTGTAAAATCCTTTCATGAGGTTATAGTTCAAGGCCTACTACACATGGAAAAAATAAGAAACTTGTAAAATTTCTCATCTTTTGGTCACACCAAGCCTCCAAAGTTGATGGACCAGAACATTTTCATCAAAACAGTCATTTCTTACGTTTTGTTGCATAAAAATAAGATTAGGGATTTTTGTAGGACTTGAGATAAATTCCCTAGTTAACTTCAATGGGTTGGTGATCAGAACATATGATTGCTTCTCACTCACTATTTTTTGTTTTGCCAAAAGAAATAGGTACAAAAAAGTTTAATTTTTGCCATTCTGCAAACCTATCATCAAAGTTTCTATAGCCACGCTCAATACAAATAATATATGCATGTTTTCTTAACTCCCTATTGTACTTTAGGTTCATAAGGAGCCATGGAGCATGTCAAAAGAATAATACATCTCTTACCAAGGGGAATCTTGGGGACAAAGATGAAGTGCTAAATACAGCAAACATGAAAAAACTGGGTTCAACATTATGAGTTGTAGAATCCCATAGAAACTATTCAATATCTAGCCAAATTTGATCCTTATGACTAGATATGGTTACTACCTACAAAATGCATGTAGTTGTCACAAAAAACTAACAATATTGAAAAAGCTATACTTGATATACTAGAATGTTTCATTTTCTTCTACAATTGAAAAAATCAACCATCGTTGTCTACTATGCAAAATAGGGTATTAGGTGCCCCAAAACTCAAGGAATATTAGCTTTATGTTACAATATGCGACATAGAAAATCAAAACTGCATTTGGATATCATGAAAGCCACCAAAAAAATCATAGAAGAGCTAAAATTGGCTAAAAAACAGGATTTGACAATTTTTGTAATTTGGTCATAACTTACAACTTTAACATTTATTTCTCCCTAGAAGCATCAGGACATGTTGAGGACTACTAAAGATAGTTATCTAGCATTATAGACCTCACAAACATGAATTCTAGAGTGGTATAGTTGCAAAAAGTTGAAAAAAGTCAAAAACAGGACCCGTTTTTTCACACAGTTTAGGTTGTGAAATGTTGTGCAAGGACAAGGTTAAAGATGGAATTGATATTCCAAAAAAATGTCGAGTTTTTTTCAGCTTATGAGACAATTTTCTAGACAGATAGCACCTCAAAATCCATTTTGAAACTCTTGACATAATTCAAGGAAAATGGTCACTTAATAGGACATAAAAGAGTCCCAGGACATAAAAGTGTCCCATTACCAACCTAGTGTTAACACTTTGCTTATCATTAGAATTAATTCATTTCACTTTGCATACCATTACTAGAATTCAGAGCACTTTGCTCTTGAGAATTCACAAAACTTGGAGACAAGCAGTAACACAAAAAGACTTCATCTATTTTTGCAAAATAGAAAGCTCGGTTGTACATATAAGAGGTGCAGATGGTAAATTTTTCTCACCAAGTAAAAGTACGTGTTTACCATTGGCCATAACGGATAAGGAGTTGTGTTCATAACTAGTGTGCAATGTGTTTCCTTATAAACCATGCAGTCACTCCCATCCTAAAATGACATCAGCACGGTCCATGTTCATAACTTGAAAGTCAAGGATCAATCGTATGATCTTGAACAATAAGCTCAACCCCTCAAACTACCGTGTCCCATACTTCTTTATCATTGCCAGACATCTATTCTACCACATACTTGTGGGAGCAGGGAGTCTGTGTAAGCTTCAATAACTTGACTAGCTTATAGTTCAAGAAGTTATGAGTTGCACCATCATCCACTAAAATACGAACATGTTGTTTGTTAATAGTGCCATGCATGCGAATCAACTCATGGGGGCCAAAGGTGGGTACCACATTGAAGCAGGCACAAAACACTTATGCTTAAATAACCTCTACAACACAATATTTAGGAGATGAATCTAATGTGAGGTGTTGCACCGTGTGCATGGCCTTTTCTTTGCCTTTCCTTCTCGCTATGTTGGTCCAAAAGACATCTGAAACACAAATTGTGTTTCTTTGCATGCTCAAAATTAGTAGTACTGAGAGACCCACATGGAGTATCTTGTAATTGCTTAAGCTTCTTAGCCTCTTGTGGGCGTGGAGAGGTAGATTGTCTCTTGTTCCTCTTGGAACTTGTGGGAGATCTACCTCACTATTGGCTCTTAGCCACATTGCTCTTAGCAAAATTATTCTTAGAGTAGGAAACATTTTCCTTCCTCTCTGGGTCATCATCATTTCTTTGGGCATGACTAATGGCTTCTTCCAAAGTTTTGGGATGTTGGATCTTGACATGAAGATGATAGTCTTTGTCAAGAGCCATATTAAAACCTCGTATCTTTTGGAATTCATCTAGACCTTCTAGTTTTATTATGATTTTGTGATACTTGGAAAGATACTGAGTGAGAGAGAGGCTAGACATGCGGCATGAATCCCATGCTAACCAAGTCTTATCCTCTTCATTGGAGTTCAAAAACTCTTTGGAGAAAGAAGCTTGAAACGCAGCCCAAGACAGAGGACAAGCATCTATTGGAAATGTCATCCACCACTTATAGGCCTTGCCTTTAAGAGATAGACTTGTTTCCATAGCTGTCTTTATATCTGGGGTGTGTCTCAACCTATGAATATCAC
The DNA here is from genome assembly GCF_014529385.1 of Adiantum capillus-veneris. Lineage (NCBI taxonomy): Eukaryota > Viridiplantae > Streptophyta > Polypodiopsida > Polypodiales > Pteridaceae > Adiantum > Adiantum capillus-veneris. The sequence continues at coordinate 59,706,146 of NC_140960.1, forward strand.
TCCATTTGTGTAAGAACGTATTGACCACATCCTTGTTGCGATCACACTCTTCCCCGTGAAACTCGGGAATGGTGATATTGTTAAGCAATGCATTGCTACTTTCTACATCTTGTAAAGCACTTGCCTCTTGGACCTGAGAGCTTGGTTTCCTTGAATCGTGTCAGTTGTGGCTCCTTGAGCCGTATGTGAATTCAGAAACTTCACAAGTAGCTCAGTAAGATTTGTAACATTTGCATTGAGTGCAGAGAGGTTGCATTCAAGTACGCTTTGGCTATAAGGTCTCCACCTTTGTAGCCACAGAGGAATGGACTCAAAGCTTTGGAATCTTAAGCACAACAAACCCCGGGCTAGAAATTTTCATAATTAAATTTGGACAAAAACTGACCCCGCTAGTCCTTACGAAAGATTCAATGTAAATTAAATTATTAAGAAAAATTAAATGGTTGCAGTAATCATTTAAGCATAGACTTTACTAAAGGCTTCCTAGATATTCTATAAATATTTACTAGATATCTAAAGATTAATTAGGCTAAAATAGAACCTACTGTCAAAAGTATCTAGAAAAATCACTCTAAGTGTAAAAAATTGGTTTAAATCTAAGGAGATGCAATCTTTGCTGCCTTCACAACCATTTCCCCCAACAACAAAAGCTTCCTTTTTGCTGAAATTGTGACCTGGTAAATGCCCTCATGGACAATAAAGTCCCACAAGGCATTCTGAGTAGATGTTGGAAGAAAAAGGGCATCTGTTGCATCTACTTCCTTAGGAAAGATGGCCTGGTGCCCACCATATCCACCGCGTTCCAAATCATATCACCTAGGTGATGGTGGAAAACACTTTGTCAGCACCTCCTTGCTGAACTCCCCCCATCCTCGCACAACTTTCTAAACTTCATTGAACCTCCTTTTGGCACCTACTCCAGGAACAAATGGAGCTCATAGAGATTCCCCTGGATGTGTCTAAGCTCTAGCTACTACTCACAAAAGATGAAGGAGTGTAGCTTGGTTGTAGACAGTGTCACATAGACTCTATCTCGTACATAAGAACTTTCCAAGGTAATTGTGTGATGTGTGTATGAACTCTCATCAACAAGGTAGTGCAAATCCATGTGGCTCTCCTCATTTGGAAGGCTGTTCTAAGCTAATATTGTTTCCACATCTCTCGCCAATCCTGCAGCCTTGTCAATTAGTGATTGAGAAGAGGGTTCCACTTTGCCTAGGACGTAGCGGGGTATGCACCCCCACTTTTTGTAGTGATCTTTAACATCTCCCACAGGATGCCCGAAGTGGTGTTGTTTCAATGCAAGAAGCTCATCTAGGGTCCATCTAGGGCCATACAAAAGGACTATCCATGTGCCTTTGGAGAACTCATAATAGTTGGACTTGAGAGGTGAGCATGCCAAAAAGTACTTACAAGGGAGTAGCCAATCCTTCACATCAACTATCTAATCAGCAAGGAACCATGGTTTCGCCCTGTATCCCACCTTGACAATTGCATCCTCAGAAGACATGCACATCTCACCATGCAAAACTTCATCCAACCAAAACAAAGAAAATTAAGGGGCCAATAGAGGTAGCTTCACAATCATTGTTTGGTTGAGACAAAGCAGCATCCACAATGCATAGAGGAGGAAACCTGTCTTACCTATACCTAGATTCCCTAATAAGATGACCCCCACCCTTGTGATTCTGCCTTGCATTGCAATCTACTCAAACACATCCTCATTATGCTCCCACACCCAATCAAAGATGGGTTCATAGCAAGGCCGTCACAACAGCTTGAAGGGCCGGTTCAAGTGGTTAGGCCCTTCGGAGGCTTGCCATGTGAGACCTGCACAGAGAGGGAGATCAATGAACAAAAATGTCATGGTTTTAGTATGGTTGGACGGCAATCCATCACAGTCAGAAGCACCAAGATTTTGTAGTTCTCAAGTGCTTAATTCTAGTAGCACCTCAACTAACCTTGTCTTTGTATCTTTACCTGCCCATTTAGGGTTGGGATGCTCCTACACCTCATCATCACAAGAGAGGAGCAAGACACCTTGGTAGGAACTAGGGGTGTCTCTTGTGATGAAGAGGTGCAAGAGCTTCCTCAACCCTAAATGGGTAGGTAAAGATACAAAGACAAGGTTTCTTGAGGCACTAAATTGAGCTCTGGAGAAGTGAAAAATCTTGCTGCTTCTGACTGTGAAGGATCACCGGTCAACCCTACTCAAGCCAGCACATTTTTTTCATTGATCTCTCTCTCTCTACAGGTCTCACATGGCGAGCCTCCCCAGGGCCTGAACACTTAAACCGGCCCTTCAAGCTGTTGTGTCAGCCTTGCTATGAACCCATCTTTGGTCCAGTGTGGGAGCATAAGAAGGATGTGTTTGACCAGCTTGCAACGTGAGGTGAAAGCATAGCAGTAGGGGTTGTCTAGCTTGTTGGGGAATCTAGGTATAGGCAAGAAAGGTTTCCTCCTGTATGCATTCTGGATGCTCCTTCGTCTCAAGCAAACAGTGATTGTGAAGCTACCTCTATTGGCCCCTTACTTTTCTTTTTTTTGGTTGGATGGAGTTTTGCATGGTGAGATGTGCATGTCTTTTGATGAAACCCTCTTCTCAGTCACTAATTGACAAGGATGCAGCACTCATGAGAGACGTGGAAACAATCTAAGCTCAGAACAGCCTTCCAGATGAACATATCCACATGGATTTTCACTACCTTGTTGATGAGAGTTCATACACGCATTACATAATTTCCTTGGCAAGTTCTTATGTACGAGATAGAGTCTATGTGGCACTGCCTACAGCCAAGCTACACTCCATCATCTTTTGTGAGAGAAGCATCTAGAGCTCAGACACATCTAGGGGATGCTCTTTGAGTTCCATTTGTGCCTACATCAGGTGCCAAAAGGAGGTCCAATGAAGTTTAGAGAGTTGTGCGAAGATGGGGAGCTCAATGAGGAGGTGTTGACAAAGTATTTTCCACCACCATCTAGGTGGTATGATTTGGAATGCGGTGGATATGCTGAGCACCAGGCCATATTTCCGGTTGAAGTAGATGCAGTAGAGTCCTTCTTTCTTCCTTTTTTCTTTATTGTTCATGGGGGCATTTGCCAAGTCACAGTTTCACCAAAAAGGAATCTTTTGTTGAGGGAAGCGGTTGTGAAGGCAACCGAGTTTTTACGGCGGGGCTACATGGGCTAGAAAAGAACATAGAATTATTTTACTTCGTTCCTGAGTTTTTATTGCAGAGGTTTGAGATAGACTGGTTTGGTGCTGCAAGGGAAGAGAAAAAGAAAGTGGTGGGCGGAGTAGTGGCTACCAAGGAGAGGTTGGTAAAGGAGAAGGCTACTATAATTTGCTCCACCATGGATGGATTAAAAAAGATAAATATGAGTGTCATAGTAGCATCTTTTGAGACCACGGATGTGTTCCCAATATGCTTGGGTAGTGGGTTTGTACAAGAAGCAGGAACTCTTCTTGAGGAAGCAGCAACTACTGCAGTTTCTTTAACTCCAAAGTGGTGTTTTAGGTGTTTCACGTGTTTCATGTGTTTTTTTACATCCCCTTGCCAAAGTGCATATGAGATCATGTCAGGGACGACATGAATTTGGAGGGGGGAAGTGTTGACCCATGGATCAACAATATGACATAAGTCAATTTTCATACCAAAGTCTTTGTTTTTTATAGTTATGAAATGATGCGGATTATGGTTAAAAACATCATTTATAATGATTAGTTATTCTAGTTGTAGAAGTCGGGGTGCAATGGCACTTCTAGATTGTATATACAAAGCCAATTGACCCCTTGAACTCTATTTTGATTTAACCTATGGTAGCCTTAGTATATAAGGTACCTAGGTCATTTTGTAAAGAGAACTTAATCATAATCAAAGTTTTAAGTTGTCATGGATCGTGTGTGAGAGAGAAAGAGAGAGAGTGTGAGCTTCATCCTAACTCTACTTCTTGCCTACTCATTGCATTGGAGATTCAACTGCACCATCATGATTGGATCGAAGAGCTACACAACAATGCCAAGCATTCCTTGCAAACCGGAGCACGTGTGCTAACGCATCTATGAGATATTTGTAGTTGTAAGTGTATCAAATGATGTCTGTGTTTTGCGTTCAAGTAGTCATTATAAGTGTGGCGACACTAGGTAGCTCCCACAACAACGATAGTCATTCATCTCTCTGTCTCTCATGACCCCGTCTCTCCTTTCGACGTACCTACAAAGATGGTCATCTCTCTCAATCTCTCTCTCTCTCTCTCTCTCTCTCTCTCTCTCTCTACATGTGTGTGTGTGGCTCAATAAAAAACACCCAACGTGCCCGATTAGGGCCCTTTATGATATTAAGTTGCAACCCGTTGGGCTTTAAGGTTTTCCCGACGGGCCCGTAGGGAAAATGCATAATCCCGGCACGGCCCGGTGGGAAAACGCAAAAGTCTGGCGGGTTTTTTGTGGGTTTCGAGGTTGCTCTGAACCGGCTTGTTTGTGATCATTTTAAATGTGATTATGTAAATATGTCAACAAGACCTTGTGATCACACAATTTTTTTTGGTAATTACGTAAATATTAAATCCCCGCTAGGCCCGTATCTATTACCTGCAAGTAGGTTTTTACTTAAGTGCTTTACTACCCTACTACCATTTACTTGCCATGAAGGCGGAGTGGCTCTCTCTCTGCAATCGTAGACGACCTCATTGTCATGTAATGCAGTCAGCTCACTCATGGTGAATATACTCATGGCTATGATCTGACAGGCCACCAACTCCCTCCTTCCTCTATATAAAGAGGTGAGGGCACTTCTCCTACCCTCACTTAGCTTTGTTTGGGTGTTGCCGTGCCTAGAGAAATCTGGGTTGTGTTTTGACATTGAAGCATGGAGCTCACGCTTCTAGCACATAGGTCTGCTTCCTTGGCCATTTGTTTTTTTTTTTTTGCAGGTTTTCTATAAAATGAGAAAGGGGAGCGTTATATTGAAGTTGCTACTGTTGAGGGTGGTTTTTTAAAGCATGTTTCTCTTGCTCTAATATCGGGTTGTGATACTCCTTGATGAGAAGCATTTATGGCTAATCATGCCATGACATGGTGACTATGGTAAGTTGCCGGCTCTGCTAATGATATAAGTGTTTACTGATTGCCTAATACATGAGGTTGTTCTGGATTTTTTTGATGGGGGCTCCTTTCTGCCGCTCTGCTGAAACTTGCTTTACTTGGTTAAGGGATACTGAGCATACCATAATAGCCTAAATAGGCGTTATCATATTGCATATATTAACCAAAATTGTCATTGTTTTTTACTACTCGTTCATAAAAATTGTCTTTTTCTGTCACTAGAGTAAATGGAGATACCATTATTGCTCATCAAAACACTTTGAGATTTGATTAGTACCGTCGTTCTTTTCATTGGTTATTATCTGCATTCTCACTGGTGGATATAGCTCCTTTTTGTAGCTTTGGGTATTGACTGTTTGGGAAAAGCCCAACACTTAGGGTTCCTATGTGAAAGTAATGGGGTGGACTTGTTGCGCATAAATACTGGATATTTTTTTAGGAGGGAGCTTGCCCCGACTGCTTATCATTATGCTACTGGTTAGTACCTAGAATTTTTGCATGAGACTAGGAGTATGTGGTTTTTTCCTTTTGGCTTTTGGTAAATGGGTGCTTGCCCTGTTGCATACGGTTATTAGATGGGGTTGTCTGGCCCGATTACTTACATGTACAGGGTATAGTATTGGTTTTCTTGTTAAGGTATCACTGTAAATTTCTTACATCCACTAATGGTAGATGAAATTGGAAACCTAAAGTGCAATGGCTATTTTCCTTCAATTTCTTGGTTGGACTCGAGATCTGCTAATGGCTCTGTGCCACTTGATTTGCTAGAGAGACCCATAAGGTAAGTGATATAAAAATTGCGGGATGATTTGAGGCCATGCACCATGATGGGCTTAAACTATATCGGATCTAAAACTAAAACAAGCTTGATGCTTTGAAAAACTATAAATGGAATTATCTTAAAACCTTAAAAAAAAAAACTCATATGATGGAGCTTTCATTAATCTTAAAAGATAACTTATAAACTGATAAGATTAGAAGGGGTGATGGCCTTCTAATCAAAATGAGATTCTTTTGCTAGAGACTTTGGGTTTTGTATTAAAAAAAAGAGGAACATTTCTTACTTAAATACTTTAGACTAAGCTTGTAAGTTTAAAGAAGTTTGTAAGATGGACATGGATAACAACTGATATAGTCCATTGATACCTGTAAACACATCCAAGGCTAACGTATTTGTTGTCTTGTTTGGATGGATGCATGTAAGGACTCTATCTTATCTTGGAGGTTTTCTTTGACTTTGGCAAGCTGACCTACACTAGATTGCACACTCACTTATGATTTGGGAAGTTTTTCTATTACTATCTGTATACTGAAATGGGACCTCATTCCTACAAACATTGTACATAAATTTAAGCTATACCTTTAGGACCATAATCCAAAGAATGCTTTAGCAATTAGAACTAGATCCTTCCTTTCTAGGAAAACCAAAGACTGTATTATTTACTACGGTAAGAAAAAGTAAACCTCACCACACTTTTTTGAAATATTGCAGATGCTTGCTCTCTCACAAGGATTGGAATGGACCTCGGAGCCCCTCTCAGTGGCCACGTCTCTTGTACTCAGATGTGTTACTCAACTAAATTGTCCAAGTCAAGAAATTTAGACTTAAAGTATTAGTCTAAAGTATTTAAGCTTATACTTTAGACTAAGCTTGTAAGTCTTACTTAAATTATCTTACCTCTGACAAGAAATTGTCTGTCTTACATATGCTGTCTTTTAATGATAAATTTTGTCTACTCTAGATAAGGACTCCATGGAAGGGGTGACTCTATGTTAGTCTCTTGGAGTGCATTGATTCCAATATATGTGCAACATGGATGTGACAACGAAGTTCTGACTACTTTTACCAGATGCAAATTGAGAAATTCTCGCCATACCTTTGTTAGCATAGACACAGATTCAAAATTCTGGCTGGAGATTTGTCCATGTGGGACACTTTTCAACGAAAAACGCACGCAACAGCATTATAAAGCAAAATTTTCACAGCCTGCTTTGCATAGCGAATCTCCATGGCTTGCTTTGCATATAAGCGAATCTCGACCAACTCTGTCTCACATGGACCATGCCACATGCAAGGTCCTCTCTCACACGACTCATTCTGATTGTAAAGCTTTAGACCCGCTTTCCTTGATGTAATTATTGCTTGCAATGATGTTGCCAAGTTTCCAAACTTCAGTTTGGAACTAATTAGAACAAGAGTACCTATAGTGCAGATGGTAGGAATAATCTGGTTTGAACTCTTTACACCAGTTGATTGCCCATTGTTAATGTGTCTTTCACAGCTGTCAGCACCATCCTTCTTGCTTCCATCAGATTTGGACGTATGAAGCGAAGAGTGAATTTCAGTGGGCTTTGAATTGGCACAAGCTAAAAGATAAGAATGCAAGCTTCTTCCAAAAGTTCCTCCACCCAAATAGTCACAAGCCTATCTCCTTCATCCTCCCTGGGATGTCCTCTCTTGCGACGGATTAAGAGCAGGAGATGCCCAACATCGTTGATGCAAGGTGCATCGACGTGACAGACATTCAATCCGCGGTGAGTGAGTAAGCAGTATCATTCTGTGATTTTTGACATTTTTGACACTGAGAACGCAGTTACTGAACACACCAAAAATTGCACATTGCCGTGGGAATGGCACATTCCCTCGTATTATAAAAATTGGAGAGGACTGTGCAAACTCCCCCATGCAAGGAAACTTGAATGTTTTCTTTTCTTTTTTGAAACATAAAAATGGAACAACAAACAATTAATAACATTGACATCTTGTATGATTACAAACATTAAGCTTGACAAACCTCTAACCCTCGTGTTTTTTTGCAAGGTACCCCTGTGAAGCACTACTATCGGTATCCCATTTCTGTGAGGTACACCTCTAAACCACGGCAATCGGTAGCCTCTCTCTCTCTCTCTCTCTCTCTCTCTCTCTTCATTTTGATGTCTCTCCTACCAATCAATAAATGCCTTGAACATAATTAATAGCATCAAATAATCGATTATTTTTTGCTTGAGAAGTGCTGAAATGGCATATATAGTTTCTAATATTTTACTCACTCTTAATTCAATACGAACGCAGCTACAAAGTACTCTAGTTTAAAGAATTTGTTTTTCTTTGGCAGTTTTAATGTTCTAACCATATTGTAGCTTCTTGTTCTACGTGGGTGTATGAAGAGCATTTCCTTTGTCATAAACAAAAAATTCAATAGTTTTGCTAACCAATGTAGTATGAGGAAGTCTCCACATAAACCACCTTGTCTACTAGTTTTAGACATATTACAAATGTAGGTGGTTATATGTTGCCCAGATTGTAAGCTATCAATTAATTTATTATCACTACAACAAAAAAGGTGCCTTCGACGCAGATTTCAACGCGAGACGTTGAAAAGTGCGTCAAAATATTCATCCCTGTGAAACCGTCGAAATACGCGTCGATATCTGTGTTGAAAGGCTTTGTTTTTTATGCGTATTTCGGCGCCCCTATCGACGCGTATTTCGACGAACATATCAGGAAAAAGAAATCTTGGGCAGAGGACAGGTAGCCTGGCCTATGCCTAGTGAAAAGATGGACACAGCCACAACCAGACTGCCTGTCCTCTGCCCAAGAAAGCGAGCAGCACCAAAATCAACCGTCCGCAAAAATTTTGACAGAGTTCCCTTTGTTTTAACATAAACTTTTTTAAAAAAACCATATGTATACGCCTCCTACATGATATCCATGTAGGATCTCACATGAGATTTAAGGCACAACTTGATGGAAGAAATGAAATGAACTTTGTGCAAAACCATAACCAAATTAAAACCATAACCATAACAAACTTCATATATAATTAACGAACTTTGTGCAAAATCATAACCAAATCAAAACCATAACCATAACCATATTGATCAAAATCATAACGATAACCATAACCATAACCATAAACAAAACAATAACCATAATCATGTCTATACAAGAACAATAACCATAACCATAAAAAAAACAATAACCATAACCATGTCTATACAAGAAAAAGACATAGAGATGTATTTGTGTCTCACAAAACATGTATAGAAATCCACTGATGACTCCGCGTCACAACCTGCACATAAAAGGACAAGTCACAAAATTAGTATGATATTACTTCACATATACTTAATTAATTAAATGAACTCACACATATTAACGTCTGACCTCAATCGATCAGCGAGACTCTAAGGCCTCCCTATCTACAGGCTCTCCTTCGGCAGCAAGATCATTCAATACTTCATAAATACCTCTCCGATATCCATCTGTCTTCTCCTGGCGTGTCGGGGCTCGATGCATTGCAAGGTTCTGCGTTTATACAAAAACCAAAGTAATTAAGAATACATGATTCATCGCGTTTTAAACAAAATTCCATAGCTAGGATTGGATTGGAAACTCACAAACTCATAGCGAAAGGTGTCGAAGCCTCCGTTGCCAAAATGAGAAGTGCCCCTGGTCGTCTGTCGTACCTCCGCGGCTTGACGCTGTTGTCTGAACCGCATGTCCATTGTCTGCTCATCCTCCTTGATCTGCTGCCACATCTCATGTAAGATGCCCGAAGGCTTCAGCGAGCCGGTCCTGAAAGCCCGATGAGCTGCATCTCGACGAAGTTTCATGGTGTCCCATGCAACACCCTTGATCAACCTCCTCGGAAGCTCCTCTGAACCCGGAGCAGACTGATACTCTGTCATGATGATCTCCACTATATAATTGACTTTGCTGCGATCTTGATCATGCCAAGGTGTCATAATGTTGGTCAAAAACTACAGCTGCGCGAGATGGCAAACCCGCTCTCTCATCTCAGTCCCGACTCTATCCATGTCAACCTGTCCATCTGTCCGTACAGTATAGACCTTGGAGGCACTAGGATCGTGTGCCCCCCCAAGGTGTCTGAGGTGTGCTAAGAGGTGTGTCGAGAGGTGTGTCTGAGTAGGACGGGGGTCGTGAGCAAGGAGGGTTCGAAACATCTGTGCACCCTCCTCCACAGCAACCACCACCTCCACCTGACAATCGCCGAGATTGGCGAGTGCGCCTGTGCTGCGGAGATAATGACGTACCCTCCTCTCTCGTACCCCTAGGTGTTGAAGCGGTCGTGATGGGAGACCTTCCATGCATCGTACCCATAGGCGTCCCCCCATAGGCATCCCCCCCCCCTGTTGAGATGTCGAGCTCTACACCTTGAGCTGACATCCACTACGGGTCTTGGCCGCTTACGACATTTACTCACTGGCGCGTTAGGTGACCGACATGGAGGATCTCTGCCAGTGATTCTAGAGCTGGACTACACTTATAGTGCCAGCCTAGTACGCTTCGAGCGAGTTCACACTTAGTGACCGCATGTACATATGTGCTACTTTTCAGCTTTAGCACTTAGTCATTTTGTACTCTCTTTTCTGTGAAGAAGAAGAAGAAGCTTTCCATCTCTGTGTGCTTTGTGCTTGTCTTGTGTAGCTCTCTTGCATCCTCATTCTTTATATGGTATCAGAGCCTGGTGCAGGCAAGAGAGGCTAAGAGAGCAAGAAAATCACAATCCCTTCGTTCGCAATCCACGACCAGATGCACAAGTTTTTCGCACAAGTTTATAAACAGGTCTCCAAAGTGCAGTATACAGAGATTTACTATACAAGTACAGTGGTTGTATGTACGCTTGATTGTGGACACTCGTTGAGTGTAGAAAGCGTTACAGGTACCACGATAGCAGGTTCAGCAGATTTGCAGGTTTTTGTAGATTGCAGCTATTTTGTCTTAGTGCTTCAAGATGTCTGACGGTTTCAGTCAGATTGTTACTGAGAAGCTTGAGAAAAATAACTACCCTGCATGGAAGTTTAGAATAACAAATTTCCTAAAAGGAAAAGGTTATTGGGACTATGTAGAAGGAGACAATGAAAAGGAACCAGAGATTCCCGAGGCAAATGCTACAACAGAACAAAGGAAAGCTTTGAGGGACTGGCAACAAGGCCAGAGCAAAGTGATGTATTGGCTTTCTATGAGCATCACAGATGGCATGATGGGCTATCTACAGGATGCTGAAACCCCCGCCATTGCATGGAGAAACTTAGGCAGAGTGTTTGAGGTGAACACCAAGGCCAGGAAGCTTCAACTAAAGTCGGAGCTAAATCAGGTTAAGAGGAACAACCTCTCAATCAATGATTATGCCTTGAAGATCAAGAGTATCATTGAGGCTCTTGGATCTATTAAAGTCTCAGTGGAAGACGATGACATTGTCCGTGCATGCTTGGATGGTCTAGGAGATGAGTATGTACATTTTAGGTCTTCCATGAATACAAGAGACGACATCCCCGTGTTCCAAGATTTGATTTCTATGCTTATTCTTGAGGAGAAGAACCTTGACACATCTTCTTCTCATGGCAGAAATAATTCTGAACAGGCCTTCTATTCTAACTCCAACAGAGGTAGAGGTAGAGGTCGTGGTCGAGACCCAAGGGGTTGCAGGGGCCAATTTCTGGAAGGTCAATCAAATCAAAACAATACAGGTGGTAGGGGAAACCAGTCTCAAGGCAGGGGGAGTCAAAGAGGTCACATGTCACGTGACTGTCCAAAGGGAAAATCAAGTGGAAAGAGAGAACAGGGCAACTATGCATCTACTAGCAGAGATGCAGATGACAACAAAAACGAGCGCATGTTTGTTATGCAGTATGTAATGAATACAATGACTGCAGAGAACTCCACCCAAGATGATGTTTGGTATGTGGATTCAGGTGTCTCTAATCACATGACGTCTCGTGGAGAGTGGTTTAGAGATATGCGCAAACCAGATGTGTCAAGCTATGTGCAGACAGGAGATGACACAGCTCACCCCATTGCTCATGTAGGGGACATACCTCTAAATACGAACAGTGGGAAATCAAAGTACTTAGCAAATGTACTTCATGTCCCAAACATTACAAAGAATCTTGTTTCTGTTGGACAAATGGTTGAGCAGGGTTTGCAGGTTCGCTTCAATCCAAATGGCTGTTATGTAGAAGATTTCTAGAATGGCTGTAAGCTGATCACAGAGGGCAAATGTGTGGGCAGAATGTTTACGCTGAATGTAGACATGCCTGAGGTAAAAGTTGCATTATTAGCACAGGGCACAGGTGTTGTGGATGATGTTGAAATTTGGCACAAACGCATTGGCCATGTCAATGAGCAGAGATTGCGCAGCATGCAATCAAAACAGATTGTAAAAGCTTTGCCCAAATTCAAGGTGGATGGTATGCATAAAGTGTGTGCAGCATGCCAGTTTGGAAAACAGTCAAAGGGCTCATTTCCACATGAGCGCAATGTATGTAAAAAGCCACTTGAGGTGGTGCACACAGATGTTTGGGGTCCAACCAATACTGCAAGTATACATGGTTGCAGGTATTATGTCTCTTTCATTGATGACCATACAAGGAAAGTATGGGTCTACTTCATGCGTAACAAAAGTGAAGTGTTTGGTCAGTTTCAAGACTTCAAAGTCATGATTGAGAAGGAGACAGATATGTAAATCAAGACATTGAGGTCAGATGGAGGGGGAGAGTACTTCTCCAATGATTTTTCAGATTTTCTGCGAATGCATGGTATACGCAAGCAGTTTACATGCAGATATACTCCACAACAGAATGGGGTCGCAGAAAGGAAAAACAGGCACATTGCAGAGGTTGCACATGCATTGATGAATGAGAAGAACATACATCATCATTTCTGGGCTGAAGACGTAAATACAGCTGTGTACATTATAAACAGGACACCTACAGCTGCGGTGCATGATGTAACACCTGAGGAAAAGTTTATAGGTACAAAGCCTGATTTGGCACACTTGAAAGTGTTTGGCTGCATAGCTTACGTGCATATACCAGATGAGTTGCGTAGGAAATTGGATCCTAAAGCAGAGAAATGTATTCTTGTGGGATATTCCCTTGAACAAAAGGGGTACATGTGCTTTAATAGCTTAAACTGAATGTATGAAATCTGGTTCAACATCCTTACATGTCTTTTCTGAATATATCAGTTACGCGAGGACAGAAACATTCACTCGTTATGGGATTCTGGGTGTCAAAGTGTGGATTCCGTATTCCAAACATGTTTCAAAGAACAAAAAGAGACTCAATTCGGATGCTGTATCCAAAACGTACAAAGTTTTGGACAATCCTACTACACGAGAATTACGAGTGAGCAGAGATGTAGTCTTTGATGAGATGAGCAGCTGGTACAATAATGCACATGGCACTATTGGGGCTGATGTAAAAGATGATGTGGTTGTACAAAATGTGAGGCCACAGTCACAGGTTTTGAGTGGACCACAAGAGTCCTCTTCTCGTGGCTCTATTGAGAAACCATGGAATGGTAGACTACGTACGCAGGTTACTCCACCAACAGGTACAGGGAATGTATCACGAAAAGGAAAGGAAAAGGTTGATGAACCTCCCTTTATGGTTGATGCATCATCAGGTTTTTCACATGTAGACATGGATTCAGATGGTTCTGAACAAAGTCTTGATGAGGAATTTAGAATTCCGGCTGTCAGGACACCCGGTGTAAGGAAAGTACAAGAAGATGCTAGAGGGCAAAGGAGTGACCCAGGACCGCGCAGATCTAATAGAGTCAGGAATCCAGTTCAGAAATTGACTTATGATGGGTATCTAGCGCATCACCAAGCCTACATGGCTAAGGTGATACAGGATGTGGAGCCCACATGTTTTGAGGATGCAGTTGGAAATGTGCATTGGGATGATGCAATGAATGAAGAGATGGCTGCATTGGAAGCAAACGACACATGGGAGTTGGTGCCATTGCCAAGTGGCAAGAAAGCTATTGGCTGTAAATGGGTGTATAAAACCAAGCATAAGGCTGATGGTAACATTGAGCGTCACAAGGCAAGGCTGGTTGCAAAGGGTTATGCACACACGTATGGCATAGACTATGAGGAGACCTTTGCTCCAGTGGCAAAGATGACGACTGTGAGAGCTGTCATAGTAGTGGCTGCATCTAGAGGATGGATTATGCATCAAATGGATGTAAAGAATTCCTTCTTGAATGGTGAGTTGCAAGAGGAAGTGTATATGGATCAGCCACCTGGTTATGTCGATCCAGGTTACCCAGATTATGTATGCAGACTTCTCAAAGCTTTGTATGGTTTGAAGCAAGGCTCTAGAGCATGGTATGACAGGATTGCCAAGTATCTTGTCAGTATTGGTTTTAGGAGAGCTCATGCTGATAATTCACTCTATGTACGTTGAGAGTGATGTGGGGATTGTGGTCATTACCATATATGTAGATGACCTTATTATTGTTGGTGACAATGCTATGGAGATTGACCATGTGAAGGGTCTTCTCAAAGAGGAGTTTGAAATGAAAGATTTAGGCGAGTTGCGCTACTTTCTTGGTATTGAGGTGATCAAGACTCCAGAGGATGTATGGCTATCACAGAGATAGTATGCTTTGGACATGTTGTCAAAGTATGGTATGGCTGATTGTAAGCCAATCTCTATTCCCTTGGATGTGAATGCAAAGCTGAGTGCAGAGAAGGGTGATGTTGTTGAGGATGTCAACATGTACAGGAAGATTGTGGGTAGTCTAATCTACTTGACTATCACGGGACCAGACTTGAGCTACACAGTAGGCTTGGAGAGTTAGTTCATGCAGCTTCCGAGGAAGCCACATTTGGATGGAGTACAATGCACACTTAGGTATGTGCAAGGTACTCTTGACTACGCATTGTTCTATGCAGCAGATGCACCATTAGCATTGTATGGGTATACAGATGCAGATTGGGCAGGTAGCATTGTTGATAGGAGATCTATGAGTGGCTTCATGTTCTCTTTTGGGAGTGCTGCTGTTACTTGGAGCAGCAAAAAGCAGCCTACGGTTGCTTTATCGAGCACAGAGGCCGAGTACAGAGGTGCAGCAGTTGCGGCGTGCGAGGTAGCTTGGCTACACACGTTACTTGAGGACTTGGGAGTGCAGGTGGAGCAGCAGATTTTCATCCATTGTGACAACCTCAGCAGCATGCAGTTGGCTAGGAACCTAGTGTTCCATGCCAGGACCAAACACATAGAGTTCCATTACCACTACGTTCGAGAGCGAGTGTTGGCAGGCGACATCGACTTGGTCTACGTCAGCACAGAGGAGCATATAGCGGATATCTTTACCAAGGCCCTCGGAGCTCAGAAGATTCGAAGTTTCCGGACTATGCTTGGACTCTGCGACATGCAGAGCTCGAGGGGGAGTGTTGAGATGTCGAGCTCTACACCTTGAGCTGGCATCCACTACGGGTCTTGGCTGCTTACGACATTTACTCACTGGCGCGTTAGGTGACCGACATGGAGGATCTCTGCCAGTGATTCTACAGCTGGACTACACTTATAGTACCAGCCTAGTACGCTTCTAGCGAGTTCACACTTAGTGACCGCATGTACATATGTGCTACTTTTCAGATTTAGCACTTAGTCATTTTGTACTCTCTTTTCTGTGAAGAAGAAGAAGAAGCTTTCCATCTCTGTGTGCTTTGTGCTTGTCTTGTGTAGCTCTCTTGCATCCTCATTCTTTACACCCCCCATAGGCTTCCCCCCCATAGGTGTCGGACCCCGGGTGTGAAGCTCGGAGGTGTGGTACCTGTGCCTCTAGCTACCCAATACTGAGACGCATCTACCATCTGACTGGGCGTCATCCGTGTGATGAAGCCCATAAATGCATCCGCACTCATAGAAGCGGGGTCTGGATACTGGTCTGCCATACTAAAGTCCTGCACAAAGAAAGTAAAAGAAAGAGTCAGAACACCTTTATTTAAATTAAGAAAGAGATTAATTTTAAATCAACGTCTTCACACAAACACTTACAGGCCTCGACTAGTGAGGCATCATCGATAAGATCTTGCACTGTATCATCATCTATCTCTAACTGCAGATATAACTCTTCCCCAACTCGTTCTGGCAGATTGTCTTCATCCATTGCATCTTCATCTACAAGTGTCATATTTGCCTCGTCTGTGTCATCCCTTGTATATCTGTCAGCTTCCTTTGCGATACCTTCATCCATCTCATCTAATGTCACAGTAGTATCTACGCCGTCTAGCCGAATTTCCTCCAGGAGCTCTTGCCCTTCAAATACTTATTTATTTCTTGGAGCAACCTGAACCACAAACCACCATTGTCGCTCTCAAGGGTCCGGTAAAAAGACCACTTGCTCGCAATGTTCCGAGAGAGCAAACGTGTCGCTCGCATATGTCCAAACCTTTGTAGAATCTATCTCCACAAGCTTGTTTCCATCTTTGCGTACCATTGCATTGCGAGTAGAAGTAATCACCTTGAACCACTTCACATCCAGCAAAAACATCTCAAACCGTCTGAAGCTGACTTTGAAGATATCTGACACCAGACCATAGTAATCCAGGTTGCTAGTGCTCTCATTCGAGTCTCTGGCACTGGCCCTGCTCTTTTGCATGAAACTAACCATTACCCCACTGTCAAACGTGTTTCTTATGCTGTCAATTTGTTGTGTTCTGAAATGCTTTCCATGCAACCATAGTGCCATGTATGTATGATACCTCCAGTCACATCCAATAGCCAGCTCTTCCTCTTCTGGAGATATGGGTTCTCCGATCTGTCGAGCTGCTCTCACTGTCTTGTCCAACCATGCCGTTATAGGGAATTCAAGTAGAGGAGTGAGACAGTCTCGCAAGGGTAAGCCTCTAGTCGTTCGGCTCTCTATTGTGTCTCTCTTTATCTTCTTCGTACCTTTCAAGCCATTTTTGCATCGGCTCTGAGTGTAGTATACAGAACTTCATGATCTTTTCTCGCATGGCATCGTCCATTTTCTTCGGCACCCCTTGCCCATGCGGCTCCTCTCCCACCAATCTTGCATCCTCCTCATCGCTCCATAGTCGAGGCATTTCTGGGTTAGAAACGGATAGAAATTCGGTCGTCAAGACAAGTGACTCTTGCACCAGCCATCGTTCTGCCATGATCCCCTCTGGACACGCTTTTTGGCGAACAAAACCCTTAAGTGTTTTCATGAACCGCTCTAGAAAGAACATCCAACGGTCGTGGATTGTACCTGCCACCTCATCTACTACATGGACAAGCAAGTGCATTTGGATAGTTAGGCAGCTCGTGGGTAGATACTTCTCAATCATGCAAACTGCCTCAATGGAGTTAGCCCTTGCGACTGAAATGGATTCCTCTCGTATCTCCTTGGAAGAGATCCACCGCACTAGCTCTAAAATCTTGTATATGTAGGATTGCACTTCCTTCGTTAAACACCCCTTGATCACAATTGGAAGAATAAATTGCAAGAACTTATGCCAGTCGTGCGATTGCAGTCCTGACAGTTGATCGTCACGGGTGAATGCTGTCTTGAGACATTGCATGCATCCTGTTGGCGTCCTGAACTCTGAAATCATCCTTTTGACTTGTCGTTCCTCGCTTTTTAGCAATATCCATGGCGCTCTTGGAAGCTTTGTTTGGCCCGCTGTATTGGTGAAAGGCCACAGCTTATTTTGGCGCCTTCATAGATTGGTTGACGTGCCAACTTTCTCAACATGTCTTCAGGAGATAGGTGCACGTCTTTTGGTGCTGCTTCGTTAGCGTTCTCCTCGCTTGTCTGGAAGAAGGCATCTAGCATCTCCTCCATGCCGTCGTCTTCTATGTGTAAGCCCTCCTCTTCTTCCATCCTTGGCTCTAGATTGGTCGGAACTTCACGCATAATCCTTTTTCTCTCTCAAAAGTAGGTGTTATGTCATGAAAATCAATGGCCGTTCCGAAGGAGTCGTATCGTACATTCTGTACGATTTCTCTAGCAAACTCTCCATACTTGTGCACATGCTCATTACATATCCTACGCTTGCGCATGATTTGATACTTGCAGAGCGTGCATGAGCATGCTTTCCTCCATGTTAGTTGATGACATTGCCATCTACAATGATTATGAATGTTGTTTTAATATATATACTCCTCACAATGTAAACTACCTCGCATTCTCTAGCCTTGCCCGATCTTCGCACACCTTGGTCCTGAGGTGTACGGAAATCAGGACCACCGGGTCAAAATCTTGTATTTATTTGTCAAATCCTATATGGGTAGACACATATGTGCTCTCCCACGTGTACATGACAATGCATGTAGCGGGAAAAATCCCTTTGCCTCTTTTAGTTCCATAGTTTCTTCTAGAGGGAGAGAGAGAGTTTCTGTCCTTTTCACACAATTGGTCAGCCAAGCCATCTCTTTCACGATGACTTTCTCTATCTACTACAATCTCTCTCTCTATCCATCTCCATAGCTATCTCTAGTTAATTCTCTCTCTTTCTCTATCTCTATCTCTGGCTCTCTCTCTCTCTCTCTCTCTATATATATATATATATATATATCACTCTCTATATCTCTATTTATCTCTCTCTCTCTCTCTACGTACCCTATCTCTCTTTCTCTCTCTCTCGCTCTCGCTCTCGCTATCTCTCTTTCTCTCTCTCTCTCTCTCTCTCTGTCTCTCTTTATCTCTCTCTCTCTCTCTCTCTCTCTCTCTCCAATGTTGGACTCAGCACAACGATAACTCACCTAGCAAGATTTGTCAGCTAAGGACAAAGCTCAACCTACAGGCGCGTGGAAGCAAGCATAGGGTGTCAACCTACACTCAACCAACTCCTAACTAATTCCTAAAGAGGTCTCTACCAATTGTCTAAGTCACAACCTTCAAGAGTGTATATGAGGAAACTTCCTACGACACTTTCTAGAGCCGAACACCCATCAAACAATCTCGAAACACCATAGAACTTGAAGGAGACCCTACTAATACCAATAGGTCACTCTCTCTAAGGTCTATGAACCAAAACCCCAACCCAACATACCCGGTGCAAAATCACATAGGATGTCTGGCCAAAATTTGCAGGTCTTCGTTTTCGAAATCTAAAGTGCCTAATGTGTAGCTCTACTCAATGTGAATGCATGTATATTCTGCAATGAAAAATCGGACAACGTATGCTCACCAAATCACCAGATGAAGCTCGTAGAAGGAGCTCGCAAAACTGGACCGTACGCACGCAATGTAGGTATCGACGCGTAGCTCTCGTTGGGGGCAACACGCTGCACTTCTCTACACTCGATTCCGACCACCGGTGCACACATAGCGTCAAGATGAAACTCACACTCTCTCTCGTACACAGTACGCTCACTCACAGACTTCAAAACTTCTTTTTAAAAAATGACAAAAAGGTTTTATTTCATTAAGGTCAAAAAGTGGTATAAATACCTTACAATTCTCAAACCCTAAAGTTCCAAAATCAACCATCTACTCAATCTAACTATCAAAATTGGGATACAATCTGGAAACTTCTGTAAGCCCCAATATTTACAAGGTGAAAAATCGGGTTTCCTCAATAAATGAATAATTACAAAAAATGATAATCTTCCGAGTAGTTAGTTTCCGTGGGGTGTGTCCAGCTTCTAACACTCCCCCCCTCCTTGCTCATGTCGTCCCCGACATGGCCGCTGATCTGCTTCTTCATCGTATGGTTCGCGCATCTTGATCAATGATTCGTATCTTGCATGTAGATTCGTCATTGTTGGGCCAAAAATATCAGTGTTTATTGTGAAGAAGCCGGTGTAGAACGCTTCTTCAAAGGCCTGGAGGTGATAGGATGGTAGAAACATTATCCACAACACATGTATCACCTCCTTAGAAGGCTGACCAGATAGATCATAGGCACATCTGTAAGTATCTTGGAAGAAGAAGATACTATCTGTCACCTGTCCTGGCTTGAATGTCTCAAATACTGCTAAAAGAGTTTTGCAGATTTTCTTCATTATGATGCACGTAAGGTCAGGTGAGCTAGTGAACAATTTGATGGCACCCGTTAGGCTTTTCACCATGTATTGAACACTTATTCTCTCACCTGCCTTCAAGCCCGGCAGCTTAGGATAATTCAGCCAAGTGGGTTGGCTCCTTTGTAATATCTCTTGGGCCTTCCATGTCCTGATCCTTGGTAGAGGACAAAAGCTGAGGTTGTCTCTGATGTTTTTCGGTGCCTCTACCAAATGGATTAGGTATTGTGGGTACTTTGTCAGCCAGGCCTTCCTCCATTTTGGTTGAGAGTCAACTATTAGCCTGACCCCTTTTGGTTGGGAGATATCTGCGTTGTAGAGTGGCACTGTTGGCTCTTATGTAATCCTCTTATTGATGGTGGTAGCTTCATACTTCAACAAAGGATATGGGAGAGAGGGTTGAAGCCATTTGCGCATGAGGTTGCTGGCGTCGATCTTCTGGATAATCATGGATTTGAAAACCCTCTTCTCCCATTCCAAGGCTTCCTTAGCCGTCTCTCTGATCTCCACCTCTATTGCTTTACACAGCTTTTCCTCCTCTTCCTGTGTTAGATCTTGTGGCTCTTGAGAGGATCCTTCTAGGATTTCCTCTTGCATAGGGGTGTCCACCGGATCTGCCACATTTTCTAAATCTATGCCTTCATTGGCCCGCTGGCCCTGTGCCCTCTTGCTCTCTGGCTTGTTGTCCTCTCAGCTCCTCAATCTGCTTTAGGAATTTGTGTTTTTCTGTTTCAGCTTCTTTGCCCATATCCACGAGGAGGTTGTTCAATTTGGTGTTTATCTTCTCCGCCTCCTCGAGATTTCTTTTGATACTTTCTAATTCTTCTTGCAGGGCTTTTTGGTCTTCTTCCATTCGTGTTTGCATAAAAATTGACCCTTTTGCCATCATCAATCGTTGCTTTTTCTCTAGAGTTAGCTCCTTCTGAAGTTCTTGCATCTGTTCTTCATAAAGTTGGCTTTCCGTAGTGATGTGAGTCGAGCTAGTAGCTCTGACTCTGGCAGGAGATGCCCGCAGCCTCTGGATGGTTTGATCTTTCACTTTGAGCTAGTCCTTGAGCTCAAGGACCTCATTCTGGCTGGCTTCTTGATCTATCTCCGCCTTTTCGTTGGCGTTTTGCATGGCTTCAACTTCTTTAGATTCCTTAGCCAGCTGTAGGGTCAGGTTATCCCTTTCCCTCTCAGCATCTATCAATGATTTGCTGAGTTCCTTACATTCCTCTTCAACTCCTTGCATTCTTTGTGCTCCTGCCTGATTTTCTTTCTCCATTTCCTAGCATCTTTGCAATGCCCTTGCTGGGCTGGCCTGTAGCTCCGCTTCTCTCTCTTTCTGCCTTTGAATTTTTCCTTGCAAAGAGTCTACTTCCAACTTTATCTTCACTTCAGTGGCCTTGAGAGCTACCATCTCACTTTCCGAGGCCATGGACTACGCTCTTAACCCCGTTAACTTTGTCATCACCACATCCCAATCGTTGGAGGGTGGGTGCAGGTCCACTGTATCTGTGGCCATCTCTTTTAGTTCTACTAACCTGATGCTTTGCATTTGTTCCTTAGGCCCTGTGTTTGCCAAGTCGAATGTGACTGTGGCAGCCTCTTCTTTTGTGTATCCTGCTGCTAGCAGGTCCAAAAATGTGTTATATGAATCATTTGGCTCTTGTTGCCCACTTTGAGGCTTAGCCTCTTTCTTTGGTTCCGGCTCCTGGCTCTGCTCTTGCTTGGTCTCTTCTGGTTCTTCTGGTTTGTCTTCCTCCTCTTTATCTTCTTGTGGAGGGCTGCTAGGAGGTGGTGAGGGCGGTGGTGAGGGCTGGGTTGGTCAGTAGAGATGTAGGCTTTTTCTTTAAACTGCCTTAGTCTTTCTTTCTCTCTCTTGGCTCTCTTGCTCGTCTAGCAGTTTCTGTCGTACCTGCTCCACTTCTTCTTCTGTAAAAGGTACATGCGGGATATTTTCTGATGCGGCATCAAGAATCTCAAAAATTTTAATGTAATCTTCGAATCTATCCCTTTGCACCCTTCGGGATGATCCCGACATTGCTTCTAGAGACGGCTTCCAGAGTTCACTCAAATCACCTTTAAGGGATCTTTCTGCTCTAAAGCTCTCCATCAATCGCTCTAGTCTTGCCGCTTTTTGTGAATTTGTCTCTTTTGTCGGCACTTGGGAAAATTCTTTCTTTCCCTTCTTTTGCTCAGGCTGCTCTTCTTGAACAGGCTCTAGCCATCTTTTCAATATTGTGGCAACCCTTGGTGCTCTTTGTGGCTCGTCTTCTTTGTCTTCTTTGAGCCTTAGTCAGTCGTTCTGTGACAAGGGTTCAGGCCATCTTCCTTTTGCGTGCAATGCCCCATAAATCACCTTAGTGATTAGTTCTCCTGGCACAATATACATTGGTCTTTTGTTACCCATCTTCACTAGGTTGTCATGTATATATGCTGCATAATTGATTATCTTTGGAGTGCTCTTCATCATTGCCCAAGTGAATGTCGTGACAATTGCACCTGGCGGAATTCTGTACTTTTGTGGCCTCTTCGTACACATATGGAAGTATTGGTTGTACAAATGACTCATGATTTCCACTCTTGGGTTGGCAATATCTTCAAAAGTGTAGTTACCTTTCTTCTCAGTGTACACCTTGACCTCATCCCTTCTTTTAGTTACACTATCTCCCTTGTTGGAGAGGTCTAGTGCATCTGCTACAACTTGCTCGATGATGACTATTTCTGTTTCTGGCCTGCCTTGCAGATCGGTTACTCTGGCCACTCCACCTTCTTTGATGGTCGTCACAAACTCCCAGACTCTCTTTATGTCAACCCCTGCCAGCACTGCTTCAAAATAGTTGTGGAGATCAATCTTCTCCAAGTACCTGGCCATCTTGCTTCTTACGAACTCATTGAGTTCCCGCGGTAGCATTGGTAGCTCGATCACATTCCCTTCAGTGTCTTTGAACACTCCTTGGTAGATCTTTAGGTCCTTCGACTCTAGCAGATCTTCTTGGATCCATGTGCTGGTGGGCTTTAGTGTTCCTTCTGGTATGATGAAGGGCTCCACTTCTTCTAGGTAATCCTTAATGGTCATTCTTCTCTTCTTTGCCGGTGACTTCGCGCGGCTACTGTAGATCCTGTTGCACTCAGTAGTCCGAAGTTAGCATTTTTTCCATATTAGATGAGAAACAGAGTTTTAACTATCCAAATGACTTGAAAATTGAAAATAAAGCTTAAAAGGAACTTGTGAAACTGTGCATGTGCTCATAGTGCAATTCTGGCCAAAATTTTCCATTTAGACATCCTACGCGTAGGATGTCTTTTTCATCAAAATTGGGTGATACTTGACATGCTGGTAGTCCTTGGCCTATGGAACATGGCTATGTGCTTGGATATGGATTTGGACATCAAAAAGTGGATTTTTTGGGTTGATTCAGGCTTTAGGTCACAAATTGGGTAGAAAGTCCATAACAGGTAGCAAGTGATGTCCAAATGGGTTGAAAATTGGTATATGGGATCATTGCACCATGGCATTGGCTCCCATGATGTCACTCTTTGCACAGAAGGTCCGAATTATGCTGGAGACATCCTACGCGTAGGATGTCTATTTCATCAAAATGGCGTGAGATTTATTCTGTGGGTAGTCCTTGGCCTATGGTACATGGTTATGCTCTTGGATTTGGATTTGGACAAGGATTGATGCTTGTAAGAGCCTGTGTAGTGTTTTTGGGCTCAAAAAGTGTATCTTGAAGGTGTTGGGGGTCAAAATTGATTAAAATGGCTTCAAAATTGATATATGAGCTCTTGATGATGAGGTGATTGGATCTGGAATGGACAAACATACTCTATAGGCCAAAATGTAAATAGACATCCTACACGTAGGATGCCTACTTCATCAATTTTTGCTTCTGACCACACAGATTGGTTGGTGATGTGCTTGTGAATGTGTTGTGCAAGCTTCATGTGATTTGGACAAGATTTGGTAGGTCTATGGCCCATTATTGCCTCTATGCCCTAACTTTGCATTTTTTCATGCATATGAGGTCAATGTTGGTCCAAATGTGATGAAACTTGGTGGCTATCATGTAAAGGTCATTCAGAAAATGTGTGTGATGAAAAATATTGGGATCTGTGCCCAGAAAGGCCCTTGAGACATCCTATGCGTAGGATGTCTCCTGATGATTTTTTTATGAAATGTGCCACTAGTGCCTGCCCTTGGTCCCCCTCAGTCCCTTTTAAGCCTAATTTCAACAAAAAAGTCAAATGGATACAAAATAACTCCCTGTGTGGAATTCAGAGCCTCCAAGCCGGAACTTTTGGAGTGCTTTTTGGCGAGATGAAATTTCTTGATGTTGGTCTCCATATCTTCCCGATCCCTTGGGAATCCTTGCCGTAATGGTTTTTGTCGACTTTGGCTTCATTTGGCAATTTGTCGCTCTAGAAGCACCCGTGATTTCGTTTACATGTCTTCAATGATTTGTGGTGGTCCACCACCATAGGACTTGGTTGTTGATGGTCTAGGAGAGCCGCTCGTGAAGTTTGGTGGCAAACGGGCATGCGGTTTGGCCGCGAGAGCTATTTGACGCTTTGTGTGTCTGATGCCGTTTTTGAATTTTAGTGCCGCTTCGGGTCACTTTTTGGTCATGTGGGTCGCATAGACTTGTCGAGCATGTCGAGATGCTCCTACCCACGAATTTTGGTAGCATTTGGGTGCCTTTTTGCCGATTTCCCATATGGTGGCCTCTTGCGGGATTCTAGGAATTAGGGTGTTTCCCGATGGTTTTCTATTGCCTTTGGACATCCAAGACTGGTATCCTATGCTAGGGTAGGCTGCCGATGAAGTCTCGTCGCTTTTGGGTTAGCCAATTAGGTCGCCACCTCTACTTGTAGGTCTCTACCGCCCGCTTTGTGTGTGAACCCTACACTAGTTTTCGCGACAAAACGACAAACATGCGCGAAAAGCTCAAGGTGGTGAGCCTACCTCTCATGTCTGCAGCCCGTCGGGTAGTCGTGCGTGTCGTAGAAGCTGCTTGAAGGCCCGTCCGCTCTAGGTGGCAGAAGCTCTCTCCAAAAGGTCAATAGTGAAAATGAGCTAAAAATGAGGTGAAAATTTCTTATAATGGAGGTCCTCGAACCACTTTTCATGAAATTTGACATGTGCTCCCATCTTCTTGCGAGATACGGTTTAGGATCAAAATTTCTTGATTTGGACTCCATTTGCTCTGTTTACCAGAAATTTGGCATTTCGATCAAAACCTGGCCAAAACACGCTTTCCGCTCCAGTCTCATAATTGCACACCCACTGTACCATAGGTTTTCCTATAGTCACTGATCATCCCCATATTTTTTGTTTTTCATTACGACCGTTTTTCATCTGCTTTTTGTATTTTTGAAGATATTTTATCGAAAATTAGCAAAATTAAAAGGAAAATAGCAAATCAAACCCAAAAAATCCCCCAAAATCCAGATAAATCACAAACATCACCGCAAAACATTATATACACTCACATGCAATTTTAATGGTCGGATTTCTCCGTTTTACCAATATTTTGTCCAAAAAATGGCTATTTCTACTTATATACACACACCTAGGGGCTTGATTTGGCGTTTGGCTCCATATACCTATAGATACATGCTGTATAAGGGCATATATACTTGGGTTAGTCCAGAAAATTTTGCAATCAAACAAAAACCCTTAAAATAGTCAAAAATCATGCCCTTTTTTGCTCTTTCTGCTATCGGTTCTGCATTTGAGAATGCCTCTCCCCCTCCTAGCCGGAGTTCTCCTGGACGATAAGGTATCGCCTCGGACTATGTGCCGTGCATAGGTTGAAACATTTGTGCTAATGCTTGGCCGATTAATGTGGCCCTAATTTATGCATACTCGGTCAATGCATGGAAAAATTAATGCTGTGCAAAAGAAGGGAATAAGACATATGCTTATTGGCATTTGCCGTCGAGGTCTCCTGTGTTCTTTGCAAGTAACAGCTGTAACTCTACTGCTCTCTGTTTAATTGTATTTTTTGCAAAAGGCAATCACTTTGCTACTACTGTTGATATAACCGTAGTTGTTTCTATGGAGAGGATTGGCTTGGACAGAATGGCCGTGGACCGTATTTCTTTTGCTGTCCATTGGTAGCTTGTTTTTGCCGGTTTTTGTAGGTGTTTTGCTACTTCCTTGGTTGCCACTGTTTTGATGTGGATCGGCATCCACTTAAGTCGGTTGTCCTTTTTCAAATGCAGCTGTCCGCCTTCCGTTGTTGCTTGTACTGAAGGGAGTTCCTTTTGCTTTTGTTTTGGTATCCAAATGCGAGTAACATTTGGGTTATTGCTGAGCATTTTCTTTGGGATCCTTATCTGTTTTATGCCCTTGGTTTTTGGTTGAACTATCGGCTTCGGTTGAATTCTTTCGTTGCATTGTTGCTTGTCTGCCATGTCATTTCTATCGTTCCACATCCATACTTGTTTCCCTTGTTTTGGTAATCTAGATCTTTGCATTGCGATCGGTGACGTTGTATGTATGTAGTTAGCATGGTTGGTTTTTATCTGTTTGTTGGCCTTGGGTATCATGTTGTTCTTTGGTGGCATTCTTGCTTTTGGTTTTTTCTGCCAGTGATTGCATTGCTAGCAAGCTGGTTATTCCGGTATTGCTGAGCAAAGGCTATCACCTATTGTTCTTGTGCATGCTGAATTTTGACTGCATTCACATTCCAATCTATCTGCACATTGTACTCTTTTTGCCAAGGTTGTCCCAACATCATTGGGTGTTGTGTGCTTTCATCCTCTACCACATAGAATTTGTGTGGGTAAATATATTGATGTACTTGTACATGCAATATAGTCCAGCCCAATGTTGTCAACGAGAGTGATGTACTACTTTCCAGCACTTGAGGAGTAGGATGAAGTTGGCCTGCGGATTTGAGGTGTTCGTATAATCCGTAAAAGATCAAATTTACTTGAGCTCCAGAATCAAGCAATGCCATCGATTCAACTTGATTGCTACCCAGTTTGACTGCAATTATTGGCTCCACTGTGTCTTCATCCAACTTCGTTAGTCGAATGGCATTTATTTGCAATGGTGCTCCATTTTGTTGTTGTTGTCGCAGAAGTCTTCTTTTTGAAATGGGTTCTTGTGCTTCTGCTTGAGCTTCCTCTCGTACTTCCTGTTTTTCCTTCATTCGTTGTTTTCCTTGATGGATTTGTTGGAGCATCTCCTGTGTGAGTGGTTGATGATATTTATTCAGTCGACATCCACTAATCCAGTTCGGCATTTCTTCACCTGCTAATGTAGAGAGCTTGACAACTCCGTTTTGTGATAGATCACTAATCACAAAGGGTCCCATCCCTCGCTTTTTAAGTTTCTTGGCATGTTGCTTCAAAGTATAAACAAGTACATAATCACCTATTTTGAACTTTTTATTGCGCACATGCTTGTCAAAAAACTCTTTTTGTCTTCTCTTTTTAGCATAGATTGAAGCTACAGCTCTCAAGCGGAGTTCATCTAGCTTTTCAAGATCATATATTCTTGAAGAGAGTTCATGCCCTGTCCATTCTAAGCGTTTCGCTACTCGTAGAGTTGGAATTAAAAACTCTATGGGTAGTATAGCATTTAGGCCAAACACCATGTTGTATAGTGTTGTTCCTATCGATGTTTTGTAAGCTACCCTATATGCCCATAGTATTGAGTGTAGCTGCTGATCCCAATCTGTTCTTGACTCTGACACTATTTTAGTGAGAACAGTGCATAGTGTTTTATTTGTGGCCTCAACTTGTCCATTTGCCTGTGGATGGTATGGAGTAGATTTCCTATGTATGACCATGAATTCCTCTAGCAGATATTCAATGACTTCATTAAGAAAATGTGTCCCACGATCACTGACAATTTCTATTGGTAAACTGTATCGTTCAAAAACATTCTCATACAAAAATTATGCAGTAGTTCGTGCATCTACTTTTTGCGTTGCCTTGGCTTCGACCCATTTTGTGAGATAGTCCGTAGCCACAATGATATATTGGGTATGGGTGCAATATGCAGGGGATGAGATAGGTCCCACAAAATCAATGACCCATTTTGCAAATGCTCTTGCTCCCATCATTGGCCATAGTGGCATCTCATCTCTCTTTATCGACACCTTGGTGTGCTGACATGCGTCACAACGCTTTACAAACTCTTCATCATCCATGTGCAATATAGGCAACCATATACCTGCGGTTAAGATAATTTTTGCCATCTTATCGCCTGAAAAATGGCTTCCACTTATTCCGCTATGTGCATGTTTCAGAATCAACACAGTAGGTATTCGCTTTCACTTGCACAGATTCTAAGTTGATTGTCCTTTCCTCACTTATAGAGTTGGTTCCCAATTAACTAAAAGTCACGGGCTTCCAGCTCTATAGCTTTTTTCCGTGCTCTTGTTATGTTCTCAAGAAACGTCCAGGTGGATAAGAAATCAATGATATATTGACTCCATGCAGGTGCAATGTTTACCTGAAACAATGTCGCGTGATCCACTGGTCGTTTGGCACTACATATAGTACAATTGGTAACATAAGAATGTGTGTCCGCATACATAGTTGGCCAATAAACCCCTAACTGTTTCAGTCTCTGGTGTGTTATCACTGTTGAACAGTGAAATGCACAATCCCGGATATGTTCTACTTCAAGGTAGCACTCGAATTTTTCTGGATTTATATATAATCGTAGGATTTGGTCCGATCCTAGATGATACAGCCGTCCTGCTATCAACTGGAAGTTTTTTGTTTGTCGAATTGTTTGTTCTTTGGATCTGTACTCCGTATTATCAAACCTACTTCCAAAGGAAAGAATGCTAACAATTTCCTGTGACCATTTGGGTATCATTTCAACATTGAAAAGATAAGCATCTGGTATGTCATCATCTACTCCTTCAGGAGCTTCCTCGTTGTGTAACCTTGAAAGATGATCCGCTCGTCGATGGGTTTTACCCATTTTGACCACCATTGTGAAATGAAACTCTAGCAATATAATAAACCAGCGTACAATTCTCCCTGTATTGCATGGTTTATTTACCAGATACAAAAGAGCTTGATGATCTGTAAAGAACACAAATTTGTTTTGCGAGCAAATAATGCCGGAATTTCTTTACAGCATAAATCATTCTTAACCCTTCTCGTTCGATGGTTGTGTAGTTCTTTTCCGCATTGTTTAACTGTCAGCTTGCATAACACACTGGAAAATCCATTGTTCCGTCTCCAGGTTGAGCCAGAATACTCCCGATTGCATATGCAGAAGCATCAATGTGAACATGGAATATCTTTTCCCAATCCGGTGCTTTAAGTATAAGTGCTGATATAAGGTTTTCCTTCAGCTTTTGGAATGAAGTTTCACACTCTGCGGTCCAGTCAAAATTGACTAGCAAACGATACAGAGGTTGTGCAATGACTGCATACATGTATATGAATCTTCGATAATATCCGCAGTGTCCCATGAAGGATTGCACTTGTTTCGCATTAGTGGGCCTGGGTACATCTACTATGACTTTGACTTTGTCCAGGTCAGTGGTTATGCCATTTCTTGAGACAATGTGTTCTAAGATGCGGCCTTGCTTAACCATAAAGATACACTTTTTCGGGTTAAGACAGATTCGATATGTCTTGCATTTTTCAAATACCTTTTGCAGATGATCAATATATTCCTCTCGTAGAAGAGAGTGTACACAAAGATCATCCATGTATATTTCTAATAATATTCTCAGGTATTCTTTGAATGCGTGCGTCATTAACTTTGGAAAGTAGCTGGGGCATTAGTTAAGCCAAACGGCATAACTCGATACGCATAAATTTCCCATTCCGTGGAAAACGCTGTTTTGTGTTGATCCTCCCTTGCAATTGCCAGTTGGTTGTATCCTGAAAACCCATCCAGAAAGGAATAAGCCCGTTTTCTAGCCACCCGCTCAGGTACATGTTCTGTGATTGGCAAGGGATAATTATCCCTTATGATGTCTGCATTTACCTTTTTAAGGTTTACACACACTCGTAGTTTTCCGTTCTTTTTGGGAACTACCACAAAAGGGTGACACCCAATCTGTATGTTCAATTTCATAGATGAATTCAGCTTCCATCAACTTATCAATCTCCTCTTTGATTCGTTTAGCAAATGTATCATTATATGTATAAGGACGTTGTTTGCTAGGTTTTGCATCCAATTTCAAAAGAATTGTATGTTGGCATATCGATGGATCAAGTCCTTTGAGCTCTTTATAGGACCATGCAAACACATCTTTATATTTCTTTAGAAGTTGTGTTAGCCGTTCTTCTTCTTCAGGCTCTAAATCGTTTGCGATATAGACCGGCTGAGGCTTTTCACCTGGTTTCGTGAGGTCTATTCTTTTTGCATTTTCTGGCCCATCGTAAGATTCTTGGTTGGTTCTTTCCTTGACTGGTGGCGTCATGATGATTTTTCTGTCCTGGATGGTAAATTTCCGATAGTGTGATGGTACATTCATGTTTCCTTTCTCTGACTCCCTTTTACCATCACTATCTTCTTCAGTAGTCCATATCTCATGTCAAGACCGTTTCAGTTCTTGGTATTTCTGTTTACGCTCCAGTTTGGTCCACTCTTGGTCTTTTGTTGTTTCTTTTTTTGATTTTTTTGATTTTTGTGATTTTGTTTCTGTTTTAGCTTTTTGTTCGTGTTTTATTTCCTCTCGCGTTCTTACCCTTCGATCTTTTGAGAATCTTCCTGATATTTGATCTTTGACACAATCCTCTGCTTTTACAAGCATCAAATAGTGAGTTTTACCTTTTATCCTGGGCATAAGGTTCTTTCTTTCTTTGTTTCCTGCTCGTTCCTCCTATAGCGTTCCTGGCATCTAGGGTGATGATTAGCAAAATCATAAAATTTGATATTCTCGGTTTTCCTTCCATGCTCACTTGAGGTGTCAGAACACTCATTATCTGCATCATCATTTACTTCCAGATGTTCAGAGGAGTTATAAAACTCTTCTTGTTTTGGTTGTTCTATTGTCTCATCTTCTCCTAGTATAATGCTTACCATGTAGTAGGGTAGCACATCATAGCCATCCTTATCGCAAAATTTTGTTGTTGGACTATCTGTAATGGTACAGACATCCAATGTTGCTAGTATGTGTTCCCATTATAGAGGTTCCAAGGCATCTTCAGGGAAAGGTACTCCTTGTCCTCTATCGCTCTTTCTAAGACGCATTCCTCTCTTCTTAAGCTTCCACAATGTGAAGCTCTTTTTGTTGCCCTAACGATGCTGGGAGTTCTGATCGTGCTACTGTAGCTGAATCAAAATCTTCCACAGGTGTTTGGTTCACATCTTTGTAACTATGGTCTTTCAAGTGTATTTTAGTTGTTGTCTCACCATGTCTGAGGTATATGTGGTCATAACCCCAATCTTGGACCATCTTCAATTGTCACATGAACGGTCTTCCCAAGATGATCTTAGAATTGTTCTTTTTGTCGAAATTGACTATCACAAATGTATGCTCATACTCGATCCCGCACGAAGTGACAATCACTTTTTCTAAGAGTCCTAGAGGCTTCTCCATGAACCCGTCTGCCAATTGCAATTTCATTATGGTAGCTCTTAAAGCTGGTTTTTCCCATTTTTTCTAGATTTCCTTGGTGGCGATAGCAACTCCCGCTCCACTGTCAAGAATAGCTTTGGAAACTACTCCTTGGAATTCTATACTGGTAGCGTGGTGTGTCCATCTTCTCCCTCGCAATACTCTCCAACTTTGTGTAATGGTACTGGCCTAGTGTTTAGTTGAGGCCTGTCCAACTCTCTGATCCCTTCGTGTAGCCTCAAGGTGGGGTCTTTCACTCCAAATATTTCTAGGCATTTACCTAATGTGGTCCACATGTTTGGTCGTAACCTTAAGAGTTCTGCTAATGTGATTGTGCATGCCACCGGGGCGGAAAATAACTCAATCAATCCTTGTGAATCCATCACTTTGTTAGAAGAAAGTCTTTGAGATGGGATTGCTCTCACTTCAGACTTGGCCTCATACTCTCCTAGGTAAGAAGGTAAAGTTTTTAGCGAGTCTGGTTGGCTATGCCCCGAACTAATGGATCCTTGGTCTCCCCCTTGTGAATGTATCTCAAAGTTCATTTGTGACCTTGCCTCAAATTCTTCAATAGGAGGTGAGATCACGTTCTTCTCTTTTCTCTTGCTGCTCATGTGGTTACTCATTCTGTTAGTGTCACGGGAACCGAATAATAGAGATAGACAGCAAAACAGAGGAAGAAATCTTTGTATTGATAGTGTTTGATACAACAGAGGAGCAAAATATATGGGCGCACTCCGTTGTACGGAGCTCGAACCTCCCGACCACCCTCGAGCTTCAATTCGCTTGCATGCAGCGTCTCACTCGCACTCCTACTCGCACTCGCAGAAGAGAGATCGGTGAATCCCCCCAAAACGCACCACCTGTTCTTCTATTCTCCTTTCTCCTCCAAAAGCCTGCGACCTCTTAAAATAGCGGCTTTTCTATTTTTGGCGTTCGGTCGACTCGACTTGCGCGCCAATATACCTGCGAGAACAAGGTAAAAACGTGATCGCGAAGCGATCCGTAGAGGTTAGATTTTTTTTTTCAGCTGTCTTCAACTGAACATAACTCCCAAACGGAGCCAAAACAGCCCAAGTCCGTCTCACACAATCTTGTTGCCCTCGCTGCGCTCTTCGACGGCTATGTGATGGAAAATTTCCATAGCCTGCTCTGATTTGCTGAAAATCAACCTGCAAAACAGCATTTTCTACAAAAACGATGTAAAAACAGCAAATCCAACTTTTTTCTTAATCTTTGGCCCTCAACGAGCATCAAAACATCAAAATCTCTAAAGACTCAAAGAACCAAAGTTGTTCCTTATAACGTAGGCTTCAATCGCTTCATACATCACTTTTTCAAAATCCCACATTAACACCTTCAAAAATGCCCCAGAAAGTGCCTTCCGGATCAGAAAATTTTATCGGCCGAAAACAATCTACACATCCTTCTACACAGTGGACTAACTTTAAAACGACCAAAAATTCCTAGAAAACAAAATTTATTACTAAAACACCTCAAAATCAAGTCTTGTTACAGTTAGCTTCGTTGGCCTCACGAATTTGCTTCCACAGATCATCTAGACCGTTACACTCCTTATTCTTTTTTGTCAATTATTTAGGCTGGAACCCGTCACTTGCCTCATCTGTTGTATTTGGCACTATGATAGGCTCTCCTCTGGACACATAGGCATTAGTGAGTCTTTCCTTTGTTTCTACTTGTTCTTCTAAAGTTGGATGGATAGGGGTTGGAGCTGTTGCTTCATGCAAATTTGCAGGTTTACCCTGCGGGTCTTCCATCAATGATTGAGCTGTTTTGATCATCTTTTTACACATTTGCAACCTTTGTTTTTCTATTTTCGCATATAAATAAGTCATCCATCTTTGCTCCTGGGTTTGGTCTTTTTGAGTCTGGCTTCATAAGCTTTTAGAAGCGCATCCAACTGCTCATTTACCTTGTCTGCCAGTACAGATCCTCCTGATCCTACACTTTTGGGCTCTGCTATTTCCTTGGGTGCTATGGTTTCCGTGGTGTGTGAACTTAAGCTAGCTAGATCCTCTAACCGCTCTAATCTATCCTTTGTATGTTTCAACTCCTCAGATAGAGCTGTTTGCTCTCGTTCTTTCCTGGTTTTCATACGCGCCTTTCTAGATTTCCAAGTGCTTCTCTGATTTTTCGTTTCTGAACTTTGGGCATCGGTTTTTGGCTCTTCAACTATGGGTTCGTTCGTCATTCTTTGAGCTTGGGCTCGTGCTACCGCCTGAATAGGTATGATTGTTTCATTTTCCGACCCTCCACTGGATGGTACTATTTCTAGCATGTTCAAGGTGGTTTTTGCTCCTTTGCTTGGGTTTTTAGGGCAATCAGGAATCAAATGAGTAACTCCACACTCGGTGCAATATGCGTTGACTCTAATGATTTCATCATGAGGACAATCTCTTAGCCAATGGTCTCCACCACACTTGTAGCAGGGTCCCTTGGGTTGTTGAGGTGCTCCTTGAGCTCCTCTTTGTTGGTATGCATGTCTCTGTTCGCCCATGCCTCCGTTGTCTATGAACAACAATGTTCCTTCATCTAAGCTATATCTTCCTTCTCTTGCTTCCTGTCCAGCTGTTGGTGGTCCTGTACTTCCTATCATGCTCCATGGTTCTGGTGTCAAGGGTTCTTCCGGTGGATAATAGACAGAGTTTGCCGCATATCCATTGGGCTCTTCATAATATGCATGCATAGGCACCAAATCCTTATCCTCTGATACGGTTACGGTTGGTGTGTATCTTATACCGACTGGTCGTAATCCTGGTAGGGGTGGTTGTTGCCCCAACACCGGTTGTGGTCTTTCTACACCTACAGGTCTTGGTAGGTTGCCTGCTTGATACCTAGGCATCGGTGGAACTTGAGGAGAAGCTACCGGAGCTTGGGGAGCGTAAGGTGTTGAGATGTCGAGCTCTACACCTTGAGCTGGCATCCACTACGGGTCTTAGCCGCTTACGGCATTTACTCAGTGGCGCGTTAGGTGACCGACACGGAGGATCTCTGCCAGTGATTCTACAGCTGGACTACACTTATAGTGCCAGCCTAGTACGCTTCTAGCAAGTTCACACTTAGTGACCGCATGTACATATGTGCTACTTTTCAGCTTTAGCACTTAGTCATTTTGTACTCTCTTTTCTGTGAAGAAGAAGAATAAGCTTTCCATCTCTGTGTGCTTTGTGCTTGTCTTGTGTAGCTCTCTTGCATCCTCATTCTTTACATGGTATCAGAGCCTGGTGCAGGCAAGAGAGGCTAAGAGAGCAAGAGCATCACAATCCCTTCGTTCGCAATCCACGACCAGATGCCGAACGCGCCTTGCGCAGCGAAAATTTTTTTAGGGGTTTTTCGCACAAGTTTCTGAACAGGCCTCCAAAGTGCAGTATACAGAGATTTACTATACAAGTACAGTGGTTGTGAAACGCTTGATTGTGGACACTCGTTGAGTGTAGAAAGCGTTACAGGAACCACGATAGCAGGTTCAGCAGATTTGCAGGTTTTTGCAGATTGCAGCTATTTTGTCTTGGTGCTTCAAGATGTCTGACGGTTTCAGTCAGATTGTTACTGAGAAGCTTGAGAAAAATAACCACCCTGCATGAAAGTTCAGAATAACAAATTTCCTAAAAGGAAAAGGTTATTGGGACTATGTAGAAGGAGACAATGAAAAGGAACCAGAGATTCCCGAGGCAAATGCTACAGCAGAACAAAGGAAAGCTTTGAGGGACTGGCAACAAGGCCAGAGCAAAGTGATGTATTGGCTGTCTATGAGCATCACAGATGGCATGATGGGCTATCTACAGGATGCTGAAACCCCCGCCATTGCATGGAGAAACTTAGGCAGAGTGTTCGAGGTGAACACCAAGGCCAGGAAGCTTCAACTAAAGTCAGAGCTAAATCAGGTTAAGAGGAACAACCTCTCAATCAATGATTATGCCTTGAAGATTAAGAGTATCATTGAGGCTCTTGGATCTATTAAAGTCTCAGTGGAAGACGATGACATTGTCCGTGCATGCTTGGATGGTCTAGGAGATGAGTATGTACATTTTAGGTCTTCCATGAATACAAGAGACGACATCCCCGTGTTCCAAGATTTGATTTCTATGCTTATTCTTGAGGAGAAGAACCTTGACACATCTTCTTCTCATGGCAGAAATAATTCTGAACAGGCCTTCTATTCTAACTCCAACAGAGGTAGAGGTAGAGGTCGTGGTCGAGGCCCAAGGGTTGCAGGGGCCAATTTCTGGAAGGTCAATCAAATCAAAACAATACAGGTGGCAGGGGAAACCAGTCTCAAGGTAGGGGGAGTCAAAGAGGTCGTGGTGCAGGATCAAGCAGGCAGCAACATACTCCAGATAGTAGAGAATGTTGGACTTGTGGTGAAAGAGGTCACATGTCACGTGACTGTCCAAAGGGAAAAGCAAGTAGAAAGAGAGAACAGGGCAACTATGCATCTACTAGCAGAGATGCAGATGACAGCAAAAACGAGCGCATGTTTGTTATGCAGCATGTAATGAATACAATGACTGCAGAGAATTCCACCCAAGATGATGTTTGGTATGTGGATTCAGGTGCCTCTAATCACATGACGTCTCGTGGAGAGTGGTTTAGAGATATGCGCAAACCAGATGTGTCAGGCTATGTGCAGACAGGAGATGACACAGCTCACCCCATTGCTCATGTAGGGGACATACCTCTAAATACGAAGAGTGGGAAATCAAAGTACTTAGCAGATGTACTTCATGTCCCAAACATTACAAAGAATCTTGTTTCTGTTGGACAAATGGTTGAGCAGGGTTTGTAGGTTCGCTTCAATCCAAATGGCTGTTATGTAGAAGATTTCCAGAATGGCTGTAAGCTGATCACAGAGGGCAAATGTGTGGGCAGAATGTTTACGCTGAATGTAGACATGCCTGAGGTAAAAGCTGCATTATTTGCACAGGGCACAGGTGTTGTGGCTGATGTTGACATTTGGCACAAATGCATTGGCCATGTCAATAAGCAAAGATTGCGCAGCATGCAATCAAAACAGATTGTAAAAGGTTTGCCCAAATTCAAGGTGGATGGTATGCATAAAGTGTGTGCAGCATGCCAGTTTGGAAAACAGTCAAAGGGCTCATTTCCACATGAGCGCAATGTATGTAAAAGGCCACTTGAGGTGGTGCACACAGATGTTTGGGGTCCAACCGATACTGCAAGTATACATGGTTGCAGGTATTATGTCTCTTTCATTGATGACCATACAAGGAAAGTATGGGTCTACTTCATGCGTAACAAAAGTGAAGTGTTTGGTCACTTTCAAGACATCAAAGTCATGATTGAGAAGGAGACAGATATGCAAATCAAGACATTGAGGTCAGATGGAGGGGGAGAGTACTTCTCCAATGATTTTTCAGATTTTCTGCGAATGCATGGTATACACAGGCAGTTTACATGCAGATATACTCCACAGCAGAATGGGGTCGCAGAAAGGAAAAACAGGCACATTGCAGAGGTTGCACGTGCATTGTTGAATGAGAAGAACATGCCTCATCATTTCTGGGCTGAAGCTGTAAATACAGCTGTGTACATTATGAACAGGACACCTACAGCTGCGGTGCATGATGTAACACCTGAGGAAAAGTTTACAGGTACAAAGCCTGATTTGGCACACTTGAAAGTGTTTGGCTGCATAGCTTACGTGCATGTACCAGATGAGTTGCGTAGGAAATTGGTTCCTAAAGCAGAGAAATGTATTCTTGTGGGATATTCCCTTGAACAAAAGGGGTACAGGTGCTACAATCCTACTACACGAGAATTACGAGTGAGCAGAGATGTAGTCTTTGATGAGATGAGCAGCTGGTACAGTAATGCACATGGCACTATTGGGGCTGATGTAAAAGATGATGTGGTTGTACAAAATGTGAGGCCACAGTCACAGGTTTTGAGTGGACCACAAGAGTCCTCTTCTCGTGGCTCTGTTGAGAAACCATGGAATGGTAGACTACGTACGCAGGTTACTCCACCAACAGGTACAGGGAATGTATCACGAAAAGGAAAGGAAAAGGTTGATGAACCTCCCTTTATGGTTGATGCATCATCAGGTTTTTCACATGTAGACATGGATTCAGATGGTTCTGAACAAAGTCTTGATGAGGAATTTGGAATTCCGGCTGTCAGGACACCTGGTGTAAGGAAAGTACAAGAAGATGCTAGAGGGCAAAGGAGTGACCCAGGACCGCGCAGATCTAATAGAGTCAGAAATCTAGTTCAGAAATTGACTTATGATGGGTATCTAGCGCATCACCAAGCCTACATGGCTAAGGTGATACAGGATGTGGAGCCCACATGTTTTGAGGATGCAGTTGGAAATGTGCATTGGGATGATGCAATGAATGAAGAGATGGTTGCATTGGAAGCAAACGACACATGGGAGTTGGTGCCATTGCCAAGTGGCAAGAAAGATATTGGCTGTAAATGGGTGTATAAAACCAAGCATAAGGCTGATGGTAACATTGAGCGTCACAAGGCAAGGCTGGTCGCAAAGGGTTATGCACAGACGTATGGCATAGACTATGAGGAGACCTTTGCTCCAGTGGCAAAGATGACGACAGTGAGAGCTGTCATAGCAGTGGCTGCATCTAGAGGATGGATTATGCATCAAATGGATGTAAAGAATGCCTTCTTGAATGGTGAGTTGCAAGAGGAAGTGTATATGGATCAGCCACCTGGTTATGTCGATCCAGGTTACCCAGATTATGTATGCAGACTTCTCAAAGCTTTGTATGGTTTGAAGCAGGGCTCTAGAGCATGGTATGACAGGATTGCCAAGTATCTTGTCAGTATTGGTTTTAGGAGAGCTCATGCTGATCATTCACTCTATGTACGTGAGAGTGATGTGGGGATTGTGGTCATTACCATATATGTAGATGACCTTATTATTGTTGGTGACAAAGCTATGGAGATTGGCCATGTGAAGGGTCTTCTCAAACAGGAGTTTGAAATGAAAGATTTAGGCGAGTTGCACTACTTTCTTGGCATTGAAGTGATCAGGACTCCAGAGGGTGTATGGCTATCACATAGACAGTATGCTTTGGACATGTTGTCAAAGTATGGTATGGCTGATTGTAAGCCAATTTCCATTCCCTTGGATGTGAATGCAAAGCTGAGTGCAGAGAAGGGTGATGTTGTTGAGGATGTCAATATGTACAGGAAGATGGTGGGTAGTCTAATCTACTTGACTATCACAAGGCCAGACTTGAGCTACACAGTAGGCTTGGAGAGTCAGTTCATGCAGCTTCCGAGGAAGCCACATTTGGATGGAGTACGACGCACACTTAGGTATGTGCAAGGGACTCTTGACTACGCATTGTTCTATGCAGCAGATGCACCATTAGCATTGTATGGGTATACAGATGCAGATTGGGCAGGTAGCATTGTTGATAGGAGATCTACGAGTGGCTTCATGTTCTCTTTTGGGAGTGCTGCTGTTACTTGGAGTAGCAAAAAGCAGCCTACGGTTGCTTTATCGAGCACAGAGGCCGAGTACAGAGGTGCAGCAGTTGCGGCGTGCGAGGTAGCTTGGCTACGGACATTACTTGAGGACTTGGGAGTGCAGGTGGACCAGCAGATTGTCATTCATTGCGACAACCTCAGCAGCATGCAGTTGGCTAGGAACCCAGTGTTCCATGCTAGGACCAAACACATAGAGGTCCATTACCACTACGTTCGAGAGCGAGTGTTGGCGGGCGACATCGACTTGGTCTAC
Organism: Adiantum capillus-veneris; assembly: GCF_014529385.1. NCBI lineage: Eukaryota > Viridiplantae > Streptophyta > Polypodiopsida > Polypodiales > Pteridaceae > Adiantum > Adiantum capillus-veneris. Next base: position 59,745,336 of record NC_140960.1, read on the forward strand.
GTCAGCACAGAGGAGCAGATAGAGGATATCTTTACCAAGGCCCTCGGAGCTGAGAAGCTTCGACGTTTTCGGACTATGCTTGGACTCTGCGACATGCAGAGCTCGAGGGGGAGTGTTGAGATGTCGAGCTCTACACCTTGAGCTGGCATCCACTACGGGTCTTAGCCGCTTACGGCATTTACTCAGTGGCGTGTTAGGTGACCGACACGGAGGATCTCTGCCAGTGATTCTACAGCTGGACTACACTTATAGTGCCAGCCTAGTACGCTTCTAGCGAGTTCACACTTAGTGACCGCATGTACATATGTGCTACTTTTCAGCTTTAGCACTTAGTCATTTTGTACTCTCTTTTCTGTGAAGAAGAAGAAGAAGCTTTCCATCTCTGTGTGCTTTGTGCTTGTCTTGTGTAGCTCTCTGGCATCCTCATTCTTTACATAAGGTCTCTCTCTCACATATCCCTTGTTATAATAACATTCCTCTGTCCCATGGTTTGTCCATTTTTGTTCAATAGCACACCACTTGGGCTGTTTAGCCTGGGGTTTGGTGTACAAGTTAATCTTTTTTAGCACTTCATCTACAAGCAGCTATTGGTTTACAGCTACTTCTCCTTTCAGTGATGTCTTAGAAGACTTACTTCCACTTTGTTGTGAAGATGAATCGTCGTCAAGGTCCTTGAACTCCCCCTCTTTGTAGACCGCACAGTTGTCCACAAGGGAAAGAGCCTCCTTAGTCAACTCATTCAATGTCGTTCTCCTCTTCATATGTAAGTCTTTCTGGAGATCCGCATTCCTTAGTCCTTTGATGAATATAAGCATAAGTGTGGATTGAGTTGGTAGTTCTTCCACAGGACAGAACTTAACATATCTTTTTAGTCTTAGGGCTGCCTTTCGTACAGATTCCCCATCTTTCTGTTTGAATTTATGGATTTGTGAGACGGTATTATGAGCTATCCCCCTTTGTGAGAATTCCTCGATAAATTCGTAAAACACTTCCTCCATAGACTCAAAGTCTCTACGCTCTACAGAGTCAAACCAAGTGGCAACGTCATCCTCTAGGGTTAGTCCAAACCCTGAAAATTGGGTAGGGAAGTCTAACACCTCTTCGGCTCTAATTACACGCACAAAGACTGCTACATGATCTCTTGGGTCTTTGTTTCCTGTGTATTTCTTGTTTACCCATTTTTGCACTTGAGAAGGTCTAATTCTACGTTGGTCTACAAACCTCATCATTGGATCTCCACGTCCTAATCGATATACCTCCGCAGGTCTTCTGTAGGAGGCTAGTTTCTCTCTCAGTGGTGCTCCTAAGCCATAATTTCTAATAGTTCTCGCCAGAGATGGTTCATCTCTTCGAGCTCGTTCTAAGGGTGGCCCTCCAGGCTCTGTTGACCCTTGAGTCTTTGGCTTACTCTCTCCTTGATACCTTGAATAGAGTGGTGGTTCTTGCAAATCCCTTAGCCCTTGTGCGGCTTGATAACCATCTCAGTTTCGGTCTTGTTCCAATGTTGCACTTTGTCGAAGCCATGCCTGCAATGATGGCTGGTTTGCTGGTTGGTTTTGGTTGTTTAATGCCTGCGGTCGGGTGGAATGTGAGGTGGCGTCATAATCTTCTAAAAAATGATTCATTGACTTGATTGGGATGTAGGTGGCTCTTGGCACTTCCTCAGGGGCATATGCTGATGCTCCTAGACCTGTTGCCCTTTCTACCTCCTCTGGGAGAATACGTTGGTATTCTCTCTCGTATCTATCAACAAAAACTATACCCTTCCCCATAGCAGTTTCATAAGAGAATAAGTAAAGAACCTTGTCTTTGCTCAATTCGTTTAAGTATGATTCTTTGCTGCGAAAGTATGCGACTATACCCTCACTCTCATGCTTGTAGATTCCCACGTTCTCATTATAAGTTGGAACCCTGGTTGTTTTCTTATCATACATAAAATATCTCTAGGCTGATCAATGTTTGGTGGCGGTTCTTGAGATTTTGAAACCATTTTCCCTTTCACCACATTATCTCCATATCTGTTATAATCTTCAGGGTTACCGACTATTAGATAGTGGTTCCCCTTTTTGTCTCGGAATCTATCTCCATCATCATAGACTCGAATTATCTCCAATCTTCGTGCTGGCCTCTCTTCGATACAAATGCACTTGCGTCTTAAAAGTCAGAATAGACTAGGGCTCCCCTCGAGTTTGTTCCCTCTAAGAAGATCAAAGTGAGCTTGGAATCATTCAAAGGATTTAGGGAGGTCCTTCCTCCTGGCATTGGTCTGTAGAAACCTCCTTGCTGTTGACTACCCATCATGAAGAAAGATTTTTCTGACGAAGTGTCAGTATCACTACCTTTCTCAATAATCGGTGCTAGTGGATCTAGCCTTGCCTGAGTTACACTCTCCTCGGTGGACACTAAGCTACCTTGGTCACCTGCCACCTTCTGGTCTCTAAAAATGTATCTTCCTGATCTTAAATTCATCAAACTTATCAATGCAACTAATCACAAATCCAACCACTCACCTGGAAAAGGATCAGTCTCCGCACAACTTCTTGCTTTGTTGCTGAATATACCTATACACAAGCGTTTCATTTCGGTAAATCGAATCAAAGCATTTATCTGCTAGAGGTTATCTTAGTAATTATTGGTATAATTGGAGAGTTAATCTCAACCACTACTGTATTTTATACACTCTTGATGTTCTGGATTAGGTTTGGTATTCTGAAACTATACTTCCCTCGGATGTTGGTCAATTTACGCGAAAAAGTCTGAATTCAGTCTTTGCTCCGTCAAATGGACAAAAAAGGTCCAAATTTACTTCTGAAAGAAGTTCTGGAACCCTTAAGCCAAATGGAATCTCACTTTCTAAGCCCAGTCAAATTTTCTCTTTAGTAGGCCCCAGTAGACATCCTACATGTAGGATGTCTCCTGCTTTGTTTTGCCTGGATTTTTGCACTATGGATTCCCCTTTATGTGCTGAGTCCACAATTGTTTTTACTTTTTGATTTGGACACCTGTAAGCTGGCCAATGGATCAAAAATCTGTTCCGATAGCCTATTGCTGATCTTGATCAGTCTAATCAACTCCAATTTGGACCAAAATTGACCAGGAGGCTTGCCTCAGGCTATACAACACCTTGCTATGCCCCCAGTTAGTGTATGGCTTCAATTTCTTGCTTTAGACATCCTATGCGTAGGATGTCTTTTTCATCAGAATGGCTTCAAATTCAAAACACAGGCTCTCCTTGAGTTGCTGATCACTTTGGTATGCTCAAAATTTGGTTTGGAGTGCAAAATCACACAGAAGACATCCTACGCGTAGGATGTATTTTTGGCCTGTTTGACCCCAGACTTGACCCACAGCTTCCCCTTGATGTCAGCAACCCATTGGTATGCTTAGATTTTGGTTTGGATTTCAAAAGTCCCCAATTTTAGATGTTCTTGCCTTTTTCAGTCAAAAGTGCCGAAGTCTGCTTTGAACTCAATTTTATCACCCAAATGAGATGAAACCCCTCTCAGTCACTCAATATATCATGCAAGTCATGCTCATGCATCCATCTTATGGTTTTGGTCTTAAAATAATGCTTTGGCACAATTTGGGTAGGATGTCCGGCAATTTCAGTCTATCTAGCCTTATCCTGTCAAGATATGGTCAAATTTCCACTTTCCAATTGAAATTAGGGTAAACCCCACCTTTTGAACACACTGGTCAACTCAAAATCCCAAAATTCCCACCAGATTAGCCTGTAGACATCCTACGCGTAGGATGTCTCCTGGCTTGAAATTAATTTTTTTCCTGAAAGAAATGCTCCTGATGCCCTGTGGCTCTATCAGAAACACTCACAGTAACTTTTGGACTTCACTTAGGCTTTCAAACACACTTTTGCGTCTTTTACAAACTTGTGATGACTTTACCAAGCAAGTATACATGCATGAAGTGCTCTAGATCCTGAATCATGATGTCCTACTTACTCTACTCCTACTCATCATGTGAAATGGTGATAATGGTGTTTTGGTTGCTTTCTGGCCTCTCCAGACTGTCAAGCTCTCCCCTCACCACTTCTACCACTCCAGCTCCTACTCAAGAACACAACTAATACCTAAAACTATCGTAGTCTACCTAATTCTACCTAAGTTGAAGGATCTAGGCCAGACACACGCTCCCTAGACTCCCTCTAAGACCTAGAGAGTCCTCCACCCTCTGATCCTATCTAAATGTAAAGCGAGACACTTGGCAAGTAAAAAATCCCTATCCTCAAGGACTAGTCTCGGTCACCCACCTAAGGTTTTTGTCCCCGGCAGTGGCGCCAATGTTGGACAGATACGCCACTACGGACGTCAACACAACGAGAACTCACCTAACAAGATTTGTCAGCTAAGGACGACGCTCGACCCGTAGGCGCGTGGAAACAAGCATAGGGTGTCAACCTACACTCAACCGACTCCTAACTAATTCCTACAGAGGTCTCTACCGATTGTCTAAGTCACAGCCTTCAAGAGTGCATAAGAGGAAACTTCCTACAACGCTTTCTAGAGCCGAACACCCATCAAACAATCTCAAAACAACATAAAACATGAAGGAGACCCTACTAATACCAATAGGTCGCTCTCCCTAAGGTCTATGAAACAAAACCCCAACCCAAAACACCCGGTGCAGAATCACGTAGGATGTCTGACCGAAATTTGTAGGTCTTCGTTTCCGAAATCTAAAGTGCCTAATGTGTAGCTCTACTCAATGTGAACGCATGGATATGCTGCAATGCAAAAGCGGACAACGTATGCTCACCAAATCACCAGATGAAGCTTGTAGAAGAAGCTCGCAAAACCAGACCGTACGCACGCAATGTAGGTATTTGCGCGTAGCTCTCATTGGGGGCAACACGTTGCACTTCTCCGCACTCGATTCCGACCACCGGTGCACACGTAGCATCAAGATGAAGCTCACACTCTCTCTTGTACACAGTACGCTCACTCACAGACTTCAAAACTTCTTTTTAAAAATGACAAAAAGGTTTTTTTTCATTAAGGTAAAAAAGTGGTATAAATACCTTACAATTCTCAACCCTAAAGTTCCAAAATTAACCATCTACTCAATCTAACTATCAAAATTGGGATACAATCTGGAAACTTCTGTAAGCCCCAATATTTACAAGGTGAAAAATCGGGTTTCCTCAATAAATGAATAATTACAAAAATGATAATCTTCCGAGTAGTTAGTTTTCGTGGGGTGTGTCCAGCTTCTAACACTCCCTCTCTCTTTTTCCCTATCTCTTTCTCTCTCTCTCTCTCTCTATATCACTCTCTATCTCTCTATTTCTCTCTCTCTCTCTTTCTCTACTTCCTTATCTCTCTCTCTCTCTCTCTCTCTCTCTCTCTCTCTCTCTATTTCCCTATCTCTCTCTCTCTCTCTCTCTCTCTCTCTATTTCTCTATTTCCCTCTCTCTCTCTCTCTCTCTCTCTCTCTCTCTCTCAAGCTACATTGTGTGTGTGTGTGTAGGAGAGAGAGAGAGAGAGAGAGAGAGAGAGAGAGAGAGAGAGAGAGAGAGAGAGGGGGGGAGGGAGAGAGAGAGAGAGAGAGAGAGAGAGAGAGAGAGAGAGAGAGAGAGAGAGAGAGAGAGATCAATAATACCTATGCTACAGGTTTCCAAGGGCATATCTGTGTGTGCGCTTGTAGGCGAAAATGACCGCTTGCACGCGGATTTGGTTTTTTTCCCCCAAATTTTTGCCGTCGATATACACGTGGAAATACGTGTGGAAAGTTCCAACTTTCGACAGGCATTTCCACGTGTATTTCCACGTCTATATCGACGCGTATATCGATGAGCAGTATGCCCGTCGAAAAGCGCATGGAAAGGTACAGTGCGTCGAAATATTGGGCGTCGAAATTTGGGTATTATGTTGTAGTGAATGGAAGCTACAGTAAGACTACTTTATTTCTATTTTCTACTGCTCTTTGTAGCAAGTGAGATGCATTTTTAAGAAATTGCAATTATCATTATACCTGCTTACCATCCCAAGGATTTCCCTATAGGTATTGTCCATCACTCAAGATTTATTTCATTGATTTTGATTGAGAAATGATGATTTTAGCTTGTGTGTGAGTGTGTATTGTGGTGATTAATCATTGATGAAGGGTGTTTTGATTGTGTTTAAGTCATTTAATGGTGCATCTTTAGCTTGCGAAAGAGTGTGGGAGTAGTAATTTTCACTTATGTGTAGTACATTGATGGAGCATACCCACTTTCCCTCTATGTCCAAGTGTGTGTGAAGCTTCCATAATCACCATTAGTGCTTGCTTAGTGCCAATGTATGAATCCATGAGTCATTACACATTGATTTTATTCCTATTGCATGTTTTAATCGATTGGTTAATCATTAGGTGTTGCCTCTTTTCTCTAGTATTCCTATGTGCATCGATGCAAGTAGTAATCCTCTTCTCGAGTGCAAGTGATTTCCATGGATTTGACGCATCCACATAAACTTTGTGTACTAATTGTGTCATTGCCTAGCATACATTTTTATATTAGTTCTTAAAAGCTATACTTAGGACGTCCATCGTGGTGACCCCCTAACATGTCTATAGCCGAAATGGCATCATCATGCTCAAAATCAACCGACAGATGATTTCCTTTAGTCATATTGAATGGAATTCCTTGCTTCCAAAGGGATCTATACCCATATGAGATAGAGTTATTCTCTAACATATGCTTTAAATCTATTCTTTAAGCATGCGAGAGAGAGAGAGAGAGAGAGAGAGAGAGAGAGAGAGAGAGAGAGAGAGAGAGAGAGAGAGAGAGAGAGAGAGAGAGAGAGAGAGAGAGAGCATCCTTGATCTTACTTCTCAAGCATGTATAAGTGGAAGATAGAATCCTTGATTCAATTTCCTCAAGCATGTACAAAAAGTAGAGAAACATGCATGAGGAAATGCAAGAGTCCTTGAGTGAAACCAAAGAAATGAGGCTTTTCCCGTGAAAAGGATGAAGATCACATTACTTCTTCATGTACACAAACAAGATACTAAATTTCATCCATGCCACCTCCTTCCATGAGCGAGATGATGATGAAAACGCCTCTTGCTTTGCTTCCCTTAACGTACTAAAGATGGAGAATAAAAATGCAGTCCGTAGCCCCCTTCTTCTTGTGTGTATGATGTTGAAAACGTAGTTGTCCTTCTTCTTCTTCTTCATTTGAGAGAGATTGAGATATAACATATGCCAAGCATGGAATTCAAACCATAGAGCAGAGAGGTTGAATTTGCACCATCAAGCACACACCCATGAGAGAGAGATGTGTACTACCTTGCATGCACAAAAGGGAGAGAGAGGGCTTGCCTTTGATGTGAAAAAAGAAGAGAGAGGGAGTGTGCCTTTGATGTGCTAGAGAGAGGTAAAGAGATGTCATCTCACATGCACCAAAGAAAGAGAGACATCGGCTGAATTTGCACTGCTTATTCCTTCCCACACACACACACACACACACACACACACACACACACACACACACAGAGAGAGAGAGAGAGAGAGAGAGAGAGAGAGAGAGAGAGAGAGAGAGAGAGAGAGAGAGAGAAGAGAGAGAGAAATGGTGGTTTTTCTCCTATCCACCCACAAGTTTCCCACACACACGTTAGCGTGCGCGCACACACACACACACACACACACACACACACACACACACACACACACACACACACACACACACACACACACACACACACACACACACACACACACACACACACACACACACACACACACACACACACACACACACACACACACACACACACAAGATGATCAACTAATGCACTTGTATGCATGCAAGCTTTGAGTGAGAGAAATGGAAACAGATGCTCTGATACCAATGTATAGCTGGTGGGTATGACATCCTGGTCTCCTCATAACCATAGGTTAATAGATAGGATCCTTGATCCATACTAGCGGGCACCCCTTCACTCTAGCATGGCCTAGCCGTGCTCAAAGAACCCACATCCTTAGAAATATTTTGGCCAAGATACCTTATCTCTTGAAGAAACAGTTCAATCTTCTTGCCATTGACATAAAGCTTAATAGCACACGTGCTTTTGCAAACTACCTTCAAGTTAACTTTATGTTCTTGTAGAGACTTCGAATAAACAATTATGTCATCAAAGAACACTCTTGTTTAAGCTTAATGTTTACAAAAAATCATTTCTGTTAACCAATTAAAGGTTGATGGAGCATTAGTAAACCCAAATGCGATTACTAGATATTCATAATATTATAAACCAAAGTGCATGTGAAACATGGTGTTATGTATGTCATCTGGTACAATTCTTACCTAACAATGGCCACTTTTAAGGTCAATCATACTAAATTAAGAAGAAAATTGAATCTTATTAAAGATATATTTGATGTGAGGGACTAAAAACTTGTTCTTAATTGTGTTCTTGTTTATAATTGGAACTTGTTGCCCTTTGAAATATCCCCTTTCTTCTGATGTAGGTCCCATCCTATTGATCTTTATACCCAGCTTTTGAGCACTTGCTCAATTTAGATAAATTTATGAATACATCTGAAATTAAAAAGTATAAGACAACTTTGATCGCGAATTTTGCCCCATGAAAAACATAGCTTTAAAGCTTTACCATCTACATGCATATCAGAAAGAATGGTAGAAACTCATGGAGAATCCTTCTTAGTCCTTTTAGATGGAAAATCACAATAGGAGTGTCATTGCTCTACATAGTTGTAGCACCAGTTCTCCTTCTTGTATCATTAAATATGTTCATTAGATATCTTCTTTTTTCCTTTGTTGACTCTCTTATCCTTCTTCTTGTTACCATCATTCTTTTGGACTTTAAAGGATACCTATTGAAGGAACCATTTTCAACTTTCTCCAAGGTCTTGGATGCCAATCTGTCTGCTATTGGAAAGATTTTAGCAGCAATTTATTGAGTGATGTATCACCTTGGAGATGGTTCTAGGATTTCATGCATTCATACATGCACTCATGTTGTCATGAAAGCTAGCACAAAATTGTTACTATTCCTCATAGAATTTAATTCTTTGAAGATAATGGCTTTGAGATGACGCTCCCAAAACTTAGTCCAAATACTTTTGATTTGTTTCTCCCTTCTTGAGATGAAGACCTTGCCAAGCCATGAGAACATTACCTCATACTTCATTGGTAAAAAATTAGGTCAAGATAGCTTGCCTACACTTCTTCCAAGTCTTTGGTGCAATTCCCTGAGCTCTCATGGCATCCAACCATTGAGGATCATACTTTTGGAGATACATAGCCACATGATGTAGCTTAGATTTCTCCGTGAAATGTTAATATCCAAAAGAAACATTGAATCGTTGAGAAGTTAAGAACTTGAATTGTATTAGAAAAAGTACCATCAAAGGAGATGAAGGTAGCACTCTTTCCACATTCTTTGAACTTTTAAAGCTTATGACATTGCTCCCAAGATGATAAGTCCCTTACAATGATGATTCTTCTTGGTGGGGGCAGAGAAATATGAAGTAGTCCTTGATTCTCCCGAATCATAAGAGGGAAATATTGATGATGGAGAAGAGCTGTCTCTTCTTCCTTGTTAAGAACATGCCCTTTTGCTTTGTGCACTCTCGTAAGAAGTGCAAGAATCATAGCTTGGACTAGTGTGATGCCGCTTGAAAGATCATTCAAGAGAACAAGGAGAACGTCATCTTTGAGATATGCCATTTGATGAGTGCTCCTTTTATTCACCAACCTCGATCACTCTATCTAGGAGAGTCTTGATTACCAATAGGTGCCTCTTAAATTATAGGTAGTATTAAGGAATTTTCCTTCAGTAATGCTTGCACTAATGGATACAAGAACACATTACCTTAAGCTTCTTGTAACCTTTGTGCCAAGTAACAATCCTCTTGGGTCCCTTATAAAAAAGCACCATCCTCATCGAGCTTGGTGTCATGCAAATCGATATCATATTTTTGGTTATCACACATGGTGTTGCATCCTCACCTTATACAATTACCTTTGCACAAGAATCATCTTGGAGATGAGTCCTTGGACCTTGTTCCTTTAAGAGAAGAAGAAATACCCAAGCTATGATATCAATAAAACCAAAGTTGAAATTATCTCTTTTATTAATTGAATCTTTAGTAGTAATAGCTGCACTAATCCATGAGAACCTCAATAATAGCTAATTCAATAACTACATATAGAAAACAAAGCATGCATATCAATGCAAAAGGCCTCATTTTTTTAGAAAACCAAGGAAACCTATGATAAAAGGAGTAGTGTTCATGTAGATGAAGCGTAGAGCTCAAAGATATCCATAGACTATGTCTCATAATAGCTATAAGGGTAGGCACATAAGCATGAAGTAGATGATGAGATAAGAGAGGATGAGCATTTGGATCTAGGTGGGGGATTATTAGAGAGCCTCCCATGCACCAAAGTGTCTAGCAAAGAGAGACATCTGATCCCTCATGTAAACTTTTTTTAACAAGGAGAGCTGCAAGATATAGTTGATAGAAAGGAGACACACACACACACACACACACACACACACACACACACACACACACACACACACACACACACACACACACACACACACACACACACACACACACACACACACACACAAACACAAACACACACACACACACACACACAAACACAAACACAAACACACACACACACACATTGCTAGGGTTAGTGTGTTAATAGCCTTGGTTATTATTGACTGGGGGCTATTTGACCTAGGGAGCCCTGGGTGAATTATAATAGTAAGTTCAAGTGATTGATATTTTTGGAGGTGCCTTAAATGGCACCTAATTATTCATAGATAACTAAGGGATATGACGAAAGGTCGGCGGCCTGGCTCTATAATTTTGTGCTAAATCATATTGGCCCTCCTACATTTTCTAAATAACCTCTGTCCCCCCCCCCTCCCCCCCCCCCCCCCCCCCCCCCTCTCTCTCTCTCTGTGTCTCTCTCTCTGTCTCTCTCCATTTCCGTCGTTCTTTGTACGCAACTACGATGCAGTTGAAGCTGGGACCACCTCATCACTATGAAGGAATCTGGTCACTAAATGTAGTGGTGCTATTGTATCATCTTCCTCTTGAAGCTTGACCTACCACACTACTGTAAAGTGAAATGGCCTCAGGCTCCCACCTTATAAAGGTGAGATTTCATGCTCACTTAGTATTAGTATTGTGTGTCTCTGGTGAGTGTGTGAGTGCCTATGTGATTGAGATTGTGAGGCTCTTACCCACAAGAGGTAGAAGTTAGTAATTGAGTATATGGCTAAAGGCAAGGATAAGCATGCTATTGTCAAGTGGCTGCTCTGATTACTTCTAAGGTGACTTATGGAATTACTATGAACTGTTGTCCAAATGGTGTGGTCTAATTTACTTGATGTTGTGGTGCTTTTCCTCATGCATATACTCTTATGTTACTTATGTTGTGCCGGATATGGCTATGACATGGTTGGTTTATTCACCTTCACGAAAAGCTGTCGATGTGTTGTTGAATCATAAAGATGTGCTTTTGTCTGTAGCTGCGGCCTTATTTCTTTTCAAAAAATAAGGGTTTTCTCTGTCGTTGCATATATATGGTCCTATCAATGGCTTGGATTGTTTTGACATTGAAAGAGGGTAGGCTCTTTCAAGACTGGATGAATGGTGCCTTAAAATTATGTTTGAAGGTCTTCTTACTATTTGGTGAAGGCCCCTAAATGGTAAGGTTGACCTACCTATTGGGTGAGAAACAATGGCCTGGCATAGGTATGAACTGGTCACTGGTAGGAGGCTGATTGTTATTGTACCTTTGTTTAGGTTAGAGCTTAATGATTAAAATCTTTTCTTAACACTTGGTGAAGGTACATACAAGATAGGTTTGACCTACTGGTTTGTAAGAGAGTATGACTTGGTTATTAGTTTGTTTAAAATGTACCACCACAACAAGATTATACTATTGATGCACTTATGGTTGGATACCAAGCTTACTATTCTTGCTCAATTAAGGTATATTCCATCTGAGTATTGTGATCCTGTAAGAACTAGGGAAATGGGCCTTGAGATCCTCCTCCCAACCTCCCTTTATATAGGCGAGCTCCTAGCCCCTTGCCCTAGACGGATCCCCCTGTCCACACTGCCTAGCCCGGCCCTTGGCCGTAGTCCGTGACTAACCTAGTTCTTAGGGTACAGGATCCTTGTCCTGACATTACTTCCCCCTTAAGGAAGAGTTTTCATCCTCGAAAACACAAGTAGTACTATCTTCTTAAGAATACTGATGTTGTCTTTATTGTCGTCCCATAAGTGAGCCAGTTGTCTGTATGACCTATAATTGGTGCAGTGAGGAGGTTCAATGAAACCAAGAGCAACATCTTGATTTTCAACATTGTTGTCCGTTTGCAACCACTTGGGTCAAAATGGTAACTCCAGTTATAACTCACTTGAGTATTATAAAGGAGTATCCACAACTAAGAGTCACTTGGGTCTAATTGGTAACTCCATTTATAACTCACGTTGAGTACTGGAAAGGAGAAACCATAACAAAGAGTTGCCAAAAGGCATAACCATGTTCAGATCTTTTGAAGGTACTGGAATAACTCAAGGAAACCTTGGTGCAACTGTCCCTGAAGTTGAGAGCCAGATTTCCAAATCCCCACCACAAGAGGTGTTCAAAGTCGAAAATCGTACTTAAGAAAATTCTAGAATAGGGATAAAATCATCTATTCAGAAATGCGTTGCTAACGTATGCTCTTAGTAGATCCTTTAGCACAAGTTTACTCTTTGTAATCTGCCTATCCCCTTGGATAACTGACAGTACTGAGTTGTGTTTTTCTCACAGTTTACAGAGAGTCGTCCCAGATGACTGGTAAACGGGGAATCACAGTAGTGTACAACCATCGTGGTTAACTTGAGAAAATCTACAAACGCCCAAACCAAGCCATGACCTCTATTGGTGATTAGTAGACCCCAAAAGTTATCTCATCGAGATAGTGCACATAGAGTGCAAAATGCTTCATAAGCAACAATTTTAGGAATATGCATGCCGTTCAAAATCAACCTTTGCTAAACACTAGGGCCCATAACACCTAGTGTGCATGCATTTACGAAAAAGTAACCCGAACCTGTATATCCATAATAGTCCTTGCCAATAGATGTGATGCGCCTAGCACACATGAAAAGGAATGTAAATAGTTCGGAAAAGAAACTAAATAATTTTAGTTGCAATCTTTTGCAAGCCTTGCTGAAACGTCTGAATCACAGTAGAAGGTGAAACATTGATCACTTCTAGGTACAGACAATGAAACTTTTTCATTAACAAATTATAGCCTTGCTATATGTATAAACAACCATTTGTAATGTTGTTTAGCAGTACTTGTACCTTAACAAGTCATTCTAAGTATCCGACAATTTCTGGCCATGAAATTTCTCCTTATACGTCGTGCTAAAAATGGTCTAGAAAACAGTTGTGACCAGCACCTAGGGACTTTGTCGTGACACATAATTGAAATAATGGCACCAGTGTCAGTCCAGAGACTCATATTCTCCACATGTGGAATATGTCTCATGTAAGGATGTGTAAAAAGGAACATTCTTCAAGTACAAGATGTACTTGTGTGTGGAGGTAACTGCAAACACTCTACGACGGGAGTGAGAGGGACCCTCATTAGTCTTGCTCCACTGGTTAAACCGAACTCGTTGAGTTGCTAGACCATGTTATATCCCGTGTGACAACATGTGCCAAATTGAACCCTAGAAATAGGTTTGTAATTGCATGAGGTAGAAAGACAGATTGGACACTTGGCCCAAAATACTTTGTGCCAACATGCCCTTGGCATGGGTCTGTAATATTCAAGCGTACTTAGACATCTTGAAACAACAGGCAAAGCATACTAAACATGGAATTGACACCAAATCAATACACTTACTTGTATGCAAATGCAATAACATACTGTACACTTACATGTATGCAAAATGCAATAACATAATGTACACTTACGTGTATGGAAATGGAAAGGAGCACATCCCCTACCTGAAAACAAACAATATGGCACTGGGAACCCTAGTTTTTGCCTTTGCAACCCAAGCCCTTGAATTAGAATCTATGTAGTCAAATCCCGTGATAAGACTTCTTTGTAGAAACTGCTCAACTAGGAGATAACGGTAACCAACATAGTTATCTGTGTACAGATTGAGTGGAATTAACTTAAAAAGTGTGTTGGTCTCGATAAAAATTGCTTTTTTTGTTGTGCTTATGCGTATCGAAAGTGTTTGATTTTGATTGTTGATGATTTTCTAAGATTTCTAGAGATTTTTTGGAGATTTTTGGATTTTTCGATAAATTCTAGGATTTTTGGGTGCTGCACGTATCCCAAAAGGTACTTTTTTCGCACTGGTTTTTTTCCTCTTTGGTCATCCAGGTATTAGACCCTAATTTAGGAACTGGCGTTCTACTTCCCTTGTACATATTTTTCATAAATAAATAGCAGCCTCATCATGATCCTATTACAACGAACAAATTCAACATTATCTCTCACATCAGACATATCTGGACCAATCAATATGATGCATAAAATTGAACATCATCAACAAGCTCAACGACAATTGAAGAAATCAGCCTATCAACAACCAATCAAGAACCTTCCATAGCTTCCATGGACACTTTTTAACAGTGCCCGAAGACGGGCACTAAAATCAGAAGGGGGGAATGTTAACCGAATCAACGTCAGTTAATAGAAGCTGCTAAAGGAAGAGCCGTATGGATGCACATCCAAGATGAACATGAAGAAGCTATAAAGATTGAAGTTACAAAATTTTCACAGTTTCACAAAATGGTCATGTATTGTAAATTCCCGATTTATTTCAAGCCATTGTAATATTTTTAATGTGCTACGGGCTCAATGGGAGTTCCAAGCTGTAAAGAACATGTCAATTAGTGTGCCTAGGTTTAGATGAAGTAAGTTTACAGAACATTATAGGCCAATTCCATGTGATCACAACAAAGGATATGCCAGATGACATCATAATGGGAATGCCAATGGCCCAGAAGATGTTCGAGATACAGAATGCAAACGAGATGCAGTCTTCAGAGACAACCAAGAATGAAGACCGACAATGGTCACCTGCGGACGAAAGCACAAAGTCCTCAAGCACAATTCAAAAGGAAGATCTTATTGAAGATGATTCATCTCCATTGAGAAGAACTTTAGAAGATCTTGAAGCAAATCAGGCTATAGCAAGTGCAGATCAAACAGAGCAAAGAGAAATGAAAAAATCTATTGAGCAGAGAATGCCACCAAAGCTAGAAGCAAAGAAGAACGGGGTTGCAAACAACCAGGAAGCAATAGAATGTACAAAGATCAATCAGACATTGCCACCTAAATAAGCTGAAGAAAGTCAGATTGGGAAACACGGTCTCAAGCCAATCTCCATAATAGAGACACAATTAGATCAAGATGAGACATTGTGCACCTAAAACTGAATGTGCGCTAAATGATTTTTCAATTGTGATGATTGATTTGTGTGGTGGTCATGCCCAGCTAGAGATTTGTAAAATCACAATGCAATTTTGGCAAGATTAACCGTTTTGTGTGTGCACCTAAAGATTGGTAAAAACTACTAATTATTTGAAAAGTGCTTAATGTGCATGGTTAATTCAATTTTTGATTGCATATTTGGTGTGTAATGGTTAGTTGCTGCATTTTTGAGCTTTACAAATTTTTATTTTTATTTTTTGCTTCGGTCAGCATTGACGATTGATCTCAAGCTTGGACGCACGTCCCAATAGATTTCCATAGTTGTGCGGACTCAATGGTTAAATTTTGAGCTTCCACCTATCTTTTCCCGAGCACTGTCTTTTGGTGCATGAGTTTTGTTGTATTTTACCCTGTCTCCTTTGTGATGCTAGAAGCCGTCCGATAGATATTTATGGTCTCTTGGGATAGTTTCCTAAGACTTTAAAATACTCTGCATCTTCTTCTCACTCCCATTGGCCGAAAATTCTCTCCCTCTTTGTCTTGCTCCGCGTGAACACAACCCACAAACTCACACTTCCCCTCTTAGGATTATTAACACTTTCTCACTCCCCCTCTCATGATTATTAACACTCTCTCTCTCTCTCTCTCTCTCTCTCTCTCTCTCTCTCTCTCTCTCTCTCTCTCTCTCTCTCTCTCTCTCTCTCTCTCTCTCTCTCTCTCTCTCACGCACCAAGCCTAGCCTCCTCCGTGATTAACCGCTATCACGTTAGCCAGCCAACTCCCTCTACCAGCCTACAAGTAAACACTTTTTTAAAAATCACAAAAATAAAAATAAAAAACATAAGAACAAAAAAAAATCCAAAATTCCATTTAAAAATAATTAAAAAAGGTTTAGAAAATTACCAAATTTTAAAAAAAAGAAAAAAGAACACTGACAAGAAATTCACAGATAAATCACAAAAATTGTAGAAAATTTATAAAAGCTTAAAAGAGATTCTTAAAAAATCAAAAATTAAAGAGAAAAATCACAGTAAATAAAAAAATTCATGAAACCTTCAAAACATTCCATAAAATTCACAAAATTCATAAAAACATTCTTTAAAAATCAAAACTTGCTTAAAAAATCATGAAAATATCCAAAAAAATAAAAATTTCAAAATTTCACAAAAAAATAATAGAAATAAAAATAAAAGAGTAGAAAAAAAGAGAAGAAAAGGGGAGGAAAAAACAAAAAAAATAATAAGCAAAAAACAAAGCCAAAAAGTCACGCACGACAAAGCGAAATTTTTTTTATAGAAGAGAAGCCCGGAAAAACCGAGCAAACAGTGGAAAAGCCAAAAACAACAGAATTTTTTTCCAAAATAAGCGAGAAAAAAGACTGATTCAAAGCCGTGAGCGGTGGAAGAATTTCAAATCCTGACACTTCCGAGCTAGGGATAATCAACTATTGTGAGTCTGAAGAGCAGTCAATTGTCAAAATTGCTTTGGCATAAGCAGTATTGTCAGACACGAGCAGGAGAAATTCTGCTAATCACCATCTGCTAGGAGATAGTTTTTACAGAACCAACTAACATGGACTCAAATCGAGCTATGAGTTCAAGTACAATAGAGAAATCCTGTAGCAGTGGCAACACAGACACAAGTGCAACAGAGCAGCTTCTACAACTATATGGCTACAATGGAGATATATTTTTATATGCACATTTAGAAGAACATAGATACTTGATGAGCAGCAAAAGTAGCACAAAAGCCACGATGCTATTGATCACAGTGAAGCCAGATTCAGAGAACTCCCAGATGTTCACAGACTTCAGTGGAGCCATGTATTGCAAGCTCACAGACGAAGTGCAGATAGAAGTTCAGAAAGTCAACCCACGTGTTTACCTAGAAATTTGCATAAGCCTGTAAAACATATAGTTGGTGCATATGCAGTCAGGGTCATTGTACATGGATTACAATGGTCAGATCTATAGTCAAGAACCAGTAATCGAAGATCCAAGAGATCAGCCAATAGAAGCCAGTCTAATTGGAGAGCCACGTCAAAGACAATACAAACGTCAAGATGGAGCATTCTATATATTGATGCTTAGTGTTCTAAAAGACAATACCGACAACTTGGTAAGCACAAAAATAGAAACTCCTCAGCAAGAGCTTGACATGACATAACCAAATGAAATACCACCAATCATGGCGTATTGCTCAAATTGTGGACAAAAAGGTGGACATTTTTCTGAAGATTGTCCAAGAAATCCAAACAATAGGGACACATCAACTGCCAACAAGCAAGGTACGGAGTCGAGTCTATTTGCTCTCAGTTTTTGACTTCAACACCGCTCTTGGGCATAGAGAAAGAGAGAGAGAGAGGGAGATAGATAGAGAGAGAGAGAAAGCGTCGACAATGGCTATTCATCTAGCCGCTCCTGTCGACGGCGGGAGACGACTTCGACATCAACAATAAAAGACATTTCAACAACGACTCTCACGTTTTGGCATCGGCTCGTATTACTTCCATTACAAGTGGATTTTTTGACATTCGATCCAACACCAGTTTCATGCGGACAACTTTTTCTTGCAATCGGCAGCTGTACTTGCCACATGCATGGGTGAGGTGCCTCTACCATAGAGGAGTGACACTCATCATCAGCAGTGAGCGCACCGATGACGCTGTATAGCATGGTTTTTTGTCTACGACACTTTTGGTGGTTGTTCGAGTAGCACATTTTTGCCCAGCGACAAAAATCGGCACATAGAGACACCGATATGTAGGTTACAGGTTACAGGTTATAGGGGGTTTTAGCCTATTCATATACAGATTCTCCAGGTTTCCAAACATAGTGCTTTCACAGGTGATTTGGTAGTCATTTCGATAGCAAATTCTTTGCGGATAGATGCGTTGAGAGATGCATTTTGTTTGAGCACACCTAGTGTACTGAGCTCTTTTGAGAGTAGATATCCCCGCAGGGATCACTTTTTTTCCATGCAGCAGTTCTTGGTGCCTGTTTGAGTGTGGTTTGCTCAGGTATGTTGAGTTGCAAACATTGCCCACTATACTACGTGTGGAGCCATTTCTGGTTATTTTGGCAGTTTTTTCCTGCCCATTTTTGAGACTCTCACCAAAAGAGCCCTTTCTGAGATTGTGGCTAGTCTATTTGTGTCTACATTAGCCTTTGGAGGGTTGATAGTGTGAGGTTTTCTTTGAGCTGGGATGTGCTTGAATGTTGAGACACCTTCGGTGGTGATACAGGTAGCTGGAGTTCCCCATTTTTGGTACCCTTTCCATAGGATATGTATCTGGATGAATTTTTGTGCTTTTTTTGTCCAGTTGGCGGTCACACAGCAGTGGTTTTTGTGTAGTAGATGCCCAATTAGTGCAGTTGGCACGTTTATGCGTATTTTGAGTTGAGTTTTAACTCCTCATACAAAGGAGTCTCTACCCAGATTTCTACAGCTTCTCGCCATAGTTTGACACCTTTGAAACCCTCTTGTCAGCAATGGCTTCTTCTTCATAAAAGGAGGAGTATTTCACTCGTAAGTACGATGGCAGCAACTTCACCATGTGGAAAGATCACATGAAAGATGTTTTGACAAACAAAGGCCTATCAAATTGTTGAATGAATGTGCAGAGGATGATGACTATACGCAAGCTCAGTGGGAGCTTTTGGATGCGAGATCCATGGCTATGATACGTCTACATCTAGCCGAGTCGGTGTTCTTCACTATCATAGGGAAGACAATAACCAAGGAACTTTGGGATAGCTTATGTTCAACAGGGAGAGAAAAAGTGCATCAAACAAAGTTTTTCTCATGAAAAATCTTATGAAGCTCAACATGAAAGAAGGTAGCACAATTTTTTGTCACTAAAATGAGTTCAGCTCCTTGTTTAGTGAATTGGCATCTCAAGGCTTTAAGGAGTTTGACGAAGAACTCAAGTCTATATTCTTGTTATGATCTCTACCCAGTTCATGGGACATCTTTTGCACATCCATTAGCAATTTGGCTCCGAATGGCAAGTTAGTGTTCAATGCTGTCAGAGATGTGTTGCTCACTGAAGAAATTTGACGTAAATCTCTCGATGGTGCTAGTCACGGAGATGCATATACGGCTGGCAATTCAAAAAAGGGAAGAGGTTGCGACAGGAAAAAATACAAAAGATGTCATAATAACTAATATCTAATTCTCCTTAATGTTTTTCTCATGTTAAACTGTCATGTAATACGGGAAAGTGCAAGGGGAGAAAAAGCTAGAATATTGGTTAAGCTGGCAGACTGGCAAGAGTACAGATCCAAAGGAAAGAAAATAGGATCCAAAGGGGGAGGGGGGCATCTTCAAAAGATCAATTGCAATAATGGGATTAAAGGACCCTAAGGTTCAGCCCATTAAGACTTCCAAAATGCTAAGCTTCCAAAATTCAAAGGTTTTGTCCAATGGTTAAGATTAGGAAATTTGGATGCTTTGTATGTGTGTAAAAAAATTCTTCACAAGTCCTACAAAGGAGGGGGAGAGCCCAATAAGTAGGAAATGAGAGAGAAATACACACCCACACTCACAAAATTCCTTTACACAAGGGGAAAGAGGGACACATGTCAGCTCCCTAGCCTAGATGCCCACATGGTGTACTCAATTCCTATTGGATGGCTATGGCGGTGGACCAATGAGAATTAGGCTAGAGTAAATCCAGTTTAATTAATTTTAAAACACTTAATAAAAGAACCAATAAGAATTAATCTCTCTAGAAGACTATTGAACAGTCTCCCAAGGGGTCCAATGTGCATTCAGCAGCCCAATGGCTTGCTTGATTCCTATTGGCCACGAGACAAAGGGGTCTAGTGAGACTTTAGTTGCATTAATTACTTACCTTAATATTTCACATAAGGGTAAAGGGGGACACACGTCAGAAGGCTATCACTTATGCTGCTTTAATTTTATTAGCTAAGCTGGAAAAGGTATAATAGGGTGTGAGCATGAGCAAATTGCAAGATGGGTCGACCAAGAGAGTGGGGAGGACTGATTTTCTGAAGGAATTAATAAATACACACACACACACACACAAGTGTATGTGTGAAGCAAGAAGAATCTCTTTCTCCTTCTCAAGCTTTAATGGAAAGCTTATCACCTACTCCAAGCTTGTGAGAAGGGAGGCCTACACCAACAAATCTTGGCTTTGTGATGCAAATCCAACCAAGAGCCAAGATTCAATGCATGCTCATCTCCTCTAACATTCTAATTACTAAGCTAAGCTATGCTAATATGAGTGATTATGTGAGGATATGCACATCTTTCTTGTAAGACTACTCCTTCTTCCTCTCAATATACTCTTATACCCCGCTAGCTCTCACCATCTTCGAAGGTGTGTGAGGTCTTGGGTCTAAGACCATGAGGGAATTGATGTTGTGTTTTATAAGTTTTTTGCTTATTGCTCGAAGGTTACATCTTCATTGCACTAGCTAGTATTGAATGAACACAAGAAATTGTGTTGTAAAATGTCTCTCTTGATGAAAGAAACCATAATACAAAGACTTTTGGAGGGGGGACCGGCTCCATGTAAATCCGGTCCTCAATTGTTGTCAATAGTTTAATTTATATCTCTTTTGAAGTATTGTTCATGATATCTAACTAGGTGTATGCATTTCGTTGCTCTCTCCACCCAAGCACTCTTGTTATTCTCATTAGGAATCTATTCTAATGAAATGCTCACTATGTTCATGTTATTTTCTGCTACACACAAGTTACTAGGCCATTAAATGTTACAATGGTATTAGAGCACAAGGTTTCTCTTTTCTTGCTCAAGAAGGGAGGTCCTCAATCTAGCTATAAATGGTTGGTATTATTAATTGCATGAGAGTAAGTAGAATAGGGGATTTTCAGCCTTGCAGTGCACCTGCCTTCGTGCAAATAATGGGGCATCACAGTTGAGAGCTATGGTCTTAATAGTGGAGTCCTAGGCGGATTTCCTATGGCTTAACCACTATTGAGATATTACAAGCTTGACAGGAGCTGGTGCTATTTTGGTGTTGAACGACCCTCTCTTTTATTCCTTGCAATTAATGGTATTCGAGCCACGGGTACATTAGCTTGAGTGATTTTTTCTACAGGGGTAAAGAGGAGTAGCAACTAAGGCTTGAAGTGCCAAAGTACACCTAGAAAGCTTTACATCTAAAAGTTGTTAGAATGTCTAACAATAGTAAAGAGAGTGAAATTAATGTTGATAACTTGGATTTTGCTAATGAGCAGGCTACTAACGATGCCTCTATGATTGTTAACTACCTTGTTTCTAGGCTTCAATAATCCATGGGCAATCCATCCCTCCAAAGTGAAATGCAACAACAGCTTTGTGCTCATGGGATTATCCAAGCTCCCCCTCCCCGCCATGACACGAGAGCACCTAGGAAGCCTCCTTGTGAGACTTCCAAAAGAGGTCTCTCTCCAATTCGGGAAGAAGAAGAGAATCCATACGAAGGGCTCAAAAATTTACTTCTTGATGATGCATCTCATTCCAAAAGGAGAACTCAAGAGCCTCCACCGAAAGAACGAGAAAGAAGTGAGTCTCTTGCCACTTTGATGGAGATTGCTCCACAAAGATGGCGGGCTAAACGCTTTCCATCTGATTCACCTCCTAAGTGGTGAAGGCCATCGCACACTTCTCCACACCAAAATTCAAAGAGGGATGACAAAAGGCAAGAGAAGAAAAAGGTGAGAAAGAGGACACCTTCTTCTCCATCTTCTTCATCCTCTTCCTCTTATGAAAGTGACGGTGCAGACAAAGAAGATCAAGGCAAGAAAAAGGCACGGAAGAGGTCACCCTCTTCTCCATATTCCTCAAATTCTTCATCTTCTGAAGAAAGTGATGGTGCAACCTTTGAACCATAAAAAAGAAGAGGCCATAGGAAATCCTATGCTGCGTGGAAGAGGTCATCTAGGCTTTAGAAGTTCAAAGAGGGAGGAAAAAGCATCTCTTTTCTTACCTACAATGGCACCTTTGGTGCTACAAAAAAAGTCTTAGCCTTTATCAAGAAATTTGATGTGGCATTTAGAGATGAGGGCTTCATGGAGTCCTCTAAGCTACACCAAGTAGCTACGCACTTTCAAAAGTCCGCCAGGCAATGGTGGTCTAGCCTACGAGCAAACGGTGAAGCTTAACGAACATGGAAAGATTTGAGAGCAAACGGTGAAGCTCCACAAACATGGAAAGCTTTGAGAGCTTCCATTATGAAGCATTTTTTGGCCACTGATGCCAAAGACAAAGTACTCACCAAATGGCGAATCCTGAAGCTCTCTCCCTATGGATCCATTCACAAATATGTAGACAAGTTTTGGGAGTTACATCTCAAAGACACTGTCTTTAAAAAGATGGATTTTGGAGAGAAAAAGAAACAATTTTGCACGGGCTTAACTAAAGAAATGGTGGAGTATGTCAACTCCCAAAGGCCACGCACCATATTGGCGGTTATACACCATACTATGGTGGCTTCTCGAATCAATTTAAAAACAAGGGCTAAGAGGAATTCTAAGCCCATGGAAAATAAGGGTTCCAATGAGCCTAAGGGGAAGGACACTGTCCAAAAGTCTGTTAAGGGAAATTCCAACAAAGTAGCCTCTTTCAAGACTGGATGAATGGTGCCTTAAAATTATGTTTGAAGGTTTTCTTACTATTTGGTGAAGGCCCCTAAATGGTAAGGTTGACCTTCCTATTGGGTGAGAAACAATGGCCTGGCATATGTATGAACTGGTCATTGGTAGGAGGTTGATTGTTATTGTACCTTTGTTTAGGTTAGAGCTTAATGCTTAAAATCTTTTCTTAACACTTGGTGAAGGTACATACAAGATAGGGTTGACCTACTGGTTTGTAAGAGAGTATGACCTGGTTATTAGTTTGTTTAAAATGTACGACCGCAACAAGATTATACTATTGATGCACTTATGGTTTGGATACCAAGGTTACTATTCTTGCTCAATTAAGGTATATTCCGTCTGAGTATTGTGATCCCTTGCAAAATTGCTCAACTGGCCATACATGGTTTGTACTTCTGAGTTTGGTATTGAGCGTACTACTCTTGCTCAATTATGACTATACCGTTTGAGGATTGTGATCCCTTGAGGAGCTACTCTACTTGGCCGCACATGGTGTGTGCTATTGAGTTAGGACCCGATCTTTTTAATTTTGCTCAATTAAGTTCTAGGATGGCTTAAGTTTGTGTTAAAACTGCTCAAATTGGACGTACATGATTTTAATGATTTTTTGGGGATTACGTTATGATTGCTTAGCACCAATTATGGTTATGAGTATGGTGGGAAATGGTAGAGAAGCTCCCTTGAGGAGATGCTCTACTTGGACGTACATGGTCTGTACTATTGAGTTAGGACGTGAGATTTATAATTTTGCTCAATTAAGGTCCAGGCCGGCTTACGTTTGTGTTAAAACTGCCCTAATTGGACGTACATGATTTTAATGGTTGTTTGGGGATTGGGTTATGATTGCTTAGGACCAATTATGGTTATGAGTATGGTGGGAAATGGTAGATTATGGTGGATAAGGTTACAAATAATCCACTCATGAAACTATAAGTGGTGGATTATTACTTGGAGGGTATGACCACAGTGGCTCTGTTACCTAGATTTTGGGAGTAATATGATACCACAAAAGATCCCCTTTATATGTTTAAGGGAGTAGCACTTATACTTACTACCTTACATGTGGTTTTGACTCTATATGTTTAAGGGAGTAGCACTTATACTTTCTACCTTACATGTGGTTTTTACTCTATCTCCTCTATATGTTTCAGGGAGTAGAACTTATACTTACTACCTTACATGTGGTTTTGACTCTAACATCCGTTTATGTTACAGGTGACTCCAAAGTATAGAATGACTGCAAGTATGAGCACTATCACCGACCCTAAAAAAATCACTACCAATTAATGACAAACTCTCTAAAGTCAAGAGATAGGTATATGTGGCCCACTTCGAGGCTAAATTGCCCCATAAAACTCGTCTACGACCTTATCTCATGAGAGCTTGCAAAGAAAAAGGAGCTCCAAAGGGTGTTTTTCTCCCCTGGTAAATGAAACTATCTCTAGATAAATTGTGTAGCTTCACCTTTCTTATTATTTATCTTTGAAAAAAAAGAAATAAGGCCCTCCCAATAAGAAAGAAGTCCCATAAGGTATCAACCTCGACAATATCCTAGGATACCTAAGCAGTAGGTATACAACAAAACAACATTGAAAGGTGCTAAAGTCTACCACAATTCTCAAGAGGATACAGAACAAAGATCGATCTCAAAGACTCTTTGTCTTAAACAAGGATTATACATAGGCTATACAAAGATTTGGCTACCATTCAACCACAAAACAAATGCAACTACACCAGACCTGCATGAAGATCTCGAGAACTTAACAACACCTAGTGCGAAGCAAAGTCAACAATGGAGATACAAAGGTCATCAAGATATTTGGATTCCTAAGTCTTCCAATGCTCCTAGTCAAAAGCCAAATGCCGACAGTGAACATAGTCCTACAGCAACATCAAAGATTCCTATCAACATGCCTAATTGGAGAATCAAACAAATAATGGAGTCTTCAGAGTCAAAGAAGGACAACCAAAACAACGAGAATATAGATTCAAAGATGATAAAACAGGTATGGCAAAAGCCACTTTCAATGCCAATCTAGTCCTTCACTAATCCTCTTTTTGAGGATTAAAGCTTGCTTTTACCTGAAGAAAGTTTTGTACTAAGCACAAAAATGTAAAGAGTCAAGTCACCAAGGTGTAAAAAACACTCTTTGGCATAGTTAGAGTCGGGCTACTGAGCCATAAAATGATCAAACCATTAGTCCCAAAGATTCAAATTGTATTAGACTATGTGCTAAGAGTCATAGCTATTAGCCTTATGCTCAAGCTGGAAGAGTTGAGCATATCTAAGTCATGTTGCTCATGGTGGATGAGATGAGCATAAGAGTCAAAGTCTATTAACTTACAATTGGTGGAGTGTTGTAGAGTCCAACACTCACGCACAATGCACGGTAAGTGAGATCACATATCCTCGACAATGAAAACCATTCTTAATGGGGTGCCCGCTTGCAAAGCCATGTCATGTGCTTTTATAGCTACACCGTCTTTTTGAAGTACCCCTCATAATCTGTCTTGCACAACATAATGTTTCCATGCATTTCTATGTATGCATAAAAAGGATGTCCCATCATTGGACATATGCATTAGACACTCTTTTTGCTTCCGTCTATGCACCTTGAGTGGACTACAAAAGGAAAACCAAATGTTCCACATGATACCCTCTCATATTTGCTGCCTTCTTAACTATATCTATCAAAAAATAATCCCTTGAGTACTTTATTAATATTTCCAATGCTAATAAGTACCGCAATAATGCACATATCCCAAAAGGTACTTTTTTCCCACTGGTTTTTTTCCTCTTTGGTCATCCAGGTATTAGACCCTAATTTAGGAATTGGCGTTCTAATTCCCTTGTACATATTTTTCATAAATAAATAGTAGCCTCATCATGATCCTATTACAACATCATCTCTCACATCAGACATATCAATCAATTCAACATCATCTCTCACATCAGACATATCTGGACCAATCAATACGATGCAGCAAATTGAACATCATCAACAAGATCAACGAAAATTGAAGAAATTATCCTATCAACAACCAATCAAGAACCTTCCACAGCTTCAATGGACACTTTTTAACAGTGCCCGAAGACGGGCACTAAAATCAGAAGGGGGGAATGTTAACTGAATCAACGTGATTTAATAGAAGCTGCTAAAGGAGGAGCCGTATGGATGCACATCCAAGATGAACATAAAGAAGCTATAAAGATTGGAGTTACAAATTTTTCACAGTTTCACAAAATGGTCATGTATTGTAAATTCCCGATTTATTTCAAGCCACTGTAATATTTTTAATGTGTTACGGGCTCAATGGGAGTTCCAAGCTGTAAAGAACATGTCAATTAGTGTGCCTAGGTTGTAGATGAAGTACGTTTACAGAACATTATAGGCCAATTCCATGTGATCACAACAAAGGATATGCCAGATGACATCATAATGGGAATGCCAATGGCCCAGAAGATGTTCGAGATACAGAATGCAAAAAAGATGCAGTCTTCAGAGACAACCAAGAATGAAGACCGACAATGGTCACCCGCGGACGAAAGCTCAAAGTCCTCAAGCACAATTCAAAAGGAAGATCTTATTGAAGATGATTCATCTCCATTGAGAAGAACTTAAGAAGAGCTTGAAGCAAATCAGGCTATAGCAAGTGCAAATCAAACATAGCAAAGAGAAACGAAAAAATTTATTGAGTAGAGAATGCCACCAAAGCTAGAAGCAAAGAAGAATAGGGTTGCAGACAACCAGGAAGCAATAGAACGTACAAAGATCAATAAGACATTGCCAATTAAATCAACTGAAGAAAGTTAGATTGGAAAACAGGGTCTCAAGCCAATCTCCATAATAGAGACACAATTAGATCAAGATGAGACATTGTGCACCAAAAAATGAATGTGCGCTTAATGATTTTTCAATTGTGATGATTGATTTGTGTGGTGGTCATGCCCAGCTAGAGATTTGTAAAATCACATTGCAATTTTGACAAGATTAACCCTTTTTTGTGTGCACCTAATGTTTGGTAAAAACTACCAATTATTTGAAAAGTGCTTAATGTGCATGGCTAATTCAATTTTTGATTGCATATTTGGTGTGTGTAATGGTTAGTTGCTGCATTTTTGAGCTCAAAATAGGGATTTACACACTCGAAATATGTCAAATTTTGACTTAAATTTGTTGCTAGTTTTGTCGGTTTAATTGCTTAGTTTTGATTTTTATTGAAGAAATTATTTGGTAATTGAATTCATGTGATTATTATGATTTTATTTGGATGCACTAATCCCCTATGTGTGGAGAATTTTCAAGAGAAAAGGAATTTTTTGAATAATTTTTACAATTTTTACTACTTTTTGTGTTAATTTTTAGAAAAATTTCTATCGTGTGATCTTTACGAGCTATTTTGTGTGCTTATTTTTGTGTTGTGTGCGTATTTACGACATCATTTTGAGTGCATTTGTGCCCTCCTTGGTTGAGTTCGAGCCTTTCGCTATATTCAGGGATAAGGTTGATCATTTTGTCGTAAATCACCTTCTCGATAAAAATTGCTAGAAAATTACCAAATTAAAAAAAAGAAAGAAGAACACTGATAAAAAATTCACAAATAAATCACAAAATTTGTAGAAAATTTATAAAAGCTTAAAACAAACCTTAAAAAATCAAAAATTAAAGAGAAAAATCACAGTAAATAAAAAAAATTCATGAAACCTTCAAAACATTCCATTAAAATAAAAAAGTTCATAAAAAATTCTTCTAAAATCAAAACTTTCATAGAAAATCATAAAAATATCCAAAAAAATAAAAATTCCAAAATTTCAGAAAAAAAAAGAAAAGAGTAGAAAAAAAGAAAAGAAAAGGGAAGGAAAAAACAAAAAAAATTAAAAGAAAAAAACAAAGCCAAAAAGTCATGCACGACAAAGCGATATTTTTTTTAAATAGAAGAGCAGCCTGGAAAAACCACGCAAACAGTGGAAAAGCCAAAAACAACAGAAAAATTTTCCAAAATAAGCGAGAAAAAAGACTAATTCAAAGCCATGAGCAGTAGAAGAATTTCAAATCCTGGCACTTCCGAGCTAGGGATAATCAACTCTTGTGAGTCTGAAGAGCAGTCAATTGTAAAAATTGCTTTGTCATAAGCATTATTGTCAAACACGAGCAGAAGAAATTCTGCTAATCACCATCTGCTAGGAGATAGTTTTTACAGAACCAACTAACATGGACTCAAATCGAGCTGTGAGTTTAAGTACAATAGAGAAATCCTGTAGCAGTGGCAACACAGACACAAGTGCAACAGAGCAGATTCTACAACTATATGGCTACAATGGAGATATATTTTTATATGGAGATTTAGAAGAACATAGATACTTGATTAGCAGCAAAGCAAAAAAAAGCCAAGATCCTATTGATTAGAGTGAAGCCAGATTCAGATAACTCCTAGATGTTCAGAGACCTCAGCGGAGCCAGGTATTGCAAGCTCAAAGACGAAGTGCAGATAAAAGTTCAGAAAGTCAACCCAAGTGTTTACCTAGAAATTTGCATAATCCTGTAAAACATATAGTTGTTGCATATGCAATCAAGGTCATTGTACATGGATTACAATGGTCAGATCTATAGTCAAGAACCAGTAATCGAAGATCCAAGAGATTAGCCAATAGAAGCCAGTCTAATTGGAGAGCCACATCAAAGACAATACAAAGGTCAAGATGGAGCATTCTATATATGCTTGGTGTTCTAAAAGACTATACCGACAACTTGGCAAGCACAAAAATAGAAACTCCTCAGCAAGAGCTTGACATGACATAACCAAATGAAATACCACCAATCATGGAGTATTGCTCAAATTGTGGACAAACAGGTGGACATTTTTCTGAAGATTGTCCAAGAAATCCAAACAATAGGGACACATCAACTGCCAAAAAGCAAGGTACGAAGGCGAGTCTATTTGCTCTCAGTTTTTGACTTCAACACCGCTCTTGGGCATAGAGAAAGAGAGAGAGAGAGAGAGGGAGATAGAGAGAGAGAGAGACAAAGTGTCGACAGTGGCTATTCATCTAGCCACTCCTGTCGACGATGGGAGACGACATCGACATCAACAATTAGAGACGTTTCAACACCGACTCTCACGTTTTGGTATCGACTCGTATTACTTCCATTACAAGTGGATTTTTTGACATTCGATCCGACACCAGTTTCATGCGGACAACTTTTTCTTGCGATCGGCAGTTGTACTTGCCACATGCATGGGTGAGGTGCCTCTACCATAGAGGAGTGACACTCACATTAGGCGAGCGCACCGATCACGTTGTGTAGCACGGTTTTTTTGGCTACGTCACTTTTGGTGGCTATTCGAGTAGCACATTTTTGCCCGGCGACAAAAATCGGCACATAGAGACACCGATATGCAGGTTACAGGTTACAGGGGGGGTTTTAGCTTGTTCATATACAGATTCTCCAACTTTTCAAACACAGTGCTTTCACAGGCGATTTGGTAGTCATTTCGATGGAAAATTCTTTGCGGATAGATGCGTTGACAGATGCATTTTTGTTTGAGCACACCTACTGTACTGAGCTCTTTTGAGAGTAGATATCCCCGCAGGGATCACTTTTTTTCCATGCAGCAGTTCTTGGTGCCTGTTTAAGTGTTGTTTGCTCAGGTACGTTGAGTTGCAAACATTTCGCACTATACTACATGTGGAGCCATTTTTGGTCATTTTGGCAGGTTTTTCCTGGCCATTTTTGAGACTCTGACCAAAAGACCCCTTTCTGAGATTATGGCTAGTCTATTTGTGTCTACATTAGCCTTTGGAGGGTCGATAGTGTGAGGTTTTCTTTGAGCTGGGTGTGCTTGAATGTTGAGATACCTTCGGTGGTGATACAGGTAGTTGGAGTTCCCCATTTTTGGTACCCTTGCCATAGGATATGTATCTGGATGAATTTTTGTGCTTTTGACATCGAGTTTGCGGTCACACAGCAGTGGTTTTTGTGTAGTAGATGCCGAATTAGTGCAGTTGGCACTTTATGCATATTTTGAGTTAAGTTTTAACTCCTCATACAAAGGAGACTCTCCCCAAATTTTTGCAGCTTCTCGCCATAGTTTGACACCTCTAAAACCCTCTTGTCAGCGATGGCTTCTTCTTCATAAAAGGAGGAGTATTTCATTCGTAAGTTCGATGGTAGCAACTTCACCATGTGGAAAGAGCACATGAAAGATGTTTTGACAAACAAAGGCCTATCAAAATTGTTGAAAGAATGTGTAGAGGATGATGACTATACGCAAGCTTAGTGGGAGCTTTTGGATGCGAGAGCCATGGCTATGATACGTCTACATCTAGCCGAGTCAGTGTTCTTCACTATCATAGGGAAGACAATAACCAAGGAACTTTGGGATAGCTTATGTTCAGCATGGGAGAGAAAAAGTGCATCAAACAAAGTTTTTCTCATGAAAAATCTTATGAAGCTGAACATGAAAGAAGGTAGCACAATTTTTTGTCACTTAAATGAGTTCAGCTCCTTGTTTAGTGAATTGGCATCTCAAGGCTTTAAGGAGTTTGACGACGAACTCAAGTCTATATTCTTGTTATGCTCTCTACCCAGTTCATGGGACATCTTTTGCACATCCATTAGCAATTCAGCTCCGAATGGAAAGTTAGTGTTCAATGCTGTCAGAGATGTGTTCCTCAGTGAAGAAATTTGACGTAAATCTCTCGACGGTGCTAGTCATGGAGATGCATATACGGCTGTGACAGGAACAAATACAAAATATGTCATAATAACTAATATCTAATTCTCTTTAATGTTTTTCTCATGTTAAACTGTCATGTAATATGGGAAAGTGCTAGGGGAGAAAAAGCTAGAATATTGGTTAAGCTGGCAGACTGGCCAGAGTACGGATCCAAAGGAAAGAAAATAGGGATCCAAAGGGGGGGGGGAGCATCTTCAAAAGATCAATTGCAAAAATGGGATTAAAGGACCCTAAGGTTCAACGCATTAAGACTTCCAAAATGCTAAGCTTCCAAAATTCAAAGGTTGTG
The DNA here is from genome assembly GCF_014529385.1 of Adiantum capillus-veneris. Taxonomy (NCBI): domain Eukaryota; kingdom Viridiplantae; phylum Streptophyta; class Polypodiopsida; order Polypodiales; family Pteridaceae; genus Adiantum; species Adiantum capillus-veneris. The sequence continues at coordinate 59,776,441 of NC_140960.1, forward strand.
TCCAATGGTTAAGATTAGGAAATTTGGATGCTTTGTATGTGTGTAAAAAAAGTCTTCACAAGTCCTACAAAGGAGGGGGAGAGCCCAATAAGTAGGCAATGAGAGAGAATTACACACCCACACTCACAAGATTCCTTTACACAAGGGGAAAGAGGGACACATGTCATCTCCCTAGCCTAGATTCCCACAAGGTGTACTCAATTCCTATTGGATGGCTATGGAGGTGGACCAATGAGAATTAGGCTAGAGTAAATCTATTGATATTAATTTTAAAAACCTTAATAAAAGAACCAATAAGAATTAATCTCTCTAGAAGACTATTGAATAGTCTCCCAAGGGGTCTAATGCGCATTCAACAGCCCAATGGCTTGCTTGATTCCTATTGGCCACGAGACAAAGGGGTCCAGTGAGACTTTAGTTGCATTAATTAATTACCTAAATCTCTCACATAAGGGTAAAGGGGTAAACATGTCAGAAGGCTATCACCTATGCTGCTTTAATTTTATTTGCTAAGCTGGAAAAGGTAAAATAGGGTGTGAGCATGAGCAAATAGCAAGATGGGTTGACCAAGAGAGTGGGGGGGACTGATCTTCTCAAGGAATTATTACATACAGACACACACACACACAAGTGTATGTGTGAAGCAAGAAGACTCTCTCTCTCTCTCTCTCCTTCTCAAGCATTAATGGAAAGCTTATCACCTACTCCAAGCTTGTGAGAAGGGAGGCCTACACCAACAACTCTTGGCTTTGTGATGCAAATCCAACCAAGAGCCAAGATTCAATGCATGCTCATCTCCTCTACCATTCTAAGTACTAAGCTAAGCTATGCTAATATGAGTGATTATGTGAGGATATGTACATCTTTCTTGTAATAATACTCCTTCTTCCTCTCATACCCCGCTAGATCTCACCATCTTTGAAGGTGTGTGAGGTCTTGGGTCTAAGACCATGAGGGAATTGATGTTGTGTTTTATAAGTGTTTTGCATAGTGCTTGAAGCTTCCATCTTCATTGCACTAGCTAGTATTGAAGGAACACAAGAAATGGTATTGTAAAATGTCTCTCTTGATGAGAGAAACCATAATACAAATCCTTTTGGAGGGGGGACCGGCTCCATGTAAATCCGGTCCTCAATTGTTGTCAATAGTTTAATTTATATCTCTTTTGAAGTATTGTTCATGATATCTAACTAGGTGTTATGCATTTTGTTGGTCTCTCCACCCAAGCACTCTTGTTATTCTCATTAGGAATCTATTCTAATGAAATGCTCACTATGTTCATGTTATTTTCTGCTACACACAAGTTACTAGGCCATTAGATGTTACAATGGTATTAGAGAACAAGGTTTCTCTTTTCTTGCTCAAGAAGGGAGGTCCTCCCAATCTAGCTATAAATGGTTGGTATTATTAAGTGCATGCGAGTAAGCAGAATAGGGATTTTTCAGCCTTGCAGTGCACCTGCCTTCGTGCAGATAATGGGGCATCACCATTGAGAGCTTTGGTCTTAATAGTGGAGTCCTAGGGGTGCTTGCCTACGGCTGAACCACTATTGAGCTATTACAAGCTTGATAGGAGCTGGTGCTATTTTGGTGTTGAATGACCCTCTCTTCTATTCCTTGCAATTAATGGTATTTGAGCCACATGTATAGTAGCTTGAGTGATTTTTCTAAAGGAGTAAAGAGGAGTAGCAACTAGGGCTTGAAGTGCCAAAGTACACCTAGAAACCTTTACACCTAAAAGTTGTTAGAATGGATAACAATAGTAAAGAGAGTGAAATTAATACTGATTTTGCTAATGAGCAGGCTACTAACGATGCCCCTATGATTGTTAACTACCTTGTTTCTAGGCTTCAATAGGCCATGGGCAATCCATCCCTCTAAAGTGAAGTGCAACAACAGCTTTGTGCTCATGGGATTATCCAAGCTCCCCCTCCCCGCCATGACACGAGAGCACCTAGGAAGCCTCCTTGTGCGACTTCCAAAAGAGGTCTCTCTCCAATTCGGGAAGAAGAAGAGGATCCATACGAAGGGCTCAAGAATTTGGTTCTTGATGATGCATCTCCTTCCAAAAGGAGAACTCAAGATCCTCCACCGAAGGAACGAGAAAGAAGTGAGTCTCTTGCCACTTTGATGGAGACCGCTCCACAAAGATGGCGGGCTAAACGCTCTCCATCTCATTCACCTCCTAAGCGGTGAACGCCATCGCACACTTCTCCACACCAAAATTCAAAGAGGGGTAACAAAAATCAAGAGAAGAAAAAGGTGAGAAAGAGGGCACCTTCTTCTCCATCTTCTTCATCCTCTTACTCTTATGAAAGTGACGGTGCAGACAAAGAAGATCAAGGCAAGAAAAAGGAAAGAAAGAGGTCACTCTCTTCTCCATATTCCTCAAATTATTCATCTTCTAAAGAAAGTGATGGTGCATCCTTTGAACCATCAAAAAGAAGAGGCCATAGGAAATCCTATGCTGCGTGGAAGAGGTCATCTAAGATTTAGAAGTTCAAAGAGGGAGGGAAGAGCATCTCTTTCCTTACCTACAATGGCACCTTTGGTGCTACAGAAAAAGTCTTAGCCTTTATCCAGCAATTTGATGCGGCATTTAGAGATAAGGGCTTCACGGAGTCCTCTAAGCTACACCATGTAGCTACGCACTTTCAAAAGTCGGCCACGCAATGGTGGTCTAGCCTACGAGCAAACGGTGAATCTAAACAAACAAGGAAAGCTTTGATAGAAAACGGTGAAGCACCACAAACATGGAAAGCTTTGAGAGCTTCCATTATGAAGTAGCTTTTGGCCACCAATGCCAAAGACAAAGTACTCACCGAATGGCGAAGATTGAAGCTCTCTCCCTACGGATCCATTCACAAATATGTAGACAAGTTTTGGGACTTACATCTCAAAGACACTGTCTTCAAAAAGATGGATTTTGGATAGCAAAAGAAACAATTTTGTGTGGGATTAACTGAGTATGTCAACTCCCAAAGGCTAGGCACCATATCGGCGGTTATACACCATACTATGGTGGCTTCTTGAACCAATTTACAAACAGGGGCTAAGAGGAATTCTAAGCACATGGAAAATAAGGGTTCCAATGAGCCTAAGGGGAAGGAAAATGTCCAAAAGTCTCCTAAGGGCAATTCCAACGAAGCTAACGAGAAGGGGGTTTACAAAGGCAAAAACAAACTCTCTCTTGAAGAGCTTGAGAATTATTGCAAGGATAACTGTTGTTTCAAGTGTGGCAAGCAAGGGCATGCATACTGCCCTTATCCCCAAAAGAACACCTGCCATGAGCCTCCTAGAGCTACCTTAGTTGAGATCCAATAGGAGGAAATTCACCACAAAGGATCTCCTCTATGCCATGCTTGGGGAAAGGCAAGAGAAAATGATGCTTTTATTCTCTTTGAACCCGGTTCTACTCACAATTTCATATCCATAGAGTTGGCCACCAAGCTAGGCATACAAGCCTACGAGATGGGAGAAGTCCTACCCATATACGGTGCTTTGAAGGGGCAAGAAGCTTCAGTCACTCCCTAAATCCAAAAATTGAGGCTCCATGTCCAAAGCTATGTGGACAGAGATGACTTCTTTATCTCTCCTCTCAAGTGTGAGGATGTAATCCTAGGGGCACCATGGTTTGATGGCATGGCTGCCAATGTTAAATTCCCTGAAAGAAGAATCTACTTGAGGTTCAGGGAAAAAGATATGTACATAGATTCTAAGGAAATCGGTAACACCATACCCATTGTACATATGCAAGATTTCAATAAGTCAATAAAGATCTCTATTTCCGTGTACATGATTTTTGTTAAAGATTCTCAAAATGAACCTAATGATTTAGCAAAAAAAAAAAAAAACAACCATAAGGAATTAGAGTTATCCAATTTTCTCAAGGGATTTCAAGATGCCTTTATTGATGACATCCCTTGTGAACTACCTCCTAAACAAGGCAATGATGACCATGCAGTTGAACTTCTTCCAGGAAGCTCACCACCTAATAAACCTCCTTATTTCTCAAGATCAACAAGAGGAGATTATGTGGCAAGTGCATGCGTTAGTTGAGAAGGGTATGGTTAGGCCTAGCTCATCTCCAGTTTGCTCACCCGTGTTACTAAGGCAAAATAAAGACGGCACATGTCGTATGTGTGTTGACTATAGAGCACTAAATAGGATCACTATCAAGAATAGGTTTCTTGTTCCACGGGTAGCAAACCTATTTGATAAGCTAGAAGGGTCCAACAACTGCTTCAGTAGGATTGACCTAAAAAGTGGCTATCATCAAATAAGGATAGTTGATCAAGACATTGTAAAGACCGCATTTTGCACTACGTTTGGTCTTTACAAATACATTGTCATGCCTTTTGGCTTGACTAATGCACCAGTCACATTCAACCGCTTGATGGAGAAGCTATTCAAGCCTCACTGAACCTTCAGTGGAGTATTCTTTGATGATATTATCATCTACTCTAATTCATTAGACGAACACAAGCAACATCTTCAGGTAATATTTCATGTTCTAAGAGAGAAAAAACTTTAGTTAATCGAAAGAAAAGTGAATTTTTCTTACAAGAGATTCAGTATTTAGGTCACATTATCTCTCAAGATAGCATCCACATGGATCCATCAAAGCTAGAGGTAATAAAAGGATGGCCTAAACCAAGGAATCTTCATGAACTGAGAAGCTCTATAGGTATGTGTGCATACTATAGATGCTTTATAAAAAAGTTCTCACAAATTGCGGGACCATTACATGACCTAATAAAGAAAAACGTTAGGTATGCATGGTCTGCCATAGAGAACAATTCTTTGAAAAAGCTTAAATAAAAGCTTGTCTCTCAACCTATGCTTACACTGCCAAATCTCTCAAAGCCATTTGAGGTCCAATGTGATGCTTGTGGTGATTGCCTTGGAGTTGTTTTGCTCCAAGAAGGGAACAGCATAGCCTATGAAAGTCCAAGGCTCAACCTTGTTGAGCAAGCTCTAGGCATATATGAAAAGGAAATCCTTGCAGTTCTACATGCCTTAGACTCATGGAAGCACTATTTATTGGGGACCCCTTTCATTCCGCGAACGGATCACCAAAGTCTTAAGTACTTCATGACGCACACCAAGCTCTCCGACAAACAAATGAGGTGGGCAAATTTTCTTTTGCAATTTCATTTTCATATTGCTCACATTGTTGGCAAGCATAAGCAAGTAGCCGATGTACTGTCAAGACTACCAAGAGTGAATGCGGTTTCCATAGCAACTCACAATGATCTATCTTCAATGATAGATGGGTATGCTATTGATCCCGATTTTAGAGATGTGATTTCAGCCCTTGCACTAGGTAAGAAAGAGGAACCATTTACTTTACAAGATGGTTATCTTCTCTATGGAAATAGACTATGTGTTACTAACTCACTACGTGAGAAAGTAATGTATGAATCTCATGTTCCTCCTTATGCGGAGCATAGAGGGATTCATTCTACCTTAAAAGGGAATGGAACATATTACTATTGGCCTACCATGAAAGCAAACATACAAGAGTATGTTTCTAGATGTGTGGTATGCCAAAAGACAAAGTTTAATAGAGGGAAGCAAAAGTTTGATAGTCTACTAAAAGACTATGTAACAAAGGTAGATCAAAGGTCCCAATGGGAGAAGTACTTACCCTTAGTGGAATATGCCTACAATAATACTGTACATACTTCCATAGGAAAAGCACCGTTCAAGGTAATTGAGGAAAGATAAAAAAGTCCCTTGCTACTTAAGGTACACAAGAAGATCTTCGCTGCTGCTACAGATGAGTATAGTCGATACCTACAAGAATCTTTCCAAAAGATGAAGGATGCTATCTCTATCTCACAGCAAAGGCAAAAGGCTGCTGCTAATAAGAACAAAAGATCCCAAGCCTTTAAAGAAAATGATTGGGTCTTATTAAAATTTCCCAAGGATCGATTAAGGCATACGATGATCAAGAATCCTATGGGACACCAAAAATACTATGCTAAGTTAGCAAAAAGGTACTATGGTCCCTTCCAGATTCTTAGGCCAATCAATGATATGGCCTATCAAATCAAGTTTCCCAACCATTGGCTCATACACGATGCTCTCCATATGAGCCTACTAAAGTCTTACAAAAGAGAGCCACCTCAAGAACCAACTATTGAAGACCTACCGGAGATCAAGGACCAAGAAGAGGTGTTGCACCCGACTCCATTCTCCAACATGAAGCCAAGATATTAAGAGGCGGTAAGACTATCCGAGGATATCTTATTGTGAGGTCCCCAACCCCAAGAAGATTGGGCCGACTTGATAGATGGCCCTCCTTTATTCTCCTTTTCCATTGACGACACCCTACTTTGTTTCCACAAAGTAGAGATACAAGCAACAGAAGAGAGGGAGTCCTCTATCCATTATTTACGTGGTTATAAGGGTCATACGCCACAAGCCAAGTCGATAAATCTAGGATTCTAATAAAGTTGTTGCCTAACATAAAGATGAAATCCCATTGACATATTTAGAATCCATAAACAACGTCTTTTTCCCCACGTTTAAGAGGCACGGCCACCATCCATAAACCATAAATATGATATGAGACTAAATCTAAACTAAATAGTAATCTTGTGTCACGTAGATTTGGGTCATCTTGACTCTTGGAACAATGAGTCTCTAATTTCACTTCTCTCAATAAGAGGGAGTGGAGAGTTTCTCAACTAATCAAGACCACCCATCCTTGACTGGCACCCTGAGCCAAACCCCCACTTTCCACCCCACACTCACACTACAAGAGGTTGTGTGCTCTTGTGACGCTGTTAGCGACGGAAATACACTGGGTTTTTATAACCCCCGGCGTCGCTAAAACCGTCGCTAATAGCGTCGCTACGAGAGCGTCGCTAAATACGTCGATACGAGAGCGTTGCTATATGCGTCGCTATAGGCATCGCGATATGCGTCGCTATATAGAGACGCTCATAGCGACGGTCATAGCGACGGTTATAGCGACGTTTACACAGAAGTCTATAGCGACGCTTATAGCGACGCTTATAGCGACGTTCCAGAGCCATAAATAGCGACGGTTATAGCGACGCTCGAGAGAAATTTTTTTTGGTGACAGGGCATTGAATGCCCTGCCACCCATCAACCATATTGTACTTGATTCACTTTTTAAAAAAAGTGCAAGGGTAGATAATAGACCCAAAATAGTCACCCACAAGACGCATTGTTTGCAAAATTGACAAGCGTAAAATTGACAATTGTACACATCATAGGCAAAATGAATTGATTGGAAAATGTAATAATGACAATTGTACAACATCATGGGCATAAAGAATTGATTGGCAAAATGAACTGCGGTGACAAATGTAATAATATACATGGTTCAAAAAGACGTATAAAATCCGTCTCATGATACATAAGCTATGAGAAACCCTAAACTAATGCTATCTAGCTACGGCTAAAGTGACGTCGTCTAGTCAGACGTCTCATCGCGTCCAAGCGGCGTATCTGTCGGATTCTGCAAAAAAAGACAATAAGACACTTTTCAGTAAGTATAAACATATAACGACATTTATAAAACAATACAAAAAATAGAAAAGAGTAAACCCTAATACTAACCATGCCGCCGCGAGAACTGAGAATGTCCATCAGGGCGTTTAAGCCCTTCCTGCCTGCGTACTCGCGCTCGTACGGTGTGGGATCACGTCCTGTCATCGACCACTGTCAAAACATACAAAGATTTCATTATGTTAGAATTAAAAACTCATAAACCCTAAACTATCGAACATAAAGAGCAATGCAAAAACACTTACAAAATAGGCCTCAAATAATGCCCATCCACCGCTCCCCAAGTGGTACGAGCTTCCTGCCTCTACTCGCGCTCTAGCTGCATCCTTTTGTTGCTTCCACTTGTCGGGATACTCGCGCGCTGCTTTCTTCGCATTCTTCCAATCTTCTTTGGCCAGCCAATCTGGCCTGTTCCACCCATGCTTGATTGCTTTTTGCACTTCGAAACGCTTGTGTTTGCAGTATTCGCGCATTCGAATCTTCATCAGGTCTTCATTGAAGCGCTGATCCCGTGTTGGAACGGGAAACTCATCATGAAGTATGCTGATGACTCTGTCTTGTAAATCACTTGGTACTTCACTCCATTTGTTTAGTATGTAGTGTCTAAACAGCTGAGAGCAAAGACCACGCATGCGCGAGATCACCTTCTTGCCGTCATCATCCATGATGATGCCGCCGCTGAAGTCGATGGAGTAAGGCAAGCCCTCTGGCCAGTGACGCGTGAACCTGGGTGTCCCGGCAGGGGTCTCTAGCGGCGTGTCGATGTGGGTACGGACGTCAGGTTTCTCCATCGGCGTCTGGGCCCCGAAGCGAGGAGTGTCGAGTGGGGTGGCTCCTGGAGGAGTAGGTAGAGGTGTGTAGCTGCTAGGAACAGTGAGCCGCGCAAAACCTGGCGTAGATGGCGATGCTGTGGCTGGTGTGGGGGCAGGCAAAGAAGGGGAAGGTAAAGAGCCTCTTCGAACACGAGGCGGTGTGGAGGCATCGGCGGCGGAATCCCCACAACAACCGCCATCGCCACCACTAGAGCGCCGGTGTCTAGACGAGTGTGAAGATTGTCTCGTCGACACCGAAGCTTCGGAGCGCGCCGAATGCTCCGAAAGAGAGGGAGATGCGGATGGAGTAGGAACGCGCGATGATGCGCCAGAGCGATGACGCTCCACGTACCACTGTCTCTGCTACAGTGACAAAGAAGAAACAAACTCCTCATTATCCATACCTGCATTAAACACACGAATATTTAAACTTAATATTGAATGAATAGAGTAGACAATGACGCAAAGACCATTAAATACAATGACGTAATGACGCATATAAATACAATGACGCAATGAATTGAGTGATAGAAGAGGCAAGTCGAAAACTCAGAATTTTCAATCAAAAGATGTGAGCGCGAGTAGAAAAGAGCGTTATACACCATGGAAGGTACTTAGAGAGCCAGAGCTTTTACAACACGGAGCAAAATTGTTCAAATACAATATTTGTGGATTTAAGAGATCTCTCTCTCATCCTCGCATAACTCATGATAACTTCCTATATCTATATAGAGCTCTCCATTTAAACACATATCCTCTGTTTCATTTTGTAGCTCCTCTGCATGCACCCCATATAGAGTAGTAGCATCTTGATGCTCGTCTGGCACCACCGCAACGGCTTCTGATTGAGCATCTTCTCTGATCTCCTCCATTGATGCCGTTGTGATTGGCACATGGTAGCCTTCATACGTCCTTGCACTACGAGGGGCTACCTCTATGACGTACCACCGGTTTGATGTAGACTTTGTAGGATGAAATATTACCTGCCAGAGCCACATAACTTACATGAGAGCTTTCAAGCACATAACTTGTAAAAGGTAGATTTGCTTCTTCTGTGAGGGTGCCCTACGTGCATTCAGTCTAGGTCCACATGTGACACATACTCTGTATCTGCTTGTTTGAAGCCCTGCATGTATACACATGATAATAGATCAACTATGGGAAAAAACAAGATTTACAGTGTCTGAGTGAGGAGTGTCAATAGATCACCTGAGCATTCTGTTAGCCCGGGATAGTCATGCATGGTCCACATTAGAATGCCTCTGATCAAAGCATTCCGTCATCCTGTGTGTCGGCTCATATCCACCACCTCTATGCCAATCCACAATTGTTGTAGCTCTTCCAATAGTGGACGAAGATACACATCCATATTCCCCACTTTATATCGCCCTGGCACAATCAAGCTTAGCCATAGGTGCCCCTTCTTCGTAGTCAACCACGGGGGAATGTTGTAGTTGACGATGACAACGGGCCATACACTGTAAGATGTTGATCTTTGACCAAATGGATTTACGCCATCCATAGCCAGGCCTAAGCGCAAATTTCGAGCTTCCCTGGCAAAATCCGACCATGTTTCATCTATATGTTTCCAGGCTGCACAATCTGCAGGAATTCGTAGCACACCATCCGAAGATTTATTCTCCTCATGCCATGATGCTAGGGCGGCCATGGACTTACATTCGAAGAAATGCTTGATGCGAGGAAGCAGAGGAAAATGTCGCAAAACCTTTTGTGGAATTTTTGTCCCGTGGAGATCTACTCGATATCTTTCGGAATCACATTTCGGACACTTCTCCATGTCTATGTATTCCCCTCTGAAAAGAATGCAGTCATTAGGACAAGCGTGGATAGAATTGTAATCCATCCCCAAGTTTCGCAAAATCTTTCTTGCTTCATCTCGGGAATCTGGCATCACATTGTCAGCTGGTAGTATGTGCTCTCTAAGCAATCTACACAACATAAAAAAACGATACAGTCGTGTAAAAATCTATCAGATCATTATACATTTAGAGTTTTATTAAAGTAAACTAATTGTAATAGATCACGTAAAAAGCGCTGTGATGCTAGTGTCACTCCATCCAAACTTTGCCTGCATGTTGAGAAGAACCAGGAGTGCTTTCAATCTAGACATACGTGCTCCATTATACAATGGCGTATCGGCTTCACTTTTCATATCATCATAGATAAGCCTTTCTGAATCCATGATCGTCTCGATCATTTCATCAATCTCGGGCTCAAACATTGCCTCGTTGGGAATGTGCTCTGCATGATCATCCCCCGAGCTGTCAGAGGCTACATCTTGTGGCCTCACATATGCTGCTTGACCAAAGCGCTTGCGAACACGTCTATTGGGTTGCAAGATTGCTGCTTGTTGGCCAGCGTCAGAGTCCGACGAGTTATAATTGGCAACAACTCGATCTATAATAGATGGATCGAACTCGCCAAATTCGCGAACGTGCTGCAAAGAAACACGTCTTGTCCGTCGCACAACATGCTTGCATTGATTACAAGGATATAAGACCCTCGTTGAGAGATAGGTGTTTCGGTTGGACGGTCCCACATCCTCGTCACTACTCATAATGAGGATAAAAATCTTATAACCTGGACAAAAAATTTAATATTCTATTGGCATTCTTCGTCTTATCTCTCTCTCTCTCTCTCTCTCTCTCTCTCTTTACCTCACATTCTCTAGTCATGTCCAATCCCCGCACACCTCGGTCTAGAGGTGCACGAAGATCAGAACCACCGGGTTATAATCTCGTCTTTATTGGTCAATACCTATATTTGTGGGTATAAGAAATCTACACACCCACGTCTACATGATACTGCATGTAGTGGACAAAACCCCTTTGCCTCTTCTCTAGCTGTAGCACTTCACAACATCTTAACATCTTTTCACAGTAGATCTTTTCACTGTTCGTCTAACTCTAAACCCTAAATCGTAAGTAATTCTTGCGTGGACTCGATCTAACGTAAATAAGCATAAATCTAACTAAAAATAAACCTAAATCTAATTTAACGTAAGTCTACATCTAACCTAATCTTTAACGTCTTTTGGGATAGTTTCCTACGACGTTAAAACTCTCTTCTTCTTGTGTGTGTGTGTGTGTGTGTGTGTGTGTGTGTGGGTAAACCTAAATAAACCTAAGTCTAATCTAATATAACATAAATCTAAATCTAACATAAATTATGTTATATTAAAAACAAAAAACTAAACTAACAGGGATTATAAGAACCTTAAAACTGATTTAACACATAATTTTTCACATAACTCGGCAAGAGTTGGCATTCTCATCACTAAAGATGTGAGAGTTAACTTCCGGCGGTGACGCTGCCTCATCTCCATCCACATCTGACGACAGCAATTGGCCCTTTAGACCGTTCTTGCTCTTGCTACTAACTTTGAAGTTGCTGTTGAATGACTAGAGGTTGTCTAGATGGTCAATGTGTCGGGGATGTAGTGACTCTTGCCGCCCTGAAGATCCACCTTCTTCCCTATCTTCTGAAGACATTTCACCAGTACTTTTGGATTGACGGAGCCCACCATGAGTGAAGGCAGCAATACCCTATATTCCATTGAGGGCTTTCTTCACCCGCTTCATGCAGGCATCGCAGTCTATGGAGACCTAAATCTAATCTAATATAACGTAAATCTAAATCTAGCGTAAATAAACGTAAATCTAGTTAAAAATAAACCTAAATCTAATCTAATTTAACTTAAATAAACCTAAATCTAATTTAACGTAAGTCTACATCTAACCTAATCTTTAACGTCTTTTAGGATAGTTTCCTACGACGTTATAACTCTCTTCTTCTTGTGTGTGTGCGCGTGTGTGGATGTGTGTGCCAATAAAAAGAGATAAATGGTATAACCTTTCTATCACCCATGCCAAGTATGATAGATTGATTATGCCATTTCCCTCTTGAATAATAGGTCTTGAGTTCAACTCCTCGTCGGCTAGATCTTTAGGTCTTTTAATTTTAATTAGTTTCCTACGACGTTAAATTAGTTTCTCTCTCTTTCTCTCTCAATGTGTGTGCGTTTTTTTGGATCGTATGCATGTTTTCTCTCTCTTTTCCTCTCTCAATGTGTGCGTTTTTTGTTTATGCATGTTCTCTCTCTCTTTTCCTCTCTCAATGCGTGCGTTTTTTGTTTATGCATGCTCTCTCTCTCTTTTCCTCTCTCAATGTGTGTGTGCATTCTTTGTTTATGTATGTGTGTGTGCGTTTTTGTTTATGTTTGTACTCTCTCTCTCTCTCTCTCTCTCTCTCAAAAACACTATGTGTGTGTGTGTATGTATGTGTGAGAGAGAGAGAGAGAGGGAGAGAGAAAGAGGGGAAGGAAACATGAGAATGAGGAGAGGGAAGGAGAATACCTGGCTCTCCTTCCTCTCCTCGTGTGTGTGTGTGTGTGTGTGTGTGGAGAAGAAAAAGAGAGAGAGAGAGAGAGAGAGAGGAAGAGCATTACCTGCTCCTTGCTTGAGGGCGCCGAAAAACTTGGATCTGAGATCTGAGTTTTTGGGCGCGCTCGGTTATTTTTTTAGCCCAGCCGGTGTCGCTATGAGCGTCGCAAATTTCTTTGTAAATTTACGACGCTCATAGCGACGCTGGGAATTTTTTTTTTGAGCGTCGCTGTGTGAGCGTCACTAATATGAATAGCCTCTTGTAGTGAATTTATCAAAACAGTGACAGTTTTATCAAACAGTTCTTTCACTAATCTATGAAAACATATGTTTGTTTCTTGTGTTAGAATCACGTTTCTTGGACAGTTAAAGGGGTTCCCTATGCTTAGCTTCCCAAGTCAACATGAATAACAATGCTGAATTATAAATTAATCTTATCGGATTAGCGATAGGTTTGATTACCTCCTCTGTTTGAGGTTGGATGACTTCGACTTCTTCCACAACCAATACCTCTACTTGAGCAATGTTTGGAGTAGTTGATGCCTTCCTCTTCACCTTTCATGGAGGTGGAGCGACATGAGCGTCCTTTGAGCTTCGGGTCACTCGCTTCGGGGCCATCGTAACGAGGTAGAGAAAAGGGAGAGAGAGAAATAGAACTCAAGAATCCAAAGGGAAACACAACGATGATGGTAGAGAAAAATTGGAGATGGAGATGGCTTGAAGGTAAGAGCTTGAGGGAGGTTGAGGGAGAGGAGGTAGCTCTGACATCAAGGCAAGAGAGCTTCCGCTTCTAAGAGTGTGTGTCTGTCTCCTTCAAAGTGAAGGGAGAGGAGTCTTTATATAGGTTCTCAAGGCCAGCTAAGAATAGAGGGATAAGTTCGCGTACGTTCAACACTCCCAATATATATATATATATATAATTTTTTTTTTTTTTGTGGATAGGGATTGTGATGCATGATTTTGATTCTCCAATTTTAAAAGAAGCTTGGCTTCTAAAACAAGAACTCTAAACTTAACTCCCTTTTCTTTCTTTCCTAAAATTACTCCTCCTTTCCTAAAATTTCTCTCTCTTTCCTAAAGGGTCAACTCTTATCATTAGATACAATCTTGAGGCTTAAGTTTCCCATCAACCTATAGTTTTCAAGTGAATAAGGATCATAATTCATAGTTCAAGAGTCCGATTTTCAATCCGATCGTTTTGTTGAAACGCTTTAAGACCTAACAAAATGTGAACCTTAAATATTTGCAAAAATGTTATTGAAAAATATTAGGTACATTACAATCTTCCCAACTTAGGGATTCGAGATGTCCTCATCTCAAGGAAAAGTGAGGATACTCCTACTTTAATTACAATCATTATGTCTCAAAGGGTGATGTCCTTAATTTGCTTCACTTGCGACTACTATTGATCCATTAACCAATTGTGGACAAGAGTTTCGATAATGTCCCAACTCTCCACATTCAAAGCATCGAACATTCAAGCGTCGATAATCTTGCACATTAGTGGCATAAGATAACTATGGATGACTATCTCTGAAGCTCTGATTCCGTTCAATTCTTCTTGTAATCCCTTGTTACTTCATCAAAGGTTTAGCTCGTAGTAAAGCATCTTGTTCTGTGGTAGGCTTCAGGGCTTCCAATCGCGAGCTAATTGGTTCTCCTAAACCTTGACAAAAGCGAGCTATCTGCTGCTCTATGGTCATTGATGGTGTGTAATGCCTAAGCTTTACAAACTTTGAGTAGTACTCTTCCAAGGATAAGTTGTATTGTTTCAAGCTAAAGAACTCATTCATCTTTATCGCTTCATGGGCAGGGGGTAAGTATCTTTCCTTCACCGCTTGTTTGATTTCCCACCAACTCTGAGAGTTCTCCAACACTCCCATGTCACGACAATGTTGCTTCCACCATACTTTTGCTTGTCTTGATAGACGAAACATCCCTGACATCGCTTGATTTGCAGGTGTGGTCCTTGCAGCAGAGAAGTAATCATCCATAGCTTCCATCCATACTTCTGCATCTTTCTCAATGTCAGCCCTCTCTTTTAAAAGAAGATGGTTGCATTTGTTTGAGCAACAACTTCTTCTCCTGAATCTCCATATAAATAGCATTGTTATGAGGGTTTTCAAACGTAGAAGTGATTTGAGGATTCCCTTCAGTGTACATCAATGTTTATAATAATTCAAATCAATAGGGTACTTTCCAAACTTAGACTTATTCAATCCACTAAAAACTCAATCGTATGACTTAACTAATCATTACTTATTTGATTCATTAAAACTCAATCACATGACCTAACTAATCTTGACTTAACCAGTCCATCAAGCTTAGTCACATGACTTAACTAGTCATGATCACATGACTTAGCTAGTCATGGGTTATCCAATCACATGACTTAACCAATCATGGCTCATTCAAGCCTTCAAAAAAATCACTTTCATGACTTAACTAGTCAAACAATTTCTTTGTAAAAAAAAAACTCAATCTTCTATTAAAAAAATCATCAAAATTTCATATAGGGGTCTACAAAAGAGATCGCTCCATGAGCACACATAATAGAGGTTTCGACCATAACTATGGTACACGTCAATCGACATAACATAATATCTCTGCGAGTCCGGTAATGGGTATAGAAAACCATACACGTGAGGAAGCTTGAAGTAGTCAATTTGATCTCTTTAACCTAGGTTTTGATACCAATTGTGAGGTCCCCAAGCTCGAGAAGATTGGGGCGACTTGATAGACGGTCTTGCTTTATTCTCCTTTTCCATTGATGACACCCTACTATGTTTTCACAAAGTAGAGATACGAGCAAAAGAAGAGATGGAGTCTTCTATCCTTCATTTACGTGGTTATGAGGGTCATATGCCACAAGCCAGGATGATAAATATAGGAGTCTCACATGAAGATGAAATCCCATTGACATATTTTGAATCCATAAACAACGCCTTTTCCCCAAGTTTAAGAGGCACGGATGCCATCCATAAACCATAAATATGATATGAGACTTAATCTAAACTAGATATTAATCTTGTGTCACGTAGATTTGGGTCATCTTGACTCTTGGCATAATGAGTCTCTAATTTCACTTCTCTTAATAAGAGGGAGTGGAGAGTTTCTTGACTCATCCAGACCACCCATCCTTGACTGGCAACATGAGCCAGTCCCCCACTTTCCACCCCACACTCACACGTTTTACCACACTATTTAACATATACAAACAATGTTCCTTAATTAATTCCAAACTCAGGTTCTTTTATACAGTCCTTCAAACAATACCAAAACAATTCAAACAAGGCATAATGAAGAAAGCCCTATTATTCAATAGAAATAACATTTCCAATTTCTCATGAGTTGCTGCTACCCACAAACTTTCTCTGTCTAACCAACAAAGCCTTTGCAAAGGATTTATTCGCTAACCACGAATTGCGCAACCTTCCCATCTCGCTAACCGCGAGGCATCCCGCTACCCGCGAGGCTTTGTAGAGACTTCGAATAAACAATTATGTCATCAAAGATCACTCTTGTTTAAGCTTAATGTTTAATCATTTATGTTAACCAATTAAAGGTTGATGGAGCATTAGTAAACCCAAATGCCATTACTAGATATTCATAATATTATAAACCAAATTGCGTGTGAAACATGGTGTTATGTATGTCATCTGGTACGATTATTACCTAACAATGGCCACTTTTAAGGTCAATCATACTAAATTAAGAAGAAAATTGAATCTTGTTAAAGATATCTTTGATGTGAGGGACTAGAAACTTGTTCTTAATTGTGTTCTTGTTTAGTGCATGATAGTCTACACACATGTGGTAATATATTTCCTTATTTTGCACTAGTAACATAGGAGAACAAAAAGCACATGAGCTAGGGTGTATCATCCCTTTTTCCATTAGCTCAGTCACTTACGATAAAATATCAAGTGTTGTGCATGTGATACATAATAAGGGAATTTATTAGGAGGAGAACTTCTTGGCACAACCTTGATTCTATGATCATTATATCGTTATAAAGGAGGTAACTCATCAAGGATAGAGTCATAAGAAAAATCATTTTACTCCTCAAGGATAGACATATGGTTTTCTTTAGAGGTGGGTCATGGGTCACCATTAGAGGCAATAAAATATTTGGTAAATACGGTATATGTAAAAATAGATGACTTTATTGATTTCTAAATAGCTTCATCAGATACAACAGGAATAGAATTCCCCTTATCTTTAGTCTTAATGTTAATATTCCTACCTCTATAAGTAAAAGTTTGATCTCTTTGGGAAATTCTAGTGAGTCAGTGTACAATAAAAACATGGTGTCCCTAAGATCACATCTTTAAGCAACAAGGGTGAAATCTAAAATTCCTCTTTGTCCACATTACCTTGCACATGGAACCTTAGCTTTCTAATTACCAAAGTAGCTGGAACTTGTTGCCCTTAGCTTGGCCCACATTACCTTGCACATGGAACCTTAGTTTTCTAATTATCAAAATAATGGGAACTTGTTGCCCTTTGAAATCTCCCCTTTCTTCAAATGTAGGTCCCATCCTATTGATCTTTATACCCAGCTTTTGAGCACTTGCTCAATTTAGATAAATTTTTGAATACATCTAAAACTAAAAAGTATAAGAGAACTTTGATCGCGAATCTTGCCCCATGAGAAACATAGCTTTAAAGCTTTATCATCTACATGCATATCAGAAAGAATGGTAGAAACTCATGGAGAATCCTTCTTAGTCCTTTTAGATGGAAAAGTACAATAGGAGTGTCCTTGCTCTACATAGTTGTAGCACCACTTCTCCTTCTTATATCATTAACTATGTTCATTAGATATCTTATTTTTTCCTTTGTTGACTCTCTTATCCTTCTTGTTACCATCATTCTTTTGGACTTTAAAGGATACCTATTGAAGGAACCCCTTTCAAATTTCTCCAAGGTCTTGGATGCCAATCTCTGCTATTGGAAAGATTTTAGCAGAAATTATTGAGTGATGTATCACCTTGGAGATGGTTCTGGGCTTTCATGCATTCATACATGCACTCATGTTGTCATAAAAGCTAGCACAAAATTGTTACTATTCCTCATAGAATTTAATTCTTTTAAGATAATGGATTTGAGATGACGGTCCCAAACCTTGTCCAAATACTTTTGAATTGTTTCTCCCTTCTTGAGATGGAGCCCTTGCCAAGCCATGAGAGCATTACCTCATACTTCATTGGTAAAAAATTAGGTCAAGATAGCTTGCCTACACTTCTTCCAAGTCTTTGGTGAAATTCCCTGAGCTCTCATGGCATCCAACCATTGAGGATCATACTTTTGGAGATACATATCCACATGATGTAGCTTAGATTTCTCCGTGAAATGTTAATATCCAAAAGCAACATTGAATCATTGAAAAGTTAAGAACTTGACTTGTATTAGCAAAAGTACCATCAAAGGAGATGAAGGTAGCACTCTTTCCACATTCTTTGAACTTTTAAAGCTTATGACATTGCTCCCAAGATGATAAGTCCCTTACAATGATGATGCTTCTTGGTGGGGGGAGAGAAATATGAAGTAGTGCTTGATTCTCCCGAATCATAAGAGGGAAATCTTGATGACAGAGACGAGATGTCTCTTCTTCCTTATTAAGAACATCCCCTTTTGCTTTGTGCACTCTTGTAAGAAGTGCAAGAATCATAGCTTGGACTAGTGTGATGCCTCTTGAAAGATCATGCAAGAGAACAAGGAGAACATCATCTTTGAGATATGCCATTTGATGAGTGCTCCTTTTATTCACCAACTTTGATCACTCTATCTAGGAGAGTTTTGATCACCAACAGGTGCCTCTTCAATTATAGGTAGTATTAAGAAATTTTCCTTCAGTAATGCTTGCGCTAATGGCTACAAGAAGAGATTACCTTAAGCTTCTTGTAACCTTTGTGCCAAGTAACAATCCTCTTGGGTCCCTTATAAAAAAGCACCATCCTCATCGAGCTTGGTGTCATGCAAATCGATATCATATTTTTTGTTATCAGACATGGTGTTGCCTCCTCACCTTATGCAATTGCCTTTGCACAAGAATCATCTTGGAGGTGAGTCCTTAGACCTTGTTCCTTCAAGAGAAGAAGAACCCCAAGCTATGATATCAATAAAACCAAAGTTGAAATTATCTCTTTTATTAATTGAGTCGTTAGCAATAATAGCTGCACTAATCCATGAGAACCTCAATAATAGCTAATTCAATAACTACATATAGAAAACAAAGCATGCATATCATTGAAAAAGGCCTCAAGTTTTTAGCAAACCAAGGAAACCTATGAGAAAAGGAGTAGTGTTCATGTAGATGAAGCCTAGAGCTCAAAGATATCCATAGACTATGTATCATAATAGCTATAAGGGTAGGCACATAAGCATGAAGTAGATGATGAGATAAGAGAGGATGAGCATTTAGATCTAGGTGGGGATTATTAAAGAGGCTCCCATGCACCAAAGTGTCTAGCAAAGAGAGATATGTGATCCCTCATGTACACTTTAAAAAGAAAGGAGAGGTGCAAGATATAGTTGATAGAAAGGACACACACACACACACACACACACACACACACACACACACACACACACACACACACACACACACACACACACATTGCTAGGGTTAGTGTGTTAATAGCCTTGGTTATTATTGACTCGGGGCTATTTGACCTAGGGAGCCCTGGGTGAATTATAATAGTAAGTTCAAGTGATTGATATTTTTGGAGGTGCCTTAAATTGCACCTAATTATTCATAGATAACTAAGGGTTATGAAAAAAGGTCGGCGGCCTGGATCTATCATTTTGCATTAAATCATATTGGCCCTCCTGCATTATCTAAATAACCTCTGTCTTCCCCCCCTCTCTCTCTCTGTCTCTCTCTCTCTCTCTCTCTCTCTCTCTCTCTCTCTCTCTCTCTCTCTCTCTCTCTCTCTCTCTCTCTCCATTTCCCTCATTCTTTGTACACAACTACGATGCAGTTGAAGCTGGGACCACCTCATCACTATGAAGGAATCTGGTCACTAAATGTAGTGGTGCTATTGTATCATCTTCCTCTTGAAGCTTGACCTACCACACTACTGTAAAGTGAAACGGCCTCAGGATCCCCACCTTATAAAGGTGATCTTTCATGCTCACTTAGTATTGGTATTGTGTGTCTCTAGTGAGTGTGTGAGTGACTTTGTGATTGAGATTGTGAGGCTCTTACCCACAAGAGGTAGAAGGTAGTAATTGGGTATATGGCTAAAGGCAAGGATAAGCATGCTATTGTCAAGTGGCTACTCTGATTACTTCCTAGGTGACTTATGGAATTACTATGGACTGTTGTCCAAATGGTGTGGTCTGATTTACTTGATGTTGTGGTGCTTTTCCTCATGCATATACTCTTATGTTACTTCTGTTGTGCCAGATATGGCTATGACATGGTTTGTTTATTCACCTTCAGGAAAATCTGTCGATGTGTTGTTGAATCGTAAAGATGTGCTTTTGTCTGTAGCTGCGGCCTTCTTTCTTTTCAAAAAATAAGGTTTTTCTCTGCCGTTGCATATATATGGTCCTATCAATGGCTTGGATTGTTTTAACATTGAAAGAGGGTAGACTCTATCAAGACTGGATGAATGGTGCCTTAATATTATGTTTGAAGGTCTTCTTACTATTTGGTGAAGGCCCCTAAATGGTAAGGTTGACCTACCTATTGGGTGAGAAACAATGGCTTGGCATAGGTATGAACTGGTCATTGGTAGGAGGTTGATTGTTATTGTACCTTTGTTTAAGTTAGATCTTAATGCTTAAAATCTTTTCTTAACACTTGGTGAAGGTACATACAAGATAGGGTAGACCTACTGGTTTGTAAGAGAGTATGACCTAGTTATTAGTTTGTTTAAAATGTACCACCGCAACAAGATTATACTATTGATGCACTTATGGTTGGGATACCAAGCTTACTATTCTTGCTCAATTAAGGTATATTCCATCTGAATATTGTGATCCCTTGAAAATTTTCTCAACTGGCCATACATGGTTTGTACTTCTAAGTTTGGTATTGAGCATACTACTCTTGCTCAATTATGACTATACCGTTTGAGGATTGTGATCCCTTGAGGAGCTACTCTACTTGGCCGCACATGGTCTGTGCTATTGAGTTAGGACCTGAGCTTTTTAATTTTGCTCAATTAAGTTCTAAGATGGCTTAAGTTTGTGTTAAAACTGCTCAAATTGGACGTACATGATTTTGATGATTTTTTGGGGATTATGTTATGATTGCTTAGCACCAATTATGGTTATGAGTATGGTGGGAAATGGTAGATAAGCTCCCTTGACGAGATGCTCTACTTGGTCGTACATGGTCTGCGCTATTGAGTTAGGACCTAACCTTTCTAATTTTGCTCAATTAAGGTCTAGGCCGGCTTAAGTTTGTGTTAAAACTGTCCTAATTGTACGTACATGATTTTAATGGTTGTTTTGGGGTTGGGTTATGATTGCTTACGACCAATTATGGTTATGAGTATGGTGGGAAATGGTAGATTATGGTGCATAAGGTTACAAATAAGCCACTCCTGAAACTATAAGCGGTGGATTATTACTTTGAGGGTATGACCATAATGGCTCTGTTACCTAGATTTTGGAAGTAATATGATACCACAAAATATACCCTCTATATGTTTAAGGGAGTAGCACTTATACTTACTACCTTACATGTGGTTTTGACTCTAACCTCCGTTTATGTTACAGGTGACTCCAAAGTATAGAATGATTGCACGTACGAGCACTATCATTGACCCTAAAAAAATCACGACAATTAGTGCCAAAATCTCTAAAGTCAAGAGATAGGCATATGCGGCCCATTTCGAGGCTAAATTGCCCCATAAAACTCGTCTACGACCTTATCTCATGAGAGCTTGCAAAGAAAAAGGAGCTCCAAAGGGTGTTTTTCTCCCTTGGTAAATGAAACTATCTCTAAATAAATTGTGTAGCTTCACCTTTCTTATTATTTATCTTTGAAAAAAAAGAAAGAAGGCCCTCCCAATAATAAAGAAGGCCCACAAGGTATCAACCTCGACAATATCCTAGGATACCTAAGTAGTAGGTATACAATAGAACAACATTGAAAGGTGCTAAAGTCTACCACAATTCTCAAGAGGATACAGAACAAAGATCGATCTCAAAGAATCTTTGTCTTAGACAAGGGTTATACACAGGCTATACAAAGATCTGGCTACCATTCAACCACAAACCAAATGCAACTACATCAGACCTGCATGAGGTCTCGAGAACTTAACAACACCTAAAATGAAGCAAAGTCAACAATGGAGATACAAAGGTCATCGAGATATTTGGATTCCTAAGTCTTCCAATGCTCCTAGTCAAAAGCCAAATGCCGACAGTGAATAGAGTCCTACAACAACATCAAAGACTCCTATCAACATGCCTAATTGGAGAATCAAACAAATAATGGAGTCTTCAGAGTCAAAGAAGGACAATCAAAACAACGAGAATATAGATTCAAAGATGATAAAACAGGTATGGCAAAATCCACCTTCAATGCCAATCTGGTCCTTCACTAATCCTCTTTTTGAGGATTCAAGCTTACTTTTACTTGAAGAAAGTTTTGTAGTAAGCACAAAAATGTAAAGAGTCAAGTCACCAAGGTGTAAAAAACACTCTTTGGCATAGTTAGAGCCGGGCTACTGAGCCATAAAATGAGCAAAGCATTAGTCCCAAAGATTCAAATTGTAATAAACTATGCGCTAAGAGTCATAGTTATTAGGCTTATTCTCAAGTTGGAAGAGTTGAGCATATTGTTAGAAGCTGGACACACCCCACGACATCTAACTACTCGGAGGACTATTATTTTTTGTAATTATTCATTCACTGAGGAAAACCTTATTTTTCACCTTGTAATTATTGGGACTTAGAGAAGTTTCCAGATTGTATCCCAGTTTTGATAGTTAGATTGAGTAGATGGTTCATTTTGGAACTTTAGGGTTTGAGGAATTGTAAGGTATATATACCACTTTTTGACCTTAATGAAAAACCTTTTGTCATTTTAAACAAGTTTGAAGTCTGTGAGTGAGTGTACTGTGTACGAGAGAGAGTGTGTGAGCTTCATCTTGACACTACGTATGCTCCGGAGGTCGGAATCGAGTGCGGAGACGTGCAGCGTGTTGCCCCCGACTAGAGCTACACACCGATACCAACATTGCGCGCGTACGGTCCGGCTTTGTGAGATTCTTCTACGAGCTTCATCGGTTGTTTGGGTGAGCATACGTTGTTCAATTTTGCATTGCAGCATATCCACGCATTCACATTGAGTAGAACTACACATTAGGCACTTTAGATTTCGAAAACGAAGACCTGCAGATTTCGGCCAGACATCCTACGTGTTTCTGCACTAGGTGGTTTGGGTCGGGATTTTGGTTCATAGACCTTAGGGAGAGCAACCTATTGGTATTAGTAGGGTCTCCTTTAAGTTCTATGGTGTTTCGAGATTGTTTGATGGGTGTTCAACTCTAGGAAGCGTTGTAGGAAGTTTCCTCTTTTGCACTCTTGAAGGCTGTGACTTAGACAATTGGTAGAGACCACTGTAGGAATTAGTTAGGAGTCGGTTGAGTGTAGGTTGACACCTTATGCTTGCTTCCACGTGCCTGCGGGTCGAGCTTCATCCTTAGCTGACATTACATGTTAGGTGAGTTCTCGCTGTGCTGACGTCCGTCGCGGCGTATCCGTCCAACATTGGCGCCGCTGCCGGGGACGAAAACCTTAGGTAGGTGACCGAGACTAATCGTTGAGGATTGGGATTTTTGGCTTGCCAAGAGTCTCGATTTACAATTAGATAGGATCAGAGCGTGGAGAACTCTCTAGGTCTTAGAGGGAGTCTAGGAAGCGTGTGTCTGGCTTAGATCTTTCGACTTAGGTAGATGAGGTTGACTTAGGTAGTTTTAGGTAGTAGTCGAGTTCTAGAGTAGGAGTTCGAGTGGTAGAAGCGCTGAGAGGAGAGCTTGAGAGTCCGAAGAGGCCAAAAAGAAACCAAAAACACCATTATCACCATTTTACATGATAGATAGGAGTAGAGTAAGTAGGACATTATGATTCAAGATCTAGAGCATTTCATGCATGTACACTTGCTTGGTAGAATCATTACAAGTTTTTAAAAGACGCAAAAAGATGCAAAAGTGTGTTTGAAAGCCTAATTGAATTCCAAAAGTTACTTTGAGTGTTTCTGATAGATCTATAGAGCATCAGGAGCATTCCTGCCAGAAAAAACTTTAATTTTGAGCCAGGAGACATCCTACGCATAGGATGTCTACAGGCCAATCTGGGAGGAATTTTGGGATTTTGAGTTGACCAGTGTGTTCAGGAGATAAGGTTTACCCTAATTTCAACTGGAAAGTGGAAATTTGGCCATATCTTGACAGGATAAGGCAGATAGACTGAAATTGCTAGACATCCTATCCAAATAGTGCCAAAACATTATTTTGAGACCAAAACCATAAGATGGATGCATGAGCATGTCTTGCATGATATATTGAGTGACTGAAAGGGGTTTCACCTCATTTGGGTAAGACAATTGGGTTCAAAGCGGACTTTG
Organism: Adiantum capillus-veneris; assembly: GCF_014529385.1. Lineage (NCBI taxonomy): Eukaryota > Viridiplantae > Streptophyta > Polypodiopsida > Polypodiales > Pteridaceae > Adiantum > Adiantum capillus-veneris. The sequence goes on from NC_140960.1 coordinate 59,800,793, forward strand.
GCACTTTTGACTAAAAAAGCAAAAACAGCTGAAATTTGGGACTTTTGACATCCAAAACAAAATCTAAGCATACCACTGGGTTACTGACATCAAAGGGAAGCTGTGGGACAAATTTGGGATCAAACAGGCCAAAAAGACATCCTACACGTAGGATGTCTTCTGAGTGATTTTGGACTCCAAACTGAATTCTGAGTATACCAAAGTGATCAGCAACTCAAGGGGAGCCTAGGTTTTGAGTTTGAAGCCATTCTGATGAAATAGACATCCTACGCGTAGGATGTCTAATGCAAGAAATTGAAGCCAAACTTTGACTTTGAGCATAGTAAGGTGTTATATAGCCTAAGGCAAGCCTCCTAGTCAATTTTGGTCCAATTTGGAGTTGATTAGACTAATCACTACCATCAACAGGTCGTCAGAACAGATTTCTGACTCTTTGACCAGCTAATAGGTGTCCAAATCAAAAAGTAAAAGCATCTGTAAGCTTAGAACAACAAGAGGAAACAATAGTGCAAAAATCCAGGCAAAACACAACAGGAGACATCCTACGCGTAGGATGTCTATTGGGGTATACTGTAAAGAAAATTTGACCTGGCATAGACAATGAGGTTCCATTTGGCTTAAGGGTTCCAGAACTTCTTTCAGAAGTGAATTTAGACCTTGTTTGCCCATTTGACGAAGCAAAGACTGAATTCATACTTTTTCGCGTAAATTGACCAACATCTGAGGGAAGTACTGTTTCAGATTAGCAAACCTAATCCAGAACATCAGCAATGTAAAATACAGTAGTGGTTGAGATTAACTCTCCAGTTATACCAATCATTACTAAGATAACCTCTAGCAAATAAATGCTTTAATTCGATTGCCAAAATTAAAACGCTTGTGTATAGGTATATTCAGCAACAAAGCAAGAAGTTGTGCAGAAACTGACCCATTGCCAGGTGAGTCGTTGAATTTGTGATAAATTGCATTAAGTTTGATGAATTTAAGATCAGGAAGATACATTGTTAGAGACCATAAAGTGGCAGGTGACCAAAGTAGCTTAGTGTCCACCGAAGAGAGTGTAACTCACGCAAGGCTAGATCCGCTAGCACCGATTATTGAGGAAGGTAGTGATACTGACACTTCATCAGACAAATATTTCTTCATGATGGGTAGTCAACAGCCAGGAGGTTTCACCTATGATGGACCTATGCGAGGAAGAAGCACCTCCCAAAATCCTTTGAATGATTCCAAGCTCATGGTGATCTTCTTAGAGGGAACAAACTCAAGAGGAACCCTAGTCTATTCTGACTATCGAGGCCGCAAGTGCATTTGTATCGAAGAGAGGCCAGCTCAAAGATTGGAGATAATCCGAGTGTATGATGATGGAGATAGATTCTGAAACGAAAAGGGGAACCACTATTTAATAGTTAGTAACCTTGAAGATTACAACAGACATGGAGATAACGTGGCTCAAGAGAAAATGGTTTCAGAAACTCAAGAACCGCCACCAAACATTGATCAACCCGGAGCTATTTTTATGCATGATAAGAAAACAACCAGGGTTCCATCTTATAACAAGAATGTGGGAATCTATAAACATGACAGCGAGGGTATAGTCTCTTACTTTCGCAGCAAAGAACCATACATAAACAAATTAAGCAAAGACAAGGTTCTTTACTTATTCTCTTATGAAACTGCTACGGGGAAGGGCATAGTTTTTGTTGATAGATACGGACAAGAATACCAACGTATTCTCCCAGAGGAAGTAGAGAGAGCAACAGGTCCAAGATTATCAGCATATGCCCCTGAGGAATTACCAAGAGCCGTCCACACCCCAAGCAAGTCAACGAATCCTTTTTCAGATGAGTATGACACTACCTCACATTCCACCCGACCGCAAGCATTCAACAACCAAGACCAACCAGCAAACCAACCATCATTGCACGCATGGCTTCGACAGAGTGCAGCAATGGAACCAGACCCAAATCGATATGGTTATCAAGCTGCACGAGGGCTCAAGGATTTGCAAGAACCACCACTCTATTCAAGGTATCAAGCAGAGAGTAAGCCAAAGACACAAGGGTCGACAGAGCCTAGAGGACCACCCATAGAACGAGCTCGCAGAGAAGAACCACCTCCAGCGAGAACCGTTAGAAATTATGGCTTAGGAGAACCATTGGGAGAGAAACCAGCCTATTACAGAAGGCCTGAGGAGGTGTATTGACTGGGACGGGGTGATCCAATGATGAGGTTTGTAGACCATCGCAGAATTAGACCTTCTCAAGTGCAAAAATGGGTAAACAAGAAATACACAGGAAGCAGAGACCCAAGAGATCATGTAGCAGCCTTTGTGCGTGTAATTAGAGCCGAAGAGGTGTTAGATTTTCCCACCCAATTTGCAGGGTTTGGACTAACCCTAGAGGATGATGCTGCCACTTGGTTTGACTCTGTAGAGCGTAGAGACTTTGAGTCGATGGAGGAAGTGTTTGACGAGTTTATTGAGGAATTCTCTCAAAGGGGAATAGCTCATAATACCGTCTCACAAATCCATAAATTCAAACAGAAAGATGGAGAATCTGTACGAAAGGCAGCCCTAAGACTAAAAAGATATGTTAAGTTCTGTCCTGTTGAAGAACTGCCAACTCAGTCCAGACTTATGTTGATATTCATCCAAGGAATAAGGAATGCAGATCTCCAGAAAGACTTACATATGAAAAGGAGCGCGACGTTGAATGAGTTGACCAAGGAGGCTCTGTACCTTGTGGGCAATTGTGCGGTCTACAAAGAAGGGGAGTTCAAGGACCTTGATGATGATTCGTCTTCATGGCAAAGTGGAAGCAAGTCTTCTAAGACAACACCGAAAGGAGAAGTAGCGGTAAACTTGGAGCAACTTGTAGATGAAGTGCTAAAAAAGATCAACTTGTACACCAAACCCCATGCTAAACAGTTCAAGTGGTGTGCTATTGAAAAAAAATGGACAAACCATGGGACCGAGGAATGTTATTATAACAAGGGATATGTGAGAGAGAGACCTTACGCTCCCCAAGCTCCAATAGCTTCCCCTCAAGTTCCACCGATGCCTAGATATCAAGCAGGCAACTTACCAGGACCTGTAGGTGTAGAAAGACCACAACCGGTGTTGGGGCAACAACCACCCTTACCAGGATTATGACCAGTTGGTATAAGATACACACCAACAATAACTGAATCAGAGGAAAAGGCTTTGGTGAATATGCATGCATATTATGAAGATCCCAATGGATATGCGGAAAACCCTGTCTATTATCCACCGGAAAAACCCTCGATGCGAGAACCATGGAGAATGATAGGGAATCAAGGACCACCAACTGCTACACAGGCCGTAGGAGAAGGAAGATATAGCCTAGATGAACGAACATTGATGTTCATAGCCAATGGAGGCATGGGTGGACAGAGACATGCTTACCAACAAAGAGGGGATCAAGGAGCACCTCAACAACCCAAGGGACCCTGCTGAGAGACTGAGAGACTGTCCTCATGATGAAATCATTAGAGTCAATGCGTATTGCCCAGAATGTGGAATTACTCATTTGATTCCCGATTGCCCTAAAAACCCGAACAAAGGAGCAAAAACCACCTTGAACATGTTAGAAATAGTACCTTCCAGTGGAGGATTGGAAAATGAAACAATCATACCTATTCAGGCGGTAACACGGGCCCAAGACCAAAGAAGGACGAACAAACCCATAGTTGAAGAACCAAAAACCGATGCCCAAAGTTCAGAAATGAAAAATTAGAGAAGCACTTGGAAAGCTAGAAAGGCGCATAGGAAGGCCAGGAAGGAACGAGAGCAAACAGCCCTATCTGAGGAGTTGAAACATACAAAGAACAGATTGGAGCGGTTAGAGGATCTAGCTAGCTTAAGCTCACACACCACAACAATCATAGCACCCAAGGAAATAGCAGAGCCCAAAAGTGCAGGATCAGGAGGATCTGTACTGGCAGACAAGGTAAACGAGTAGTTGTATGCACTTCTAAAAGCTTATGAAGCTCGACTTAAAAAGAACCAAACTCAGGAGCAAAGGTGGATGACTTATCCATATGCAGAAATAGAAAAACAGAGGTTGGATATATGTAAAAAGATGATCGAGACGGCTCAATCATTGATGGAAGACCCACTCGGTAAACCGGCAAATTGTAATGAAGCACCAACTCCAACCCCTATCCAACCAACATTAGAGAAACATGAGGAAACAAATGAAAGACTCACTAATGACTATGAGTCCAGAGGAGAGCCTATCATAGTGCCAAATACCACCGATGGGGCAAGTGACGGGTTCCAGCCTAAAATATTGGCAGAAATGAGTAAGGACTATAAAGGTCTAGATGATCTGTGGAAGCAAATCCGTGAGGCCAACGAGGCTAATAGGATGAGTAACCACCTGAATAGCGCGAGAAAAGAAAAGAATGTGATCTTACCTCCTATTGAAGAATTTGAGGCAACGTCGCAAATGAACTTTGAGATACATTCACAAGGGGGAGATCAAGGATCAATTAGTTCGGGGCACAGCCAACTAGACTCTTTGAGAACTTTACCCTCTTACCTAGGAGAGTACGAAGCTAAGTGGGAAGTGAGAGAAATCCCATCTCAAAGACTTTATTCTAACAAGGTGATGGATTCGCAAGGATTGATTGAGTTGTTATCCACTCCGGTGGCATGCACAATCACGTTAGCAGAACTCCTAAGGTTAAGGCCAAACATGTGGACCACAATAGGAAAATGCCTAGAAAAAATTGAAGTGAAACACCCCACCTTGAAGCTACAAGAAGGGATCAGAGAGTTGGACAGACCTCAACTAAACACTAGGCCAGTACCATTGAATAAGGTTGGAGAATATTGCAAGGGAGAAGACGGAAACACTACGCTACCAGTAGAATTCCAAGGAGTAGTTTCCAAAGCTATTCTTGACAATGGAGAGGGAGTTGCTATCGCCACCAAAGAAATCTAGAAAAAATGGGGAAAACCAGCTTTGAGAGCTACCAGAATGAAACTGCAATTGGCAGATGGGTTCATGGAGAATCCGTTAGGACTCCTTGAAAAAGTGATTGTCATTTCGTGCGGGATCGAGTATGAGCATACATTTGCAATAGTCGATTTCCACAAAAAGAACAATTATGAGATAATCTTGGGACGACCATTCATGCAACAATTGAAGATGGTCCAAGATTGGGGTTATGACCACATATACCTCAGACATGGCAAAACGACAACTAAAATACACCTGAAAGACCATAGTTACAAGGATGTGAACCAAACACCGGTGGAAGAGTTTGATTCGGCTACAGTAGCAGGATCAGAACTACCAGCATGGTTAGGGCAACCAAAAGAGCTATGGATGTGCGGAGCCTCACATTGTGGAAGCTTAAGAAGAGAGGGATGCATCTTAGAAAGAGAAATTGAGGACAAGGAGTATATTTCGGAACCTTTCCCTGAAGATGTCTTGGAACCTTTAGAATGGGAACACATACTGGCAACATTGGATGTCTGTACCATTACCAACAGTCCAACAACAAAATTTTGCGATAAGGATGGCTATGTTGTGTTACCCTATTACATGGTAAGCGTTATACCAGAAAAGGAGACGGTAGAACCACGGGAACAAGAAGAGTTTTACAACTCCTCTGAACATTTGGAAGTAAATGATGATGCAGATAATGAGTGTTTAGACACCTCAAGTCAACGTGGAAATGAAGCTGAGAATATCAAGTTTTATGATTTTGTTAATCAACATCCTAGACGTTGATAGCCGTTTTTCGGCTCTCCATAATTGCCATAGTAAGTTACTCCACCCTACCAAATTCACCCAAACGCTATGGCTATCCCTACCATTTCACTGTACATAGGCGTGTGTGAGTTAGGGGGCTTTTCCTATATCTTCTTAAAAATCCTCAGCTAGCTAGTCACTAGGCTAGTTGAGCCAAAAAAATAAAAAAAATAAAAGTATTTATGGCCTATTTGTGTGTAAATATTTCATTGTATATATGGCCTAGATATAGGGATTTTTTATAGTTATTTTGGTATTTTATTTAAATATTTCTACTTAGGTGTGTGTTTTATTAAACCTGTGTACACCTTCTTTCATCCTCTTACACCATAATTATATTTTTTGCCAATATGTAAATACTCTAACCTCATATTTTTCCTTTATACAAATCACTCCCACATTTTCACCCTCACCCTCGTGAAAACAAAAAATTGATTTCTACTCATTGGTTACGTTTATTATATTATTTACTTGCATACCTTTTCCTCTTTCACCCAAAATAATTCAAGGAGGGACCATATCATATGATTCCAATATCTTTCCATATCCATAACTCCTCCATATTTTTATTATTATTTTTACTCATTATTCTAACACCATGTGCTCATTGAGCTAAAGTCCATGAATAGTCCATACACTAGTCCCACCATGTATATATTTCTTTATTCACCAATAATCCTCCTCCATGCATGGGTCAAGGGGCAACTTGGATGCTTTGTATTATAATATGAGAAAGGAGGGGCTCACTCTTGGATGCATTGTACAAATTCAACAAAGGAGGGGGCCACTAAAAGACTTTTGCAGGCATAAAAACAGGCTTTTTGGTGAGAATTTTGGCATCTACCTCCACTCCGAATTTGGAGCGGTAGTTAAAAAAGAAAATGTATCCCACGCTCTGAATAATCACCTCAAATTTTTTCATGATTTTTGGAGCTACCAACGGTGAGATATGATTTTTTGAGTGGACCTCAGTCTGCCCACTTTTCTAGCAAGTAGCCCATAGTCTTCTCTCACCTCTTTCCACACTTCTCTACACACACACACACACACACACACACACACACACACACACACACACACACACACACACACATTTCTCTCAATCCCTCACTCAAAGCTGCACCTTCAATGGTTTCTCTCACCTTCTTCACCATTAACCTCCCCACTTACTCCCATAGCTCTCATATGAGCTCTCCATGTACATACACCATCTCTATGCCTCTCTCTATTATCTCCAAAGTACAATTCCATCTTACTCCTTATATATATACATAAATTCAGCATGTGTACCATGCTTAACCTCTGCAAATAAAAAGATCTCATCAACGGAATTACCATTTTCATCACGATGATCAACCTTGGCGGCGGTGGCGTAAAGAAGAGAAGACGAAGAAGAAGATCGATAGTCATTTTGAGAACCTACACAAGTAAGTCCAAAACTTCTTCAAGCTTCACCATCACAAGGATTTTCTCACTTAATTCAACCATCTTATTCCAACCATCCACCCCATTCTACCCATTGTAAATATATCATTAACTTTCTAGTGATTACTAACACTAACCACTAACATACTAACACAAAATAGCATTGACCTAACCATAAAAGACACCTCACCTCAAGACATGTACAAAGTAACTCTCTCTCTCTCTCTCTCTCTCTCTCTCTCTCTCTCTCTCTCCTTACTTACTTTCACCTTATCTACCATCAATAATGCTCTCTTTTGAGCCCACACCCATGACCCAAGCAGACAAAGAAGGCCCACAATGTTTTGATATTCAAAAAAATCATAATCCTGATTTGTTAGCTTGTAAATTAGGATTTCCAATAATCTTAATGAGGGGTCTCCAACCTATAAATAGGCCCCTCTCCTTCTTGTAAAACAACCTCCAATATCTCACATAGCACCCCAACACTCTATGCGTGAAGAGAGACTTAGGTGTAGCAACCACTTGTGAGCTTCACTCTTGGTGTGAGAGAAGCCTTCAAGCTACACATTGCAAGTGAGAGAATGTGAGTTCCACAAATCTCAAAACCACTATTGTATATGCTCCTTCATCATCAATAAATTGAGGTTTGGTGCATTAAAGACGTGATTCGACGTTCAAATCTTCGTCCTTCCATTTGTGTAATACGGTTTGGTGAATTCAAGGTGACTTGTGTATTTGAGTTTTTATTGGTTGATCTTGATTTTAGAAAGTGTTTTAGTGTGTTTTTCATTGCCAGTTTTGTGTCCATTGTAAGAGGGTATTGTGGTGAGAGGTCTCCCACACCCTAAGACAGTGTGTGTGTGTTTTGGCAATGTTTAGCAATCACTAAGCATTGAGTGAGTTTATACAAGTTCTACGATAGCATCATAACGAACCATCTCCATTTGCAAGTCACAAATAAGGTATTATGCAAGATCCTTTTCTCTCTCTCTTCCCTTTGCTCTAGCTCTCTCTGGTCCAGTTTGTGTGTGTCTTGGTGTGAGGTTGTTTGTGTGTGTTGTGTGGTGCATCTTCTTGGTTGTGCCAAAATCTCTCTTGCGTCCTAGTTCGCATACTATAACTAGGTGGTGCCCCTATCTTGTTTGGGTTTGGCTGTGGGTTTGTTGTTGTGTTGTGCTTGTGGTTGCCCCAACCCCAATTGAGCAGCACGGGAGCCTTGAGGGGTGTTTAGAGGTCGCCTCTCTTGTTGCCCGCCCCGGACCGCCTCAACGCCAAGAATGCTATAGGAGGAAACGAGCAGGAACAAAGCGAGAGAGAACTTGATGCCCAGGATAAAAGGTAAAACTCACTTGTCAGAGCAGAGGATTGTGTAAAAGATCAAATATCAGGAAAATTCTCAAAAAATCGAATAGAACGAACGCGAGAGGAAATAAAACAGGTACGAAAAGCTAAAACCAAAACAAAATCACAAAAATCTCAAAATTCAAAAAAAGAAATAACAAAGGACCAAGAGTGGACCAAATTGGAGCGTAAACAAAAATACCAAGAATTGAAAAGGTCTTTGAGAGAGATATGGACTACGGAAGAAGATAGTGATGGTAAAGGGGAGTCAGAAAAGGGGAACATGAATGTACCATCACACTATCGAAAATCTACTATTCAGGACAGAAAAATCATCATGACACCACCAGTCATGGAAAGAACCAACCAAGAATCCTATGATGGGCCTGAAAATGCAAAAAAGATAGACCTCGCAGAACTAGGTGAAAAGCCTCAGCCGGTCTATATAGCTAACGATTTAGAGCCTAAGGAGGAAGCACAGCTAACACAACTTCTCAAGAAGTATAAAGATGTGTTCGCTTGGTCCTATAAAGACCTCAAAGGAGTTGATCCATTGATATGCCAACATACAATTCCTTATTAATTGGATGCAAAACCTAGCAAACAACGTCCTTATACATATAATGACACATTTGCTAAACGAATCAAAGAAGAGATTGATAAACTAATGGAAGATGAATTCATCTATGAAATCGAACATACAGATTGGGTGTCACCCATTGTGGTAGTTCCCAAAAAGAATGGAAAACTGCGAGTGTGTGTAAACCTCAAGAAGGTGAATGCAACAACCATAAGGGATAATTATCCCTTGCCAATTATAGAACATGTGCTTGAGCGAGTGGCTGGGAAACGGGCTTATTCCTTTCTGGATGGGTTTTCAGAATACAACCAACTGGCAATAGCAAGGGAGGATCAACACAAAACAGCGTTTGCCACAGAATGGGGGATTTATGCGTATCGAGTTATGCCATTTGGCTTAACTAATGCACCAGCCACTTTCCAGAGATTAATGACTCACGCATTCAAGGAATACCTAAGAATATTCTTAGAAATTTACATGGATGACCTGTGTGTACACTCTCTTCTGCGAGCGAAACATATGGACCATTTGCAAAAGGTCTTTGAAAAGTGCAGGACATATCGAATCTGTCTTAACCCGGAAAAGTGTGTATTTATGGTTAAGCAAGGACGAATCTTAGGACACTCTCTCAAGAAATGGCATAACCATAGACCTAGACAAAGTCAAAGTCATTGTAGACCTGCTCAGGCCTACTAATGCGAAACAAGTGCAATCCTTCATGGGACACTGCGGATATTATCGAAGATTCATATACATGTATGTGGTTATCGCACAACCTCTGTATCGTTTGCTAGTCAATTTCGAGTGGACCGAGGAGTGTGAAACTTCATTCCAAAAGCTGAAGAAAAACCTTATATCAGCACTTGTACTAAAGGCACCGGATTGGGAAAAGATATTCCATGTGCACATTGATGCTTCAACATATGCCATTGGAAGTATTCTAGCTCAACCTGGAGATGGAACAATGGATTTTCTAGTTTGCTATGCGAGCCGACAGTTAAACAGTGCAGAAAAGAACTACACAACCACCAAGAGAGAAGGGTTAGGAATGATTTATGCTGTAAAGAAATTTCGGCATTATTTGCTTGCAAACAAATTTGTGTTCTTCACAGATCATCAAGCTCTTTTGTACCTAGTAAATAAACCTTGCAATACAGGGAGAAACGTACGACGCTGGTTTATTATATTGCTAGAATTTGACTTCAAAGTGGTGGTCAAAAAGGGTAAAACCCATCTACGAGCGGATCATCTTTCAAGAATACACAACGGGGAAGCTCCTGAAGGAGTAGATGATGACATACCAGATGTTTATCTTTTCAACATTGAAATGGTACCCAAATGGTCTCAAGAAATTGTTAACATTCTTTCCTGTGGAAGTAGGTTTGATAATACGGAAGGCATATCCAAACAACAAACAATTCCACAAACAAAAAACTTCCAGTTGATAGCAGGACGGCTGTATCATCTTGGATCTGACCTAATCCTACGATTATGTATAAATCCGGAAGAATTTGAGTGCTACCTTGAAGAGGCACATGTCCAGGGTTGTGCATTTCATTGTTCGACAGTGAAGATGCACCAGAGACTGAAACAGTTAGGGGTTTATTGGCCAACTATGTATGCGGATACACATTCTTATGTTACCAATTGTACTATATGTAGTGCCAAACGACCAATGGATCACGCAACTTTGTTTCAGGTAAACATAGCACCTGCATGGAGTCAATATATCATTGACTTCTTAACCACCAGGACGTTCCCTGAGAACATCACAAGAGCACGGGAAAAAGCTATAGAGCTGGAAGCAAGTGACTTTTAGTTAATTGGGAATCAACTCTATAAGCGGGGAAAGGACAATCAACTTAGAATCTGTGCAAGTGAAAGCGAATACCTGTTGATTCTAGAACATGCACATAGAGGAATAAGTGGAGGCCATTTTTCGGGCAACAAGACGACAAAAATTGTCTTAACCGTAGGAATTTGGTGGCTACATTGCACATGGATGCTGAAGAGTTTGTAAAGCGTTGTGATGCATGTCAACGCACCAAGATGCCAATAAAAAGAGATGAGATTCCATTACGGTCAATGATGGGAGCAAGAGCATTTGCAAAATGGGGCATTGATTTTGTGGGACCTATATCACCCCCTGCATATCGCACCCATACCCAATTTATCATTGTGGCTACGGACTATCTCACAAAATGGGTCGAAGCCAAAGCAACACAAAAAGCTGATGCACAAACCACGGTACAATTTTTGTATGAGAATGTTTTTGTACATCAATAGGAACAACATCATACAACATGGTATTTGGCCTAAATGCTATACTACCCATAGAGTTTTTAATCCCAACTCTACGAGTAGCAAAAATCTTGGAATGGACAGGGCATGAGCTCTCTTCACGGATTGATGATCTTGAAAAGCTAGATGAACTCAACTTACGAGCTGTCGCTTCAATCTATGCTAAAAAGAGAAGACAAAAGTAATTTTTTGACAAACATGTGCGTACCAAAGAGTTCAAAACGTGTGATTATGTACTTGTTTATACCTTAAAGCAACATGCCAAGAAACTTAAAAAGCGTGGGATGGGACCATTTGTGACTAGTGATCTATCACAAAGTGGAGCTGTCAAGCTTGCTACATTAGTAGGTGAAGAAATGCCAAATTGGATTAGTGGATGTCGACTGAGGAGGTATCATCTACCACTCACACAGGAGATGCTCCAACAAATTCATCAAGGAAAACAAAGAATGAAGGAAAAACAGAGAGTACGAGAGGAAGCGCAAGGCGAAGCACAAGAATGCATTTCAAAAAGACGGCTTCTACGACAACAACAACAAAGTGGACCACCATTGAGAATCAATGCCATTTGACTGACAAAGTTGGATGAGGAAACAGTGGAGCCAATAATTGCGGTCAAAGTGGGCAGCAATCAAGTTGAATCAACAACATTGCTTGATTTGGGTGCTCAAGCAAATTGAATCTCTTACGGATTATACCAACAACTCAAAGTCACAGATCAACTTCATCCTACTCCTCAAGTGCTGGAAAGTAGCACATCACACCCATTGAAAACATTGGGATGGACTATATTGCATGTACAGCTATATCAATATATTTACCCACACAAATTCTATGTGGTGACAGATGAAAGCACACAACACCCAATGATTCTGGGGCAACCTTGGCAAAAAGAGTACAATGTGCAGATAGATTGGAAAGCAAAGGCAGTCAAAATTCAGCATGAACATGAACAATAGGTGAGAGCTTTTGCTCAGCAATACCAGCATGATCAACAGCAAGCCATGCAATCGTTGGAAACAAAGCCCAAAGCACAAATGTCATTAAAGAACATGATACCCGCGACAAACAATCAAGTAAAAGCCAACCATGCTAATTACAGACATATGAAGTCATCGGCCGCAATGCAAAGATCTAGGCTACCAAAACAAGGTAAACAAGTATGTATGCGGAAGGATAGAAATGCCATGGCAGACAAAGAACAATGCAACTACAAAATTCCAACAAAGCAGATGGTTCAACCACAACCCAGGGTCATAAAACAGATATGGATCCCAAAGAAAATGCTTAGCCATAACCCAAATGTCACTCAAATTTGGATACCAAAGCAAAAGAAAAAGGAATTACCTTCAGTACAAGAAACAATGGAAAGCAGACAGCGGCATTTCAAAAAGAAAAACCGACATATGTGGATGCTGATAAAAGACAAACCAGCGGCAAACAAGAAAGAGCCAAACCATCTACGGCAACAACAAAATACCAATGGAAAGCCAAGGTCATAAGGCCCATAGCCATTACATCACAGCCAATTCTATCCTTAGAAACAGCTACGCCTCCATCAACAGTTTGGGCAAAGCAATTGCCTTTTGCAAAAAAGACAATTAAACAGAGAGCAGTAGAGTTACAGCTGTTACTTGCAAAGAAAGCAGAAGACCTCGACGGCGAAAGCCAATAAGCATCTTGCTTATTCCCTTCTCTTGCACAACATTAATTTTTCCATGCATTGACAGAGTATGCATAAAGTAGGGCCACATTAATCAGCCAGGCATTAGCACAACTTTTTTAACCTAACGACACATACTCCGAGGCGAAACCTTGTCGTCCGGGAGGACTCCGGCTAGGAGGGGGGAGGCATTCTAGAGGCACTCTCAAATGCGAAACCAATGACAGAAAAAAAAGGCATGATTTTTGACTATTTTAAGGGTTGTTGTTTGATTGCGAAATTTTCTGGAGTAACCCAAGTACATATGCCCTTATACAGCATGAATCTACAGGTAAATGGGGCCAAACGCCAAATCAAGCCCCTAGGTGTGTGTATATAAGTAGAAATAGCCATTTTTCAGGCAAGTAAAACGGAGAAATCCGGCCATAAAAATTGCATGTGAGTGTATATAATGTGTTGCGGTGATGTTTGAGATTTATTATGATTTTTGGGGATTTTTTGGGTTTGATTTGCTATTTTCCTTTTAATTTCTGGTAAACAGAGCAAATGGAGTCCAAATCAAGAAATTTTTGAGCCTAAACCGCATCTCGCAAGAAGATAGGAGCACATGTCAAATTTCATGAAAAGTGGTTCGGGGACCTCCATTATAATAAATTTTCACCCCATTTTTAGCTCATTCTCACTATTGACTTTGTGGAGAGAGCTTCTGCCACCTAGAGTGGATCGACCTTCCAACAGCTTCTACGACGTGCACGACTACCCGACCAGTTTCAGACATGAGAGGTAGGCTCACCACCTTGAGCTTATCGCGCATGTTTGTCATTATGTCGCGAAAACTAGCGTAGGGGTCACACACAAAGCGAGCGGTAGAGACCTACAAGTAGAGACAGCGGCCTAACGGCTAACCCGAAAGCAACAAGACTTCATCGGCAACTTACCCTAGCCTAGGAGACCAGTCTTGGATGTCCAAAGGTAGTAGGAAACCATTAGGAAAAACCCTAATTCCCAGAAACCCGCAAGAGGCCACCAAATGGGAAATCGACGAAACGGCGATCAAATGCTACCAAAATTCATCTGTAGGAGCATCTCGATATGCTCGACAAGTCTATATGACCCGCATGACCAAAAAGTGACCCGAGGCAGCACTAAACTTCAGAAACGACATCAGACACACAAAGCGTCATATTGCACTTGCGGCCAAACCGCAAGTCCGTTTGCCACCAAAATTCACGAGCGGCTTTTCTAGACCATCAACAACCAAGTCCTATGGTGGTAGACCACCACACATCAAAGGTATGTAAACGCAACCACGGGTGCTTCTAGAGCGACAAATTGCCAAATGGAGCTCCAGTGAAGCCAAAGTCGACAAAAACCATACGGCAAGGATCCCCAAGGGATCGAGAAGCTATGGAGATCAACATCGAGAAATTTCATCCGCCAAAAAGCACTCCAAAAGTCAGAAAACTGCTCGGAGGCTCTAAAGTCCACACAGAGATCTATACTCGATCCATTTGACTTTCTTGTTGAAATTAGGCTCAAAAGGGACTTAGGGGAGAAAAGGGCAAGCATTGGGAGCACTAGCACTGAAAAAATCACCGCGTAGGATGTCTCAAGGGAAATTTTTGGCACAGACTCCAACATTTTTTATCATGCACATGTTTTGAATGACATTTACAAGACATACATCAAGTTTCATCACATTTGGACCAAGCTTAACCTCATATGCATGGAAAAACGGAAAGTTACGGCACAGAGGTAGTAATGGGACAAAGACCTACCAAATCTTGTCCAAATCCCATGAAACTTGCACAACACATTCACCAACACATCAGCAAACAATTTGTGTGGTCAGGGAGAAAAAATGATGAAATAGACATCCTACGCGTAGGATGTCTAATTGACCTTTTTGGCATGCAAGGGATGTTTTATCATTCCAGATCCAATTACCTCATCATCAAGAGCCCATATATCAAGTTTGAAGCCATTCTAATCACTTTTGACCCCCAACACCTTCAAGATACACTTTTTGAGCCCAAAAACACTCACAGAGCCTTACAAGCATCAAATTTTGTCCAAATTCAAATCCAAGAACATGGCCATGTTCCATAGGCCAAGGACAACCCACAGAGCAAGTTTGATGTCATTTTGATGAAAAAGACATCCTACGCGTAGGATGTCTCCAGCATAAATTTAGCCTTCTGTGCAAAGAATGACATCATGGGAGCCAATACCATGGTGCAATAAGCCCATATACCAGTTTTCAACCCATTTGGACATCAATTGCTACCTATGATGGACATTCTACCCAAATTGTGACCTAAAGCCTGAATCAGCCCAAAAATCAACTTTTTGATATCCAAATTCAAATCCAAGCCTATAGCCATGTTCCATAAGCCTTACACTACCTGCATGTCAAGTATGAACCAATTCTGATGAAAAAGACATCCTACGCGTAGGATGTCTAGATGAAAATTTTTGGCCAGATTTTCACTGTGAGCACATGCACAGCTTCACATGTTCCTTTTAAGCTTTATTTTCAATTTTCAAGTCATTTGGATAAGTAAAACTCAGTTTCGCAGCTAATATGTAAAAAACGCTAACTTCGGACTACTGAGTGCAACATGATCAATGGCAGCCTCGAACTCACCGACAAAGAGGAAAAGAATGACCATCAAAGATTATCTGGACGAAGTGGAACCCTTTGTCATTCTAGAAGGAACATTAAAGCGCAGCAGCACTTGGATACAAGAAGATGTGTTAGAGTCAAACGACCTAAAGATCTACCAGGGAGTGTTCAAGGACAATGAAGGCAATGTCATAGAGCTACCAATGCTGCCGAGAGAGCTCAATGAGTTTGTACGAAGAAAAATGGCCGGTTACTTGGAGATACTTGACCTCCACAACTACTTCGAAGCAATACCGGCAGGGGTAGACATCAAAAGAGTATGGAGTGGCCAAGGTAATAGATTTACAAGGCAGACCAAATACAGAGATCATAATCACGGAGCGGGTTGTAGCCCATGCACTAGACCTCTCCAATGAGGGGGACAGCATCACAAAAAGAAGGGATGAAGTCAAAGTGTACAAAGAGAAAAAGGCAAATTACACCTTTGAAGACATTGCCAACCCAAAGGTGGCAATTATGAGCCAGTTGTACAACCAGTACTTCCACATGTGCACTAAGAGGCCACAGAAGTATAGGATGCCGCCAGGTGCAATTGCCACAATGTTTACTTGGGCAATGACAAAAGGCACCCCAAAGATAATCAACTATGCGGCATACATACATGATAGCTTAGTAAAGATGGGAAACAAAAAGCCAACCTACATAGTGCCAGGAGAGCTGATCACGAAAGTGGTTTATGGGGCACTACACGCTAAAGGAAGGTGGCCTGACCCCCCATCTCAGAATGAATGGTTGGCTGAGAGTAAAAGAAGACAAGGAAGATGAGCCGGAAAGGGCACCAAGGGTGGCTACGAGATTGAAGAGACGGCTGGAACCAATTGAAGAGGAGCAACCTGAGCAGAAGAAAGGAAAGAAGGAGTTTTCTCAAGTGCTGGCCAAAGAAACCAGGTCTCAGAAAGCGGCAAGACTCGAGAGGCTGATGGAGAGTTTCCGAGTGCCCTCAAGGGTGATTTAAACAAACTCTGGAAGCCATCTCTCGAGTCTATGTCCAGATCATCCAGAAGAGTGAAAAGGGACCGCTTTGAAGATTATATCAAGAATGTCGAGATTCTTGATGCTGCAAAGGAAAACATTCCCCATGTCCCTTTCACCGAGGAGAAAGTGGAGCAGATAAGGCAGACACTGTTAGATGAACAAGAAAGCCAAGAAAGAGAAATTAAAAAAAAAGCAGACAGGGACTTAAAGGGCAAACCGGCAGCTTTACCAGATAGCCCTAAACCCAGCCCACAGCCATCACCACTGCCATCACCACCTCCTAGCAGCCCTCCACCAGAAGATAAGGAGGCTGAGGACGAGGCTGAGGACAAACAAGATGAAAGGCAACTTGAGAAGCAAGAGCAAAGGTAGGAACCTGAGCCAAAAGAAGAGGCCAAGCCTGAGTCTCAGCAAAAAGGATTAGATGAGGCCTACTACGTACTTTTGGACCTGCTAGCTGTAGGCTAGACAAAGGAAGAAGCCGCCACAGTTGCATTCGACTTGGCGAGGACAGGGCATAAAGAACAGATGCAAGGCATCTGGCTAGTGGAACTAAAAGAAATTGCTACCGACACGGTAGACCTGCACCCGCCCTCCAATGACTAGGACGTGGTGATGACAAAGCTAGCCGGATTGAGGGCACAATCTATGGCTTCAGAGAAAGAAATGATAACTCTCAAAGACACCGAAGAAAAGACCAAAATGGAAAGGGATTCTTTGCAGGCACAAAGCCAAGGGCAAAAAGAGAGAGAAGCTGACCTCCAGGCCAGCTTGGCAACGGCTCTACAAAACTACCAAGCAATGGAAGAAGCAAATGAGGCAGCAGCAAAAAGAATACAAGCAGTTGAAGAAGAGTGTCTGCAGCTCAGCAAGTCATTGCGATATGCCGAAAGAGAAAGAGATAATCTGACACTACAGCTGGCCGAAGAATCGAAAGAAGTAGAGGCCATGAGAAACGCCAATGAAAAAGCAGAGATAGAACAAGAAGCAAGCCTAGATGAAGTCCTTGAGCTCAAGGACCAGTTAAAAGTCAAAGATCAAACCATCCAGAGGCTGCGAGCATCACCTGTTAGAGTCAGAGCTACGAGCTTGACTCAAATCATTTCCGAGAGTCAACTATATGAAGGGAAAATGCAGGAACGTTAGAAGGAGCTGACTCTCAAGAAAAAGCAGAGGTTAATGATGGCTGAAGGTTCTATCGTAATGCAAACAAGAATGGAGGAGGTCCAAAAAGCCCTGCAAGAAGAAGTGTAAAGCATAAAGAAAAATCTCGAGGAGGCGAAAAGAGTAAACGCTGAACTTACTGACCTCCTCGTGAATATGGGTGGAGAAGCTGAAGCGGAAAAGCAAACACTCCTCAGGCAAATTGAGGAGTTGAAAGGCCAACAAGGAGGAGAGGTAGAAAGCTCAGGGACAACCTCCAATGAGGGCATCGACCTTGAAAATGTTGCAGATCCTATGGACACACCCATGCAAGACGAAAGCATAGCAGGATCCTCTCAAGAGCCACAGGATCTAACACAAGAAGAGGAGGAAAAATTGCGTAAGGCAATAGAGGAAGAGCTAAGAGAAAGCACGAAGGAAGCCTTGGAATGGGAGCAGAGGGTCTTCAAATCTATGACAATTCAGAAGATCGACACCAGCAATCTCAGGTGCGAGTGGCTTCAACCCTCTCTCCCATATCCATTGCTGAAATATGAGGCAACTACAATAAACAAGCGGATCAGAGAAGAGCCAATGGTACCTCTCTACAATGCAGACACCTCGAAGCCAGAAGGAGTTAAGCTTATAGTGGATTCTCTGCCAAAGTGGAGGAAGGCTTGGCTTACAAAGTACCCACAATACCTAATCCACCTGGTAGAGGCACCTAATGATATCAGTGACAATCTCAGCTTCCGTCCCCTACCAAGGGTTAGGACGTGGAAGGCACAGGAAATTTTGCAAAGAAGCCAACCCACTTGGTTGAATTACCCAAAGCTGTCGGGCGTGAAGGCAGGTGAGAGAATAAGTGTCCAATACATGGTGAAAACCCTAACGGGCACCATGAAGTTGTTCACTGGCTCACCTGACCTTACATGCATTACAATGATAAAAATCTGCAGAACCATCTTAGCAGTGTTTGAGACCTTCAAGCCAGGCCAGGTGACCGACAACATATTCTTCTTCCAGGATACATACAGATGTGCTTATGATCTGTCAGGTCAGCCTTCCAAGAAGGTGATACATGCGCTGTATCAAAGAATCATATTTCTACCATCCTATCACCTCCAGGCTTTTGAAGAAGCATTCTATACGGGGTTCTTCACCATGAGTACAGATATCTTTGGCCCAAAAATGCTGAACCTACATGCCAGGTATGAATCACTCCTAAAGATGAGGGAAATGATAAGATGAAGCAGCTGATCAAGGCCATGTCGGGGACGACATGAGCAAGGAGGGGGGGAGTGTTAGAAGCTGGACACACCCCACGGCATCTAACTACTCGGAGGACTATTATTTTTTGTAATTATTCATTCATTGAGGAAAACCTGATTTTTCACCTTATAATTATTGGGACTTACAGAAGTTTCCAGATTGTATTCCAGTTTCGATAGTTAGATTGAGTAGATGGTTGATTTTGGAACTTTAGGGTTTGAGGAATTGTAAGGTATATATTCCACTTTTTGACCTTAATGAAAAACCTTTTGTCATTTTAAACAAGTTTGAAGTCTGTGAGTGAGTGTACTGTGTACGAGAGAGAGAGAGAGTGTGTGAGCTTCATCTTGACGCTACGTGTGCTCCGGAGGTCGGAATCGAGTGCGGAGAAGTGCAGCGTGTTGCCCCCGACTAGAGCTACATGCTGATACCAACATTGCACGCGTACGGTCCGGCTTGTGAGCTCCCTCTACGAGCTTCATCGGTTGTTTGGGTGAGCATACGTTGTCCGATTTTGCATTGCAGCATATCCACGCGTTCACATTGAGTAGAACTACACATTAGGCACTTTAGATTTTGGAAATGAAGATCTGCAGATTTCGGCACGACATCCTACCTGTTTCTGCACCAGGTGTTTTGGGTCGGGATTTTGGTTCATAGACCTTAGGGAGAGCGACCACTTGGTATTAGTAGGGTCTCCTTCAAGTTCTATGGTGTTTCGAGATTGTTTGATGGGTGTTTGGCTCTAGGAAGCGTTGTACGATGTTTCCTCTTTTGCACTCTTGATGGCTGTGACTTAGACAATTGGTAGAGACCTCTGTAGGAATTAGTTAGGAGTCGGTCGAGTGTAGTTTGACACCTTATACTTGCTTCCACACGCCTGCGGGTCGAGCTTCGTCCTTAGCTGACATTACATGTTAGGTGAGTTCTCGCTGTGCTGACATCCGTCGCGGCGTATCCGTCCAACACATATCTAAGTCATGTTGCTCATGGTGGATGAGATGAGCATAAGAGTCAAAGTCTACTAACTTACAATTGGTGGAGTGTTGTAGAGTCCAACACTCACGCACAATGCACGGTAAGTGAGATCACATATCGTCAACAATGAAAACCATTCTTAAAGGGGTCCCCGCTTGCAAATCCATGTCATGTGCTTTTATAGCTACACCGTCTTTCTAAAGTACCCCTCATAATCTGTCTTGCACAACATAATGTTTCCATGCATTTCGATGTATGCATAAAAAGCATGTCTCATCATCGGACATATCCATTAGACACTCTTTTTTCTTCCGTCTATGCACCTTGCGTGGACTACAACAAGAAAACCAATGTTCCACATGGTACCCTCTCATATTTGCTGCCTTCTTAACTATATCTATCAGAAAATAATCCCTTGAGTACTTTATTAATATTTCCAATGCTAATAAGTACCCCAATAATGCACGTATCCCAATAATCAGGCTATAGCAAGTGCAAATCAAACAGAGCAAAGAGAAACGACAAAAGATATTGAACAGAGAATGCCACCAAAGCTATAAGCAAAGAAGAACGGGGTTGCAGACAACCAGGAAGCAATAGAACGTACAAAGATCAATCAGACATTGCCAGCTAAATCAGCTGAAGAAAGTCAGATTGGAAAACAGGGTCTCAAGCCAATCTCCATAATAGAGACACAATTAGATCAAGATGAGACATTGAATTTTTTGAATAATTTTTATAATTTTTACTACTTTTTGTGTTAATTTTTGCTTAACACTAGAATGGTAACAGGACACTCTTGGACACCTTTGTGTCTTGTTAAGTGACCATTTTTCTTGAATTATTTGAAGAGTATGAAAATGATTTTCTAGGTGCTATATATCCACAAAGTTTCCTTATGAGCTGAAAAAAAACTTAGCATTTTTTTTGGAGTATCGATCTCACCATTAACCTTACTCTTGCACAACATTTTTGAACCTAAACTATGTGAAAAAACGGGTCCTGTTTTTGGTTTTTTTTCAATTTTTGGCAACTATACCACTCTAAACTTCATGTTTGTGACGTTTAGATGGCTAGAGGTTAGGCCTTCATAGTTCTGAACATGTTTTTATGCTTGTAGGGAGAGCTAAGTGTTAAAATTAAAAGTTATGACCAATTCACAAGAATTGCATAATCCTGTTTTTTGGCCAAAATTAGCACTTTTATGATTTTTTTGGTGGCTTTCTTGATATCCAAATTCAATTTTGATTGTGTAAGTGTAATGTATAACATTTATCTAATCTTCCTTGAGTTTTGGGGGACCTAATATGCTATATAGCATAGTATATGATGATGGTTGAGTTTTTTGATTGCTGAAGAATACGATACATTTTAGAGTAGCAAGTATAACTTTCTCAATATTGCTAGTTTCTTAGGCCAATTGTGTGTATTTTGTAGGTAGTAACCATATCTAATCATAGACTACAAACTTGGCTAGATATTGAGTAGTTTCTATGGGTTTCTAGAGGTCATAATGCTAAACCCAGTTTTTTCATGTTTGCTGTATTTAGCACTTTATCATTGCCCCCAAGGTTCCAATTGTAAGAGATCCATTATCCTTTTGACATGCTCCATGGCTCCTTTTGAATCCAAAGGCCCAAAGGGAACTAAGAAAACATGTATATAGTATCTGTATTGAGCGTGACCATAGAAACTTTGATGATAGGTTCGCAGAATGGCAAAAATGCAACTTTTTTGTACCTATTTTTTTTGCCCCAAAAAAAAATAGTGAGGTAAAAGCAACCATATTTTTTGGTCACCAACCCATTGAAGTTAACGGGGAATTTTATCTCATGTCCTACAGAAATACCCACTCTTATTTATATGCAATCAACCGTAAGAAATTGCTGTTTTGGGCAAAATGCACTGGTCCATCAACTTGGGAGGCTTGTAGCGACCAAGGGATGAGAAAAATTACAAGTTTCTCATTTTTTCCATATGTAGTAGTTATTGAACTATAAGCTCATGAAAGGATTTTCAAAATGAGTGGATCTACTATGGTTTTGGAATTTTTTCCTAAAACCTGAAAGGACACTTTTATGTCCTGTTAGGTTACCATTCTAGTGTTAATTTTATAAAAAATTGCTATCGTGTGATCTTTACGAGCTATTTTGTGTGCTTACTTCTGTGTTGTGTGCATATTTACGACATCATTTTGAGCGCATTTGTGCCCTCCTTGGTCGAGTTTGAGCCTTTCGCTATATTCGGGGATAAGGTTGATCATTTTGTCGTAAATCACTTTCTCGATAAAAATTGCTGTTTTTGTTGTGCTTATGCGCATGGAAAGTGTTTGATTGTGATTGTCGATGATTTTCTAAGATTTCTAGAGGATTTTTGGAGTTTTTTGGATTTTTTGATGAATTCTAGGATTTTGGGTGATTTTTAGCGTTTCGACTAATTTTCGAACTAAATTTGGCTTTTTTGAGCTTTACAAATTTTTATTTTTATTTTTTGCTTGGGCGAGTGTCGACGATTGATCTCAAGCTTGGATTCGCGTCCCATTAGATTTCCATAGTTGTGCGGACTCAACGGTTAAATTTTGAGCTTCGACCTATCTTTTCCCGAGCACTGTCTTTTGGCGCATGAGTTTGGTGTATTTTACCCTCTCCTTTGTGATGCTGGAAGCCGTCCGATAGATATTTATGGTCTCTTGGGATAGTTTCCTAAGACATTAAAATACTCAGCATCTTCTTCTCTCTCCCACTGGCCAAAAATTCTCTCTCTCTTTGTCTTGCTCTGCGTGAACACAACCCACAAACTCACACTTCCCCTCTTAGGATTATTAACACTTTCTCACTCCCCCTCTCATGATTATTAACACTCTCTCCCTAGATTTCCCTCTCTCTCTCTCTCTCTCTCTCTCTCTCTCTCTCTCTCTCTCTCTCTCTCTCTCTCTCCCCCCCCCCCTCTGCGTTACCCGACCTCTCTCTCCCTCCTTGTCCTATTCACCACACACACACACACACCCTTGTCGCTTGCACTACGCACCAACACCCCCCACGTCACATCCCGTGCGGTTGCCACATTAGCACTGGCAGGTGCTGCATCAGCACGCCCCCTCTGTCTCTCTCGTCTCTTGCTCGTGCCCAGGCTGCTGTCGTCTCCCTTCTCTCTCTCTCTACTATGCTCCCTCTGCCTCTGCTGTTTGACAAGCTGCCATGTCAGCCACGCGAGCTCTCTCTCTCTCTCTCTCTCTCTCTCTCTCTCTCTCTCTCTCTCTCTCTCTCTCTCTCTCTCTCTCTCTCTCTCTCTCTCTCTCTCACTGTCACGCACCAAGCCTCGCCTCCTCCGTGATTAACCGCTATCACGTTAGCCAGCCAACTCCCTCTACCAGGATACAAGTAAACACTTTTTAAAAAATCACAAAAAACAATTAAAAAACATTAAAACAAGAAAAAATCCAAATTCCAATTAAAAATAATTAAAAAAGGTTTTGAAAATTACCAAATTAAAAAAAAAGAAAGAAAACACTGATAAAAAATAAACAGATAAATCACAAAAATTGTAGAAAATTTATAAAAGCTTAAAACAAATCCTTAAAAAATCAAAAATTAAAGAGAAAAATCCCAGTAAATAAAAATTCATGAAACCTTCAAAACATTCCATAAAAATTACAAAATTCTTTAAAAATCAAAACTTTCTAAAAAAATCATAAAAAAATCCAAAAAAAATCCAAAAAAAATAAAATTTTCAAAATTTCACAAAAAAATAATAGAAATAAAAAGAAAAGAGTAGAAAAAAAGAAAAGAAAAACGGAGGAAAAAATAAAAAAAATAAAAAGAAAAAAACAAAGACAAAAAGTCACGTACGACAAAGCAAATTTCTTTTTTATAGAAGAGCAGCTCGGAAAAACCGAGCAAACAGTGGAAAAGCCAAAAACAACAGAAAAAATTTCCAAAATAAGCAAGAAAAAAGACTAATTCAAAGCAGTGAGCGGTAGAAAAATTTCAAATCCTGACACTTCTGAGCTAGGGATAATCAACTCTTGTGAGTCTGAAGAGCATTCAATTGTCAAAATTGCTTTGTCATAAGCATTATTGTCAAACACGAGCAGGAGAAATTCTGCTTATCACCATATGCTAGGAGATAGTTTTTACAGAACCAACTAACATGGACTCAAATCGAGCTGTGAGTTCAAGTACAATAGAGCAATTATGTAGCAGTGGTAACACAGACACAAGTGCAATAGAGCAGCTTCTACAACTATATGTCTACAATGGAGATATATTTTTATATGTAGATTTAGAAGAACAGGGGGGGAGTGGGGGGGGGGCATCTTCAAAAGAGCAATTGCAACAATGGGATTAAAGGACCCTAAGGTTCATCCCATTAAGACTTCCAAATGCTAAGCTTCCAAAATTCAAAGGTTGTGTCCAATGGTTAATCTTAGGAAATTTGGATGCTTTGTATGTGTGTAAAAAAAGTCTTCACAAGTTCTACAAAGGAGGGGGGGAGCCCAATAAGTAGACGATGAGAGAGAATTACACACCCACAATCACAAGATTCCTTTACACAAGGGGAAGAGGGACACTCAATTCCTATTGGATAGCCATGGAGGTGGACCAATGAGAATTAGGCTAGAGTAAATCTAGTTTAATTAATTTAAAACACTTAATAAAATAACCAATAAGAATTAATCTCTCTAGAAGACTATTGAACAGTCTCCCAAGGGGTCCAATGCGCATTCAGCAGCCCAATGGCTTGCTTGATTCCTATTGGCCACGAGACAAAGGGGTCCAGTGAGACTTTAGTTGCATTAATTAATTACCTAAATCTCTCACATAAGGGTAAAGGGGACACATGTCAGAAGGCTATCACTTATGCTGCTTTAATTTTATTAGCTAAGCTAGAAAAGGTATAATAGGGTGTGAGCATGAGCAAATAGCAAGATGGGTCAACCAAGAGAGTGGGGGGGACTGATTTTCTGAAGGAATTATTACATACACACACACACACACACACACACAAGTGTATGTGTGAAGCAACAAGACTCTCTCTCTCCTTCTCAAGCATTAATGGAAAGCTTATCACCTACTCCAAGCTTGTGAGAAGGGAGGCCTACACCAACAACTCTTGGCTTTGTGATGCAAATCCAACCAAGAGCCAAGATTCAATGCATGCTCATCTCCTCTACCATTCTAATTACTAAGCTAAGCTATGCTAATATGAGTGATTATGTGAGGATATGTACATCTTTCTTGTAATACTACTCCTTCTTCCTCTCAATATACTCTCATACCGCGCTAGCTCTCACCATCTTTGAAGGTGTGTGACGTCTTGGGTCTAAGACCATGAGGGAATTGGTGTTGTGTTTTAAAAGTGTTTCTCTTAGTGCTTGAAGCTTCCATCTTCATTGCACTAGCTAGTATTGAAGGAACACAAGAAATGGTATTGTAAAATGTCTCTCTTGATGAGAGAAACCATAATACAAAGCCTTTTGCAGGGGGGACTGTCTCCATGTAAATCCGGTCCTCAATTGTTGTCAATAGTTTCATTTATATCTCTTTTGAACTATTTTTCATGATATCTAACTAGGTGTTATGCGTTTGTTGCTCTCTCCACCCAAGCACTCTTGTTATTCTCATTAGGAATCTATTCTAATGAAATGCTCACTATGTTCATGTTATTTTCCGCTACACACAAGTTACTAGGCCATTAAATGTTACAATGGTATTAGAGCACAAGGTTTCTCTTTTCTTGCTCAAGAAGGGAGGTCCTCAATCTAGCTATAAATGGTTGGTATTATTAATTGCATGCGAGTAAGTAGAATAGGGATTTTTCAGCCTTGCAGTGCGCCTGCCTTCGTGTAGATAACGGGGCATCACTGTTGAGAGCTATGGTCTTAATAGTGGAGTCCTATGGGTCTTGCCTACGGCTTAACCACTATTGAGCTATTACAAGCTTGACATGATCTGGTGCTATTTTGGTGTTGAACGACCCTCTATTCTATTCCTTGCAATTAACGGTATTCGAGCCACGGGTATAGTAGCTTGAGTGATTTTTCTAAAGGGTTAAAGAGGAGTAGCAACTAGGGCTTGAAGTGCCAAAGTACACCTAGAAACCTTTACACCTAAAAGTTGTTAGAATGGCTAACAATAGTAAAGAGAGTGAAACTAATGTTGATTTTGCTAATGAGCAGGCTACTAACGATGCCCCTATGATTGTTAACTACATTGTTTCTAGGATTCAATAAGCCATGGGCAATCCATCCCTCCAAAGTAAAGTGCAACAACAGCTTTGTGCTCATGGGATTATCCAAGCTCCCCACCATGACACGAGAGCACCTAGGAAGCCTCTTTGTGATACTTCCAAAAGAGGTCTCTCTCGAATTAGGGAAGAAGAACAAGATCCATACGAAGGGCTCAAAAATTTTCTTCTTGATGATGCATCTCCTTCCAAAAGGAGAACTCAAGATCCTCCACCGAAGGAACGAGAAATAAGTGAGTCTCTTGCCACTTTGATGGAGATCGCTCCACAAAGATGGCGGGCTAAACGCTCTCCATCTCATTCACCTCCTAAGCGGTGAAGACCATCGCACACATCTCCACACCAAAATTCAAAGAGGGGTGACAAAAAGCAAGAGAAGAAAAAGGTGATAAAGAGGACACCTTCTTCTCCATCTTCTTCATCCTCTTCCTCTTATGAAAATGACGGTGCAGACAAAGAAGATCAAGGCAAGAAAAAGGCAAGAAAGAGGTCACCCTCTTCTACATATTCCTTAAATTCTTCATCTTCTGACGAAAGTGACGGTGCATCCTTTGAACCATATAAAAGAAGAGCCATAGGAAATCCTATGCTGCGTGGAAGAGGTCATCCAGTCTTTAGAAGTTCAAAGAGGGAGGGAAGAGCATCTCTTTCCTTACCTACAATGGCACCTTTGGTGCTATAGAAAAAGTCTTAGCCTTTATCCAGCAATTTGATGCGGCATTGAGAGATGAGGGCTTCACGGAGTCCTCTAAGCTACACCATGTAGCTACGCACTTTCAAAAGTCGGCCAGGCAATGGTGGTCTAGCCTACGAGCAAATAGTGAAGTTAAACATACATGGAAAGCTTTGAGAGAAAACGGTGAAGCTCCACAAACATGGAAAGATTTGAGAGCTTCCATTATGAAGCAGTTTTTGGCCACCGATGCCAAAGACAAAGTACTCAGCGAATGGTGAAGCTTGAAGCTCTCTCCCTACGGATCCATTCACAAATATGTAGAATAGTTTTGGGACTTACATCTCAAAGACACTGTCTTCAAAAAGATGGATTTTGGATAGCAAAAGAAACAATTTTGCGTGGGCTTAACTGAAGAAATGGTGGAGTATGTTGATAGCGGGAAAAAGAGCAGTGCAATCGGGTGGCCTCTGTACTCGTGCACACTCCACAAACCACGCCTCATGCAAACAAGCAAAGAACAAAACAAAGGGGGCACCACCCTAAATTAAGAGGTTTAGGGACCTCACACATAGTGCACATAGGCAAGTGAGACTTCTGGCATTATGATGGCATCAAAACATATGGCAAAACACATAGAAACGAAGCTTAGGGACCTTATGTAGCATATATATACACAAGACATCAGCTTAACAATACAATGGCATCTGATCGTACATAACAAGGATATAGAGAAGCAAGCCAAGGATGGCATAATCCCTTGTCAAAAACAATCAACCCAGCAAGTAGGTATGATCCTACTAGCAACACATCAATACCTTAGAGAATGATAGCGAGGATGGTGGCCATGGAGCATGAGAGAAGACTCCTTATTTAGGTTTTAGGGCTAGTAATGTAGCATACTAGAGGGAGAGAGAGAGAGGGAGAGAGAGTAGAGCTCCATCCATAGCTCCTCGTTGTGAGCAATGTCGTCATAGCCTCGTTGCTTGGTGAAGTGGGTGAAGTGTTTTTTTTGAGTGAGAGAAGGCCTCCTTATATAGGTTTCTCAGAGGGTTTAGGATTAGGGATAAACAAGCTTAAATCCGCTGATTGGGGTTACTGTTTTCTTAGGGTGGTCAACAGATTGAGGTCACCTCATATGTCACCATCAAGATATTCTCTAGAGTGATGTGA
The DNA here is from genome assembly GCF_014529385.1 of Adiantum capillus-veneris. NCBI lineage: Eukaryota > Viridiplantae > Streptophyta > Polypodiopsida > Polypodiales > Pteridaceae > Adiantum > Adiantum capillus-veneris. The sequence goes on from NC_140960.1 coordinate 59,829,038, forward strand.
GAGGGGAGGGTAAATGCTGATTTTTTTGATTGTGACACATGGGGATAAGGCCTTGACCAGCATTTAAGAGCAGGTAAGGTGGCTGTTGAAACTGGAGGTTCTGCACATGTCAGGGGGGGACCTGCGGGGGGGAGGTGGCAGCTGGGTCCTCCTGAATATCAAATTCTCAAAAAATCCTCAACCATGGCTTCTTTTGACATGTGTTCTTTGAAAAAATCAGCATGTCTCTTTTCAACTCAAAAGTCTTTATCCCTGTTGACTCACCTTTACCATAAGATTTTCCCCTTTTCTCCTCTTGTAACTGCATTGTTGATGCCCAATCACTGCTTCTAGTAACAGTGAAGTGTTACCTACCAAATACTTATGGTGCAGGAAAAAATATTTACCATGGGTAAAAAAAGTTACTGTAGGTAAAAAGTGATTTGTATTTACCATGTAGGTGAAAAATATTTACTGTCGGTAAAAAAGTGAAAACGGAGTATGCTGTGCTGTGAGTCCACACGAACATCCTCGTGTAAATTTCACTAGAAATTCACACCTAGAATGGGCTATTCTGTAAGATATAGGTTGTAGGCATGCATAAGAGCTCGTTCCCACGTATCTTCTGTCCATGGCACTTTTTACTCTTTGGTGCTTGTGAAGTAGATTTTTCTTCTCTTTCGAGATCCCTTGGACTAGAGTATCCTCATCTCCCCAACAACTGACTGTGCCTTTATTGCATCTTCAGAAGGGGTCCTAAAAACCATGCATCATATAGCCCTCCCCCTTAAGCTAGAGGTATTTGATGCCTCTAGCTGTAGGTTGTGCTACAATAGGGTTCTCTTGAATACTTACCCACCTGGTACCAATTGAATTTGCCATGTTACTGCTTTCTTGGCTGATGCACCCTGTTTAGTCCTTTCTGATGAATGATTGTATCCATCCATGACTAACAACTGGTCTCCTAGACCCTTGAAAGCCATACCCCATCCATTGTCAATATCCGCTTTCACTGGTAGCATTCTCTTTTTTTCTTTTTTTCTTCTCTTTTTTTTCTGTCTTCTTTTTTTTTTTTTTTTTGAAACGACTATGTACATGATTGTTACCTTAGTTGGAGCTCGAATATGATGAGCTCTCCTTTGAACCATCCTTAGCATTGATTTCACCAACATATGGCTGTGAAAGACGACATTGGTAGGCCTTCAATCGCCAACCATTTACCGGGGTCTGATGTACCTTACCATCTAGGTAACCTAGTTGGTAACTACCATTTGAGAACCTCTGTATCACTACAAAAGGGCCTTCCTGCTTAAGCAAGAACTTACCATCCTTCCTGCGATCAAAGCGATTGTCGTATCTGAGCACTAAAGAACCTTCCTTGACAAGGTTGCGATTGAACTTCTTTCGTTTCTTCTCTGCCTCGGCTGCATAGTACTTCACTGCTGACTCTCGATCTAGCCCTAACCTCTCCAAATTGATGATTCTTCCTTCCAATTGCTTCTCTTGACTATCCTCTTGATGTGCTTTTAGAACTCGGAGGCTCGCTAGCTCCACTTCTATAGGCAATAGTGCCTCTTGCCCGTAAACCAAGTGAAAAGGTGTATACCCCAAGGATGTTTTAAAGGATGTTCTGTAGGCCCAAAGTGCTGCATCTAGGTGTTTGTCCCATGCCTTAGGATGTAAATGCACTTGCTTAGTGATGATTTTACATATAAGACCATTTACCTTTTCCACAAGACCATTGCAGTGAGGGTAGTATGGTGTAGAGTGCCTGCGCTTGATTTTTAACTTGCTCATCAATTGCCCGACTAAATCAGCTCGAAATCCTGGTCCCCTATCCGAGAGAATCTCCAAAGCTGTGCCAAAACGGCAACAAAGGCATTCAAAAATGAAATCACTCATGTCCTTGGCTGTGATGCACTTTGTGGGACGAGCTTCTGCCCATCTGGTCATGTACTCCACCCCCATAATGATGTATTCCTTCCCTGATTGAGTGCAAGGTAGTGGCCCTATTGCATCTATCCCCCATTTTTCAAATGGCCCATAGGTTTTGATTGGATGCTGATTTTCATGGGTAAGACGCCTTGGTCCAGCTTTTTGGCAAACCTCACATGTGCGGCACCAATGTTGTACATCTCGATGGAGGCCTGGCCACGTGAACCCTGATTGTAAAATCTTTCTGCTAGTAATCTCTTGTGCAAAGCGGCCACCACACACACCTTCATGACAACTAAACAAAATATCCTTTATCTCTTGGGATGCAGGAACTCTCCTTAAGACAACATCTTTCCCTCTACAATACAAGTCCTCATTCACTAAGCTATAGCTGGTAGCCTTTTTTGCCAACCACCTACGTTCACTTTTACTCTTACCAGAGGGTGCTTCACAATGCTCAAGAAAGTAAAGTAAATCATGCAGCTCCTCCTTTCCTTGGTATAAAGGACTTTTCACAAGGATAGCACCTACTATGAGAGTTTGTAGTTCTTCACCTGCTAAGGCATCTGCTTCTCGATTTTGATCTCTAGGTACAAAGTGCACTCGAACTTCTTTAAAGCCCTTCAACAAGGCCTTTGCTTCCCTCATCTTAACAGACAATTTGTCATTTTTACAGGCCCATACACCAACCATTTGCTTAACAATCAACATGGAGTCACCAAAAACATTTAGCTTTGTGATGCCCTGAGAAAGACAACATTGCAACCCTAAAACAAGGGCATGGTACTCAGCCTCATTGTTAGAATGAACCTCTTTTAGATGAAACCCTTTTGCAAAGATCTTCTCCTTCTCTGGACCTAATATTACTATGCCTGCTGATGCCTTGTCTTTGGTCCTCTTGTAAGCCCCATCAAAATATAGACTGTGTGCTCCCAGTAGAACTTCAGGCTCCGGGATAGGCGGTACCTTACTAGGTGCCTCTTTCTTGGCCTTCTCATAACACCTTTGTGTGAGGACATCTGCCAAACAAGCACGGGTGGAATCCTCTACTTGTAGTGTGTAGTCAAACTCTTGAAGCTGCACCACCCACTTTGCTATTCTTTGAGACAATTCCATGTGTTGTAGGGCATATGGAAAAACCTCCTCAGTTGTGATCACCACAAATTGTCTCGGAAGTAAGTAAGCCCGAAACTTCTCCACTGCAAACTTAAGAGCTAGCACCAATTGCTCAGTTGCACTGAAACCCTTTTCAGCAGCTGTCATCACTCTACTAGAGAAGTAGACTGGTCTCATGAGAGATGTCTTTGGGTCTTTTTGCATCAAGATAGCTCCTAGAGCTTCTGGACCTTTACTAGGATTTACATAGAATAATTCACCCCATGTGGGTTGTAGGACGACAGACAATGAGCTCAAAATGGTTTTAACTTCTTGAAAGCACCTTTCACCCTCCTCACTCCATGTCAATGTAGTGTGTTTAGTGAGCTGCTGCAAAGGATAGATTGCCTGAGAAAGGAGATGTATGAATCGTCCCATGTAGCGAACCTTTTGAATGAAGGAGACTAGTTGCTTCACGTTTGAAGGAGTAGGTAAAGCTAACAATGTCTTTACCTTTTCAGGGTCAGCCTCAATACCATCTTGAGACACAACATGGCCTAGTAGAGTGACCTTGCTCTCACCTATGTGGCACTTGTCTTTATTCAATTGCCCACCCAACTGGGCCAGACGGGTGAAACCTTCATCAACCTTGGACAGATGTACTTCCCTAGAGCTGTAAATGCAAAAAACATCAATGAAGACTCGTATGGACTTACCAAAGTAAGGTTGAAACACCAAGTTCATAAACCTCTGGAAAGTAGCTAGGGCATTAGTTAAACCAAAAGGCATAACTCTATAAGCAAAACACCCCCAAGGTGTTATGAAGGTAGTCTTTCTTTGGTCTTCATCTGCAATTCTGATTTGGAAGTAGCCTGAGTACCCATCACACACTGTGTACCTTTCATGACCAGCCACTTCATTTAGTATTTCATCTTGAAAAGGCAAAGGAAAATGGTCCCTTTTTGTGGCTGCGTTTAGAGGCTTGTAATCCACACATACCCTCCACTTCCCATTTTTCTTGGGTGCTACCACAACTGGAGACACCCACTCAGAATCTTCCACTGGGTAGATAAATCCTGCCTTGAGTAATCTTTTTACTTCTTTTAAGAGTGCATCTTGTTGCACTAGCCCTAATCTCCTTAGCCTTTGCACCACTGGTTTAGCACCTTCCTTTAATTGGATATGGTGTTGGGTTACCGTCACTCCTTTAATGTGCTCGTAATCAGTTATAAAGAGGCCAGCATGCTTCTTTAGTACCTGCAAATAGGGTTCTCTCTCTTCTTCTAGTAGGTCCTTAGCTAGCATCTCCTCTAAGCATGTGGCTTCTTCCTTGTTTAGAGAGTCTTGACCACCTTCTCCTTCTGGGTTTCGCAGTATTATACCCATGACTTCCAAAGAGCTAGCATCCTCCTCAGATGACTCATCCTCAGATGAAGAGCAGCTGCTTGTGCTCCATTCATCCATAGAAGTCTCCATCTCTAGGTCTTGTTGTCTACCCTGCTTCATGTCATACACAATTTTTTGTTGCTTGCTACCTACCTTATGATTTGGTCGCAACTCAAGGGAACCTGTCTCCCAATCTTGCCTAGCTTTCATAGCCATAAGCCAAGGTCTTCCAAGGATTAGCGGATAGCCCTCCCCCTTAGTTGGGATCACATAAGCATCAATTGAGATTGCAACACCAAAAGCTGAAACCTTCACTCCATTAACCTTTCCCACACAAGCCACCCTTACATTATTTTCCATCTTAGCTTGTAAGGAAGTTTGCTCGTTTACTTCCAAACCCAAACTGTGCATTAATTTCTCTGTCATAACACAAATCTCGGCTCCACCATCTACGTACACATTGGAGACTCGGTGACTCTTAATCTCTGCATCAATGACTGGCACGATATCCTTCATGCCTCTTGCACTAATAGACCCAATTGACTTTGCCTTAGCCCTCCTGGTGCTGACCATCTTAGACCAGGTTCTACGCATCTTTGGGGAAAGGTGGAGGAGTTGCTGCCATGAAATCTTTGGTCCTTGCTTACTCACATCTGCTACCAGGTCGTAAGGTATGGATCCTACCCGAAGTGGAAAGTCTTCTACTCCTATGTGCCTCCTTGACCTACTCTTCCTTTTCTTGTCTCCTATCACTTGGGAGGAACCCTCATTCCCTTTATCCGGCTCTGAAGCTTCCATTTCATCAGTTCTTTGTCTCCTAACTCTCTTTATTGGCATGGCAACAACTTCCTCCATTTTTTATTTCCCTTTATCCTTACCATTGTCAAGACTTATGACAGAGACAGCCCTGTCCTCCCCTCCCGATGGTAGTGGAGGGATCTCTGCTGGTGCTTGTGGTGGTGGAGGAGGGGGTCTCAATATTTGGATTGGTGGAGCCACGTGTACATTTTGTCCATTTAGTGGCCTAGCTCGAGGAGGAGTGACTTGCTGGCGAGGAGGCTGTCTTTGATTACCATTTCCTTGATAGCGTCGTGGATGGGGGCAATAATACATGCCGTGACCTACCTCTCCACAATTGTAGCAAATGTACTCACGTGCTTGCCTTTGTCCTTCTTGTCTATTTCATTCATTTCCTGGCTGGGGAGCCCTTACACCTTGAACCAGATTGATGGACAGGCTCTCTAGTTGATTGGTGATTTGTTGAAGTAATTCTTGTTGAGAGGACTCTTGGTCTGTTGCTCCTGTCCCTGCTACTACCCTTGCCGTAGGTTGAGCTAGCGGTGGAGGCTCCATTCCCCCTTGTAGTTGAGCTTGGAATTTTAACTTCCTATCCTTCTCCCTTGCATAAGTCATAGCTTTATCAAAGGTATCTGGGAATTTACCTTTTACCTTTTCTCGAAGGATGGGATAAAGCCGTGCCAGGAAACAGTCCTTCTTTAGGCATTCTGGCGCCCTTTCTCCTTCACCTAGTGATGCACACCATTTCTCCCACAGGTTGGAAAACTTTCCTTCATAGCTTCTATAGTCATTGGGTGATGTTTGGCGTAGCTCTAAGAGCTGTCTCCATATCTCATGGCGGCGAAATTCTTCGATGAAGGCCATCTTTAAGGACTCCTAGTCTCTTCTTTCTTCAGGTGCCAAAGTTTGATACCATAATTTTGCACCTTCCCTCAAGACCAAAGGAAAGGCCCTTAACTTAGTAGCTTCGTCATCCCTTCCCGATACCAGAAAGGCCATTTCCAAATTATCCAAAAATTCTGGAGCAACCTCCCCAGGCTTACCATAAAAATTAGGGAAGGCCATAAGTGAGAGAGTAAACAATTACACAAACAGCTCCAATTTATTTTAAAATAGAGTATGGTAATTACAATTTGGAGCTTTAGCACAACTTAGCTCAAAATAGGATGAAGATCGAAACATCAAAGGAATGGTAATAGTCTAGTAAGGGTAGAATGACAGGATGAGGAGAGCACAAGATTTCCCCAAGTCTCTCGGCTCCAAACAACAGGGCTATTCTTTGCTAATAAAAGATTTTTCTATCAATACAAATATTCACACGGATATGACGCACAAAATGGAAAGGAAACATCCGGGGATCATCATTCTCATTATTGTCATCCATACTTACACACAAGAGCCTAGCTTAGTTGCACCACCTTGGGACCAATGAGCCTGATCAGCCACAGAAGGTCAGCACCTCGGATCACTTCGACTCTTCCTGATGCATCTGTGAAAACGTAAGGCATGATGGAAACACTTTGTACAATGCTGAGCCTTTTAGAAAGCAACAATTGGATGCTATTACCATAATCAGCATGACGAATGAAAGTGACACCATTAATGTGCAGCACATCATCAACTAAGATAGTTTCCTTAGATTGAGATAACTTCTTGAAAATTAGCAGCAAAGGTAGGGCAGGGAGGCTTTTCACCCGGTCTCCAAAGCACTTTGGACAATATCCAAAGTGATCTTCACGCGGACAGGAGGTTGGCTTGGGATTGGTGGTGTCTGGATTCACAAAGTGCACTGGGAGCACTCGCAGACGGGTGGCAATCTTGTAGGCAAGCCTTCGCCTCTTTGCTTCAGGAGGATTTAGGGGTGAGAGTCGTGGTTGCAAGTTGGAGGTTGAAGTTGGTTGCTCACTAGCCTTTTTCTTGCATGTAGTGGTCATGTAATCCCTTATTAATGAGATTAAGCCAAATGTTACCTTACACTTGAGCACGCGCTGCGGCCTTGGGCCACTTAGGTGTAGAGGTGATCTTCCTCCTCTTAGTCGGCTCCTCAGGAAAGAGAGGTCTGGTGATGCTTTCTCTTCCCTTAATGTGTGTCACAGTACCTTCGTGTATGTTGATGTAGAATATTTCAAGCTCGTGTGCGTTGGAGGTTTCTGGAGCACTCATAGGTTGAGAGGAGAGGAATATCAAGCTCTTCTTCTCACTCTCCTTCGTTGGCGACGGTCACGAACAAGGCATGTAGAAGAACTTACTTCTTGAATTTCAATGACACTGCAACCTGGTAACAAGACCTCGATGAAAGCTTTTAAGGCCTCTAAAGCCTCCTCCTCTTCTGTTCTCCAATTTGCAAACTCCTCACCCCATTCGTCCATGTTGTAGATTGCACATCTTCATTGCTTGTGGACTGAAGGTCTGTGTAGCCCTCCTCAGTGGGGGCACCAAAATGATAGCAGGAAAAAGAGCAGTGCAATCGGGTGGCCTCTGTACTCGTGCACACTCCACAAACCACGCCTCATGCAAACAAGCAAAGAACAAAACAAAGGGGGCACCACCCTAAATTAAGAGGTTTAGGGACCTCACACATAGTGCACATAGGCAAGTGAGACTTCTGGCATTATGATGGCATCAAAACATATGGAAAAACACATAGAAACGAAGCTTAGGGACCTTATGTAGCATATATATACACAAGACATCAGCTTAACAATACAACGACATCTGATCGTACATAACAAGGATATAGAGAAGCAAGCCAAGGATGGCATAATCCCTTGTCAAAAACAATCAACCCAGCAAGTAGGTATGATCCTACTAGCAACACATCAATACCTTAGAGAATGATAGTGAGGATGGTGGCCATGGAGCATGAGAGAAGACTCCTTATTTAGGTTTTAGGGCTAGTAATGTAGCATACTAGAGGGAGAGAGAGAGAGGGAGAGAGAGTAGAGCTCCATCCATAGCTCCTCGTTGTGAGTAATGTCGTCATAGCCTCGTTGCTTGGTGAAGTGGGTGAAGTGTTTTTTTTGAGTGAGAGAAGGCCTCCTTATATAGGTTTCTCAGAGGGTTTAGGATTAGGGATAAACAAGCTTAAATCCGCTGATTGGGGTTACTGTTTTCTTAGGGTGGTCAACAGATTGAGGTCACCTCATATGTCACCATCAAGATATTCTCTAGAGTGATGTGAGAGGGGAGGGTAAATGCTGATTTTTCTGATTGTGACACATGGGGATAAGGCCTTGACCAGCATTTAAGAGCAGGTAAGGTGGCTGTTGAAACTGGAGGTTCTGCACATGTCAGGGGGGAACCTGCGAGGGGGAGGTGGCAGCTGGGTCCTCCTGAATATCAAATTCTCAAAAAATCCTCAACCATGGCTTCTTTTGACATGTGTTCTTTGAAAAAATCAGCATGTCTCTTTTCAACTCAAAAGTCTTTATCCCTGTTGACTCACCTTTACCATAAGATTTTCCCCTTTGTTCCTCTTGTAACTGCATTGTTGATGCCCAATCACTGCTTCTAGTAACAGTGAAGTGATACCTACCAAATAATTATGGTGCAGTAAAAAATATTTACCATGGGTAAAAAAAGTTACTGTAGGTAAAAAGTGATTTGTATTTACCATGTAGGTGAAAAATATTTACTGTAGGTAAAAAATATTTACTGTCGGTAAAAAAGTGAAAACGGAGTATGTTGTGCTGTGAGTCCACACAAACATCCTCGTGTAAATTTCACTAGAAATTCACACCTAGAATGGGCTATTCTGTAAGATATAGGTTGTAGGCATGCATAAGAGCTCGTTCCCACGTATCTTCTGTCCATGGCACTTTTTACTCTTTGGTGCTTGTGAAGTAGATTTTTCTTCTCTTTTGAGATCCCTTGGACTAGAGTATCCTCATCTCCCTAACAACTGAGTGTGCCTTTATTGCATCTTCAGAAGGGGTCCTAAAAACCATGCAAAGGCAAAGGCAAAGGGGTTTTACAAAGGCAAAAACAAACTCTCTCTTGAAGAGATTGAGAATTATTGCAAGGATAACTGTTGTTTCAAGTGTGGCAAGAAAGGGCCTGCATACTGCCCTTATCCCCAAAAGAACACCTACCATGAGCCTCCTAGAGCTACCTTAGTTGAGATCCAACAGGAGGAAATTCACCACAAAGGATCTCCTCTATGCCATGCTTGGGGAAAGGTAAGAGAAAATGATGCTTTTATTCTCTTTAAACTTGGTTCTACTCACAATTTCATATCCATAGAGTTTGCCACCAAGCTAGGCATACAAGCCTACGAGATGGAAGAAGTCCTACCCATACACGGTGTTTTCAAGGGGCAAGAAGCTTCAGTCACTCCCTAAATCCAGAAATTGAGGCTCCATGTCCAAAGCTATGTGGAGAGAGATGACTTCTTTATCTCTCCTCTCAAGTGTGAGGATGTAATCCTAGGGGCACCATGGTTTGATGGCATGGCTGCCAATGTTAAATTCCCTGAAAGAAGAATCTACTTTAGGTTCAAGGAAAAAGATATGTACATAGATGCTAAGGAAATCGGTAACACCATACCCATTGTACATATGCAAGCTTTCAATAAGTCAATAAAGAGCTCTATTTCCGTGTACATGATTTTTATTAAAGATTCTCAAAATGAACCTAATGCTTTAGCAAAAGAAAATATAAACAACCACAAGGAATTAGAGTTATCCAATTTGATCAATGGATTTCATGATGCCTTTATTGACGACATCCCTTGTGAACTACCTCCTAAACAAGGCAATGATGACCATGCAGTTGAACTTCTTCCAGGAATCTCACCACCTAATAAACCTCCTCATTTCTTAAGCTCAACAAGATGAGATTATGCGGCAAGTGCATGAGTTAGTTGAGAAGGGTATGGTGAGGCCTAGATCATATCCATTTTTCTCACCCGTGTTACTAAGGCAAAATAAAGACAGCACATGTCGTATGTGTGTTTTCTATAGAGCACTAAATAGGATCACTATCAAGAATAGGTTTCTTGTTCCACGGGTAGAAGACCTATTTGATAAGCTACAAGGATCCAACAACTGCTGCAATAGGATTGAACTAAAAAGTGGCTATCATCAAATAAGGATATTTGATCAAGACATTGTAAAGACCGCATTTTGCACTACGTTTGGTCTTTACAAATACATTGTTATGCCTTTTGGCTTGACTAATGCATCAGTCACATTCAACTACTTGATGGAGAAGCTATTCAATCCTCACTGAACCTTCAATGGAGTGTTCTTTGATGATATTATCATCTACTCTAATTCATTAGACGAACACAAGAAACATCTCGAGGTAATATTTCAAGTTCTAAGAGAGAACAAACTTTAGTTAATCAAAAAGAAAAGTGAATTTTTCTTACAAGAGATTCAGTATTTAGGTCACGTTATTTCCCAAGGCTCGATTAAGGCACACGACGAGCAGGAATCCGATGGGACACCAAAAATACTATGCTAAGTTAGCAAAAAGGTACTATGGTCCCTTTCAGATTCTTAGGCCAATCAATGATATGGCCTATCAAATCAAGTTTCCCAACCATTGGCTCATACACAATGCTTTCCATGTGAGCGTACTATAGTCTTACAAAGGAGAGCCACCTCAAGAACCAACTATTAAAGACCTACCGGAGATCAAGGACCAAGAAGAGGTGTTTCACCTGAGTCCATTCTCCGACATGAAGCCAAGATATTAAGAGGCGGTAAGACTATCCGTCGATATCTTATTGTGAGGTCCCCAACCCCAAGAAGATTGGGGCGACTTGATAGATGGACCTCCTTTATGCTCCTTTTCCATTGACGACACCCTACTTTGTTTCCACAAAGTAGAGATACAAGCAATAGAAGAGAGGGATTCCTCTATCGATCATTTACGTGGCTATAAGGGCCATACGCCACAAGCCAAGTCGATAAATCTAGGATTCTGATAAATTTGTTTCCTAACATAAAGATGAAATCCCATTGACATATTTAGAATTCATAAACAACGTCTTTTTCCCCATGTTTAAGAGGCATGGCCGCCATCCATAAACCATAAATATGATATGAGACTAAATCTAAACTAAATAGTAATCTTGTGTCATGTAGATTTGGGTCATCTTGACTCTTGGCATAATGAGTCTCTAATTTCACTTCTCTCAATAAGAGAGAGTGGAGAGTTTCTCGATTAATCGAGACCACCCATCCTTGACTGACACCCTGAGCTAGTCCCCCAGTTTCCACCCCACACTCACACTTTTTACCACACTGTTTAACATATACAAACAATGTTCCTTAATTAATTCCAAACACAGGTTCTTTTATACAGCCCTTCAAAAAATACCAAAACAATTCAAACAAGGCCTGATGAAGACAGACCTATTATTCAATAGAAATAACTTTTCCAATTTCTCATGAGTTGCCGCTACCCGCGGACTTTCTCGGTGTAATGACGAACAGAGCCTTTGCAAAGGATTTATTCGCTAACCATGAATTGTGTAACCTTCCCATCTCCCTAACCACGAGGCATGCTACGCGCAAGGCATCCTGCTAATCGCGAAGCATCTTGCTAACTGCCAAGTATCCTGCTACCTACGAGGCATCCCGCTAACCGCAAAGAACAAAAAGAGAGTCAATAACCTCAGTTCAATCTCCACTAACTGCAGAATCATCTCCCTACCCGCGAGGAATAAAATACATTCTTTTAATAATTCTTCTCTTTAAATGATTCTTCAACATGATCAAACAATTCTTCATATCAATCAGTAACAACTTATCAACAATAACAATTTATCAAAACAGTGACAATTTTATCAAACAGTTCTTTCACTAATCTATGAAAACATATGCTTATTTCTTGTGATAGAATCACGTTTCTTGGACATTTAAAGGGGTTCACTATGCTTAGCTTCCCTAATCAACATGACTAACAATGCAGAATTATAAATTTGTCTTATCGGATTACGGACAGGTTTGATTACCTCCTCTGTTTCAGGCTGGACGACTTCGACTTCTTCCACAACCAATACCTCTGCTTGAGCAATGTTTGGAGTAGTTGATCCCTTCCTCTGCACCTTCTTGGAGGTGGAGCAACATGAGTGTCCTTTGAGCTTTGGGTCACTCGCTTCGTGGCCATCGTAACAAGGTAGAGAAAAGGGAGAGAGAGAAATAGAACTCAAGAATCCGAAGGGAAGCACAATGACGATGGTAGAGAAAACTTGGAGATGGATATGTCTTGAAGGTAAGAGCTCGAGGGAGGTTGAGGGAGAGAAGGTAACTCCGACATCAAGGCAAGAGAGCTTCCGCTTCTGAGAGTGTGTGTCTGTCTCCTTCAAAGTGAAGGGAGAGGGGTCTTTATATAGGTTCTCAAGGCCAACTAAGAATAGAGGGATAAGTTCGCGTACGTTCGTGGCTCCCAAAAAATATATTTATTTATTTATTTATTTATTTTACGGATACGGATTCCGATGCACAATTTTTCGATTCTCCAATTTTAAAAGAAGCTTGGCTTCCAAGACGAGAACTCTAAACTTAACTCCCTCTTCTTTCTTTCCTAAACATACTCTTGCTTTCCTAAAATTGCTTAAGATAGATACAATCTTAAGGCTTAAGTTTCCCATCAACCTATAGTTTTCAAGTGAATAAGGATCATCATTCAAAGTTCAAGAGTCCGATTTTCAATCCGATCGTTTCGTTGGAACGCTTTAAGACATAAAAAATGTGAACCTTTACATTACAATCTTCCCAACTTAGGGATTGGAGATGTCCTCGTCTCAAGGAAAAGTGAGGATACTCCTACTTTAATTACTATCATTATGTCTAAAAGGGTGATGTCCTTAATCTGCTTCACTTGCGACTACTATTGCTCCATTAGCCAATTGTGGACAAGAGTTTCGATAATGTCCCAACTCTCCACATTCAAAGCATCGAACATTCAAGCGTCAATAATCTTGCACATTAGTGGAATAAGCTCTCTATGGATGACTATCTCTGAAGCTCTGATTTCGTTCAATTCTTCTTGTAATTCCTTGTTCCTTCATCAAAAGTTTAGCTCGTAGTAAAGCATCTTGTACTGTAGAAGGCTTCAAGGCTTCCAATCGCGAGCTAATTGGTTCTCTTAAACCTTGACAAAAGCGAGCTACCTGCTTCTCTATGGTCATTGATGGTGTGTAACGCCTAAGATTTACAAACTTTGAGTAGTACTCTTCCAAGGATAAGTTGTATTGTTTCAAGCTAAAGAACTCATTCATCTTTATCGCTTCATGGGCAGGGGGTAAGTATCTTTTCTTCACCGCTTGTTTGATTTCCCACCAACTCTGAGAGCTCTCCAATACTCCCATGTCACGACAATGTTCTTTCCACCATACTTTCGCTTGTCCTGAGAGACGAAACATCCCTGACATCGCTTGATTTGCAGGTGTGGTCCTTGCAGCAGAGAAGTAATCATCCATAGCTTCCATCCATACTTTTGCATCTTTCTCAATTTCATCACCCTCTCTTTTAAAAGAAGATGGTTGCATTTGTTCGAGCAACAACTTCTTCTCCTGAATCTTCATATAAATAGCATTGTTATGAGGGTTTTCCAACGTAGAAGTGATTTGAGGATTCCCCTCAATGTACATCAATGTTTATAGTAATTCAAATCAATAGGGTACTTTCCAAACTTAGACTTATTCAGTCCACTAAAAACTCAGTCGTATGACTTAACCAATCGTTACTTATTTGATTCATTAAAACTCAATCACATGACCTAACCAATCTTGAATTAGCCAGTCCATTAAACTTAGTCAGATGACCTAACCAGTCATGATCTCAATCACATGACTTAGCCAGTCATGGGTTATCTAATCACATGAGTTAACCAGTCATGGCTCATTCAATCCTTCAAAAAATCACTTTCATGACTTAACCAGTCAAACAATTTCTTTGTAGAAAAACAACTCAATCTTCTATTCATAAAATCATCAAAATGTCATATAGGGGTCTACAAAAGATCTCTCCATGAGCACACATAATAGAGGTTTCAATCATAACTATGGTACACGTCAATCGGCATAACGTAATATCTCTGCGAGTTTGGTAATGGGTATAGAAAACCATACACATGAGGAAGCTTGAAGTAGTCAATTTAATCTCTTTAACCTAGGCTCTTATACCAATTGTGAGGTCCCCAAGCCCGTGAAGATTGGGGCGACTTGATAGATGGTCTTGCTTTATTCTCCTTTTCCATTGATGACACCCTACGCTATTTCCACAAAGTAGAGATATGAGCAACAGAAGAGAGGGAGTCCTCTATCCTTCATTTACGTGATTATAAGGGTCATACGCCACAAGCCAAGATGATAAATCTAGGAGTCTCACATGAAGATGAAATCCCATTGACATATTTCGAATCCATAAACAACGCCTTTTCCCCAAGTTTAAGAGGAACGGATACCATCCATAAACCATAAATATGATATGAGACTTAATCTAAACTAAATATTAATCTTGTGTCACGTAGATTTGGGTCATCTCGACTCTTGGCATAATGAGTCTCTAATTTCACTTCTCTTAATAAGAGGGAGTGAAGAGTTTCTTCACTAATCTAGACCACCCATCCTTGACTGACAACCTGAGCCAGTCCCCCACTTTCCACCCCACACTCACACTTTTTACCACACTGTTTAACATGTATAAACAATGTTCCTTAATTAATTCCAAACACAGGTTCTTTTATACAGCCCTTCAAACAATACCAAAACAATTCAAACAAGGCATAATGAAGAAAGCCCTATTATTCAATAGAAATAACTTTTTCGATTTCTCATGAGTTGCCGCTACGCGCAAACTTTCTCTGTCTAACCAACAAAGCCTTTGCAAAGGTTTTATTCGCTAACCGCGAAACGGCAACCTTCGCATCTCGCTAACCGCGAGGCATCCCGCTACCTGTGAGGCTTTGTAGAGACTTCGAATAAACAATTATGTCATCAAAGACCACTCTTGTTTAAGCTTAATGTTTACAAAAAATCATTTCCATTAACCAATTAAAGGTTGATGGAGCATTAATAAACACTACAACTGAACCCAAAGTTATTTATGCCCTGTATATCAACGCCCGTACCTTTCCACGCGGATATCGACGTTCTTTTACCCCGTCAATATACGCGTCAAAATAGCCGTAGATATGCGCATAGAAATACGCGTGGCAAGGCATGATTTTCCACGCGTATATTGAGGAACATTACCATGCGTATATCGACGCACTTTTCGACGCTAAAAAATTGGGGAAAAAAAAGGGGAACCCACGCATAGGGGCCATTTTCGCCTTCAACGCGCACGCTCAGATCTTGGCCGAAACCTGCTGCGCAAGTATTATGGCACTATTCCCCTCTCCCCCCCCCCCCCCCCTCCCCCCCCTCCCCAAACCCCTCTCTCTCTCTCTCTACATCGTGTGTGTGTGTGTGAGTGTAGGAAAGAGATAGAGAGAGAGAGAGAGAGAGAGAGAGAGAGAGAGAGAGAGAGAGAGAGAGAGAGAGAGAGAGAGCGATGTGTGTGTGTGTGTTTGTGTAGGAAAGAGAGAGAGAGCGGTGTGTGTGTGTGTGTTTGTGTAGGAAAGAGAAGGAAAGAGAGAGAGAGAGAGAGAGAGAGAGAGAGAGAGAGAGAGAGAGAGATAGATAGATTTTATTATCGTCCTCGGAGGTCAAATATGACCTATGGGACCAAAGTTACATGTGATGTAGTATGTGTATGGCTGATGAGTGACTCTCGATGCTCCAAAATTGTAGTGATGAGAGTCGCAATGGAGAGCCCACACTTTGGCTAGGAGAGGAAAGTGTGTAGGTCTAAGTTATGGCTGAAAATGTGAGAGAAGCAAGTTCGGATGTGATCAAAAGCTGAGCACTCTAGTAGTGTGTGGTACTCAGACTCTTGAACTTGCAGTGAGCATAATGTGCACAATCGATTTGACTCTTCTCCATTGCCCCAACGCCCTATCTCGCATCGAAGGAAATGGGAGCAAAGCCGAATTGCTGCGATAGTACGTATCGCGGACAAGGGAATAGGCTCAAGCATGTAAGTGTGAGTACAGTTTCCTCTCTCAGCGAAGAACATGGTTTTGTAGTTGGGGGCAATATAGGTGGTGTAATGTATGAAGCGTGACCCACCGGATTTCTCCCAAGCCGTAATACATTGGCGTTGTAGAAAAGCTTCATTCACTTGAGAGTCAATTGAAGCATCATGTAGCAAGTGTAATGCATCCCATCTCCCAAACCACTTCTTTATGTCTTGCATCCATCCCGTGCTCAAGATCTTGCTTTTATTCGTCTTTTGAACTTTTTTGCTTGCTTCCCATGCAATTGTAGGAAGTCGATGTGAGGGGTTTTGACGCATCTTTATCATGTACTCCACAACCCTTTCCATGCCCATAACCTCAATTGGAAGAGATCCCGACTCAAGAAGTAGGAGCATATATGGTGTTTGTGTCTTAACTTGGAGAAAGTTTGTAAGAAAACGCTTTTGGACATTCTCAAACTCTTTCCAAGTAGACTTTGAGATGCTCCCGCCCCACACTTCAACTCCATAAAGAAGAACCGTTGTCACCAATGCATCAAAAAGATACTTCTTGAGAACCCAACACTTGATGTTTCCCGCATTACACATGTTCTCAAATGCATAATATGCTCTCTTTCCCGCTTCCAAACGACGCATAGCACATTCATGCCACTTGTGATTGGATGGAACCTCAAGGCCAAGGTACTTAAAGCTCTCAACAACTTCAAGTGTCTCGTTGTTGTACACAATGCATGGCTTCTCCTTATGGTTGGTTTTCACAAGCATAACCTTTGTTTTGGATTCATTTACAATCAACCCACTATGCAAGCAAAAGTTCTCAAGGACAACCATAAGCTTTTGTGCATCTTCTAAAGTGTGTGCTGGAAGCACTACATCATCCGCATACAACAAAAGCATGATTACCGCATTGCAAATATCGACCTCTTCAATGCCTTCTTCTTGCATAAAGTCAAGTACCATTTGTTCCAGTTGATCGATGCATAGACCAAAGAGAGTTGGTGACAATGGACATCCTTGTTTAACCCCAATAGTGCTTACAAAAATTTCTGAAATTTCTCTTCCCATGCGCAATTGACAAATCACCTTCTCATAGATTCGAGAAACCGCAAGCATAAACTCACTTGGCACTTGGAGTTCTTCCATCCTTCTCCACAAATTGTTACGTGGAATCATATCAAAGAATTTCTTAAAGTCCACAAAACAACAATACAATCGCTTGCCTTTCAACCGACTTTCCTCCATGAGAACACGAAGAGTGACAAGATGATCAATGGTGCTATGGCATCGACGAAAACCCGCTTGTCCCTTTGCACGCTTGTCATTCTCTTCAGCCCAATCACTCAATTTCATCTTCATTATGCACCCAAACAACTTTTCCATAAGATACCCAATCATTATAGTCCGGTAGTTGCTTACATTCTTTACATCCCCTCCTTTATGCAAAGGCTTAACCCAATTAGTACTCCAATCATAAGGCATACCATGTTGAAGTGCAAGGTTGAACATATCACACATCCACTCATGGGTAAAATCTCCCGTCCATTTGATCATCTCCGGCTTGATACCTTGAAGATCTCCCGCTTTGCGAGTGGCCAACTTTTCAAGCCCACCGCATACATCCTCAATAGTAAAAAAAGACGGCATACATGGGAGTGAACCATAAAATGGCATTTTTTCAGTATTTTCTTGCTCATATAATTGCCTACAATGTGTGTACATATCCACTAGACTCAAGTTACCAGAATTCTCAACCTGCTTGCCTCTCAAGTTTCTCCAAAATCTTCCACATGCATGTGCCTTTTCTTGGACTTGAAATTCTTGTTGCTTTACTTCCCATCTTCTTCTCTTCTTTTGAATCAATGCCTTCTATGTATGCAAATGACTTTGATAGTTGTCTTTGTCCATAGTTGCATCAAGCTTTATCAAGGACTTTCGAGCATCTTGACATTCTTTATCAAACCACCTTTTGCGTGATATATCTTTGTTGATACCATGGAGATGCTTTATGGCAAAGCATTCTTCCGCACAAGAACAAATAGCTTTCTTGAAAGCTTCCCATTTAGTTTCCAATGGTGCATCACATTGAAGCTTTGTCATCCATAATTTTTTCTCAACCATTTCAATGTACATTGGTGCCCGTTTGAAATCCATACATAGTGATAACTTCTCTTTCCTTTGACTGAGATTATCATGCTGAGTTGCTTCTCCACATGAAAGGTCAATACATAAGGTGCGATGGTCGGATTCCGGGGTCCATTGACCAAACATAAAACTCTTTATGCGATACATGATGGCTTCAGAGAGTAGCATACAATCAATCACACTATCCCCATTTTGTCTCCTACATATAAATCCATTGGTTCCACTCCACAAAGATACACCATTGGCAATGAGCATACCTGTGCTACTTTTACACATGTGTAAAAGTAACTTTCCATAGTGATCCGGCTCTTTCTCATCCATTGAAGTACGATCATACAAGTGAACTTCCTCCAACTCCCTTGAAATGTATGGCATATCAAATTGTTGAGTATCATGTTGCAATGTTTTTGTGCAAGCATTCATATCCCCAAATACAATAACATCACCTTCACCTTTGAAATAAGCAATGTCCTCTTCCAAATCAGAAAATGGTTGATCTCTATCCATGCAAGCATAAAAGGGAGAATCATGATGAGGAATGTAGCAACCGGCTACAAAAATGGGTGCTCTTTTTGGTGTCATAATTTTCAGCCATACATAACGTTTGTACTTGTCATCTTTCACAATTGATATAAAATCTTCCAATCCTTTCTTAACCATACATGCTAACCCTCCTTGTCCTCTTCGTTGGTTGAGATTCTTTGACCACATCAATGAATGTACATTGTAATCCTCCAAGCCGTTAATCCTTTGTGTATCATGCTCCCAAGTTTCAACAAGAAGTACAACATCGTCTTTGCTTGTTAGTTCATGAATGCCAACCCCCGCATTCCATGGGTATCCATTACAATTCCAAAAGCATATTTTCAATTGTAACTCGGTCTCATAGGTCACGCATCCCTATTTGCTTGAGAGACTTGCCTCCTCCTTGGGCACATTTTCTTCATGAGAGATCTCCTTGCTTTTATTATTCTTTTCCTCATATGCCTTGCAACGCATATTTTGTTGCTTAATAGGGCGATCTTCACATACAAAACATTTTGTATGCCTCAAATAGATCCAACTATTATCAAGGATAATCTTTCGCTTGGTCTCATCCGGCATGGTGCATACAATTGGCCGTTCTCCTGAGCGAGGAGCTCCTTGCTTCCCCACTCTATGTGCTCCATAGACCATAACTCTGGACATGCCAAAGAGAGAGAGAGAGAGAGAGAGAGAGAGAGAGAGAGAGAGAGAGAAGCGTGTGTGTGTGTGTAGGAAACAAAGAGAGAGAGAGAGAGAGAGAGAGAGAGAGAGAGAGAGAGAGCGAGAGAGAGAAGCGTGTGTGTGTGTGTAGGAAAGAGAGAGAGAGAGAGAGAGAGAGAGAGAGAGAGAGAAGTGTGTGTGCGTGTAGACATGGTGGAGAGAGAGAGAGAGAGAGAGAGAGAAATATATGCGTAAGAAATTAAAACTAGAGAGAGAGAGAGAGAGAGAGAGAGAGAGAGAGAATTAATGTCTGCGTAGGAAATAAAAATTAAAGAAAGAAATGAAATGAAATGTTATATTAACGTCTTCAAAAGGCCAAAGTGACATATGAGACGAGAAAGTTACAATGTGGTGGATCTGATACAAAGTCAGAATAACAAGATGACAAAATGACAAAATAAAATATTATGGAATCCTAAACTGTTGGGTGTGGACTAAGCAGCTAAAACAGCTAGCTGGGATAGGTAGATCATAGGAGATCTAGCATCTGTCTGGCGGACCTCATCAATCTTCTCCATGGTCAGTAGTCTGACCGGGCGTTGTGCATGTCGATCCAAAGGGACCCGGATCCTCTGATGCAGCCTCTGTCGATGTTGTGTAGTCTGGACTCCGTAGTCATGGGCGTCTGGATCTCCCTAGCTCAGTCGCTCATTCGATCAGTAGAGAGATAGGGAATAGATATATATAGAGAGAAAGAGATAGAGAGAGAGAGAGAGAGAGAGAGAGAGAGAGAGAGAGAGAGAGAGAGAGAGAGAGAGAGAGAGAGAGAGAGAGAGAGAGAGAGAGAGGGAAGTGGAGAGAAAGACAGAGAGAGAGATAGGAAAATAGGGAGAGAGAAAAAGATAGGGAATAGAGAGAGAGAGAGAGAGAGAGAGAGAGAGAGAGAGAGAGAGAGAGAGAGAGAGAGAGAGAGAGAGGGAGAGGGAAGTGGAGAGAAAGACAGAGAGAGAGATAGGGAAATAGGGAGAGAGAAAAAGATAGGGAGAGAGAGAGAGAGAGAGAGAGAGAGAGAGAGAGAGAGAGAGAGAGAGAGAGAGAGAGAGAGAGAGAGAGAAAGAGAGTGATATATAAATATATATAGAGAGAGAGAGAGAGGGAGAGATAGGGAAGTGGAGAGCAAGACAAAGAGAGAGATAGGGAAATAGGGAAACAGAGAGAGAAAGAGAGATAACGAAAGCGAGATCGAGAGAGAGAGAAAGGGAGATAGCAAGAGCGAGATCGAGAGAGAAAGAACGAGAGATAGGGTACGTAGACAGAGAGAGAGAAATAAAGAGATAGAGAGTGGTATATATATAGAGAGAGAGAGAATTAACTAGAGATAGCTACAGAGGTAGAGAGAGAGATAGATAGTAGATAGAGAAAGAGAGAGAGAAAGAGTTAGGTTGGTTGACCAATTGTGTGAAAAGGATAGAATCTCTCTCTATCTCTCTCTCTCTCTCCCTCTAGAAGAAACTATGGAACTGAAAGAGGCAAAGGGGTTTTGTCCGCTACATGCATTGCCATGTACACCTGGGAGTGCACGTATGTGTCTACCCATATAGGATATGACCAATAAAGACGGGATTTTGACCCGGTGGTCCTGATCTCCGTACACCTCTGGACCGAGGTGTACGGAGATTGGGCAAGACTAGAGAATGAGAGGTAGTTTACATTGTGAGGAGTATATATATTAAAACAACATTCATAATCATTGTACAATGTAGATGGCAACATCATCAACTAACATGGAGGAAGATTGCATGCTCGTGCACGATCTGCAAGTATTAAATCCTACGCAAGCGTAAGATATGTAATGAGCATGTGCAAAGTACGGAGAGTTTGCTAGAGAAACCGTACAGAATCTACGATACGACTCCTACGGAACGGGCATTGATTTTTGTGACATAGCATCTACATCTGAGACAGAGAGAGAAAAAGGATTATGCGTGAAGGTTCGACCAATATAGAGCCAAGGATGGAAGCAGAAAAGGACTTACAGACAGAAGACAACGGCATGGAGGAGATGCTAGATGCCTTCTTCTAGACAAGCGAGGAGAACGCTAACGAAGCAGCACCTGAAGCCGTGCACCTATCTTGCTTACCCTTGCTAGACTATCTCGCTCCTTTACCTGAATTCCCTACAATGGCATGGTTGGACAAGACAGTAAGAGCAGCTCGACAGATCGGAGAACCCATATCTCTAGAAGAGGAAGAGTTGGCTATTGGATGTGACTGGAAGTATCATACATACATGGCACTATGGTCGCATGGAAAGCATTTCAGAACACAACAAATTGACAGCAGAAGAAACACGTTTGACAGTGGGGTAATGGTTACTTTCATGCAAAAGAGCAGGGCCAGTGCCAACAGAGACACGAATGAGAGCACTAGCAACCTAGATTATTGTGGTCTGGTGTCAGATATCCTGAAAGTTAGCTTCAGGCGGTTTGAGGTGTTTTTGTTCGATTCAAGGTGATTACTTCTGGTCGCAATGCAACGATACGCAAAGATGGAAATAAGCTTGTGCAAATAGATTCTACAAAGGTTTGGACAGATGCAAGCGACACATTTTCTCTCCCCGAACATTGCGAGCAAGTGGTCTTTGTACTGGACCCTCGAGAGCGACAATGGTGGTTTGTGGTTCAGGTTTCTCCAAGAAATAAACAAGTATTTGAAGGGCAAGAGCTCCTGGAGGAAAGTCGGTCAGATGACGTCCATACTACTGTGACATTAGATGAGATGGACGAAGGTATGGCAAAGGAAGCTGACATATATACGAGGGATGACGCAGACAAGGCAGAATTGACACTTGTAGATGAAGATGCAATGGATGAATAAAATCTGCCAGAATGAGTTGGGGCAGAGTTATGTCTGCAATTAGAGATAGACGATGATACGGTGCAAGATCTTATCGATGATGCCTCACTCGTCGAGGCCTAGGCCTGTAAGTGTTTTTGTGAAGACGCTGATTTAAAATTAAGCTTAAAGTTAATTTAAACAAAGGTGTTTTGATGCTTTATTTTACTTTCTTCGTACAGGACTTTACTATGGCATAAAAGTTTCCAGATCCCGCTTCTATGGTGCAGATGCATTCATGGGCTTCGTCACACGGATGACGCTCAGTCAGATGGAAGAGGCTTCTCAGTACTGGGTATCCAGAGGCACGGGTACTACGCCTCCAGGCTTCACACCCGAGGGTCTGACGCCTATGGAGGGGACACCTATGGGGGGGACGCCTACGGGTACGACGCCTGCGAAGTCTCCCATCACGGCCATTTTGACACCTAGGGGTGCGATAGAGGTGGGTACGTCCTCATCTCCGCATCACAGGCGCACTCGCCGATCGCGGCGATTGTCAGGTGGAGGTGGTGGTTGCTGTGGAGGAGGGTCCACGGATGCTTCAACCCCTCCTCGCTCACGACGCCCGTCCTAGCCAGGCACACCTTGGACACCTTGGGGGGCACACGATCCTAGTGCCTCCAAGCTCTATACTGTACGGCAGATGGTTCGGTTGACATGGATAGAGTCGGGACTGAGATGAGACAGCGGATTCGCTAGCTCACGGAGCTGCAATTTTCGACCAGCATTCTGACGCCTTGGCCTAATCAGGATGAGGACAAAGTCAGTTATATAGTGGAGACCATCATGAGAGAGTACCAGCCTGCTCCGGGTTCAAAGGTTGTTCCGAGGAGGTGGATCAAGGGTGTTGCATGGGACACCGTGAAACATCGACGAGTTGCAGCTCGGATTTCAGGACCGGCTCGCCGAAGCCTTCGGGCATCCCACACAAGACATGGGAGCAGATCAGGGAGGATGAGCGGACAACGGACACGCGGTTCAAGCAACAGCGTCAGGCTGCGCAGATACGACAGATGACTAGGGGGACATCTCATCTTGGCAGCGACGGCTGCGACACCTTTCGCTATGAGTTTGTGAGTTTCTAATCCAATCTTAGCTATGGCGTTTTTTAAAACGTGATGAATCATGTATTCTTATTACTTTGATTTTTGTATAAACGCAGAATCTTGCGATGCATCAAGCCCCGACATGCCAGGAGGAGACAGATGGATATTGCAGAGGTATCTATGAAGTACTAAATGATCTTGATGCTTGAGGAGAGCCTGTAGACTGGGAGGCCTTAGAGTCTCGCTGATCGCTTGAGGTGAGACGTTAATATGTGTGAGTTGATTTAATTAAATAAGTATATGTGAAGTAATATCAATACTAATTTTGTGACTTGTCCTATGTGCAGGTTGTGATGCCTAGTCATCAGTGGATTTCATATATATCATTGTGAGACACAGACATGCTTTTGTGTCTCTTTTTTGTATAGACATATATGGTTATGGTTATTGTCATTGTCATTGTATAGACATGGTTATTTCTCCTATTCTTGTCTAGACATGGTTATGGTTCTTGTTTTGTTTATGGTTGTGTTTAACTTTCTGGTTATGCTTATGGTTATTGTTAATTTTGTTTATGGTTATGGTTATCTGCATTATGGTTTTGATCAAAGTGGTTATGGCCGGTTATGGTTTTAATTTGGTTATGGTTTTGCACAAATTAAGTTCATTATGGTTATGGTTTTAAGTTGGTACGGTTATGGTTTTGCACAAGTTCATTTCATTTATTTCATTGGCCTTAAATCTCATGTGAGATCCTACATGGATAGCATGTAGGAGGCGTATACATGATATGGCTTTTTTTGAAAAGTTTATGTAAAAACGAAGGGAACTCTGCTCAAATTTCTGCGAGGGCACGGTTGATTTTAGGGCTGCTCGCTTTCTTGGGCAGAGGACAGGCAGTCTGGCTATGGCTGTGTCCATCTTTTCACTGGGCACATGCCAGGCTGCCTGTCCTCTGCCCAAGAATTTTTTGTTTCCTGTTATGGTCGTCGCTATACACGTCGCTAAGCTCGTCGAAATATGCGTCGATAATATTACCTTTCGACGTGTATATCGACGCATATAGCGACGTTTTTGTAGGGACGCGTATATCGACGGGCTTTTCGATGGGATGCGTCGAAACCTGCGTCGAAGGTCCCCTTTTTTGTTGTAGTGAAACCCAAATGCCATTACTAGATATTCATAATATCATAAACCAAATCGCGTGTGAAACATGGTATTATGTATGTCATCTGGTACGATTCTTACCTAACAATGGCCACTTTTAAGGTCAATCATACTAAATTAAGAATAAAATTAAATCTTGTTAAAGATATCTTTGATGTGAGGGACTAGAAACTTGTTCTTAACCGTGTTCTTGTTTAGTGCATGATAGTCTACACACATGTGGTAATATACTTCCTTATTTTGCACTAGTAACATAGGAGAACAAAAAGCACATGAGCTAGGGTGTATCATCCCTTTTTTCCATTAGCTAAGTCACTTGAGATAAAATATCAAGTGTTGTGCATGTGATACATAATAAGGGAATTTATTAGGAGGAGAACTTCTTGGCACAAGCTTGATTCTATGATCATCATATCCTTATAAAGGAGGTAGCTCATCAAGGATAGAGTCATAAGAAAAATCATTTTATTACTGAAGGATAGACATATGTTTTTCTTTAGAGGTGGGTCACGGGTCAGCATTAGAGGCAATAAAATATTTGGTAAATACGGTATATGTTAAAATAGATGACTCTATTGATTTCTAAATAGCTTCATCAGATACAACAGGAATTGAATTTCCCTTATCTTTAGTCTTAATGTTAATATGCCTACCTCTATAAGTAAAAGTTTAATCTTTTTGGAAAATTCCAGTGAGTCAGTGTACAATAAAAACATGGTGTCCCTAAGATCACATCTTTAAGCAACAAGGGTGAAATCTAAAATTCATCTTTGTCCACATTACCTTGCACATGGAACCTTAGCTTTCTAATTACCAAAGTAGTTGGAACTTGTTGCCCTTAGCTTGGTCCACATTACCTTGCACGTGGAACCTTAGTTTTCTAATTATCAAAATAATTGGAACTTGTTGCCCTTTGAAATCTTCCCTTTTCTTCTAATGTAGGTCGCATCCTATTGATCTTTATACCCAGCTTTTGAGCACTTGCTCAATTTAGATAAATTTTTGAATACATCTGAAATTAAAAAGTATAAGAGAACTTTGATCGCGAATCTTGCCCCATGAAAAACATAGCTTTAAATCTTTATCCTCTGCATCCATATCAGAAAGAATGGTAGAAACTCATGGAGAATCCTTCTTAGTCCTTTTAGATGGAAAAGCACAATAGGAGTGTCCTTGCTCTACATAGTTGTAGCACCAATTCTCCTTCTTGTATCATTAAATATGTTCATTAGATATCTTCTTTTTTCCTTTGTTGACTCTCTTATCCTTCTTCTTATTACCATCATTATTTTGGTCTTTAAAGGATACCTATTGAAGTAACCCTTTTCACCTTTCTCCAAGGTCTTGGATGCCAATCTGTCTGCTATTGGAAAGATTTTAGCAGCAATTATTGAGTGATGTATCACCTTGGAGATGGTTCTAGGCTTTCATGCATTCATACATGCACTCATGTTGTCATGAAAGCTAGCACAAAATTGTTACTATTCCTCATAGAATTTAATTCTTTGAAGATAATGGATTTGAGATGACAGTCCCAAAACTTGTCCAAATACTTTTGAATTGTTTCTCCCTTCTTGAGATGAAGCCCTTGCCAAGCCATGAGAACATTACCTCATACTTCATTGGTAAAAAATTAGCTCACGATAGCTTGCCTACACTTCTTCCAAGTCTTTGGTGCAATTCCCTAAGCTCTCATGGCATCCGACCATTGAGGATCATACTTTTGGAGATACATAGCCACATGATGTAGCTTAGATTTCTCCGTGAAATGTTAATATCCAAAAGCAACATTGAATCGTTGAAAAGTTAAGCCTTGACTTGTATTAGCAAAAGTACCATCAAAGGAGATGAAGGTAGCACTCTTTCTGTAAGGTTTCCAGTTTCCGAAACCTTAAAGATTGTACTTAGCTTGAAAAACTTAATAGAAAACACTATTGCAGGACTCCAAACACTATTAATTTTGGTATTTTTGGAATCATAAGCAGAGCTTTACTATGTTTAGAAAATTTCAGAATCTGATTCCGATAAAAACGGGAACAGTTCGGGTCCTGGAAAATTACAATAAGAAATTCAATTAATAAGAAAAATTGGATGGTTCCATTATTAATCATTAGCAAAGACGTCTTTACACTAAGGTTCTAGAGTTAGATAGAAAATTCCAATTTTCATCATTAAAGATCTGCAAAAATCAACCAGGCAAATTCTGGAAGGTATGGGGTGAGTGTGGAAGCTAGGGAAACTTGCTAGGAACAGTGATGGCTGAAAATGGCGCAAAATACAAGTGCTTGGACTGGGGAAAACTGCCAAAATCTGCCAGATGCCTAGAAAAAGCTATAAAAAGGACCTTTCTCTTCATTTTTTTCTTAGACTCGGAGCCTTGAGACTTTTTTTCTCATCTAGGGAGAACACTACACAGAAATCATTACGTTTTAATCTCTAATTGATTAACCGTAACGGTAATTTACCTAATCCTTCTTAATTAGCAAGGTTAGATTAAGATATTTGTTAATAAATCAAAGATTAGGCCTATGTATGCTCCTCAAACCTCTCTTAATTAATTAATCTCTGCTGATTATTATAATTAAGCTTATTAATACCAAGCTAATTAATTATCCTATCATATTAGGATTGAAATTAGTCAAATTAACCAAGAATTAATGGTAAATATATTAATTCAGATTAGATTAAGTTGAAGTAATTATCAAAGATGAATTAGACAATTATTAATCTAAGAAAATTATCCTATAATTTTCTGAGAATTTCTCCTAATTAATTAGGCATAACTACTCTATTTTTTGAGAAATATTAATAGGGGAAATTATTAAATGGAATTCAAATACTGTGATATAATTATCAATGGTTAACTAGGTGTTCAAGAACCCATGATAATTAGGAGAAGCTCAGAAAAAAATCTAGCTAGCTACTTTAGCTAAAATACCCTGCTTTTTGAGAAATTAAAATAGGGGAAATTAGTAAATAGAATTTAAATGCTGTGATATAACTATCAATGGTTAACTAGGGCTTCAAGAACCCTTGATAATTAGGAGAAGCTCAGAAAATTAATCTAGCTAATTACTTTAGCTAAAATACCCTGGTTTTTGAGAAATTTAAATAGGGGAAATTAGTAAATGGAATTCAAATGCTGTGATATAATTATCAGTGGTTAACTAGGTATTCAAAAACCCGTGATAATTAGGATAAGCTTAGAAAATTAATCTAGCTAATTACTTTAGCTAAAATACCCTGTTTTTTGAGAAATTTAAATAAGGGAAATTAGTAAATGGAATTCAAATGCTATAATATATTATCAGTGGTTAATTAGGTGTTCAAGAACTCGTGATAATTAGGAGAAGCTAAGAAAATTAATCTAGATAATTACTTTAGATAAAATACCCTGGTTTTTGAGAAATATAAATAGGGGAAATTAGTAAATGGAATTCAAATGTTGTGATATAATTATCAATGGTTAATTTGGTACTAAGGAAACTATAATAATTAGGGGAAGCTCATATAAATAATCTAGCTAATTATTTTAGTAAAAAAACACTATTTTTTTGACAAAGTAAATAGGGAAAATTAACAAATAGATTTAAATTGAATTGAGATATTTATCAGAGGTTTCTTAGACCTGAGGGAACCTGTGGTAATTAGGATAGCATTAGAAAATTAGTTTAACTATATATCCCAGTAAAATTACTTTAATTTCTGGGAAAAATAAAAAGGGAATTACAGTAAAGTAAATAGAAAATCTTTGATATCAATACCAAAGAAGTAATATACCTTGGGAAATCTATGATAATTATCCTAATCTTAGATAAATAGTTTAGTTACGCATTTTGGTCAAAAGTAACCAATTTTTGTATTTAATGGACAAGAAAAATTAAGCAATGAAATTATCTAATTGCCAAAGAATTAACCGAGGTCCAAAATCCTTATTAAAGGATGGGGAAAAAGTACTTATAGCCTAATTAAGTTATGGGATGAGTAACCTATCAAATCGACTATTAAAGATCCCTAATTATTCCAAAAATCCTTATTTTTGGGTAAACAAGGAAAATAAATGTTATTCAATTAATCCTCTAATGGATTAAGTCTTTTTATAACGCTATCGAAATGGATCCCAAGAGAACCAAGGGAAATCCTTTGACTGAAGAAGAAATGTTAGTAACAAACGCAACAAAGCAACTAATGACCATGAAGCAGGGCCTAGCCATAGGCCAACGGAGGAGAGTCTACGGGCACCTGCCCCACAGAAGATGGACGAGCAGTCCCAGGTGGATTTCTATTATGCCATTAATAGCTTTTAGAGTTCATTTTAAGTTAAGCATTGCGTACGTAAGGTTAGGAAGGAAAAAACTGGTTGTAAATGGAAGGTAACTTCCACAAAACCCACGATCAATGATTGTAATTAGGAAAGGACTGATTGGGTTATGACTAGTTGAAATAGGAAAGAACTGTTTGACCATCCTTAAGACAACTTGTTTCAAGACACGTCTGATTCCTTGGAAATATTTTAGTCCTGGTAATGAGTAATGATGGAGATACCATCATGGAGGAGTCGGTTACCTCGGCACGTGTGGAGTCTTTACCCCGTGCTTGTTTATGTTTATGGATAGTACTTTTAAGTTTATCCTAGAGGAACCGCCCGGTTCTATGGGCAACTGGTTTTGGCGTATGGGCGCCCGGACTTTGGGTGAAGACTTTTTCCACCCCGGTTATATAAATAAGGAATGGTTGCAGTTTTTCACCCCTGTATAGGTGGTCTTGAGACAAGTTAGTACTGGTCAATGATACTCTAAAATGACAGTACCTTGTCTTAATTTTAAAGATGTCTGTTTTCTGATATCATAGCCATGGCTCTCACATCCAAAAGCTCCCACTGAGCTTGCGTATAGTCATCATCCTCTGCACATTCTTTCAACAATTTTGATAGGCCTTTATTTGTCAAAACATCTTTCATACGCTTTTTCCACATGGTGAAGTTGCTACCATCGAACTTACGAATGAAATACTCCTCCTTTTATGAAGAATAAGCCATCGATGACAAGAGGGTTTGAGAGGTGTCAAACTATGGCGAGGAGCTGCATATATTTGGGCAGAGTCTCCTTTGTATGAGGAGTTAAAACTCAACGCAAAATACGCATAAATGTGCCAACTGCACTAATTGGGCATCTACTACACAAAAACCACTGCTGTGTGACCGCCAACTCGACGTCAAAAGCACAAAAATTCATCCATATACATATCCTATGTCAAGGGTACCAAAAATGGGGAACTCCAGCTACTTGTATCACCACCGAAGGTGTCTCAACATTCAAGCACACACCAGCTCAAAGAAAACCTCACACTATCGACCCTCCAAAGGCTAATGTAGACACAAATAGACTAGCTACAATCTCACAATTAAGGGCTCTTTTGGTCAGAGTCTCAAAAATGGCCAGGAAAAAACTACCAAAATAACAAAAAATAGCTCCACACGTAGTATAGTGCGCAATGTTTGCAACTCGACGTACCTGAGCAAACCACACTCAAACAGGCACCAACAACTGATGCATGGAAAAAAAGTGATCCCTGCGGGGTATCTGCTCTCAAAAGAGCTAAGTACACTAGGTGTGCTCAAACAAAAATGCATCTGTCAACGCATCTATCCGCAAACAATTTGCTATTCAAATGACTACCAAATTGCCTGTGAAAGCAGTGTGTTTGGAAACCTGGAGAATCTGTATATGAACAGGCTAAAACCCCCCCTATCACCTGTAACTTGCATATCGGTGTCTCTATGTGCCGATTTTTGTCGCCGGGCAAAAATGTGCTACTGAAATAGCCACCAAAAGTGTCGTAGCCAAAAAACCGTGCTATACAGCGTGATCAGTGCACTCGCTGCTGATGCCGAGTGTCACTCCTCTATGGTAGAGGCACCTCACCCATGCATGTGGCAAGTACAACTACCGATCACAAGAAAAAGTTGTCCACATGAAATTGGTGTCGGATCCGATGTCAAAAAATCCACTTGTAATGGAAGTAATTCGAGCCGATGCCAAAACGTGAGAGTCGGTGTTCAAATGTCTCTAATTGTTGATGTCAATGTCGTCTCCCACCGTCGATAAGAGTGGCTAGATGAATAGCCAATGTGGACGCTTTCTCTCTCTCTCTCTCTCTCTCTCTCTATCCATCTCTCTATCTATCTCCCTCTCTCTCTCTCTCTCTCTCTCTCTCTCTCTCTCTCTCTCTCTCTCTCTTTCTCTATGCCCAAGAGCAGTGTTGAAGTCGAAAACTGAGAGCAAATAGACTCGTCTCCGTACCTTGCTTGTTGGCAGTTGATGTGTCCCTATTGTTTGGATTTCTTGGACAATCTTTAGAAAAATGTCCACCTTTTTGTCCACAATTTGAGCAATACACCATGATTAGTGGTATTTCATTTGGTTATGTCATGTCAAGCTCTTGCTGAGGAGTTTCTATTTTTGTGTTTGCCCAAGTTGTTGGTATCGTCTTTTAGAGCACTAAGCATCAATATGTAGAATGCTCCATCTTGACCTTTGTATTGTCTTTGACGTGGCTCTCCAATTAGACTAGCTTCTATTGGTTGATCTCTTGGATCTTCGATTACTGGTTCTTGACTATAGATTTGACCATTGTAATCCATGTAGAATGACCCTGATTCCATATGCACCAACTATATGTTTTACAGGCTTATGAAAATTTCTAGGTTAACACTTGGGTTGACTTTCTGAACTTCTATCTGCACTTCGTCTTTGAGCTTGCAATACTTGGCTCCACTGAAGTCTGTGAACATCTGGGAGTTCTCTGAATCTGGCTTCACTATGATCAATAGGATCTTGGCTTTTGTACCGCTTTTGCTGCTCATCAAGTATCTATGTTCTTCTAAATCTGCATATAAAAATATATCTCCATTGTAGCCATATAGTTGTAGAAGCTGCTCTGTTGTACTTGTGTCTGTGTTGTCACTGCTACAAGACTGCTGTATTGTACTTGAACTCACAGCTCGGTTTGAGTCCATGTTAGCTGTTTCTGTAAAATCTATCTCCTAGTAGATGGTGATAAGCAGAATTTCTCCTGCTCTTCAGTTGATTATCCCTAGCTCGGAAGTGTCAGGATTTGAAATTCTTCTACCGCTCACGGCTTTGAATTAGTCTTTTTTCTCGCTTATTTTGGAAAAATTTTCTGTTGTTTTTGGCTTTTCCACTGTTTGCTCAATTTTTTCCAGGCTGCTCTTCTATAAAAAAAATTTCGCTTTGTCGTGCGTGACTTTTTGGCTTTGTTTTTTGCTTTTTATTTTTTTGTTTTTTCCTCTCCTTTTCTTTGCTTTTTTTTGTGAAATTTTGAAATTTTTAACTTTTTTGGATATTTTTATGATTTTTTTGGAAAGTTTTGATTTTAAAGAAATTTTTAATGAATTTTGTAATTTTTATGGATTGTTTTGAAGGTTTCATGAAATTTTTTATTTATTGTGATTTTTCTCTTTAATTTTTTATTTTCTAACGATTTGTTTTAAGCTTTTAAAAATTTTCTACAATTTTTGTGATTTATTTGTGAATTTTTTATCAGTGTACTTTTTTCTTTTTTTTTTAATTTGGTAATTTTCTAAACCTTTTTTAATTATTTTTAAATGGAATTTTGGATTTCTTTTTGTTTTTATGTTTTATAATTGTTTTTTTGTGATTTTTTAAAAAGTGTTTACTTGTAGGCTGGTAGAGGGAGTTGGTTGGCTAACATGATAGCGGTTAATCACGGCGGAGGCGAGGCTTGGTGCGTGACTGAGAGAGAGAGAGAGAGAGAGAGAGAGAGAGAGAGAGAGAGAGAGAGAGAGAGAGAGAGAGAGAGAGAGAGAGAGAGAGAGAGAGAGAGAGAGAGAGAGAGAGAGAGAGAGAGAGAGAGAGAGAGAGAGAGAGAGAGAGAGAGAGAGAGCGTGGCTGACATGGCAGCTTGTCAACCAACACAGGCAAAGGGCGCACAGTAGAGAGAGAAGAGAGACGGCAGCGGCATGGGCGCGAGCAAGAGACAAGAGCCACAGAGGGGGGGTGCTGATGTAGCACCTGCCAGTGCTAATGTGGCAACCGCACGGGATTTGAGGTCGGGGGTGTTGGTGCATAGTGCAAGCGACAAGGGTGTGTGTGTGCGTGTGTTTGGTGAATAGGACAAGGAGGGAGAGAGAGGGTGGGGTAACGCAGAGGGGAGAGAGAGAGAGGTAAATCTAGGGAGAGAGTGTTAATAATCATGAGAGGGGGAGTGAGAAAGTGTTAATAATCCTGAGAGGGGTAGTGTGAGTTTGTGGGTTGTGTTCACGCAGAGCAAGACAAAGAGAGAGAGAATTTTCGGCCAGTGGGAGAGAGAAGAAGATGCCGAGTATTTTAATGTCTTAGGAAACTATCCCAAGAGACCATAAATATCTATCGACGGCTTCCAGCATCACAAAGGAGAGAGGGTAAAATACAACAAAACTCATGCGCCAAAAGACAGTGCTCGGGAAAAGATAGGTCGAAGCTCGAAATTTAAACGTTGAGTCCGCACAACTATGGAAATCTATTGGGACGTGCGTCCAAGCTTGAGATCAATCATCGACGCTCATCCAAGCAAAAAATAAAAATAAAAAATTGTAAAGCTCGAAAAAGCCAAATTTAGTCCGAAAATTAGTCGAAACACTAAAAATCACCCAAAAATCCTAGAATTCATCGAAAAATCCAAAACACTCCAAAAAATATCTAGAAATCTTAGAAAACCGTCGACAATCACAATCAAACACTTTAGATACGCATAAGCACAACAAAAAAAGCAATTTTTATGGAGAAAGTGATTTACGACAAAATGATCAACCTTATCCCCGAATATAGCGAAAGGTTCAAAACTTGACCAAGGAGGGTACAAATGCGCTCAAAATGATGTCGTAAATACGTACACAACACATAAATAAACACACAAAATAGCTCGTAAGGATCACACAATAGCAATTTTTTATAGAATTAAGCAAAAATTAACACAAAAAGCTGTAAAAATTATTCAAAAAATTGTTTTTTTCTTGAAAATTATCCACACATAGGGGATTAGTGCATCCAAATAAAATCGTAATAATCACATGAATTCAATTACCAAATAATTTCTTCAATAAAAATCAAAACTAGGCAATTAAACCGACAAAATTAATAGCAAGTTTAAGTCAAAATTTGACACATTTGGAGTGTGTAAATCCCTATTTTGAGCTCAAAAATGCAGCAACTAACCATTACACACACCAAATATGCAATCAAAAATTGAATTAACCATGCACATTAAGCACTTTTCACATAATTGGTAGGTTTTACCAATCTTTAGGTGCGCACACAAAAGGGTTAATCTTGTCAAAATTGCAATGTGATTTCACAAATCTCTAGTTGGGCATGACCACCACACAAATCAATCATCACAATTGAAAAATCATTAAGGGCACATTCATTTTTAGGTGCACAATGTCTCATCTTGATCTAATTGTGTCTCTATTATGGAGATTGGCTTAAGACCTTGTTTTCCAATCTGACTTTCTTCAGCTGATTTAGCTATCAATGTCTGATTGATCTTTGTACGTTCTATTGCTTCCTGGTTGTCTTCAACCCCGTTCTTCTTTGCTTCTAGCTTTGGTGGCATTCTCTGCTCAATAGCTTTTTTCGTTTCTCTTTGCTCTGTTTGATCTGCACTTGCTATAGCCTGATTTGCTTCAAGCTCTTCTAAAGTTCTTCTCAATGGAGATGAATCATCTTCAATAAGATCTTCCTTTTGAATCATCTTCAAACATTTCCTTTTGTAGTCCACTCAAGGTGCATAGACGGAAGCAAAAAGAGTGTCTAATGCATATGTCCGATGATGGGACATCCTTTTTATGCATACATAGAAATGCATGGAGACATTATGTTGTGCAAAACAGATTCCGAGAGGTACTTCAAAAATACGGTGGAGCTATAAAACACATGACATGGCTTTGCAAGAGGGCACCCCTTTAAGAATGGTTTTCATTGTCGAGGATATGTGATCTCACTTACCGTGCATTGTGCGTGAGTGTTGGACTCTACAACACTCCACCAATTGTAAGTTAATAGACCTTGACTCTTATGCTCATCTCATCCACCATGAGCAACATGACTTAGATATGCTCAACTCTTCCAGCTTGAGCATAAGCCTAATAACTATGACTCTTAGCACACATTTTATTATGATTTGAAGCTTTGGGACTAATGCTTTGCTCATTTTAAGGCTCAGTAGACCGACTCTAACTATGCCAAAGAGTGTTTTTTACACCTTGGTGACTTGACACTTTACATTTTTGTGCTTACTACAAAACTTTCTTCAGGTAAAAGTAAGCTTGAATCCTCAAAAAGAGGATAAGTGAAGGACCAGATTGGCATTGAAGGTTTCTTTTGCCATACGTGTTTTATCATCTTTGAATCTATATTCTCGTTGTTTTGGTTGTTTTGGTTGTCCTTCTTTGACGTGAAGACTCCATTATTTGTTTGATTCTCCAATTAGGCATGTTGATAGGAGTCTTTGATGTTGTTGTAGGACTCTGTTCGCTGTCGGCATTTGGCTTTTGACTAGGAGCATTGGAAGACTTAGGAATCCAAATCTCTTGATGATCTTTGTATCTCCATTGTTGACTTTGCTTCCCTCTAGGTGTTGCTAAGTTCTTGAGATCTTGATGGAGGTCTGGTGTAGCTGCATTTGGTTTGTGGTTGAATGGTAGCCAAATCTTTGTATAGCCTGTGTAGAATTGTGGTAGACTTTAGCACCTTTCAATGTTGTTCTGTTGTATACCTACTGCTTAGGTATCCTAGGATATTGTCAAGGTTGATACCTTGTGGGCCTTGTTTCTTATTGGGAGGGCCTTATTTCTTTTTTTTCAAAGATAAATAATAAGAAAGGTGAAGCTACACAATTTATTTAGAGATAGTTTCATTTACCAGGGGAGAAAAACACCGTTTGGAGCTCCTTTTTCTTTGCAAGCTCTCATGAGATAAGGTTGTAGACGAGTTTTATGAGGCAATTTATCCTCGAAGTGGGCCACATATACCTATTTCTTGACTTTTGAGAGTTTGGCATTAATTGTCGTGATTTTTTTAGGGTCAGTGATAGTGCTCATACGTGCAGTCATTCTATACATTGGAGTCACCTGTAACATAAACAGATGTTAGAGTCAAAACCACATGTAAGGTAGTAAGTATAAGTGCTACTCCCTTAAACATATAGAGGGGATAGAGTAAAAACCACATGTAAGGTAGTAAGTATAAGTGCTACTCCCTTAAACATATAGAGGGGATATTTTGTGGTATCATATTACTTCCAAAATCTAGGTAACAAAGCCACTATGGTCTTACCCTCCAAGTAATAATCCACCACTTATAGTTTGAGGTGTGGCTTATTTGTAACCTTATCCACCATAATCTACCATTTCCCACCATACTCATAACCATAATTGGTCCTAAGCAATCATAACCCAATCCCCAAACAGCCATTAAAATCATGCACGTCCAATTAGGACAGTTTTAAGACAAACTTAAGCCGGCCTAGACCTTAATTGAGAAAAAGTAGAAAGCTCAAGTCCTAACTCAATAGCGCAGACCATGTATGGCCAAGTAGAGCATCTCCTCAAGGGAGCTTCTCTACCATTTCCCACCATAATTGGTGCGAAGCAATCATAACGTAATCCCCAAAAAATCATTAAAATCATTTATGTCCAATTTGAGCAGTTTTAACACAAACTTAAGCCATCCTAGAACTTAATTGAGCAAAATTAAAAAGCTTAGGTCCGAACTCAATAGCACAGACCATGTGTGGCCAAGTAGAGTATCTCCTCAAGGGATCACAATCCTCAAACGGTATAGTCATAATTGAGCAAGAGTAGTACGCTCAATACCAAACTTAGAAGTACAAACCATGTATGGCCAGTTGAGCAAATTTTCAAGGGATCACAATACTCAAACGGAATATACCTTAATTGAGCAAGAATAGTAAGCTTGGTATCCAACCCATAGGTGCATCAATAGTATAATCTTGTTGCGGTGGTACATTTTAAACAAACTAATAACCAGGTCATACTCTCTTACAAACCAGTAGGTCAACCCTATCTTGTATGTACCTTCACCAAGTGTTAAGAAAATATTTTAAGCATTAAGCTCTAACCTAAACAAAGGTACAATAACAATCAACCTCCTACCAATGACGAGTTCATACCTATGCGAGGCCATTGTTTCTCACCCAATAGGCAGGTCAACCTTAACATTTAGGGGCCTTCACCAAATAGTAAGAAGACCTTCAAACATAATTTTAAGGCACCATTCATCCAGTCTTGAAAGAGGCTACCATCTTTCAATGTTAAAACAATCGAAGCCATTGACAGGACCATATATATGCAACGACAGAGAAAACCCTTATTTTTTGAAAAGAAATAAGGCTACAGCTACAGACAAAAGCACATCTTTATGATTCAACAACAGATCGACAGCTTTTCCTGAAGGTGAATAAACCAACCATGTCATAGCCATATCCGTCACAACAAAAGTAACATAAGAGTATATGCATGAGGAAAAGCCCCACAACATCAAGTAAATAAGACCACACCATTTGGACAACAATCCATAGTAATTCCATAAGTCACCTAAGAAGTAATCCAGTAGCCACTTGACAATAGCATGCTTATCCTTGCCTTTAGTCATATACCCAATTACTAACTTCTACCTCTTGTGGGTAAGAGCCTCACAATCTCAATCACACAGGCACTCACACACTCACGAGAGACATACAATACCAATACTAAGTGAGCATGAAAGCTCACCTTTATAAGGTGGGGAGCCTGAGGACGTTTCACTTTATAGTAGTGTGGTAGGTCAAGCTTCAAGAGGAAGATGATACATTAGCACCACTACATTTAGTGGCCACATTACTTCATAGTGATGAGGTGGTCCCAGCTTCAACTACATCGTAGCTGCATACAAAGAACGAGGGAAATGGAGAGAGAGAGAGAGAGAGAGAGAGAGAGAGAGAGAGAGAGAGAGAGAGAGAGAGAGAGAGAGAGAGAGAGAGAGAGAGAGAGAGAGAGAGAGAGAGAGAGACAGAGAGAGAGAGAGGGGGGGGGGGGGTGAGGAAGAAGGGGGAAGACAGAGGTTATTTAGAAAATGCAGGAGTGCCAATATGATTTAATGAAAAATGGTAGAGCCAGGCTGCCGACCTTTCTTCATAGCCCTTAGTTATCTATGAATAATTAGGTGCCATTTAAGGCACCTCCAAAAATATCAATCACTTGGATTTACTATTATA
Organism: Adiantum capillus-veneris; assembly: GCF_014529385.1. Taxonomy (NCBI): domain Eukaryota; kingdom Viridiplantae; phylum Streptophyta; class Polypodiopsida; order Polypodiales; family Pteridaceae; genus Adiantum; species Adiantum capillus-veneris. The sequence continues at coordinate 59,867,001 of NC_140960.1, forward strand.
ATTCACCTAGGGCTCCATAGGTCAAATAGCCCCCAGTCAATAATAACCAAGGCTATTAACACACTAACCCTAGCAATATGTGTGTGTGTGTGTGTGTGTGTGTGTGTGTCCTTTCAATCAACTATATCTTGCACCTCTCCTTTTAAAAAAAATATACATGAGGGATCACATATCTCTCTTTGCTAGACACTTTGGTGCATGGGAGGCTCTGTAATAATCCCCCACCTAGCTCCAAATGCTCATCCTCGCTTATCTCATCATGTACTTCATGATTATGTGCCTACCCTTATAACTATTATGATACATAGTCTATGGATATCTTTGAGCTCTATGCTTCATCTACATGAACACTACTCCTTTTCTCATAGGTTTCCTTGGTTTGCTACAAAATTGAGGCCTTTTGCATTGATATGCATGCTTTGTTTTCTATATGTAGTTATTGAATTAGCCATTATTGAGGTTCTCATCGATTAGTGCAGTTATAATAGCTAAAGACTCAATTAATAAAAGAGATAATTTCAACTTTGGTTTTATTGATATCATAGCTTGGGGTATTTCTTCTTCGCTTGAAGGAACAAGGTCCAAGGACTCACCTCCAAGATGATTATTGTGCAAAGGCAATTGTATAAGGTGAAGAGGCAACACCATGTCTGATAACCAAAAATATGATATCGATTTGCATGACACCAACCTCGATGAGGATGTTGCTTTTTCATAAGGGACCCAAGAGGATTGTTACTTGGCACACAAGTTACAAGAAGCTTAAGGTAATCTCTTGTTGTAGCCATTAGCACAAGCATTAGTGAAGGAGAATTTCTTTATACTACCTATAATTGAAGAGGCACCTATTGGTAATCAAGACTCTCCTAGATAGAGTGATCAAGGTTGGTGAATAAAAGGAGCACTCATCAAATGCATATCTCAAAGATGACGTTCTCCTTGTTCTCTTGCATGATCTTTCAAGAGGCATCAAACTAGTCCAAGCTATGATTCTTGCACTTCTTACAAGAGTGCACAAAGAAAAAGGGGATGTTCTTAACAAGGAAGAAGAGACATCTCTTCTCCATCATCAAGATTTCCCTCTTATCATTCGGGAGAATCAAGGACTACTTCATATTTCTCTCCCCCCACCAAGAAGCATCATCATTGTAAGGGACTTATCATCTTGGGAGCAATGTCATAAGCTTTAAAAGTTCAAAGAATGTGGAAAGTGTAAGGTCTCCAACCCGCCGACACCAAAAGCGGGATGGTCCCATTGACAGGTCTCTAGGCCTACAAAAGTCAAAGTCTTTAAACAAAACAAATTCCAGGGAATTCACCCTTACCATTGGCAATGGTTTAGGTTTATAGCCCTAGAAGAGACCTAGTCCTGTCTCGCAGTGGAAACGGGACCCTATAAAAAAAATTCCGGCCTTAAATCTTCATCCTTTAGATTAAGGTTTCCTTAGCCAACGCTTTTTTCCCTCTAGCATATGTGAGGGCACAGCCGCTGGTGGATTCCTCGTCCAAGTGGAAGAAGTTTTTAAACATTTTAGTGCGCGGGAATGGATAGTTACCTGACTAATCAGGTCCACCCGTCCATGATTGACAACCTTAGTCAATCCCCACTTACCACCCCGCACTTCACTACAAGAGGTTGTGTGCTCTTGTGACGCTGTTAGCGACGGAAATACACTGGGTTTTTATAACCCCCGGCGTTGCTAAAACCGTCGCTAATAGCGTCGCTACGAGAGCGTCACTATATGCGTCGCTATAAGCGTTGCTATATAGCGACGCTCATAGCGACGATTATAGCGACGGTTATAGCGACGTTTACACAGAAGTCTATAGCGACGCTCATAGCGACGCTACAGAGCCATAATTAGCGACGCCCAAGAGAATTTTTTTTTGGTGACAGGGCATTGAATGCCCTGCCACCCATCAACCATATTGTACTTGATTCACTTTTTAAAAAAAGTGCAAGGGTAGATAATAGACCCAAAATAGTCACCCACAAGACGCATTGTTTGCAAAATTGACAAGCGTAAAATTGACAATTGTACACATCATAGGCAAAATGAATTGATTGGAAAATGTAATAATGACAATTGTACAACATCATAGGCATAAAGAATTGATTGGCAAAATGAACTACGATGACAAATGTAATAATATACATGGTTCAAAAAGACGTATAAAATCCGTCTCATGATACATAAGCTATGAGAAACCCTAAACTAATGCTATCTAGCTACGGCTAAACTGACGTCGTCTAGTCAGACGTCTCATCGCGTCCAAGCGGCGTATCTGTCGGATTCTGCAGAAAAAGACAATAAGACAGCTTTCAGTAAGTATAAACATATAACGACATTTATAAAACAATACAAAAAATAGAAAAGAGTAAACTCTAATACTAACCATGCCACCGCGAGAACTGAGAATGTCCATCAGGACGTTTAAGCCCTTCCTGCCTGCGTACTCGCGCTCGTACGGTGTGGGATCACGTCCTGTCATCGACCACTGTCAAAACATACAAAGATTTCGTTAGAATTAAAAAACTCATAAACCCTAAACTATCGAACATAAAGAGCAATGCGAAAACACTTACAAAATCGGCCTCAAATGATGCCCATCCACCGCTCCCCAAGTGGTGCGAGCTCCCTGCCTCTACTCGCGCTCTGGCTGCATCCTTTTGTTGCTTCCACTTGTCAGGATTCTCGCGCGCTGCTTTCTTCGCATTCTTCCAATCTTCTTTGGCCAGCCAATCTGGCCTGTTCCACCCATGTTTGATTGCTTTTTGCACTTCGGAACGCTTGTGTTTGCAGTATTCGCGCATTCGAATCTTCATCAGGTCTTCATTGAAGCGCTGATCCCGTGTTGGAACGGGAAACTCATCATGAAGTATGTTGATGACTCTGGCTTTTAAATCACTTGGTACTTCACTCCATTTGTTTAGTATGTAGTGTCTAAACAGCTGAGAGCAAAGACCACGCATGCGCGAGATCACCTTCTTGCCGTCATCATCCATGATGATGCGGCCGCTGAAGTCGACGGAGTAAGGCAAGCCATCTGGCCGGTGACGCGTGAACCTGGGTGTCCCTACAGGGGTCTCTAGCGGCGTGTCGATGAGGGTACGGACGTCAGGTGTCTCCACCGGCGTCTGGGCCCCGAAGCGAGGAGTGTCGAGTGGGGTGGCTCCTGGCCGAGTAGGTAGAGGTGTGTAGCTGCTAGGAACAGTCAGCCACGGGAAACCTGGCGTAGATTGCGATACTGTGACTGGTGTGGGGGCGGGCAAAGAAGGAGAGGGTAAAGAGCCTCGTCGAACACGAGGCGGTGTGGAGGCATCGGCGGCGGAATCCCCACATTAACCGCCACTGCCACCACTAGAGCGCCGGTGTCTAGACGAGTGTGAAGATCGTCTCGTTGACACCGAAGCTTCGGAGCGCGCCGAATGCTCCGAAAGAAAGGGAGATGCGGATGGAGTAGGAACGGGCGATGATGCGCCAGAGCGATGTATATAGAGCTCTCCGTTTAAACACATATCCTCTGTTTCATTTTGTAGCTCCTCTGCATGCACCCCATATAGAGTAGTAGCATCTTGATGCTCGTCTGGCACCACCGCAGCGGCTTCTGATTGAGCATCTTCTCTGATCTCCTCCATTGATGCCGTTGTGATTGGCACATGGTAGCCTTCATACGTCCTTGCACTACGAGGGGCTACCTCTATGACGTACCACCAGTTTGATGTAGACTTTGTAGGATGAAATATTACCTGCCAGAGCCACATAACTTACATGAGAGCTTTCAAGCACATAACTTGTAAAAGGGGGATGTTAACTATTTACATACTTACTTGTTCACAATGCTCGGGTAGTACGAAAGTGTCTCTTAGGTCAGTGCATTTCTTAGTAGAATCCACCTCAAGAAAACCAGACTCTCCTCTACGCACAGTAGCGTTGCAACCCTCCATGATTATCTTGAACCATTGCACGTCGAACAAGTCGACAAAAAATCCTCTGTAATCGATCCTCAAAATCTCTTGTAGCGTGCCGAAGTAAGTGAGTTCCGCCACCACAGGATCTGCATCAGAGGAACGTCGTCGACTAGACTGTTCAAATTTTGCCATGATTCCACAATCTTGAGTAAAACTCTTTTTGTCGATCCGTTCCACCCTAAAATGTCGACCTTTACACCATGCTGCTGTGTATGACTTATACTACAACGAACAAAGATTATGAGTGGCCGTTCAAATGTTTAGAAATAAAGTCACTAGCTAGTCGTACATTGCAAACTTACCTTGGTCGCGCAACCCCAAGAGTACTCCCACTCTTCCTCAGCCACTTCGTCACCGCATTGCTGTGCGCTTTTCAATTGGTTGTGCAACCATCTTAAGCTCATGAATGTTGGTAGGCTCTCCAGACCCGTCGGATAGTGCATCGGTGGTCGTCTTCCCCGTCTCCACTCGATTCGTGCCCTTTGTCGCTCTTGCTTTGCATCCTCATATTGTGAAATCCACTTTTGCATCACTGGATTGTGAAGCATGCAAAATCGGTTGATTTTAGCCTCTAGATCTTCCGTCATCTTCTTCTCAACACCGAGATTGCACATGACAATCCCAGATATGCGCTCATCATCTATGGTTTGCCATAGCGTGTCCCGGGCTTTATCAAATCCGTCTAGCCACTCTCCAATGTACACTAGGGACTCTGATACCAACCAACCTTTTGCCATGCTACCCTCCGGACGTGCCTTTTGACGCACATATCCCTTAAGCGTTTTCATGAAACGTTCTAAGAAGAACATCCATCTGGAATGAACTGTGCTAGCTATTTCCACCTCATCAACTATGTGAACAAGAAGATGCACCTGAATGGTTAGCATGGTAGTAGGAAAATGTTTCTCAAACATGCACACAAGCTCCGCAGCATTTAGTTTGGCGAATGGTATGGAGTATACGTTGATCTCCTTTCGTGAGATCCATTGCACCAGCTTTGCAAGTTTGTAGATTGTGTTACGGATGTCGAGAGACAAACATCCCTCAATGGCAACCGGTAAAATAAATTGTAAAGTATGTGCAGCAATGATATTAAAGTCCACATTTTATGCAATGATATTAAAGTCCACTATGAACGTACCTGACTCATTTTATGCCAATCGTGTGACTTCAAACCGGTAAGCTTTCCTTCTTTAGTAAAACACGTTCGGAGTGAGTGCATTACGCCAGTGGGGGTTCGCAAAGATCTAATGGTCTCTTTTACTTTGCGTTCTTGGGCTCCTGTGAAAATCCATGGAGCTTTAGGGAGTTTTATCGATCCATCAGACGCTGTTTGCGGCCAATATTGCTCCATATGATCCACATTTCTAAGGTCAACTTTGGCTCCCAAAGTATCTTTCTTGCCGGTCAGATGGTCCCATAGTAGATTACCCACATTCTTGAATATGTGCATTGGATCGAGCAAGTGATTGATCATGAGTCGGGGCCAGTATGGTAACTCGTACCATAGAGATAGTCTCTTCATCCCTGGAGGCAATCCGTCATCGCACATCTCCTTCTGCTCTAACCATGCTTGTGCAGACATCCTCGGTGGCTCTCTTCCCAAAAAGTCGTCGCGTAACACATGATTCTCTGGAAGATACGCTTGATGACCTTCGTAGATTTGCTTCTTCAGTGAGGGCGCCCTACGTGCATTCAGTCTAGGTCCACATGTGAGACATGCTCTGTATCCGCTTGTTTGAAGCCCTGCATGTATACACATGATAATAGATCAACTATGGGAAAAAACAAGATTTACAGTGTCTGAGTGAGGAGTGTCAATAGATCACCTGAGCATTCTGTTAGCCCAGGATAGTCATGCATGGTCCACATTAGAATGCCTCTGATCAAAGCATTCCGTCGTCCTGTGTGTCGGCTCATATCCACCACCTCTATGCCCATCCACAATTGTTGTAGCTCTTCCAATAGTGGACGAAGATACACATCCATATTCTCCACTTTATATCGCCCTGGCACAATCAAGCTTAGCCATAGGTGCCCCTTCTTCGTAGTCAACCACGGGGGAATGTTGTAGTTGACGATGACAACGGGCCATACACTGTAAGATGTTGATCTTTGACCAAATGGATGTACGCCATCCATAGCCAGGCCTAAGCGCAAATTTCAAGCTTCCCTGGCAAAATTTGACCATGTTCCATCTATATGTTTCCAGGCTACGCAATCTGCAGGAATTCGTAGCACACCATCCAAAGATTTATTCTCCTCATGCCATGATGCCAGGGCGGCCATGGACTTACATTCGAAGAAATGCTTGATGCGAGGAAGTAGAGGAAAATGTCGCAAAACCTTTTGTGGAATTTTTGTCCCGTGGAGATCTACTCGATATCTTTCGGAATCACATTTCGGACACTTCTCCATGTCTATGTATTCCCCTCTAAAAAGAATGCAGTCATTAGGACAAGCGTGGATAGAATTGTAATCCATCCCCAAGTTTCGCAAAATCTTTCTTGCTTCATCTCGGGAATCTGGCATCACATTGTCAGCTGGTAGTATGTGCTCTTTAAGCAATCTACACAACATAAAAATACGATACAGTCGTGTAAAAATCTATCAGATCATTATACATTTAGAGTTTTATTAAAGTAAACTAATTGTAATAGATCACCTGAAAAGCGCTGTGACGCTAGTGTCACTCCATCTAAACTTTGCCTGCATGTTGAGAAGAACCAGGAGTGCTTTCAATCTAGACATACGTGCTCCATTATACAATGGCGTATCGGCTTCACTTTTCATATCATCATAGATAAGACTTTCTGAATCCATGATCGTCTCGATCATTTCATCAATCTCGGGCTCAAACATTGCCTCGTTGGGAATGTGCTCTGCATGATCATCCCCCGAGCTGTCAGAGGCTACATCTTGTGGCCTCACATATGCTGCTTGACCAAAGCGCCTGCGAACACGTCTATTGGGTTGCAAGATTGCTGCTTGTTGGCCAGCGTCAGAGTCCGACGAGTTATAATTGGCAACAACTCGATCCATAATAGATGAATCGAACTCACCAAATGCGCGAACGTGCTACAAAGAAACACGTCTTGTCCGTCGCACAGCATGCTTGCATTGATTACAAGGACATAAGACCCTCGTTGAGAGATAGGTGTTTCGGTTGGACGGTCCCACATCCTCGTCACTACTCATAATGAGGATAAAAATATTATAACCTGGACAACAAATTTAATATTCTATTGGCATTCTTCATCTTATCTCTCTCTCTCTCTCTCTCTCTCTCTCTCTCTCTCTCTCTCTACCTCACATTCTCTAGTCATGTCCAATCCCCGCACACCTGGGTCTAGAGGTGCACGGAGATCAGAACCACCGGGTTATAATCTCGTCTTTATTGGTCAATACCTATATTTGTGGGTACAAGAAATCTACAGACCCACGTCTACATGATACTGCATGTAGTGGACAAAACCCCTTTGCCTCTTCTCTAGCTGTAGCACTTCACAGCATCTTAACATCTTTTCACAGTAGATCTTTTCACTGTTCGTCTAACTCTAAACCCTAAACCGTAAGTAATTATTGCGTGGACTCGATCTAACGTAAATAAGCGTAAATCTAAATAAACGTAAATCTAACTAAAAATAAACCTAAATCTAATTTAACATAAGTCTACATCTAACCTAATCTTTAACGTCTTTTGGGATAGTTTCCTACAACGTTAAAACTCTCTTCTTCTTGTGTGTGTGTGTGTGTGTGTGTGTGTGTGTGTGTGTGTGTGGGTAAACCTAAATAAACCTAAGTCTAATCTAATATAACATAAATCTAAATCTAACGTAAATTATGTTATATTAAAAACAAAGAACTAAACTAACAGGGATTATAAGAACCTTAAAACTGATTTAACACATAATTTTTCACATAACTCGGCAAGAGTTGGCATTCTCATCACTAAAGATGTGAGAGTTAACTTCCGGCGGTGACGCTGCCTCATCTCCATCCACATCTGACGACAGCAATTGGCCCTTTGGACCGTTCTTGCTCTTGTTACTAACTTTGAAGTTGCTATTGAATGACTAGAGGTTGTCTAGATGGTCATTGTCGGGGATGTAGTGACTCTTGCCGCTCTGAAGATCCACCTTCTTCCCTATCTTCTGAAGACATTTCACCAGTACTTTTGGATCGACGGAGCCCACCATGAGTGAAGGCAGCAATACCCTATATTCCATTGAGGGCTTTCTTCACCCGCTTCATGCAGGCATCGCATTCTATGGAGACCTAAATCTAATCTAATATAACGTAAATCTAAATCTAGCGTAAATAAACGTAAATCTAACTAAAAATAAACCTAAATCTAATCTAATTTAACTTAAATAAACCTAAATCTAATTTAACTTAAATAAACCTAAATCTAATTTAACGTAAGTCTACATCTAACCTAATCTTTAACGTCTTTTAGGATAGTTTCCTACGACGTTATAACTCTCTTCTTCTTGTGTGTGTGCGCGTGTGTGGATGTGTGTGCCAATAAAAAGAGATAAATGGTATAACCTTTCTATCACTCATGCCAAGTATGATAGATTGGTTATGCCATTTTCCTCTTGAATAATAGGTCTTGAGTTCAACTCCTCGTCGGCTAGATCTTTAGGTCTTTTAATTTTAATTAGTTTCCTACGACGTTAAATTAGTTTCTCTCTCTTTCTCTCTCAATGTGTGTGCGTTTTTTTGTTTATGCATGTTTTCTATCTCTTTTCCTCTCTCAATGTGTGCGTTTTTTGTTTATGCATGTTCTCTCTCTCTCTTTTCCTCTCTCAATGTGTGCGTTTTTTGTTTATGCATGCTCTCTCTCTCTCTTTTCCTCTCTCAATGTGTGTGTGCATTCTTTGTTTATGTATGTGTGTGTCCGTTTTTGTTTATGTTTGTACTCTTTCTCTCTCTCTCTCTCTCTCTCTCTCTCTCTCTCTCTCTCTCTCAAAAACACTATGTGTGTGTGTGAGAGAGAGAGAGAGGGAGAGAGAAAGAGGGGAAGGGAACATGAGAGTGAGGAGAGGGAAGGAGCATACCTCGCTCTCCTTCCTCTCCTCGTGTGTGTGTGTGTGTGTGTGTGTGTGTGTGGAGAAGAAAGAGAGAGAGAGAGAGAGAGAGAGAGAGAGAGAGAGAGGGAGAGCGTCACCTGCTCCTTGCTTGAGGGCGCCGAAAAACTCAGATCTGAGATCTGAGTTTTTGGGCACTCTCTGTTATTTTTTTTAGCCCAGCCGGCGTCGCTATGAGCGTCGCAAATTTACTTGTAAATTTGCGACGCTCATAGTGACGCCGGGAAATTTTTTTTTTTAGCGTCGCTGTGTCAACGTCGCTAATATGAATAGCCTCTTGTAGTGCTTACACATGATTCTTTTGTTGTTTAATTACTACCACATTCTTTCCACAATTAAAATAATGATTCCTTTTTAACTTTTCAAACTGCATTTCCTTAAGACAACCTTTCAAAATAGTATTGAAGACATTCTTTCAGCAAACAGACATCTTTAAACTTAAGACAAGGTACTGTCATTTTAAAGTATCACTAACTAGTACTAACTTGTCTCAAGACCACCTATATAGGGGTGAAAAACGACACCCATTCCTTATTTATATAACCGGGGTGGAAAAAGTTTTCACCCAAAGTTCGGGCGCCCATACGCCAAAAGCAGTTGCCCATACAACCGCGTGGTTCCTCTAGGATAAACTTAAAAGTACTATCCATAAACATAAACAAGCATAGGGTAAAGACTCCACACGTGCCGAGGTAACCGACTCCTCCATGATGGTATCTCCATCATTACTCATTACCTGGAGTAAAATATTTCCAAGGAATCAGAGGTGTCTTGAGACAAGCTGTTTTAAGGATGGTCAAACATTTCTTTCCTATTTCAACCAGTCATAACCCAATAAGTCCTTTCCTAATTACATTTATTGATCGTGGATTTCGTGAAAGTTATCTTCCATTTATAGCCAGTTTTTTCCTTCCTAACCTTACGTATGCAATGCTTAACTTAAAATGAACTCTAAAAGCTATTAATGGCATAACAGAAATCCACCTGGGACTGCTCGTCCATCTGTTGTGGGGCAGGTGCCCGTAGACTCTCCTCTGTTGGCCTATGGCTAGGCCCTGCTTCATGGTCATTAGTTGCTTTGTTACGTTTGTTACTAACATCTTCTTCTTCAGTCAAAGGATTCCCCCTGGTTCTCGTGGGAGCCATTTCGGCAGCGTTATAAAAAGACTTAATCCATTAGAGGATTAATTGAATAACATTTATTTTCCTTGTTTACCAAAAAATACGGATTTTTGGAATAATTAGGGATCTTTAATAGTCGATTTGATAGGTTACTCATCCCATAACTTAATTAGGCTATAAGTAGTTTTTTCCCATCCTTTAATAAGGATTCTGGACCTTGGTTAATTCTTTGGCAATTAGATAATTTCATTGCTTAATTTTTCTTGTCCATTAAATACAAAAATTGGTTACTTTTAACCAAAATGCGTACCTAAACTATTTATCTAAGATTAGGATAATTATCATAGATTCCCCAAGGTGTATTCCTTCTTTGGTATTGATATCAAAGATTTTCTATTTACTTTACTATATTTTCATTTTATTTTTCCCAAAAATTAAAGTAATTTTACTGGGATATATAGTTAGACTAATTTTCTAATGGTATCCTAATTACCACACGTTCCTTGAGGTCTAATAAACCTCTGATAAATATCTCAATTCAATTTAAATCTATTTGTTAATTTCCCCTATTTACTTAGTCTAAAAAATAGTGTTTTTCTACTAAAATAATTAGCTAGATTAATTATATGAGGTTATCCTAATTATCATGGTTTTCTTAGTACCTAATTAACCATTGATAATTATATCACAGCATTTGAATTCCATTTACTAATTTCTCCTATTTATATTTCTCAAAAAATAAAGTATTTTAGCTAAATTAATTAGCTAGGTTAATTTTCTAAGCTTCTCTTAATTATCACAAGTTCTTGAACACCTAGTTAACCAGTGATAATGATATCACAGCATTTGAATTCCTCTTACTAATTTCCCCTATTTAAATTTCTCAAGAAATAGGGTATTTTATCTAAAGTAATTAGCTAGATTAGTTTTCTGAGCTTCTCCTAATTATCATGGGTTTTTGGATACTTAATTAACCATTGATACTTATATCATAGCATTTGAATTCCATTTACTAATTTCCCCTATTAATAATGCTCAAAAAACAGAGTAATTATGCCTAATTAATTAGGAAACTTTCTGAGAAAATTATAGGATAATTTTCCTAGATTAATAACTCTCTAATGAATCTCTGATAATTACTTCAACTTAATCTAATCTTAATTAATATATTTACCATTAATTCTTGGTTAATTTGACTAATTTCAGCCCTAATATAATAGGATAATTAATTAGCTTGGTATTACTAAGCTTAATTATAATAATCAGTAGAGATTAATTAATCAAGAGAGGTTTGAGGAGCATACATAGGCCTAATCTTTGATTTATTAACAACTATCTTAATCTAACCTTGCTAATTAAGAAGGATTATGTTAATTACCGTTAGGGTTAATCAATTAGAGATTAAACTCTAATGATTTCTGTGTAGTGTTCTCCCTAGATGAGAGAGAAAGTCTCAAGGCTCCGAGTCTAAGAAAAAAATGAAGAGAAAGGTCCTTTTTATAGCTTTTTCTGGGCATCTAGCAGATTTTGGCAATTTCCCTAGTCCAAGCAGCCCCCTAGCTTGTATTTTGCGCCATTTTCAGCCATCACTGTTCCTGGCAAGTTTCCCCAGCTTCCACACCCATCCCATACCTTCCAGAATTCTCCTGGTTGATTTTTGCAGATCTTTAATGATGAAAATTGGAATTTTCTATCTAACTCTAGAACCTTAGTGTAAAGAAGTCTTTGCTAATGATTAATAATGGAACCATCCAATTTTTGTTATTAATTGAATTTTTTATTGTAATTTTCCAGGACCCGTAATTGTTCCCGTTTTTATCGGAATCAAATTCTGAAAATTTCTAAACATAGTAAAGCTCTGCTTATGATTCCAAAAATACCAAAATTAATAGTGTTTGGAGTCCTGCAATAGTGTTTTCTATTAAGTTTTGCAAGCTAAGTATAATCTGTAAGGTTTCGAAAACTGGAAACCTTACAATCACCCCAACTTAAGGATTTTGAGATGTCCTCATCTCAACCGAAATTGGGAAAATCCTTGTGAAGGGATACTTCATCCTCCCAAGTGGCGTCCTCGGTAGGGTAGTCCTTCCATTTGACCAAATATTCTCTGATAACCCTGTTTCTCAGACTTCTTTCCCTAGTGTCGAGAATACAATCTGGTTGGAGTTCAAGAATTCCTTGCTTCTGCATCACAATTTGTTCGTCATCTAGAGTATGATTTGGATTTGGGATGTAAGGTTTTAGAAGACTGATATGGAATACATTATGGACCTTGAGGTGCCCCGGAAATTTTAGTTTATAAGCTTGATCACTGATTACTTTAATCACTTCATATGGTCCACAATATCTAGGACTTAGTTTTTTGTATTTTCCCAAGGATAGAGTGCTTCTTTTTGGTCGAACCCTTAGGAATACGTTATCTCCTTGTCTGAAAACCCGATGAGACCGTTTTTGATCAGCATACTGTTTCTGGCGATCCTTGGCTGCCTGAATGTCTTGCCTTATGGCTTTGGTTTGGGCATCCATCTCCTCCAACATTTGCTTTGAAGCCTCTACTCTTGTAGTAGGGTCAGAAAAATTTAGGGGTGATATACACTCATGCCCATAAAGAGCATTGAATGGTGACATCCCAATGCTTTGATAAAAGGAAGAGTTATAGGCGAATTCCACCAGAGGAAGAAATTGGATCCATTTCGGGGGTTCCCTACCACAATGGTCTCTAAGGATGTCTTCAATAACTTGGTTCACTCTTTCTGTCTGTCCGTCTGTCTGGGGGTGATAGGATGTACTGAAACATAGCTGAGTACCTAAGGATTCAAACAAAGCTTTCCAGAATTTTGAAGTGAAAGAGACGGCTTATGTCTGATGCAGTGTAAGTTGTTTTTACAGGCATCAAGTGGGAGACTTTAGTCAACATATCTACTACCACCATAATGGAGTCGTAACCCCCTTGAACAGTGGGAAGACCTGTTACAAAGTCCATGCTAATGAGTTCCCACTTCATTTGAGGAATGTCCAGAGGTTGAAGTTTTCCTGGCATCATTATTCGTTCAGCCTTAATCCTTTGACAGGAAAGACATTGTTTGATGTAACGGAGTATATCTCCCTTCATTCCTCGCCAGAAATAGCTTTTCCTTATGGCATTAAGGGTCTTTGCATAGCCAGGATGGCCGGCAACTGGAGAGTTATGTCCTTCATAAAGGATTAACTCCTTTAATGTTGGATTTTTAGGAATGTAAAGCCGATACTTATAGTAGAGAAGCCCCTCCTCAAGTGAATAATCCTTGATTCTGTCTTTCTCTTTCTCTTTTAGGTCCTGTTGATTGATAACCTGTAGAAGTTTTTGATTATCCTTATCTTCCAGAGAAGCTTCCTTAACCTTGTTGATGATTGGATTGTCAACTGTGGAAATAGCCCCAAGAAAAACCTTACGACTAAGAGCGTCAACAACCACATTCTCTTTCCCTGGTTTATATTTTATCTCAAAGTCATATTCCTGTAAGAGTTCTATCCATCTTCTCTGCCTCATGTTGAGTGTTGCTAGTGAAAAAATCCATTTTAAACTCTGATGATCGGTGATCAATTGGAACTTTCCTCCTAGAAGATAGTGCCTCCAGAGTTTTAAAGCATGGACGACAGCTAGAAGCTCCAGATCATGAGTTGGATAATTCAGCTCGTGGATTCTTAATTTTCACGAAGTAAAGGCGAATGGTCTTCCTTCTTGGTTTAAAACTCCCCCTATAGCAAGACTGCTGGCATCTGTTACTACTTCAAACTCTTGAGTGAAGTCAGGAAGGTTGAGTACAGGAGCTGATGTGAGATTTTGTTTTAATTTGAAGAAACAATCCTCTTGTTCTTTTCCCCATATAAGTTTGGCTGTCTTTTTAAGTAGCTGCGTCATGGGTGCGACAATAACTGCGTAATCTTTGACGAAGATTCTATACCATCCTGTAATGCCCAAAAATCCTCGAATCTCACTGACTGTTTTGGGTTGTGGCCAGTCTATTATATCTTTAATCTTTGAGGGGTCTACTGAGATTCCTTCAGGGTTTATTATAAAACCAAGATAACTGACTTCTGGTGTGGAGAACACACATTTACTCATCTTGGCATATAACTGATGTCGGCGTAGAAGATGGAGTACTTTACATACATGGTCTTCATGCTCTTTTTCATCCTTAGAATATACCAGGATATCATCAAAAAACACCAACACAAAATCATCTAGATATTCTCTGAATGTATCCTGCATGAGACGGTTAAAAGTGGTTGGAGCATTCGTAAGACCAAAGGGCATCACTATGAATTCATAATGCCCATACCGGGTGTTGAAAGCAGTTTTGTAAATATCTGCCTCCTTAATCCGGATTTGGTGGTAACCTGATCTGAGATCAATTTTTGTGAATACCTTGGCTCCATGTAACCTATCAAGCAATTCATCGATGAGAGGAATGGGGTACTTATTCTTTATTGATAACTGGTTAAGCCCCCTATAATCAATGCAGAGACGTAAGGATCCGTCCTTATTCTTTTGGAATAGAACAGGTGCTCCCCAAGGTGAAATGCTTGGTCTTATGAATCCCTGCTCAATAAGCTAATGAAGCTGTTCTTTTAATTCAATAGCTTTAGGGAGGGATTTTGTAGGGTCTTTTTGAAATTGGCTCACTTCCTGGAAAGGTTTCAATTTCGTGGTCTATATCTCTGGGAGGAGGTAAATTCGAAAGATCTTCCGGAAATATATCTGAAAATTCTTTAAGCCATTTTGGAGTTGGGTTGTCCCTTGAATCATCTGCCTTATTAAGTTTTACTACAAAGATCTGTTGCCCTTTATGTAACCCCTTCAGAAGTCGACTAGCCTTGACTAAATGAGCCTTAGGCTTCCCGTTTATTCCTTGTACTAATGTTTCTTCACCTAAGTCATTTTTGAAGGTTAAGTTCCCTTGAGCACAGTGAATTTGAGCTTGATTTTTGATTAGCCAATCCATTCCAAGGATACCATCATAGATTCCTACTGGAAGAGTTCGAAAGTAGGATGAAGTCAGGGTTCCCCTAGTTCAAACTCAACTTTCCCAGCTGTAAATTGAGATAGAACCTCTTTCCCATTTGCTAGCTCTACTACTAATTTCTTGGTAGGATATTGGTTCAATTTAAGTTTCCTTAAACATTTAGGAGAGAGAAAAGAGTGTGTGCTGCCACAATCTATAAGTAGTTCAAATTTTTCACCTTCTCTGTTTGCAGTGGTTTGGATGACAGCATACTGTTGCTGAGCTCCAGGGTTATCAATGGCGGCAAAAAGAGTAGCTCTTTCATCTTCCTCATCCTGCAAGGTAGGCTCTCCTACTGCAGCATAAGATCTGGCTCCTCTACCTCTTCCTCTGCCTCGTCCTCTATTGCCTCTACCTCTTTGATTATTTCCTTGTCCTATTTGAGTCTAAGAAGGGGTTCCGGTAGCAATTTGAGGATTTTTCCCCTCAGGACATTGACTCCTGTAGTGTCCCATTCTATTGCATCCATAGCATCTGATGTTCGGGAAAGTCTGCTCTATAGTGGCTGCAGCTGACATTGCCCTCCGTTGACCTCCTTGATTATAATTCCCCCTTGCTCTTCCTCTAAAGTTATTGTAGTTGTAATAGTTCCTGGCAGCACAATTTCCTTCAGATGCAAGTGGTTTATCTCTTAGAAGAGCATCTTGAATAGAGGTGGGTCTCATAGCTTCCATCCGGTTACTTAAAGGTTTGTTTAAACCGTGACAGAAGCGAGCAATCTGTTGTTCCATAGTCATTGGTGGTGCGTAACGTCGTAAAGACACATATTTGGTGTAATATTCTTCCAAAGTAAGCCCTAACTGTTTGAGGGCGAAGAACTCATTCATCTTGATAGCTTGGTGAGCTGGATGAAGATATCTTTCTTTCATTGCCTGCTCCATTCTTTCCCAAGAGGGACTAATGGAAGGATTATCTCTACAATATTGTTTCCACCAGAGTTTGGCATCTCCGGTGAATCAAAACATTCCTTACATTGCCTGATTCTCTGAAGCAGTTCCTGCTGCCAAGAAATAATCATCCATGGCGTCGAGCCATGCTTCGGCATCACGTTCTAAGTTGGTTCCTTCTCCCTTGAAAGTTGGGAGTTGAACTTGTTTTAACAGTAGTTTCTTTTCCTGGGTGGGAGTATAGAGACTTTTGGCAATTCCCTAAGTTTGTAATTAATGAAAATGCTTTAGTGTTTACACTACTTTTGTTTTGTCATGCAGTTCTCTAATTTATATACTTTTTAACACACTAAAAACAGAAATCTAACAATCATTAACACCATTTCAATTTAACTACACAAGCATGTCATAAAACCATGGTATATACAAAGGTTGATACAACACTGACTCATACTATGTACAAGATGGGATCATGCTATATACAATGTGTGATTCCCTAAATCAACAACCTCTTTACCACTGGTGGGTGTGATAGGGGATAAAAAAATATGACATCTTTTGGTCCCCTAAACCTTGGGCCTACCCTCATGGGCCTGATCCTACTTGGGTATATTACTGTGGCTACCTGATCATAGACCCACTGATTTTGTAACACTTCTACCCCATCTACAACAATGGTCTGATTTGGATCTTCAGTCCCACTAAAGAAGAAAACTTCAATGGTCCGAAGTGTTTTTTCCCACTTGAGTCTTTTTAGATTGAGTGTCCAGCCTTCTAATCGTCCCGCATCAATCAGGAAAATTCCGCCAAACTGTGACCAGTTGATTCCCCATGTAGGAGGAGGGGAAAACATTAAATCTAACAATTGCATGATGCTCTTGCGAAGTACAAAGTTGTTGGAGCTGCAAGCAGCCTCAAACATGATGTTGAAAATCACAAACTTTTGGTAAGCTTGGCGGATATTTTCCTGTATTGATAGGGAAATTCTCATTTCACAATATACCATAACTAAAAATGAACTATAACTTATGCCTATTTCCCAACTTTTATCCTCCTAAGGTCAGGACCTTATTAAACCATGCTCTGATACCACTTGTAAGGTCTCCAACCCGCCGACACCAAAAGTGGGATGGTCCCATTGACAGGTCTCTAGGCCTACTAAAGTCAAAGTCTTTAAACAAAACAAATTCCAGGGAATTCACCCTTACCATTGGCAATGGTTTAGGTTTATAGCCCTAGAAGAGACCTAGTCCTCTCTCGCAGTGGAAACCGGACCCTATAATAAAAATTCCGGCCTTAAATCTTCATCCTTTAGATTAAGGTTTCCTTAGCCAAAGCTTCTTTTCCCTCTAGCATATGTGAATGAAGTTTTTAAACGTTTTAGTGCGCGGGAATGGATAGTTACCTGACTAATCAGGTCCACCCCTCCATGATTGACAACCTTAGTCAATCCCCACTTACCACCCCGCACTTACACATGATTATTTTGTTGTTTAATTACTACCACATTCTTTCCACATTTAAAATAATGATTCCTTTTTAACTTTTCAAACGGCATTTCCTTAAGACAACCTTTGAAAAGAGTATTGAAGACATCTAGCCGAGTCAGTGTTCTTCACTATTATAGGGAAGACAATAACCAAGGAACTTTGGGATAGCTTATGTTCAGCATGGGAGAGCAAAAGTGCATCAAAAAAAGTTTTTCTCATGAAACATCTTATGAAGCTCAACATGAAAGAAGGTAGCACAATTTTTGGTCACTAAAATGAGTTCAGCTCCTTGTTTAGTCAATTGGCATCTCAAGGCTTTAAGGCGTTTGACGACGAACTCAAGTCTATATTCTTGTTATGCTCTCTACCCAGTTCATGGGACATCTTTTGCACATCCATTAGAAATTCGGCTCCAAAAGGCAAGTTAGTGTTCAATGCTATCAGAGATGTGTTGCTCACTGAAGAAATTTGACGTAAATCTCTCGACGGTGCTAGTCATGGAGATGCATATACGGCTGGCAATTCAACAAAGGCAAGAGGTTGTGACAGGAACAAACACAAAAGATGTCATAATAACTAATATCTAATTCTCCTTAATGATTTTATCATGTCAAACTATCATTTAATACGAGAAAGTACCAGGGGAGAAAAAGCTAGAATATTGGTTAAGCTGGCAGACCGGCCACAGTACGGATCCAAAGGAAAGAAAATAGGGATCCAAAGGGGGGGGGGGGGGGGGGGGGGGGCATCTTCAAAAGAGCAATATGCAACAGTGGGCTTCATGGACCCTAAGGTTTAGCCCATTAAGACTTCCAAAATGCTAAGGTTCCAAATTTCAAAGGCTGTGTCCAATGGTTAAGCTTAGGAAATTTGTATGCTTTGTATGCGTGTAAAAAAAGTCTTCAGAAGTCCTACAAAGGAGGGGGAGATCCCAATAAGTAGGCGATGAGAGAGAAATACACACCCACACTCACAAGATTCCTTTACACAAGGGGAAAGAGGGACACATGTCAACTCCCTTGCCCAGATGCCCACAAGGTGTACTCAATTCCTATTGGATGGCCAAGGAGGTGGACCAATGAGAATTAGGCTAGAGTAAATATAGTTTAATTAATTTTAAAACACTTAATAAAAGAACCAATAAGAATTAATCTCTCTAGAATACTATTGAACAGTTTCCCAAGGGGTCCAATGCGCATTCAGCAGCCCAATGGCTTGCTTGATTCCTATTGGCGACGAGACAAAGGGGTCTAGTGAGACTTTAGTTGCATTAATTAATTACCTAAATCTCTCACAGAAGGGTAAAGGGGAACACATGTCAGAAGGCTATCACTTATGCTGCTTTAATTTTATTAGCTAAGCTGGAAAAGGTATAATAGGGTGTGAGCATGAGCAAATAGCAAGATGGGTCGACCAAGAGAGTGGGGGGGGGGGGGGGGACTGATTTTCTGAAGGAATTATTACATACACACACACACAAGTGTATGTGTGAAGCAAAAAGACTCTCTCTCTCCTTCTCAAGCTTTAATGGAAAGCTTATCACCTGCTCCAAGCATGTGAGAAGGGAGGCCTACACCAACAACTCTTGGCTTTGTGATGCAAATCCAACCAGGAGCCAAGATTCAATGCATGCTCATCTCCTCTACCATTCTAATTACTAAGCTAAGCTAATCGAATATGAGTGATTATGTGAGGATATGTACATTTTTCTTGTAAGACTACTCCTTCTTCCTCTCAATCTACTCTCATACCCCGCTAGCTCTCACCATCTTCGAAGGTGTGTGAGGTCTTGGTTCTAAGACCATGAGGGAATTGATGTTGTGTTTTATAAGTGTTTTGCTGAGTGCTTGAAGCTTCCATCTTCATTGCACTAGCTAGTATTGAAGGAACACAAGAAAGTGTACTGTAAAATGTCTCTCTTGATGAGAGAAACCATAATACAAAGACTTTTGTAGAGGGGACCGGCTCCATGTAAATCCGGTCCTCAATTGTTGTCAATAGTTTAATTTATATCTCTTTTGAAGTATTGTTCATGATATCTAACTAGGTGTTATTTGTTTCGTTGCTCTCTCCACCCAAGCACTCTTGTTATTCTCATTAGGAATCTATTGTAATGAAATGCTCACTATGTTCATGTTATTTTCTGCTACACACAAGTTAGTAGGCCATTAAATGTTACAATGGTATTAGAGCACAAGGTTTCTCTTTTCTTGCTCAAGAAGGGAGGTCCTCAATTTAGCTATAAATGGTTGGTATTATTAATTGCATGCGAGTAAGTAGAATAGGGATTTTTCAGACTTGCAGTGTGGATGCGCTCGTGAAGATAATGGGGCATCATCATTGAGAGCTATGGTCTTAATATTGGAGTCCTAGGGGGCTTGCCTACGGCTTAACCACAATTGAGCTATTACAAGCTTGACAGGAGCTGTTGCTGTTTTGGTGTTGAACGACCCTCTCTTCTATTCCTTGCAATTAATGGTATTTGAGCCAGGGGTACAATAGCTTGAGTGATTTTTCTAAAGGGGTAAAGAGGAGTAGCAACTAGGGCTTGAAGTGCCAAAGTACACCTAGAAACCTTTACACCTAAAAGTTGTTATAATGGCTAACAACAGTAAAGAGACTCAAATTAATGTTGATAACTTTGATTTTGCTAATGAGAAGGCTACTAATGATGCCCCTATGATTGTTAACTACCTTGTTTCTAGGATTCAATAAGCCATGGGAAATCCATCCCGCCAAAGTGAAGTGCAACAACAGCTTTGTGCTCATAGGATTATCCAAGCTCCCCACCATGACACGAGAGCACCTAGGAAGCCTCCTTGTGAGACTTCCAAAAGAGGCCTCTCTCCAATTCGGGAAGAAGAAGAGGACACATACGAAGGGCTCAAAAATTTTCTTCTTGATGATGCATCTCCTTCCAAAAGGAGAACTCAAGAGCCTCCACCAAAGGAAGGAGAAAGAAGTGAGTCTCTTGCCACTTTGATGGAGATCGCTCCACAAAGATGGCGGGCTAAACGCTCTCCATCTGATTCACCTCCTAAGCGGTGAAGGCCATTGCACACTTCCCCACACCAAAATTCAAAGAGGGATGACAAAAAGCAAGAGAAGAAAAAGGTGAGAGGACACCTTCTTCTCCATCTTCTTCATCCTCTTCCTCTTATGAAAGTGATGGTGGAGACAAAGAAGATCAAGGCAAGAATAAGGCAAGAAAGAGGTCACCCTCTTCTTCATATTCCTCAAATTCTTCATCTTCTGAAGAAAGTGATGGTGCAACCTTTGAACCATCAAAATGAAGAGGCCATAGGAAATCCTATGCTGCATGGAAGAGGTCATACAGGCTTTAGAAGTTCAAAGAGGGAGGGAAGAGCATCTCTTTCCTTACCTACAATGGCACCTTTGGTGCTACATAAAAAGTCTTAGCCTTTATCCAGCAATTTGATGCGGAATTTAGAGATGAGGGCTTCACGGAGTCTTCTAAGATACACCATGTAGCTACGCACTTTCAAAAGTCACAAGGCAATGGTGGTCTAGCCTACGAGCTAGCCTACGAGCAAACGGTGAAGTTAAACGAACCTGGAAAGCTTTGAGTGCAAACGGTGAAGCTCCACAAACATGAAAAGCTTCGAGAGCTTCCATTATGAAGCAATTTTTGGCCACCGATGCCAAAGACAAAGTACTCACCGAATGGTGAAGCTTGAAGCTCTCTCCCTACGGATCCCTTCACAAATATGTAGAAAAGTTTTGGGGCTTACGTCTCAAAGACACTGTCTTCAAAAAGATGGATTTTGGAGAGCAAAAGAAACAATTTTTCCCGGGCTTAACAGAAGAAATGGTGGAGTATGTCAACTCCCAAAGACCACGCACCATATTGGCGGTTATACACCATACATTGGTGGCCAGGGGCTAAGAGGAATTCTAAGCCCATGTAAAATAAGGGTTCCAATGAGCCTAAGGGGAAGGAAAAAGTCGAAAAGTCTCCACCTTATCGATGCTTTCAGTTACAATAATCTTGACACATGCGTTCTCATTCTGTTCTCATCGTCATCGACCCTTAACACTAGAATGGTAACATGACATTTTTATGTCCTTGGATACTTTTGTGTTCTGTTAAGTGACAATTTTGCTTGAATTATTTGAAGAGTATGAAAATGAATTTCTAGGTGCTATATATCCACAAAGTTGCCTTATGAGCTGAAAAAAACTTAGCATTTTTTTTTGGAGTATCAATCTCACCATTAACCTTACTCTTGCATAACGTTTTTGAACCTAAACTGTGTGAAAAAATGGGTCCTGTTTTTGGTTTTTTTTCAATTTTTGGCAACTATACCACCCTAAACTTCATGTTTGTGAGGTTTAGATGGCTAGAGGTTAGGCCTTCATAGTTTTGAACATGTTTTGATGCTTGTAGGGAGAGCTAACTGTTAAAATTGAAAGTTATGACCAATTTACAAGAATTGCATAATCCTATTTTTTGGCCAAAATTAGCACTTTTATGATTTTTTTGGTGGCTTTCTTGATATCCAAATTCAATTTTGATTGTGTAAGTGTAATGTATAATATAAATATAATCTTCCTTGAGTTTTGGGGGACCTAATATGCTATATAGCATAGTATATGATGATGGTTGAGTTTTTTGATTGCTGAAGAATACGATACACTTTAGAGTAGCAAGTATAACTTTATGAATATTGCTAGTTTCTTAGGCAAATTGTGTGTATTTTGTAGGTAGTAACCATATCTAATCATAGACTACAAACTTGACTAGATATTGAGTAGTTTATATGGGTTTCTAGAGGTCATAATGCTAAACCCAGTTTTTTCATGTTTGCTGTATTTAGCACTTTATTATTGACCCCAAGGTTCCAATTGTAAGATATCCATTATCCTTTTGACATGATCCATGGATCCTTTTGACTCCAAAGGCCCAAAGGGAACTAAGAAAACATGTATATAGTATCTGTATTGAGCGTACTGACTATAGAAACTTTGATGATAGATCCGCAGAATGGCAAAAATGCAACTTTTTTGTACCTATTCTTTTTGCCCAAAACAAAAATAGTGAGGTAAAAGAAACCATATGTTTTGGTCACCAACCCATTGAAGTTAACGGGGCATTTTATCTCATGTCCTACAAAAATCCCCACTCTTATTTATATGCAATCAACCGTAAGAAATTGTTGTTTTGGGCAAAATGCACTGGTCCATCAACTTTGGAGGCTTGTAGTGACCAAGGGATGAGAAAAATTACAAGTTTCTCATTTTTTCCATATGTAGTAGTTATTGAACTATAAGCTCATGAAAGTATTTTTCAAAATGAGTGGATCTACTATGGTTTTGGAAAAATTTCCCAAAATCCTAAAAGCACACTTTTATGTCCTGTTAGGTTACCATTCAAGTGAGATCCTTCAGAGTAATTAACGTGCTTTCTTACTATCTTTTCGCTTTTGTAATATTGCTCAAAGAATTCTTCATTTGCCTTCTCTAATTCCTTCCAAACTGCAAGCTTAATTAAACATAGTATAGCACTAAGACAGAAGAAAATACTCACAGTCTAGCTGTCAGCAATGTTTATATGAATGTAAACCTTAATTAGGTAGCTGTGATTAAATGTATATGAGTGCGATTGGCTAGCAAGAGATTCACACCTGTCCGAGTGACGATGGGATCGATTCCGGCATGCTGGAGGAGCGCTTTGACGCATTCTTCTTTGCATAGACAGAGAGTGAGGCAGCGTTCTATGAGGTGCTGCCTGCAATTTAGAGGAGCGAGCTTGCATGTGTAATTATTAATGACGTTATCCAGCAGACCTATATATGTATCTGGTTGATAATTAAAACTAATTGACTTAATAATCAAGCTCTAGCACATATTTGCAGGTAAAGGCATAGAGCATAAATAAATGATTAAAGGCAGGCAGGCAGGCTCACCTTCCTAACGAAAGATTGCGAAGCCTCATCCATCACATTTTCTGTGCCTGTGCTCGAATTCGACGATGACGATGCGGTGTCGGCGCTAGCTGCGTCGCAGCTTAATGCACTGGCGGTCGAGGTGCTTGACGAGGAGGATGACCTGCATGAAGCTGCTGGTCTCATGATGTTGTTGCTCGCTCGCAAAGATAGGAAAAGATAGTGGCAGAGTTTGTAGCAGAAGACGTGCAGCACTTGTACTAGGAGGTCAGAGCATTGTAGGACAATTACGGTGACAGTAGAGTCTAGACATGCCCTAGACATGTACACACAGTGCTGAAACACCACTCCAGTCTCCAGAGTTACAAACTCATGGCGGCCGGACACTGTCGCCAGTAGTGTCAGGACACCTGCACTGTATTGAGCCACGTGCTTATATTAATATGAGCACAGGCCCAAAGTACAGTACAACGTCCTGCTCTGCTGCAGAGAAATCGAGCCACGCGCTTATATTAGTACGAGCACACGGATCACTCAGTCCAGAGAAACGCGCGCGCTGCTGTTTCCCTTGGCCACTCGAAAGCGTACTGTAACGACTCCACTGGAAAGACTGTAATGACTCCGCTGTAATGTTTCGCTTGGCCCCCGTTGGAAAGACTGTTTTGACAGTTGGTCAAACATGAGCCGCTTTCCAAATGTGTCCTCCTGGGGAGCACACTGAGAAAGCAGCGTGCGCGCTGCTTCTTCATGGTGCTCTTTGCAAGCATCTTGGATCTCCTACATGACCACACGTGACGCCACATGATCACGTGTCCACCTGGTGCAGGCACATGCAAAAAGACATAGATTCTCACACAAAGAGGAAGATGAACGTGTTTTGAAAACGCACCTTCCCCTCAACCATCTTGCTCAAATAGACCATGGGTGGGGGACTTGGACAAACAACCTCGTCTAACAATACGCAACCAATGACCAGCATGCACATTGCTTGTGACTGGAGGCTACATACCGACGATGAAAGCAGGTGATGGGGACTCACCCTAGCACCCTTGATCTGAAGGGTGCCAATGCCCCTTTACTGGCAGACTTGCCCATCTTCAGCTTCTAGTGCTCGCGAGCCCAATGGATTTTCAAGTAGCAACACACGGGTATCCTACTCCTAAAGCAAAAAAAACAATAAGACCACAACTAGCTTAGTATATAGTGACAAATAAAAAAAAGACCACAAATAGCAAGTGTTTATGTGTGTGTATGCAATTGTATTTGTGTGTATGTATTACAACAAGTTTATTTGTGTTTGTGTTTGTAGTATACAAATGCATGACTGTAAAGTGTGTTTGTAGTATACAAATGCATTATTGTATTTGTGTCATGTGTTACTATGTGGTTGTGTGTGTGAATGCAAGTGTGTATATGTGTGTGTGTATGCATGATTGTATTTGGGAAATGTGTTGCTGTGTGTGTGTGTGTGTGTACGCGTGCGCGCATTTCCGCCATAGGAGCTTCCAATGGAGCCCCATTTGGAGCTCCTCCATGCCTTGAAAGGCATGGGGGAGGCCCAATGGAGCTCTTCCATGCCTTGAAAGGCATGGAGGAGCTCCATTGGGGCTCCATTGGAAGCTCCTATGGCAGACCTACACATGCGCTCGTGCACACACACATACATCCATTTACGTGAGTATAAAACGTGCGTTCACACACACACACACACACTGAGTACCTTCTCTTCTTCTCTACTCCTTCTTCTGCAAATTGAACACATAACAATTATATATTTCAAGTATAAAACTCTTGGTTTTTGCATTCTTTTGGTTTTGTTAAGTGGTTGATATAACTGGTATAGTGGTATTAGACGTATCATTACCAGTGCTACGAGCACCAGTACTAGCACTCGAAGTTTTTTGATTAGTACTAGTACTAGTATGCCAGTATATCTGTATAGCAGTTTTAGTAACAGTACTAGCACTAAAAGTTGGAAGACGAGTACTTGTATCAGTATCAATATACATATCATTACCAGTGGAAGAATAGACGTATCATTACCAGTGCTACCAGCACCAGTACTAGCACTAGAAGTCTTTTGACTAGTACTAGTACTAGTATGCCAGTATATCAGTATAGCAGTTTTAGTAACAGTACTAGCACTAAAAAGTTGGAAGACTAGTTCTTGTACCAGTACTAATATACCAAACCTGTATCTATACGTGTATACTGGCTCTCATCAGGACCCTTATAGAATTGCCTATTTCCTATCTCCAAGGGTAAAACCCCTGGTTTTAACATTGTTCAGATATTCGTGAAATAACAATATGTCAGGGAACTGGTAAACCATTAAACATGTATACCAGAAAAGTAATGAAGCAGTATCAGTACCAGTACTACCAGTGCTAGTACTAGCACTGACAATTTTAGACTAGTACCAATACTAAGTATGCCACTTGGTATACCAGTTTAGAAGTATTGCAATTTCAGTACCAGTACTAGGAGTACTGGTACTAATAGTACTAGTACTAGTAGCACTAACTGATACCAGTACCAGTATACCATACCTGTATCAGTACCAATATACTAGCTCTTTGCAAGATTTATGGAATTACCTATCTCCTATATAAGATTACTAGTTTATACACTTTTTTGGTATTCTCGACATAAACAATGTTTAGAAACCAGTTTGCCAATAAACCAGTATAGCATTATAACGGGTGCTATCATTTAACGAGTAGTGAAAAGCGAGCGAGGTACAAAAGGCAAGCAAAAAATTGTGAGTGAGACAACATGTTGATTGCATTTTATTGTTTCTTTAAAATTAGAGCCTTTCTATAGCCATTTTCTCCATGTGAAAAAAAATCTTTCTTTTGCATGGCCCCTATGTCATCTGCATCCTACTTGTACACACAAGTTACTTTGTATAAACAGCTACACATAGTGGTTTTTTAATTGATTTGCTAGATAGAATATGCTAAGATGTAACACGTCATATAGGACCATTTTTGCCCTAACTCACTTATAGTACCACTTTATCATCCTTAACTACAAAGTTATTGACTCAAAAGACAAGTGTGTTTATAGACCCTAGGTGGATGCATTATTAAGCTACATCTACAATAGTGTCTCTCACCTTACTTGTTTACATTAACAAAATGTTCACAAGAAATTAATCAATAAACTGGTCAAATTTGAAAAAAGAAATTGCAAAATAAAAGTCTTTGTAAAGCCTTAACCTTATCTAACAAAGTACAATACAAAATTACATTAAGAAAGAGTAGAGAAACATTACACATTAGTGATGACACTGCAAAAGCTCCGTAATCAATTCAAAATGACATTATACTTGCTAATGGTTCATATGGAATCTGCTCATCTATCAAAATATTTCTTAAGGGTGATGGGAAGAACCAATTCTATATGCATCATTCTCTCACTCTCTCTCTCTCTCTCTCTCTCTCTCTCTCTCTCTCTCTCTCTCTCTCTCTCTCTCCCCTAGCTCGAGAAAGAATCACATGCTAATTAGAAAAATATGTAAGCCATGAATTCAAAGTCAGACCATGATAAGTTACAAAATTTTTAGTCACCCTCTAGGACGAACAAAGTCCCTCCTAGAAGGTAAGTATCTTGTAATGTCAATCACCTTAGCATGCTCTCAAAAAATGTGAAAGGTTAGAGTGAGCGGACTAGGTGACACAAATGTGAACCAATGGGGACGATACATAAAGTCCAAAAGGAAAATGAAGTTGTTAAATGTCCTATGGTGTTAAGAGTGGGGTAATAGTAATAGTGGGAAGAAAATTGAGAAGAGTCCAAGCATTGCTAGAACAGCTTTTTTGAGATTCAAGAACATTGCCATATACCAATTCATTGCAATGAAGACCACCTAAGATCCTAGAATGTGGTTCAAAAGGTTTTTCACTACGTAGGTAGTGTTTTCCATGGCCAACATTAAATGTGCCTACAGCATGTCATTGAAGAGTTGCATAGTTGCCCTACATCATAAGAGATTCAACCAACCGTACCATCAAGTTCTGAAGGGGCAAGATTATAATGAACTTGGTGGAGTCCTTCTTGAGGATCTTGTATGAGTTGGCCTCAGCATTATAGCCCATTGCTAACATAGCCAAAATGATTGCAAAAAGCTCCCCCCATCACTTGCATGTCACCCACAATCATCCCTCCTCACTGGTTGTAGCAGCTAGCTTATGCAAAAGTACTAGAGCGATACACGTGCAGTCGACCAAAAGAGAGTGTAGGTCTCTCTATCTTTGTTGTTTTATCCCCTTGAGCTAGATTTTTTCCTCTTTTAGGCAAATATAACTATTGAAATAAAAAAGTGTGAGAACTAAAATGAGTGATGCATTTAAATCATATTATGGAATTTGCACTGCTCCTTTCAACTTGTGTTTCAAAATGCTACTTAAAAGGGCGCGATGACAATGCTATTCCTACCAGAGCTTTGTCTTGTGCTTAGAGACAAACTTTTGTCTTCACCCAAGGTGTGGTGGATAGCGTTTGGAAACGCAATCTGACTGTGGGTGGTGACGGTAAATGATTACTACAATTTCCAAAAACAACCTTTTGTCTTCACCAAGGGCTGGTGCCCAGCGTTTGGAAACGCAAGCTGAACGTGGGTGGTGATGGTACATGGCGGCTACGATTTCTAGAGACAAGCTTTAGTCTTCACCAAGGCCTAGTGGATAGCGTTGGGAAACGCAAGCTGATTGTGGGTGGTGACGATGTATGATGGCTGCGATTTCGACTCTTAAAAGGACCTGCATGGCTTGGTTTGACTGGCAGCTTCTTCGACCACCTGCAGATGCGCATCTTTGGCCCGCCGCCCCACGCTTGCACTCTCCACAACTTCAGCCTATATATTAATGATGTTGATCGGATCCTCCATCCATCGCTTGTTATGGATGTGGGCCATAGCTTCCCTGCAGTGTGGTTTGGCTACAACACCAGCTGCTCGAGGCCAGCATGCTTCTCCTTGCAGCCTGCGAGTGAGCCGCCATCCTCCACAACTTGTGTTTTTTGATGATAGTCTCTACCTTACATTTGGCGGGCCATCATTGCGCTGAATCACAAATACAATATTCATTTCATTTTTTTCCATTTATAACCACCTGAGAAAGTCAAGGAGTTGCTACTTTGACCAACTCATGCGCAGGTCTTCCCCCCCCCCGCCCCGGCCCCAAACTCCATTCGGCCTCCATATGTCTTCACCAAGCCTTAGTGAATAGCATTTGGAAACGCAATCTTGAAGTGCCCATTCAATAGCTTCACAATCACCAGGAATTTGTAAGGGTCGGTGTTCCAAAGGTAGACAAGACTTTCCATGCTAGTACATAATAAAATGCTAGTACAATTATTATGTAATGCTGAATAATTGGACCGATCTAAAGTATTTTGACAGCAAGGCTACAAATTAGTGGATTTCTTATTTGACAAGGGGCTAGTGGCTAATTAGGATCTAATATTCAGCTCATGAATCGATCAACACTATCAGCTTAGTAGATGCATAGTAATCATGGTACCGCATGACACCAAATAGAAGGAGCAAGAACTCAACATGCAATATATAAGTTAAATATTTGGGTTTACGCAGCACTCTGCAAACCAACTAGGAATTAGCACCGTGTAGCTTGCCAATTATGCACGTTGCATGTTTGACATACGACATGGTAGATAGTTTAGTAGAGTCGTGGATAAACAAATTGAAGAAGGGGTGATAAGACAATGTCCCAAACAAACATTTTCCTAAGCAGAAACAAATTTTTGATATAGAAAATGACTACATTTTTCCCCACAATATTCCCATTTTAGGGAAATCGGCACTAAAATAAGAAAACTTTACATTTGAATTAAAATGTAAATTTTTATTTCATAGGTAAAAATCAAAACCTAGCAAGTGCATTTGTATCTATTTTCACATTTTTGGAAAATTGGGAGTATCAAGGTGATGCTTTTAAGGACATGAGTGAGAATATAGACCAATGAGACACCAAATACAAGATTGGAGGGAGGCACCATTGGGAAAACATCCAACATGGTGTTTATACAATTAAATAGTAGAAGGGTGAGCATATATATTGGTAGGCCGGTAGCTACACATGGCCCTTCAAGATGGTTGACAAATGAGGGACCTTTTTCCAATACTCCTTGAAATAGGCACACCCAAGAGGTGTAGATCTAGATAGAGGGATAGGGAAGAGAGAGAGAGAGAGAGAGAGAGAGAGAGAGAGAGAGAGAGAGAGAGAGAGAGAGAGAGAGAGAGAGAGAGAGAGAGAGAGAGAGAGAGACTCTCCTCCTCTCTCACACTTTTTTTTGCTCTAGTATCCTTCTCGATGCCAACCTTGTTTCTCACCTTGTCATTTTCTAGCAATTTTAGATTAGAATGGAGGATTTTGATTAGGTTTCAAATATGCTACTATCCCCCAAAAGATTCAAGATTTTTCTAGAATGGATGTAGTTCTGTCAATTTGGACCACATGCATGCAGCTATGTAGTTTTATTTTTACTAGAGGAGCAAGAACATAGAATGGAATACCCTCCCCAAAAGAGGCTATACATTGTGCATTCCATATAGGGATCAGATGCAAAAAGGAGAAAAATTCTTACTAGGGACATCCAAGGGCTAAAAATAAGAGTGAAGTGTTGCTAAAGATTGTAAGTTACACTTAGCTAAACGTTCACAAATATCATGTGGGGAAACCATTCATCACCTCCAAAGAAAAAGATCATAAATGTCATGCATTATTTGACTACCTCTAAAAGGTCTCTATAGACACCTATGTGAAAGTGGTCCAAACGTGAGATAGGATTGTATTCAATGCTTGATTCAAAAGCGAGCTTGTAAGAGCAATTGAAAGTGCCACTAATAGGTGAAATTTTCCAATCATCCCATCACTTTGAAACAAAAGTATGAAATGTTTTTACTTAGGTTCAAGACAAGCGTTACACATCAAAATGTATCAGTTTCTCCTTTGTACTTCTTAAAGGCATGATGAACACACAACTTGTATAATACTCCAAATGTAAGTGACTTTCTTCTCATGTATTCTTGTGGATTTCGATGTTGTCATTCTTGGTTGGTATTTTCAACAGTATACTCCTACTTGCGTTTATGATGTCATTATCGTTGATAAACAATATATTTCCATTAATGAATTTATTACACTTGGCTCGCTTTAGATTCCAATCATAAGGTTAGCTATATATGTCTCCAAAAATCTAGCTCATGTGGACTCACGTGGCTCATCTTTTTTCTTCTATAATGCTCTTGTAATCTTTTTTCCATGAGTTTAAGTGATATGTTTTTAAACCATTTTTAAAAAAAAATGCTAAAAATTTCTACAAGATTGTTGCCAATGGTTGAGGATTGAGGAATACAAATAGTCACTCTAAAAATAGGTGCTTTTGTTTTTCTCTTCAATTTCTCTAATATGTATCCCTAAGGAAAAACAACCATTTAACATAATGCATACATGTAGATGTAGTGTACAAGAAAGATAATTTGCATATAAAGACCATGGACAAGTAGCAATTTTTTGTGAATGAATGTATGTATAAGAAATAAAAAAATTCAATAACCCTTGAAATGGGATTAAAAAATCCATCCCTCTATTGTCTTTGCTCGCTTTTTGTCCCTCGCTCGCTTTCCACCGCTCGTTAAGTAATAGCACCCCATTATAACAATATAGACGTGTAGCAGTATCAATACCAGTACTGCCAGTACCAGTACTAGAACTGAGAGTCTAAGACTAGTACCAGTACTAGTATACCAGTTGACCAGGATTGCAGGACTAGTACTACCAGTATACCAGTACTGACATTGAAAATCTGAGATTGGTATCGGTACCAGTACCAGTGTATCAGACTGTAATAAGTTTGTTTAAAACGATGTAATTGGCTACCAAAGTCTCTTGAAATTTTTCTTTCAATTATAAGGTTACTTACACAAAAAGGTGCACCTATATGAAATGGATAACAACTAGTGTACCAATTTACCAAGATAGCAGTACCAGTACTGGCATTGAAAATCTGAGACTAGTACCAGTACTAGTACTAGTATATCAGACTGTAAAAAGTTTGTTTAAAATGATGTAATTGGCTACCAAAGTCTCTTGAAATTTCACTTTCAATTATAAGGTTACTTACACAAAAAGGTGTACCTATGTGAAATGGATAACACCTAGTGTACCAATTTAACAAGATAGTAGGATAGTAGTACTAGTACTATCAATACCAATACTGGCACTAAAAATCTAAGACTGGTACCAATACCAGTGTATCAGGCTGTAAAATTTTTGTTTAAAATGATGTAATTGGCTACCAAAGTCTCTTGAAAATTCGCTTTCAATTATAAGGTTACTTACACAAAAAGGCATACATATGTGAAATGGATAACAGCTAGTGTGCCAATTTACTAGGATAGTAGGATCGCAGTACCAGTACCAATATTGGCACTAAAAATTTGATATTGGTACCAATACCAATACAAGTATATCAAACTGTTAAAGTTCGTTTATAATGGTGTAATTGACTACCAAAGTCTCTTAAAATTTATATTTCAATTATAAGGTTACTTGCACAAAAAGGTTGTATCTTTGTGACATGGATAACAACTAGGATGCCCATGCATCACCTTCATACAGAGCCAATGCTAACAAAATGTTGTGTTGTTTTTATGAGTGCAAGTGAGGGCTACTCTCTTTGGTTCAGCGTTTTTGGTGCTTTACTGCTTGGAAGATTGGCAATTGGTTTGAAGTTTGTGAAGGAGCTTCTTCCTTTTGGATGGGGTCTTTTGGATGTTATTCATTGGTACAAAATCAGGCTATCTAAGTTTGTTTTGTATAACATTAGGAAAAATATGAACCCTCTAGGGGCCCTTTGGGATTAAGGTTAATTAGAGGTCAGCCAATAGGAAGAGGGTGGTGGACACACT
The DNA here is from genome assembly GCF_014529385.1 of Adiantum capillus-veneris. Taxonomy (NCBI): domain Eukaryota; kingdom Viridiplantae; phylum Streptophyta; class Polypodiopsida; order Polypodiales; family Pteridaceae; genus Adiantum; species Adiantum capillus-veneris. The sequence goes on from NC_140960.1 coordinate 59,899,452, forward strand.
CTATACCCTCAAAAAAGTAGGGGGACAAGGTAGCCTTACACTTCTTAATTGTCTCTTACCTAGTGAGAAGGTAAGGGAGGTGGCTAGGGGAAAGAGGGGGGGGGGGGGACCACTTTGACCTCTTTTCCCCCACTTTTTGGCCCGGATTTAAAAATACACTAAAAATTTCAAATTTCAAGTTTTCCCTCCTTAAAAGGTCCCCATACCTATTTCATGGTCAAAAAAGTATTTTTGACCTTCAAAAGTTAAAAACGTGCACTAAAAAATCCAAAAAATTGATTTTTTAAAAAAACAAATCAAAACATCATTTTCACCCTCCAAAGTCTTTCCAAACCTATTCTATAGCTAAAAAGTGTTTTTCTCTCTCTACAAACCTTTTTCCAAGCTCTCCATTGCTGCAACAACAACATGCACCCCCTATAGTCCATCATTATCTCTCTGCTAGCTTTCTCCCACCTCCATTGTAGCACCAAGCAAGCTCCTCCTCCATCTCTTCCCCTTACCCACCACATAGTTTCACACCAAGTTAGCTCCTCTCCCTTCTCTCATCTCCATTACAACATGAAACAAGATTCTACTCCTTCTACTTTCATTCACTCACACTACATGGAAACCTCTACTCCCGAAGGTGGAAAAAGTATGAGCTCACATGAGTTGCATACCACAACAATAGGAGGTGTGAATATCGCGTGGACATTGCAAGGGTTCATCTCCAACATAAAGATAGAATGGTAAGAAAACTACCCTTGTAGCTTACATTCAGAGCTTAACATCATCTCCATCTTTAAGTTTATCATGCTGGAGAGAATTAACCTCTTTATGGATTTCAGTGTTTAGGCTTGACACCTCATAACACTGGGTGGTGCTATTTTGTTGATGACTTTGGTGCGCCATCTATAGTTGTGTAGCATGTGATTTGAGTCTCACAATGTAAGTAAGTTGTGTTATCTATGGAGAGTCGTCAAAGATTTTTCTTGTAATTTATTCTTTGTATAATTGTCATTAGATAATTGGAATGATATCATTTTGTACTTTATAACTTTGTGCTCACATAATCTTTTGTTTACTTACAGATTCAACTTGTTTTAAGAGGACATGAGCAAGCAACCATGTGCAGAGATGGAAATCACTCTATTTTTGTTCCTTGAGGAACCTTTCACTACCATGTTAAAAGATTTTGATAAGAATAGTAGGTGTTTTTTAGAATCTTGAACCAATAGGGACTCGCTAGGAGCTCTCATAGAAGCCATCCATATAGTACTACTATCTTCCCTAGTGTCATAGACACACAAATACTCAAGTGTATATGAATATCTAGATGAGGAAGACAAATACTTGTAAGATAAGCCTAACAGCAACAACATTGTCTCCATTTGTAATTATTTTTCATGAGGCTGGATTCCTCTATAAATGCAATATAAATATGTTTTTTTGTTAAATGGTGTCGCATTGAGTGAGAGTATTTAATTTAGATTACTGAAGTTTCATACAGATCTGAGAAATATTGTTTACTTTTATGGATATTTTGATTTGCCTGTACGATGATTCAAGTCACAAGTCTTAATCACTCCACCTTGAAGAAACTCAAGCAATATTTTGATTTCAGTTTAATCATTAATGGTTATTCTTATTAAATTAAAGTAGATCATAAACTTTGTCAAGATGTCCTCATTTGGGGATGTTGAATATATATCATTAGCAATGTTTCACAAGAACACTAGGTGGACACAAGGAAGTAAAAATTGGCTCCTTGTTTGGTCGATTTCTAGTGTTTAATGTTTAGTGCACAAGATTTGTGAGGCCGTTGACATGGGGAGTTCACTAAAGTATATGTAACATAGCACATGTGTTCAACAGAAGGGATTTTATATTCTTGTAAAGTTGTAGAAACATGTGTAGATAAGGCCTATAAGAGGTACTTTTAATCCATTCTAGTGAACGCACGTGATATAGGAAAATTTTACATAGTGAATGCTCCGGACCTTTGAACACAAAGAAAGGGGGGGGAGGGGGGGGAGCTCTAATTACATCTGAGTGAAAAGAAGTGGAATTTGTACTGTCGTGTTGCATAAAGATTTGCTTTCACTTAATCTAAAAAAAAATTGGAATGCAAAAAATGGGGTGGCCACAAGCGCGCGTAGTGAGCCATCCAAAACTGCTGGATGGGCCATATGTGGGCCCTTGTGGCCACCCTTTTTTTGTATAATTAGGCTATTGCTGCAGTCCAGAACCCTGGAAAAGATGAGATGAACCTAAAATTGAACTTTTCAAGCACATTATGCCTTCCTTCAACTCAACTTACTAGTTCCCTGCACCAAAAGGGCAAATCACATTGGACAGTATAAAAATCTAGTCTCATGCTGCATAAACATCTGGTTTAATCAAATATTAACATTCGTGCTCTTATAAGGGGCAGACAAGGCCATATAATGCAAAAAAAAGGGTGGCCACAAGGGCACGCAGGTGAGCCATCCAAAACTGTTGGATGGGCCATCTGCGCGCCCTTGTGGCCACCCTTTTTTTTGCATAATTAGGCTATTGTTGCACTCCAGGACCTTGGAAAAGGTGAGATGAATGTAAAATTTAACTTTTCAAGCACATTATGCCTTCCTTCAACTCAACTTACTAGTTCCCTGCACCAAAAGGCCAAATCACATTGGTTAATATAAAAATCTAGTCTCATGCTACATAAACATCTGGTTTCATCAGCTATTAACTTTTTTGCTATCCTAAGGGACAAACAAAGCTAGAAAATGCAAAAAAAAAGGGTGGCCACAAGGGCGCACAGATGAGCCATCCAAAACTGCTGGATGGGCCATCTGCGCGCCCTTGTGGCCACCCTTTTTTTGCATTTTCTAGCTTTGTTTGCCCCTTAGGATGGCAAAAATGTTAATATTTGATTTAAATTTAACTCTTCATGGCCAAAACCACTTAACTTAAAACACATGGATAAACCGAAAAGCCAAATCACTATGGAGACAATAGACACAACTCTTAATCATTTTGTCATTGCAAAGTCATCTGAAATGATGTGAGCCTCTACAACTTCTTGAACAGCCTCCAACGCTACTGCTTGTATTTTATACTGATTTCCATAGCTTTAAAGCACCTCCTTCACCGTGTGAGCATATTTTTGATGCATGGCCATGATTCAAGTGTTAAGTTTTTTTTTTTTTTTTAAAGTGTTGAACTTTTCGGTTGTTTTCAACAGCTTCTAGATTTCAATCGGCTCCGAATCTGTCTGGGCTTGTCTCACATGAATTTGTTCATCTCATCGCGTTCTTCGACCATCATGTGATGAGAAAAAATCATATCTTGCTCGCATTCTCCAAAAATCAATGTGCAAGTTGACAATTTATTTAAAAATGATGTAAAACATACATTTTTTACTTTTTTCTTAATCTACGGGCTCCAACGAGCATTAAAACCATGGAATCTGAAAATACTCAAAGAACCATTGTTTTTTATTGTGATAAGGACTGTATTTCCTACATACAAAACTTTCCCAAAATCTCGCCCTAACACCTTCAAAAGTGGCTTTCAAGGAGTGTACTCGGTCAAAATTTGAAACTGAAGAAAAACAATCAGAATGAACTCCTAGACTGTGTATAAACTTTAGAATAACCAAAATTTCCTTCAAAAAAAAGTTATGCTAAAAATTTGAAAATAGCCCCCCATTGGACTCCCCACAACGATAGAAGTCAAAGGGTTCAAGGAGAGGTATGGTGTCACAAGTGCCTGGTGGGAATCTCATCGAGGTTTATTCCATCAAGATCTCTTGTACTTTATCATGTCTTCTCATGTACAATCTTACAAAAAAAAAATGATACTTTAAATGACTACAAATCTTATTTAACTTATCAAACAATCTAAAATATGGTAGACCAAGAGTGCTCTTACACATCAACAAACAAAAAAGTCCAAACTTCTTCTCATTAACTTTGATAAACATACATTTGTGAACAACTTCCAAGGGGTAGTGCAGTCATAGTTCTTACATCCATTCCATGACATGGTATGCTCAAGGGGTGACCTATCATATAAAAATATCTCTGGTGGGGGTGCCCTCATGTTAGGAAAGGGTGTGCTACTGATGAAAAGTTGTTGTATTGTCCTACTAGGGATCTCTCCATGTTAGCATAGTGATTTTTGGTGTAGTGGGAGCCACATTGCTTGAGGAGAGCTTTGTGCCACCATAAAAGCTTCATGTTATGCTAGTTCCTTGAGCCATTCTTGCATTAGGATGAGATTACCCACCTCTAATAAGGATGGATTTGAAGCACCTACCTGCAAGATGTAACAAAGAAGGCTGTTTTAGAGGAAAAGTGGTGACACTTGACCTCTCTAACCTGCACCCACTATTTCTTGTAATGCCACTGTTTTGAGCTGAAGAGCTTGACATTCGTGCATCCACGAATGCAAAGAAGTACCTGCACCCATACACAACCAATTGCAATAGCCTAACAAGCCTACTTCTCCCCTCCCAAGATATTAAAGAGCCATACACATTCGTCTCACCGACAGTATGACAATCTTGGGATGACCTCTGCTCACCCTCACGTGCGGCCTTCGGTGCAAACACCGCGGACAAGCAATATGTACACTTTTGTTGTGCGGAGTACATGGTGGTGGAGGGATACGATTTGTGATGTCCGTGAGCACCATGGCAGTTGTTGCGTGAGGAAGCAAAGAATGAAAAGAAAGAGGGGAGAGGGAGAGGGAGGAACATGGGAGGAGAGAAGGGGGCAGAGGGGGAGAGGGAGAGAGAGGGGAGGAGGAGGAGAGAAGGGGGTAGGAAGGGAGAGGAGAGGAACATGGGAGGAGAGAAGGGGGCATAGGGGGGAGAGGGAGAGAGAGGGGAGGAGGAGGAGGAAGGAGGAAGAGAGAACAAAGGTTTTTTTTTTGGGGGGGATTTTTTTTTTGAAAAAGTGGACTTTTAGTGTTTGTAGGTTTAAAAAAATGTCAAAAAATGATTTTTTGATGTGTATATATGTTGGAAGAGAATTTTAAGTCAAAAATAAGTAAAAATAATTTTTTTGGAAAAAAGTCAAATTTTGGCTCTTAGTGACCCACGTTTTTGCTGATTTGACCACACCCCTTTACTCCCTTCACTTTCCAAAAGGTAGAGAGAGAAAGTGACCTCTTAGGTCCACATCCTACATGTGTCTAAAAAAAGGCTAGAAAAGTCTACTCAAAACTAGCTTCTTGAATGCCCTTGTCCCCTTAACCCTACACAACATTAGCCTTAATCCCTAAAAATTAGGATTCCTTACAAGGCCCATGCAAGGTTCATATTTCTCCTAATGATAAACCTTGTATTTATCTGGGTACCTTGATCTTTGAACATGTATATGTTTGTCTATGGGTAATATAAGTAAATAACTAAAACACACACACTCACACCCATGAGTACCTTCTCTTCTTCTTCTACTTCTCCTTCTTCTTCACGACAAAATAGACTCCTTTACTTTCACTTCACTTCATTGCACTTTCATTTCACTTTTCATGTATTATATTTATAAAATATATACATTAAGCACTTATAAAGAGTATATAATTAAACAAACTGAACACATAACAACTATATATTTCAAATAACTAACCACTTAAAGAATAAGATATATATATTAAACTTCTATTAACATATACACTTGTGCTCACACACATACACACACCAGTTTTGTTCACACACACACACACACACACACACCAATTGGAGGCACTATTAGACTGCATTAAACGAAGTCCTTGAACCAAACATCTAGAAATTAAAAGGCCCGTCAAATTCCAATGGCAAGCACAAAATTATAGTTTGTACATATTAAAAAATTATAATTTACCAATTTGAATGCAAGGGCAAAAAAGTTAAAGGATTATTAGGATTATGTGGAGCTCCTTTGCAAGTTGCTGAACCTCCACAACATTATGATGGAAATTTGTTCTTTGAGTTGCTTGCAGCTCAGGATAAAACAAAACGAATGTCAAGGATGGAGCAACGCTTTGATGGTCACTTGTGGACTCGCCCATCTATTATAACCATGGCGATATCATGCACATTTCGTCTAAGCCACTGTTTGGGATGCATGCAATGCAATTATTCAACATGTCCTCATTATATTAATAAACAATATTTAATGGTATAGATTTTCATGGCTATGTGGACAGACAGGTCAAGAAAGACTACCTTGCAATGGAAGAGAAAACAAAAACAACTTGTCATTATTGTCAAAAGGTTGTTACTTGTGTTGCTGCTTGTCCTTGCAAAATCTATTATGTTTTTCCTTGAGACAGTACAATGTTGCGACTAGCAATACATGTTGGTAAACATTGTCATAATGTTAAGGCAGGAACCTCCAGGGGTGCCATTTCAAGAGTACAAAAACTGGTAGTTACAGTACTAAAAATTGGAAAGGGTGGTCCAAGAAAAATTCAAAGGTTGGTGGCGCAACAACTTGAATTGTGCTTAACTCCTTGATTGGTGAGGAAGCTGAAGTTACATGCGATGAACATTTGAGATGATATGTGTGAGAATATTTATGTTGAATATCTTGCAGTATACGATCACTACAAATAATTGCTATATGTGAAACTAAAGAGGAGGATGCAAATACTCAAGTTATTTTTACCTTAATTCAACAATGGAAAAGTATTGACATGGTGCAACTGATTTTGCAGGTTATATGTATAAAGAGGTTGGAGAAAATTTTAATGCTATTCAAATAGTCTTCAATGGCAGGCCAGATAATATTATGGAAGGTCTTGAATGATCATGCCTATTTCATTGGGAGTAGAGTCTCCACAAATATGCTAAAAAATGGATACCTCAACATCTAACAAATCAAAATATTATATGTGTGAGGAATGGATGGCTTGTAAGACCATTGTGCTTGAATCTCAAAAGGCACTTTCAATTCAAAAATGGTGGAGACAGCATCTATCTACAGAGAGCATCACAAGAGTGAGCAGATGGTTTGAATGGTGGGAGCAACGAATTTCACACTGGGGAGGAATTGGAACAGATCTAGGTTACCTTTATGAAAATTTATATTTTTAGAAAAATTTATAAACTTTGCATACATGAAATTTATAAATTTTAACTCATGTTTGTTTGAATTTCATAGGCTGGATTAAGTCCGTGGGAGTGGGCACAAATTCCCAATGTTAATTTATCCGAAAGTGTGCATGCTTGTTGGTTAGCGCGTGAAGGTAGAAAGAGAAAAATATCATTGTATGATGCATGTGTAATAGATGTTATAAACTCATATATTCAATGTGCAAAGCGTTTGGGATATACTAGTGGGCGTTATATAGAAACGGGCCCCACAATGGAGACCTTTCTTTCTCGAGTTGAATCTCAACAAACTCCAACTCCAACCAACGTGGCCCATCTATTACAAGAGGCTGTTGTTGCAGGGACTCCAATGTATGCACAACCAATATTGCATGGAGACAAAGAAACAGTACAACGCAAAAAGAGGGGTAGAACAGGAACAAGTAGCTCCCATCTGCCAGAATATGTCATGGAATCTAAGCAACGAAACCATCGCGGTGGTCGACCCAAAAAAATCAGGTTTGATACCCAAGGACCAAGTATTTCTAACATGTTCGATGCAAATTAGTGACAGTGATGATGATATTGGATCTCAAAATGAAACAACCACACCTTTGTCATCTCAAAGAAACAATGTGTTTGAGAGTGATGTGCCACGGACTGAGTGGGCCCTAAGGAGAATTCCCATTCATAGTCAAAGAAAGTGTTTCGGAATAGTAGGGAGAAAAAAATTGTGACGATATCTTGCATAGTCGCTCAATTGGTCTTCTTGCTCCATGTATATGGTCCGAAAGAATGTTCAAGGATAAAACAATTGAGCAATGGTTATGGTTTTGTAATCATGATATTTTGCATACTCGATCAATCAAAAGACAAGTCAAAGATTTACCTCCTCCTCTGAAGGTTTGGCCAGTAGCAAGAGGGACAGATATCTCCACACAGGAACTTGCAGCGCTGCATCAAAGTGGATTTAGGACAGAGAATTCAATGGTAAATGCGCAACCTCTGGCTGGCGACTACAAAGAAGGTGGTGGTAGCTCGCAAAAGAAAAAGTGGAGGCATGGAATCTCTAAAGAGGCCATGAAGAAATTGGAAGCATGTAATAGTATGACAATTATATTCTTGGATGAAGTGAAAAGGTCTCAAAAGCATGTAGTTTTTCGAGTTCTCACTGAAAATAGTTATGAGATTCATATCAAAGAGAGTCCAACATGCACGTGTCTGGATTTTCAAAAGCGAGAGAAGACCAACAAATCCGTTTTGGCATGCAAACATATGTACTATGTGACACGAAAGTGCTCGGACTTGAACCTAAGGAGCACATGACTATTAATCATCCAACCCTCTCACCAATGGACATCGCCGTTATTGTACCCAAGGAGGATTTCTCCCTCCATTTAATTACAGCTGGTTTGGTATGCATCTTTCACTAAACTAGAATATTTTTCTATAATATTAAAGTGTTTTCCTGCATTTATTTTAGTTTATTTCACTTGTGATTATTTACCTTGAAAAAACATTGTTTATGCAACACAAGATTTTAAATTCCAAGCAAAAGACAGAAGCAACTTGCAAGCTGTTTGGGAGAAAATTACTTGCCTTTTAGAGTGACCATTACATTTATGGCGAGCGACTATTCCTTTTTTGTACTCTAATTTTGGTCTTATCCTGTGGTAGTTTAGCGAATCCTCAAACTTACATTGTTTCAAAAAGCTCAAGCTTGAGAAAAATAGTATTGTCTCTATTTGGCATGATTTTTTACTTTATCGCATTTATACATGCTGTGGATTATCTGACTTTGAAAATAGTATTGTCTCTGTTTGGCATGATTTTTGACTTTATCGCATGTATATATGCTGTGGATTATTTGACTCTAATGACTGCGCTTCGAACATATTTGACTCTAATGGCATGAGTTGTGAAATGGTGATTTTTTTGGTTTATATTTTCACGTCGTTATGCCCTCTCGGTCTCTCTCTCTCTCTCTCTCTCTCTCTCTCTCTGTGCATAGTGATATACAACTCTAGAATTTTACTTTGTCCCTGTAAAGATTTTAGAAGAGAAGTCACTCTCTCTCTCAAGGATTTATGATCTCTTCTTCTAATGGTAACGCGCATAGATAATATCTCTCTAGAATTTATACTTTCTCTCTCCGTCAACCACACATATATGGAGTCTTATGATGATTGAAAATTACATTAAATAGATATTTTATGCTATGACACATGTTTGGTTAAAAAAACTCTAAAGATTGCTAAAATTGTCAAAAAAAACTTGAAATGAAAAACTCGCAAATGTTAAATCTCCGCAAAAGTGTTGGAATTAGGGTTGCAGAGAAACACACACAGCTTGGAGAAGACGAAGGAAGCTCAAGGCACACAATAGAGAGTGTGTTACTTAGTATGCAATGGAAAGATAGATAGCCCTAGAGTGATGGGCGTATATACAATGCAAGGGGGAAAAAACCTCCTAAAGAGGGAAAAAATGCCCCGGCGGTCCTAGTGTGTTCACACACATCACTACCACATGTATATGGTAACAAATCCCCCCTGGAGTGATGCGGTGAACGAGAGCTGGCACATGTGTAAAGGGAAGTGCCATGACCTGAGGACAGGATCAGTCCACAAAGGGGAGTAAGCCCAAAGCTTTGCGGAAAGCTTCAAGCTTCTCACGAGACAATGCCTTTGTGAAAAGATCTGCAAGGTTGTCCTGTGTTGGCACATAAGCCAAGATGATCTCTCCTGCTGAGAGCCTCTCCCTGACATAGTGGTAATGCACCTCAATGTGCTTTGTGCGAGCATGAAAAACTGGGTTCCTCGCAACTGCCAATGCGCTCTGACTGTCAGTGTAGATAGTGTTGGCAATGTCCTGTCCAACACCCAAGTCAGCCATAAGGCGTCTGAGCCATACACACTCAACCGTAGCTATGAAGACTGCCCTGTACTCAGCCTCACAACTTGAAGTGGCCACAATAGGTTGCTTCTTGCTCAACCATGATATACATGAACTGCCAAGCATGAAACAAAAACCACTTGTGGACACTCGCGTGTCAAAACAACCAGCCCAATCTGAGTCCGAAAAAGCATGTAAGTCTGGCGGCAATGATCCCCCCTTGGGATAAAACAAGCCAAGATGTAAAGTGCCACTAAGGTAGCGAAAAATCCTCTTGACAGCCTGCCAATGCTTAGACCCTGGGCTATGCATAAATCTGCTGACCTGCGAGACTGCAAACTGAATATCTGGCCTCGTGTTGCATACATAAATGAGGCAGCCAACAGCAGTTTGGTAAAGAGTGACATCAGCAGGATTGCCAGCATCATGTAGACTCAACTTCAAACCTGTTTCCATGGGAGTGGCAATAGGTTTGCAATCCTCAAGTCCAAACTTATATAGCAATGTCTCTATGTAACTTTTCTGACATAAGGCAATACCACCATCACACTGCTTAAACGGTATACCCAAGTAATGATGCAACAGCCCCAAATCTTTCATCTTGAAAGTAGCATTCAAATCAGCCTTAAATTCAGCAATATGTCTCTCATTTGGTCCAGTGATCAGCAAATCATCAACATAAAGAACCACAATGAGAAATACATCATCCTCACGCTTTACATACAATGTGCTTTCTGTTGGACTGTTACGAAAGCCTCGTTTAACCAAATGAGTGTCAGCTTTCTCATACCAAGCACGAGGAGATTGCTTCAACCCATACAAAGCCTTCTTACATTTGCACACTTTGTCCTCTTGTCCTTTTATGACAAAACCGCGAGGCTACGTTACATAAACTTCCTCAAATATGTCACCATTCAAGAAAGCAATAATAATGTCTGATTGATGTACATCCCAACCAAAATGAGCTGCCAATGCACATAGAAAAAGCACAGTAGTCATACGACAAGTGGGAGCAAAAGTCTCTTCATAATCTATGCCTTTTTGTTGTGCATAACCCTTTGCAACAAGTCGAGCCTTATGGCGATCGATCTCACCATCCGGCTTGCGTTTCAACTTGTAAACCCACTTCATACCAATGGCCTTTTTGCCAGGAGGAAAATCACATAAAGTCCATGTGTCATTCTCTATAAGTGCATCATATTCTGATTTCATGGCAGCAATCCAATTTTCTGAATTCTGTGCTTCATCAAAAGACAGAGGCTCCTCAACATCATGTAAACTAGACACAGCCAAAGCATAACAATCTGATGCATAAGATGCATGGCGAGAGCCTGAACGAGTACGACTAGATAAAGGTGCATCCAATTTACTGTCACGCAAAGTGTGCACCAGCCATTTTGGCATACCTCTAGCCTGCTCATTTTCAGCCCTTTTGCTCATCAAGTACATCATGTACATCTGCATCAATAATAGGCTATTCTAAAACATTTTCAGAGACCCCCATAGGCTGTACATTTGCCTCATTGGAACTTACATTCGTATTTCCACCACTGAAAAGAGGCAACAAAGTGTCATAAATGTCCTGTGAGCTTACATTACTGTCTCTAGTACATGACAGCAAGGGCTGAACAGAGTCTTCCACAAACACTACATCCTGTGAAACCAGAATACGTTTTGTTTGCGGATGATACAACCTGTAACCTTTGCTTTCAGCACTATAACCAACAAAAATACATTTGACAGCCTTATCATCCAATTTTCTGCGCTGCACTTGTGGCACCAAAGCATATGCCAAACAGCCAAAAACACGCATGTGCTCAATAGAAGGATTTCTATCATGCCATGCTTCATATGGAGTAATAGACTGCAAAGCTTTCGTAGGACACGTGTTAAGTACATAAGTGGCACACATGATGGCCTCAAGCCAAAAAGAATGCGGCAAAGCTTGACTTTTGACCATACATCGTGCCATTTCCGTTAGTGACCTGTTTTTCCTCTCAGCAACACCATTTTGCTGAGGTGTATAAGGCACTGTACATTGGTGTTTTATCCCACGACTAGCCAGAAATGCATTAAATTCATGAGACATATACTCCCCCCCTCGATCGGAACGGAGGGTGCCCATAGTACATTTTGAGACATTTTCAGCCATAGCCAAAAATTGTTTGAAGCACATAAAAACTTCGGACTTCGCTTTAAGCGGAAATACCCACGCATGCCTGGAGTAATCATCAATGAAAGTCACGAAGTACAAGTAATTGCCCAAGGACGGAGTTTGCATGGGCCCACAAACATCACTATACACAAGCTGCAACCTGTATGTGGCCCTAACTGAACCATCCTTTGGAAACTTAGAACGCTGCATTTTACCCAGAATACAGCCTTCACAAACATGTTTGATAGGTGCTTCAAGAGGCGGCAAAGAAGCAACCATATCAGATTTCTGCAAACGCAGCAAACTGGCAAAATTCAGATGACCAAAACGTGCATGCCAAAGTTTTGCATCTGAAATAGCCCTTGAATCTACAACAGCATTTGCAAAATTTTGTCCACACTTGTCATACAAAGTGAGCTTATACAGCCCACAACACAAAAGCCCAGATGCAACAATTTCATCACCAGAACTGAGATCATGAACTGTACATCTGTCATCCACAAATTTGACTACAAGTCCAAGTCTAGCAAGTGCGGATACAGACAAGAGATTCTTCTTGATCCCAGGTACATAAAGTGCATCAACAAGTGTGAAGGAACTGCCATTAGCAGCAGTGAGCACAATCTTTCCAACTCCCTGAACTGGATAAGAGGCATTGTTGGCACAAGTGACTGAATTCCCATGAGGGACAGACTCGAGAGAGGTAAACAATTCACGATGTGAGGTAATGTGCTTTGTAGAACCACTGTCGAAATACCACACATGTGAATCTGCAGCAACTGGCAAGCATACATCATGGACAGCAGGATTGTAAGTGCACTCTGCGCTAAAAGCCCATTCTGCATCAACATCAGCATCACAATCTCCTTTCACAGAAGACTCAACAATGGCTGCATTTGTAGTGGAACCAGAATTTGCAGTGGAACCACCCTCTTTCTTCTTAGCCTCTTTGGCCTTCAACTTAGGACACGACTTGATCAAGTGATCATTGGCTTTACAATAATGGCAACGCATCTTCTTTTTGCCCTTATCACCAGAATTGCCAGATGAAGTGCTGCCACCAGAAGCATTAGGAACAAAATTTTTGCCACTCGCAGCAGAACCATAAGAAGTGGCTGCATTATTGTTACCACCCTTTCTTTGAGAAGCAATAAAAGCCTGTTCAACTGCACGCTGCCTAGTCCTGTTTTTTCTAGAAAGTGACTCTTGCAACAGCAATGTGCATAATGCATCAAACTTGACAACTTCAGGATTTCCTTGGGTCATGAGTCTCCAAGTACTAGCAAAAGTCTGGTAGGAATCTGGTAAGGCATCAAGAACAGTCTGCACAAGGGAACTGTCCGAAATGACTTCACCTGCAGAAATGAGTTGCTCATTGATATCCTTGACACTAGCAAGGAAAGTGTCCATATCATCTTCCTCATGCATAATCTTCGACTCTAGCTCTTTATGCAGCAAAGAAATTTTAGCCTCATTGCGGCTTGCATAAAGACCTGCTAGAATATCCCAAGCCTGTTTTGCAGATTTTGCTGAACGGATGTGAGGAATAATGGTGCGCTTCACAGACAACGCAATCAATGCATGAGCCTGCGCATCCTTAACATCCCAACGAGCTTGTTCTGCCGTAGGCAAAACAACTCTAACAGCTGCAATCCTTGCAGCAAGACCTGCAACATCCTCAACATTGCCTACATCTTCAGAACCAGGACGCACATCAATGCCCTGCACAATGTTCCAGACACCTTTTGACACAAGAACATGTTGCATCATATAAGCCCACATAGGGTAGTTGTCCCCATCCAACCTGTCCTCAGCAGCAAACATCTTGAACACATCTGTGTTGTTGTTGTCAGCCATGGTAAATGCTGCACCTGATGTGAAAACTGCCCGAAAACAGGAGAAATGGAGCGGGAACAACTTGTGCTATATAGCACAAACCGTAGAATACTATAAGGCACCTGCTCTGATACCAATTGTTGGAATTAGGGTTGCAGAGAAACACACACAGCTTGGAGAAGACGAAGGAAGCTCAAGGCACACAATAGAGAGTGTGTTACTTAGTATGCAATGGAAAGATAGATAGCCCTAGAGTGATGGGTGTATATACAATGCACGGGGGAAAAAACCTCCTAAAGAGGGAAAAAATGCCCCGGCGGTCCTAGTGTGTTCACACACATCACTACCACATGTATATGGTAACAAAAAGTACGGTAAAGATTGAGGATCTCAATGTGGTTGAGTCTCCCATACCTACCACTGTAGTAGAGGATCCTCCTCCTCCTCCTCCTCCTCCAGTGATGCACATTATGCCAACAGAGATTCATGAAGAGGTGATAGAATATCCCTCAAATGTTCTCATTTTCACTTCAAATCTTGCTCTAGATGCTTTGGTTGCACAGGACAAGGGTTATACAGAGAAGTGGATTCTTGATTCTGGTGCAAGTTTTCATGTCACACCGCATAGAGAGGGGGTTTCCTCTTATGCATCCATGCATGACATAGTCAAGCTTGGTGATTCCTATGAGCTTGACAATATTGGCATTGGTGATGTGAAACTTAAGATGCATAATGTCACTACTTTTGTGTTGAAGAATGTTAGACATGTGCCCTAGCTTACAAAGAGCTTGCTTTCTATAGGGCACTTGGATGATCTTGGCTACACTACAGTTTTTGGTGATCGTTCTTGGACGATCCACAAGAACAACCTTATTATGATGAAAGTTCATAAAAATGGATCCATGTACTCTATGTTTGTTTCGAGTGTCAACAAACACTCTATCTATGTTACCGATCTGTTGTCTACCAAGTTGTGGTATAGCCAACTAGGGCACATGTTGCGGGAGCGACTCACACACCCATGAAGTGCATGCAAACACTACCTAGATCAACATAATGTCAATCGGGGACACAGATGACACGATAGGCACAAGGAGGAAATCTCTTTAGCTTGTCAGGCTGAGACCATCCTACACATACAACACTCTGGAAGGCCAACTAAACCACCATCAAGAACCTCACTGCTCTCAACTACACCACCTAGCCACATACACACATACGGAAGGTAACTCACCTAAGCATGCCAGATTCGTACGAAACTTAAGGAACACCATCCCCTCACTAGGATACACTTGTCCCTAAGCTTCTACACTCAAAACCCTCACTCTAAACCCATCTGCGGAAAACGCGTAGGATGACAGAGAAAAATTTTGAAAGTGCCCGAAACTGAAATTTATGAGTACCTATGCATAGCTTATGTCACCACTATTCTATAGACTACTAGCACGCAGAAAACAGACATTGTTTGATACACTTATGGCCATAAATAGATCGTAGATGCATCGGCGTGTGCGCTTCGTCTCGCGTGGAATGCTTGGCGTTGTCGCGTAGCTCTCATCGAGCCTACAACAATGGTGCAGTCAGATCTCCAATGTGTTGAGCGAGCCAGGCGCAGCGAGAGGATAAAGCTCATGCTCACTCTCTTTCTCTCTCTCACACAGTAGACGGCAACGCTAAAGTTTTGATTATGATTAAAGTATCCCTTTTCCAAAATGACCTAGGCACCTTATATACTAAGGCTACCTTAGGTTTAACCAAAAATGGGGTTGAGAGGGTCAAATGGCTTTGTATTTACAATCTGGAAGTGCCATTGCACCCCGGCTTCTAAAACTAGAATAACTACTCATTACAAATGACGTTTATAGCCATAATCCGCAGCATTTCATAACTCGCAAAAGATAAGACTTTGGTACGAAAATTGAGTTATGTTGTGTTGTTGACCCAGTGGTCAACACTCCCCCCTTCCGCGTTCATGTCGTCCCCGACATGACCTGATTGTCGATGGCGATGTGGTCTTTGCTATCGTTTTGGCTGCATCTGTTGCACTGCTTGTAACTTTGTCGAGCCACAACAAGAACTATGATCCATTAGAGCTGACATCTATCATCATAACCATTCATCTTTTGAGATCCTCTGATTACTTTTATGTCTAGTCTTCTTCATTGGGGACTTCTTTGTTCTTGTGAAATCATGTTGTTAGTGTTGTCTGCAGCTTTGTCATTGTAGGCCATTCTTTGACTCGCCATTAAGGAGAAGTATGCTATGATCTAAAATTGGTGCTCCAATTCATTTGTCAATTGATTTGAGTAGCATTTCCTTATTGTTGATGTAGAAGGAATATGTACAAGAGGATGGTGATAGGTGTCTTTAGATTAGGGTCTAAAACTTGGATGACCAAAGGGAAAAAACCCGGTGGGAAAAAAAATGCCTTTGGTATGCGCTCTTATTGGAGTTGAGCAGTTGAACGTGAAGTACATGTTCATGAAAGGTGAGTTCTTGGGTGAAACACGGAAAGAGTGCCTGATGCAAGTGCCAATTATGGGACACTCTATATGCATATGAGAAATTTGTCAACAAAAGCATGCAATGTAAAAGAAGGAGATGATGGGTGTTTCGAGGAATAAATGTAGCACATGTGACATCAAAAGATGTCTCAATAGCTTCCACCTTTCCAAGAAGGGTTGTCGATGTAGAATTTTCTCCACTCGTATCTCATTGTGCTCAGTACATGAGTGTCTTTTGGACCTTCTCCTTCACTTCACCAGACTTAAGTACTTAGACTTCGACTCTTTTGCTCACCTATACCAGCATGAGTGACACAACGAAAATATGCTCAACTCTTCCAGCTTGAGCAGTACCTAGAATAGCTAAGACTCTTAGACCACAGAGAATATTACTTGAAGCTTTGGAACTAACACCTCACTCATTTTGTGGCTTAGCTACTCGACTTTGACTTGTATGACTTGTCGGTTGCATGTTGACACTGCTTTGTGACAAGTTCTTTGGCTGTTGTAGTGGTTGCTGAGACATACTTCGTGAAGTTTCATCGTTTTCCTGTACCTTCTTCTCTTTGTAGTGCTCAGGCCTCTCGTCAGTCTTTTCTTCATGTGGATTATGGATTTTTTAATTTTGTCTTAATAATTAAAAAAAAAATCTTAAAACAACTCAACAAAAGAAAAATCATTGAAATAGAAATCTAAATGCTATGTACACTATATACATGTCCCTAGGGGCTCATATATGTATTTTGTCCCCATACTCCTCTGTAACACTACTATGAGGGCATATACTCTAAATTTCGTCAAAACATTTTCACAATAAAACGCAAAAATTCAATGCCTCTCACAAAACATTTCCCCTTTAATAGTAATAATGTTAGGTCCGCATTCAGAATGCCTCCCCCCTTCCTATTTGGAGTCATCCTTTACGACAGGGTATCGCAAAGGGTATGTGTTATGCTTGGGCAATTAAAAGTTGTGCCTATGCAGGCCTTGTAATGTAACCCTATTATGCATACATAGTCAATGCATGAAAAAGATTTATGTTGTGCAAGATGTGGGTATAAGCAATTTGCTTATTGGCATTTGTTGGCGAGGCTTCCTATTCTAAGCAATGTAATGGTCTTTGAAGCTCCTGTATCATTGCTTGATTGAAGCGACTTGCTCTCTTCTAACTGTACTGTAATTGTAGGAAGAATTGTAAGAATTCAAGAGGTGATGCACTGCCAGCAGTTCTGTTGTTCTTCTTTGGGACCCATTTCTTTGCGATTATTGGTTGTTCTTCTTTGGGACCCATTTCTTTGTTGTTCTTCTTTGGGACCCATTTCTTTGTTGTTCTTCTTTGGGACCCATTTCTTTGCGATTATTGGCTGTTTTGTTGCTGACGCTCGTTTGGGAACCCATACTTGCTCGTGCTTCATTTTTGTTTGAAGAGACTTCTTTGAGATCCACCTTTTTGTTGTGTGAGTCGACACTGGTCTTTGCTTCAACCCTTGTACGCTTGGTTGGGGACGGTATTCAGGCTTCGAAAGTTGATATTGTGGTTGTTTTGGAATCCAAATGAATTCCTGACTTTTTTGTGCTTGAATCAACTTCGTTGGAGCCCAAACCCGAGTTGTGAAAGCTTGCGGCTTTGTGATATTCTTACCCGTTCGTGCACGTTTTCCTTGTTTTTGTTTTGGTGTTGGATCTTGTTATTTGTCATTAGAGATCTTTGTCTTCTTGATCCATATCTGTTTTTGGCCGATCTGGCTTTTTGGTATCCAGATTTGTCGAGCTTTTTGGCTTTGACTTGTTGTCCTGTTCTTTTGACTTGTCATGGTTGTTGCTGAAGGGGTTGGTGATAGTGATGGGCTGAGTTGATGATAGGGGATGTCGTAAGATTCATCACTATCACTACTATCTTCAGCAAGGTTGACTTCTTGTACTTTTCCTTGATTTTTTGGCTGGTAGTAGAAAGTTACTGTCTGTTTGCTCGTGGGTGGTAGTTTCTTGGAGGACTTTTCTAGCCCATTGATTAGAGCATTGTTAGCTCGTTGCTCTGGTCGTATTCCTCCTAGCTGAGTCTTTGTATCCTTATCAGGAGCCCTGTATGAGGATGCTTGTGGTGGCTGTGTCTTCACCTAGGACTTTGGAATCCACTTTTGATGCACTTTATTCGTGTAGCGATGACATTGATTACCGGGTCATTGATCTTCTGGAACCTCGAAGTGTTCTACAGAGTCATAGAACTCGTCGTCTTCTTCATCTTTTGATTCTCCACATTTCTTTTTTTTTCTCCTTATTTCGAGAGCTTGTTGATGTTTGGTTCTCTTCGTTTTCCTGGATTACACTCACTGCAAAATAAGGAACAACATCATAGCCATTTTCATCACAAAACTTTGTTGTGGGAGCATCCTCCACGGCGCACACGTCCAGAGTAGCCAAGATGTGTTCCCATTCAAAAGGCTCTAACTTTTCTTCAGGAAATTGTTCTGGGATATAGTCCATATCCTCTATAACCCGCTCTAGGATACATTCCTCAAGTTTCAAGCTACCACATTGTGAAGCTCCACACATCCATAGTTCTTTAGGTTTACCTAACAAAGCTGGAAGTTCTGATCCAGCTACTGTGGTGGAATCAAACTCCTCAACCGGTTTTCTCGTCACATACCTATATCTATGGTCCCTCAAGTTTATCTTTGTTATGGTTTCCATATGTCTCAGGTATATATGGTCATAACCCCAATCTTGGACCATTTTCAATTGTCGCATGAATGGTCTTTCCAGAATGATGTCATAGTTGTTCTTCTTGCCAAAGTCAACAATAGCAAAAGTGTGTTCATATTCAATGGTCTTTCCTTGTGTCCGTCTGCAAACTGCAGGGTCATTTGTGTGGATATCAAGGCAGGTTTTCCCCATTTTTTCCAAACCTCTTTGGTTGGAATGGCCACATCACTGACCAGCTCCACTGTCAAGGATTTCCATGGTTTTTACATTATTTAATTCCATAGGAAGGGTGGTGTTTCCATCTTGTCCCTCGTAATAATCACCTACCTTGTTTAATGGAATTGGCCTAGTATTTAGTTGAGGCATTTCAAGCTCTTTGATGCCTTCCTCGATTTGAGTCATTGGGGTTTTTACACCAAATTTCTCTAGACATTTACCCACATTAGCCCACATGTTTGGTCTTATTCTGAGCAACTCGGATAACATTATTGTACAGGTGACTAGGGTAGATAGAATATCTACTAGCCCCTTTGAATCGATGGCCTTGTTGGGAGACAGTCTCTGTGATGGGACTGCAACCACATTTGACTTGGTCTCGTACTCTCCCATGTAGGACGGTAGTGTTCTTAGCGAATGGGGTTGACTATCCATAGATTGTACAGATCCTTTGTCGCCCCAATACGATCGCACGTCTAGATTCATTTGAGATCCAGTCTCAAATTACTCTATTGGTGGTAGAAACACTCCTCGTTCATCACCAGTCTTGTCTACTCGTCTTCTTAGGTCATCGGCCTCTTTGACTTGTTTCCACAATTCGTCAAGACCATCTATCTCTTTACAATCCTTAGGTATAGCTTGGTGAAATCCCTCGGAAGAGTTATCCATGGTATTCAGTACTATCCTTGGTTCTAATGCTAGGTCTTTGAGGTTTGGTCTGTTCTCTTGACTAGGATCAGGCTCTTTCAGTTCCTGGTTTGGTGGGATTACTTGTGTAGGCAGGACACGGATCACATCCTCAAGTTTTGCAACTGGTGGTTCTAGTAAAGCTTGGGCTGTTTGAATCATTTTTTGGCACATTTCAAACCTTTCCTTTTCTAGTTCCGCATAGGGATATGTCATCCACCTATGTTCTTGGGTTTGGTTGTTTTTGAGCCTCACATCATAGGCTTTCAAGAGGGCATCTAATGTCTCATTAACCTTCTCTACCAGCACAGATCCTCCTGAACTATCACTTCTCGGTTTCTCATCCGTGGATGGTTCTTCTAGAGGTTTAACCATCTGTGTAAGAGAAGGTGCCTCCTTTTCCTCATGTTGTTTTATCTTCTCCTCAGGTTCGGTAAGCTTCTCAGCTAGGGATTTTTGCTCTCGTTCCCTGCGTGCTTTCATCCTAGTCTTTCTAGCATTCCAACTATTTCGTTTGCTCTTGGTTTTTTGACCAGGTGCATCTCTCTTTGGTCCATCATCTCTCTTTGGACTCGTGTTCTTTGTCTCTAGATTCTCATCAGCTTTCTTTTGAGCTTGTGCTCTCATAACCACTTGAACTGGTACGTCATTTTCATTTTCTGAGCTACTAGGTAGCTGAACAATCCCTAATACATTTGTCGTGATTTTCCTGATTTGGTTTGGGTTTTTCAGGCAATCGGGGATCAAGTGAGTGATGCCACACTCAAGATAATAGGCATTTACTTAAGTGATCTCCGTATGAGGACAAGTGGTTGTCACGACTTTTGTGACAATCTGTCTCTGGTTGAGGAGATTCTTTTAGCATTTCCTCTTGGCTATAAGCAAGCTTTGACCTAGATAAGCTGCTATTTGCAATGAATCGCAATGTCCTTTCATCCATTTCATACCTTCTTTCTTTCGACTGAAACCCAGGAGGTGGAGGTTGTACCGGCCTCACCACTCCATGTGTTTCTCTCACATTTTGTTGCTCCGAAGGGTAGTACTCACTTTGGTTGCTATACCACATTGTAGCTGGTACTGGCATTGGTTTATTTGATGCTTCCATCATTGGCATGTATCTCATGTCTATCTGCATTCTAGCACCTGGAAACGGAGGTTGTTGTCCTAAGACAAGCTATGGCCTTAAAACTTCTACTCATCTTGGCGCATTCCCCGTAATGTATCTAGGTGGAGTAGGTGCTTCTGGAACAGGTTGTACATACCTCTCCCTAGCATTTTCCATGCTATAATAGCACTCTTCCCCCGTATGGTTCATCCATTTTCTCTCAATTTCACACCACTTCGGATCTCCCGAATCAGACCTTACAAGAGGAATCAGCCTCTTGACCAAGTCATCGATAAGCTTTTCTTGATCAATAGGTTCCATTGGCTTCACAATGGACTCACTTATCTTTGAAACATTGTGCTGAGAGGATGTGTCATCTCCTTGACTCTTTAAGTCCTTTTCTTTGTATGCCTCACAGTTATCCACTAGATAAAGAGCTTCTTTGATCAACTCGTTTAGCGTCATCCTCCTTATCATATGCAGATCCTTTTGAAAACCCGCATGTCTCATTCCCTGGATAAAGATCAGCATCAGTCGTGCTTGCGTAGGTAATTCCGCTCTCAGACAGATCTTAACATATCTCTTGAGCCGTAATGATGCTTTGCGTACTGATTCATCCTCTTTCTGTTTGAATCTATGGATTTGTGAGACCGTGTTGTGAGCAATGCCTTTTGGTGAGAATTCTTCAATAAACTTCTCAAACAGCTCATCTAGGGTCTCAAAATCCCATTTTTCCACCGAGTCAAACCATGTAGCCGCATTATCTTCTAGAGTCAATCCGAATACCGCAAACTGTGTCGCAAAATCTGAAACTTCCTCTGCTCTAATCACTCTCCTAAAAGCCGTTATGTGATCTCTCGGATCTTTATCTCCAGAGTATTTTATGTTTACCCATTTCTGGACTTGGGATGGTCTAACTCGTCAATTGTCTACAAGTCTAACCAGAGACTCTCCCAATCCTTCTTTTGTTATTGCTCTTGAAGGGAATCCTGGTGGCTCTCTTCTTGGAATTCCTATAGGAATTATCGTGTTTGGTGGAGGCAAAATGGCATAAGTGCCATATTCTTTAACAGTTAGCAATTTGATGTACACTATGGTAGCCACAAGACCAGACATTGCACATGCAATGGGAGTGGTTAATAGGTACATGGAAAACCCTGGCAAGAAGCATTGGGAAGCAGTGAAGAAAATCCTCAGATACTTAAAGGATACAATTAGCAAGTGTTTACACTTCGGAAACAACGATGCATCTATTGTAGGTTACACAAACTTTGAATTTGAATCGTATGATTTTGGTAGTACAAGGAAATGTGATTAGTTATATATGTATTTATTAGCATTGTGTGGATTGTAGAAGATCCACATATGGCTATGTGTTCATGTTTGCTAGAGCAACTCTCTCTTGGAGATCGTGTCTCCAAGACTACACGTCTTCATCTACCACTGAGGCAGAATATGTTTCTACGTGTAACACAAGCAAGGAAGCCATATGGTTAGCTCGTCTAGTGGGAGATTTGGGCATTCACAAGGTTCTAGTACTGCATTGTGATAGTCAAAGTGCCACTGCTTTGGCAAAGAATCCAATGTTTCACTCAAAGTCAAAACACATAGAGGTCAGATACCATGTCCTAAGAGATGCATTGGTTGGCAAGCACATTGAGCTTGTCAAGGTTCACACCGACAACAATCCCATAGATTCTCTCACAAAGAGCCTAGCCTCAGAGAGATTTACACATTGCATAGAAGTTATGGGTGTAGGATGAAGCATAGGTAATGCTTCCTCAACTTTGTATAGACTAACTATACTGCTGCCACTATTGGCCACCATGACCTTCAAGTGGAAGGCTATTGGGGTGTAGGCCAGGTGGCCATGGGAAACCAAACTTAATTACCTTTTTTCCCTTTAATCAATATAGGGATAGAAAGTGAGAGAGTTGACTTATTCTCTCACTTTCCACTCCACTAACCCACTACAGATTCTCCTTCTTCTCCAATTCCCCCTTACACACTCTCCCTTGATAGTGCACCTATGCAACTACACACATGCACATTTGTACGCACGTGCACTCCATAGTTCACACCAAAGCAGGTTAGTTATGCATAGAACCTTTGGGACACTTGTTCCTCTAGACCTACTATGGCCGCCCCTATGCTTAGGACTAGTGTGCCCCCTACACCGACCGGCCCTACAGCTCAGTCGAGTCTACCCCCTACATCAACAGCTGGTCCATCTTTGAGATGAGGTAGACACCATTTTGGAGGGAGGTAGTGGTTGTTGTGGTAGCATTATATCCATGCGTCCACACCACCAAGAGAGCATCCACCACTCTCTTCAGTAGATAGTTCACCGATTGGAACACCACGCACACCTTGGGGATCACACAAGCATGATCCTAGCAAGGTGTACAAGAGTAGGGATGGGGCTATTGTGGCGGATAGGGTTAGAAAGTCCATGCGATAGATGATTTGGTAGCTCTGTAAAATTCAATTTTACCACTCTGTGATGGAGATTTGGGATAATCAAGATGATGAAAGAAAGAACTACATTGTCAAGGACATTCACAGAGATTACAGCCCCTGGCAGAGGGTTACGATCCAGTCTCAAATGTTTGGATTTTGAGCATGGTGATTGCCACAATGTCACACCGTCGATTAGTGAGGCAAGAGATAGTTACAAGGATGAGAATCCAAATCCGGCATGATTGGATGCAGAGGAGTGGGCGGGGATTGCACGAGAGACGCAAGACAATCCTCAACGATTTCAACAGCAGAGAGATGCAACCAGAGCACATTTGGAGTCTGTTGGAGCATCACATCTTGGGAGTGGGGGCTACAACACACTTTGACATGAGTTTGTAAGTATTATATGTATGCTTTAAATAGTCAAAAATTTATATGTTATTTGAAGATTTATCTTATGATTAATTGTTAATTTTGCAAGAAGTTTCCATCAAGCACCCTCCAACACGCCAAGAGGAGAAGTATGGGTACAAGCATGGACTTGTGGCCCTTTTGACTCAGCTACAAGAGAAGGGAGAGGCCCTTGACTAGGAGGCATTACCATGAGGGTGAAATCCTCCATATATGTTTTTTTTGTAGTGTGGTCTTCTTGATACAGTTGTGCTAATTCATTGTATATATATATAATTTCACACTTATGTTTATGGTTTTGCATGTCGTTTACGGTAATGATTATGATATGACAATTAGGTTATGGTTATGGTTTTGCAATTATGGTATGGCAATCATGGTATGGTTATGGTATGGCACACAGGTTATGGTTTGGAAATCAAGTTATGGTTAAGGTTTTTCACTCAAGTTATGGTTATGGTTTTGCAATTATGGTATGGTTGTTATGGTTATGGTATGATAAGCAGGTTATGGTTATCGTATGACAAGCAGGTTATGGTTATTGTATGACAAGCAGGTTATGGTTATGGTTATGGTATGGCAACCACATTATGTTTATGGTTTTGTGAATACGGTTTGGTAATCATGTTATGGTTATGCTTTGGCAATCAGCTTATGGTTATGGTTTTGCAATGATGGTATGGATGTTATGGTTATCGTATGAGAAGTAGGCTATGGTTACGTATGGCATGCAAATTATGTTTATGGTTTTGCAAACACGTTTTGGCAAGCACGTTGTGGTTATACCTGGGGTTTTCAAATCATGTTCTAATTATGGTTGGAAAATCTTAATGTCCTCATGCTTATGGTTTGTGAGTCAAAGTTATGATTATGATTTTGGAAACTTGTCATGTTTAAGATTTTGATTTTGTGGTTTTGTTATGCTTTAAAAATTTGCTAATCTATACTTACTCGCTCTTCAATGTCAAGTTGTAGGTGGAGTGTGGTGCTTTTGCACTCTTCCTTTGGGCAAAGAGAGCTGTTTCTAGTGCTACAGTGCATGCAGTATCAGTTCCCAGCCCTCTCTACCCAAAAGAATATTTGCAAGTTTTGCGGCTGGTACAAGTCGGTATGTACGTTCTAATAAACCTCAAAATAGGCATCGGAATAGGCTTCAATATAGGAACTTAATTTTTGACGCCTATTTCAGTGAAGTTATTGACTAAACCTCATTGTGTATTTTGATGGGAGATATACCGATTTGTATATCAACGATACAATGCCGATGGTTATTTTGACGCTTATACCAAGGCTTTTTACTTTTAAAACAAACTTTGAGTCATCGATATCCGCGTCAATTTTCACGCTGCATGTTATAGTGATATAGTGTAGGATTATACAACCACCCAATAAGGGTGCAAATATACAACCACCCATTAAGGGTGTAGAAAGGCACGTGGCCATTTATCCCAACAACTTCCCACCGAAAGGCAACGTTCCTAAAGTGGAGAAAAGAACCAGCTACATACAAAGCCACCTATATCTATCTAAACCCCATCTCCGCCAATGAGCAAACATCTTAGCTTGAAGACCCTTCGTGATGAGAAGATCTACATGATTATTATCAGTATGTACCTTCATGAGATCAATGCTCTTTTTGTCAAGGATAAAGTAATACTTCCCGTGTATGTGCTTTGTCTTTGCATGAAAGACGTGATTTCCAACTATCATAGCACTCTGACTGTCCTAAAGGAGAATCAAAATCTTTGAAATGCCAATCTCTCCCACCAAGAGTGAAAGCCATAAATCCTCCTTGCATGCCTGTGTAGAAGCAATATACTCTACCTCCATTGAAGAAAATGCAACACAATCTAAGGATTCATGGCTTAGATCAAGATGGGGGTAGAGCACATCCTTAGATTCCATTTCCAACACCATGGCCCTATACCATTTCTCGTTGTCCGGACTAGCCTACTCTTTCTTGAAGAAAAATAGTTCACCAAAATCTGTCAACATGGCATAATTAGCACCAGAAACAAATCTATCCGATTTCCTTAATGGTCAGGTTGACCTCCAAACCAAAGGCTCCATATTTCTAGCTTGTTGTCCTTACATTTTAGACTTACCAAGTTCAGACTAACCAGCTGATTAAAACTATCCAAAATTTGACTGTCCTGCATGTTTTCCTGTATGCGAGTCTACTAGTTTTGATTGTCTTGATTTATGCTGCTCCGAATGTGGACTATGATGGGAAATTTTTGGTTGAGCATTTTTAGCACCATTCCCTGCACTGTTGAAGACATCATCGACAATTTATTGTTGACCATTGGGCATACACTGCTATCCAAAAGATTGATCTTCTCGAAAAACAACTCTATTGAACTTCTTCACTCCTTTGAGGTTGTTTGTGCATGCGATCCTCCTTGAAGATTGCATCATGAATGCAGACAACAATTCTCCTCTTTTTGGGATCCCATAATCTATACCCCATTTCACCATTGTCACCATATCCTAGGAGTACATACTTATAGGACTTTGATACAACTTGTTGCAGTCTTCCTTTTGGATGTGTACGAAATCTTTGCAACCAAATACTCTCAAATGAGCATAGAAAGGTGGCTTGCCCAACCATGCTTCTAGGGTAACTCCCACATCCAAAGATCTATGTGGTGAACAATTAATCAAATGTATGGATGTCATAATATCCTCTACCCAAAAACCATGGGGCAACGTAGCATGAGACAATATACATTGGAAGTTTTCTTGAATAGTCTGATTCACCCGCTCTATAAGACCATTTTGGGGTGGATTATGAGGTGCATTTATCTCCCTCTTTATCCCTTTACTGTCATAGAGGTGCTAAAAAGACTTTGGTACATACTCATCCCCGTTGTCAGCGTGTAGACACTTTACCTTATTGTTGACCTGATTTTCAACAAGTGTCACAAACTATTTGGACATATCCAGGGCCTCATCCTTATGCTATATTTGATTCTCCGTAAATTTTTTGCTCCACCTGAATCTTGCACATTGCTGCAGTGACAAAGACTGCCTACACACTCTGATTTTAAACTAGAGGTTTGATATTGAACTAGAACTCTGGTACTAAAACACATCTCTCATGCTAATCCACGCACACTACACCAGCTTGTGAAACCACAGCTTTGATACCAGTATGTAAGAATCAAGTGAAGCTCAAACTACAAATTTAAACTCAACACTCTGTCCAATTTGCAGATTCAAACTCAGCAATCTGCAAAATTCAGACATAGCAGTCTGCAAAATTCAAACATAGAAAAGTAATTGTACTGCAAAATCAGATGCAATAGAAAAGTGATGGAGATGCACGCACGGAAGATGAGCAAAAGTTAGAGATGGAGAGGATAGCTTCGACACAATGTTTTGTGGGTAGAAAAGAGTCGTATCTCTTTAGGTTTTTTCTAAATGATATATTGTAGGATTATACAACCACTCGATAAGGGTGAAAATATACAATCACCCAATAAGAGTGTGAATGGGCACGTGGCCCTTTTTCCCAACAAATCACCCAGTTTCCTACCATATACTTCTTCTGAAGTCTCTACAACTGATCTAACATAGGATGTTGAATAGGAGTATGGACTACTAGATCCGTCTATGGAACACTTACTGGCTAGGATTTTATCTTTTACTTTGTCTATAGAAGTCTCTTTGTTTGCAGTAGTCTCTAGCAGAGTACCAAGCAATTCAATGGCCTTATATAGAATTTCCATGGGTCTATTCTCCACAATATTGAGTCAGATTCAAACCAGTTGATTCTCTTGTTGGATTTAAATTATGCCATTAGATTTGTTACTTTGAGTTTCTTTGATTGTGGCTCTAAAGTCCCCTTCTGATTTGTCATGTTATTCTTTTTGAGCCAGGTTTTACTAGATCTAGTTCCCTTCCTTGACTTTTCAATGTCTTTTTGTTCGTTGGTCTAAGTGTCTTCAGTGCCCATGACTTTCTTCTAAGCAATGGCAGTGTTAATGTGTGGTGGAATATAGGTCGCCTGGTATAAGAACGACCATGCATACCACACTTCAAACAAGTTTTGAGTTTTTACTTTTACAAATTGTTGCATCAGATTATTATGGAAAAAAGTGCTCAAACTAATATCAACCTCAAGATTCTTAATTATGGGTAATAACATACTAAGGAGCTTTTTAGACATATAAGTTGGATTATTCTTTAGAATTATCACCTTCGCTCCAAATCTCTATGTTGTTTTGAGTTTCAGTGTTGATAATAGAATCCCTTGGCCTCCAATCTTCTGCTTCTTCTTAGCCTAGTTTTCCTCTTTTCAAAAATTGTTGACTTCTTTAGTTGAACACGATTTGGACTTTGTTAAAAATGGAAAGTGTAGAACATGAGAAAGAGCGGCTATTGCTACTTGCATTGGTCTACCTCTAGTACCACCTCCATACCCCACTCCTTGAAAAATGACCTTTTTGGGAGATATACTTTCCAATATTATGATGCATTAGTAAACATTCTTATTCGATTGGGTGCAATAACTCTTCAAGCTCTACAGCTTGGGCATTAATTGATACTTGAATGGTCTCTAACTTTGATTGTTTATGCTAGCCCATTTATGAACCTTGCAATAACTCTTCAAGCTCTGCAGCTTCATCATTAATTGATACTTGAATGGTCTCTAACATTGATTGTTTATGCTTGACCATTTTTTAACTTTGTGATAAACCTTGAGTCAAGAAGGAGAACTCACTTAAAGATGATGGTGAATCAAAGAAAGAGGACTTGGGAGTTTTTGGTTGCACAACAAAGACAGACAAAGGAGAGGTAGTTGACGATGGCAATGCACACCCAAAGAGCTGTGTGAATGGCAAGGGCACATGTGCCGGTCCAAGGAGCTTTGCAGCCTGCAATCCAAGGAGCTAATC
Organism: Adiantum capillus-veneris; assembly: GCF_014529385.1. Classification (NCBI taxonomy): domain Eukaryota; kingdom Viridiplantae; phylum Streptophyta; class Polypodiopsida; order Polypodiales; family Pteridaceae; genus Adiantum; species Adiantum capillus-veneris. The sequence goes on from NC_140960.1 coordinate 59,928,373, forward strand.
GCACGAGTCTCTAAGAAAAAGTGCTTGGTCATGCACTTTTTGCATAGTTATAACGACGAATAAGATGCATGAATGCACCACACTCTTGCGGCCTTGAACTTATTTTCACCATTTTGACGTGACACGCATTCATTGGTTGATCCTTCTCATGAGAATTGGTAAGATTCTCCCACCGACTTGTTCATTAATGTTATGTCAGTACTGTTATACACTTTTGACTCATTTGATGGATCTCTAATCTATTTTTGAACTGGAACCATAAAAAATATATCCACTGTTTGTTGATTTTTCTCGACTTTTCCCATTGTTGGTCTAATATTTAACAAATTCAAAGGATTTTTGTTAAATTTGAAACTAGTGTCTTGAACTAGTGGTACTAAGGTTCCATCTGATCTAGCATAGTATAACTTGATTTTGGCTCCATTGTAGACCCTTGGCAGTAGCAATCCTTATATAATCCTTTAGTCTAATTGTGCCATTGGAGAAAACCAAATCAGCTTCATAAGGTCCTAACCATTTCAATTTTAATTAGGTTTCTTTGGGCCTCACTTTGATTGATAAAGTAAAACTAGATCCCCCTTTTTGAACTCTCAAACCTTTATTTTGCTATCATGCCAATGCTTCCACCTTTGTTGGACTACCTCTCACTCTAACACATCCCTTTGTTTGATTTCATCTATTTTCACCTTTGTTTGATTTCATCTTGCTTTAAATATGTGTTGATATCCATATTATGTTCAATAGATAATCTGAGACTGGGAATTGCAAATTCCATAGGCACGACTGCTTCTGTTCCATAAACCATCTCGAAAGGTGTCATCCCATTGGTAACCTTGTGATCAATTCTATATGCCCATAATGCCATCCAAAGCTTCTCTTCCCAATGGTGAGGCTCTTTCTAAACAATCTTTGCTAGTAAGGTCTTTATTGTCTTATTACAAATTTCAACTTGTCCATTGCATCTGGGATAGTAAGGTGTTGATTTACAATGCTTGCTTAAGAAGATTTCAATCAGTATCCTAATTGTCTTGTTGATGAAATGAGTTCCTAGATCTGAAACTATCTCAATTGGACAATCAAATTTGCAAATCAGATGCTTATAGAAGAACCGTGCTATTGATTTGACAATGTTGTTAGGCGAGGCTTAAGCCTCCACCCACTTACTGACATAGCATGTTTCCATCACAATGTACTTGTTATTTCTTGAGGTCACCTTCTTGAATGTACCCATAAAGGCCAATCCCTATTTCATAAATATCCGTAATGGCTAGATGGGTGTCAAAGATGTTATGTCTGCTATTGTGGTCATTCCTATTATCTAAGGTCATAGCATGTTGTCATCACAATGTACTTGTTCTTTCTAGAGGTCACCTTCTGAAATGGACCCATAAAGGCCAATCCCCATTCCATTAATACCCCTGGTTGGATGGGTGCCAGAGCTGTCATGCTTACTGATATGCACCTTTCCATTCTCTGAAAAGTATCACAAGTTTTGCAAAAATCCCTAACATCAGGCATCATAGTCTTCCACCACGATCCTGCTAACAAAATATTCATGTGAGTGATGTAACTGGAAAAATGTACTCCAAAGCTTCCATTGTTGTCCTCTATAATCACTTGTATTCTCTCATACATAGGCACACACCTTCAAATAACCCCATCAATTCCCAATCTGCGCAAAGCTCCTCCTATGATGGTGAGATTCAAACTTTTCAATGTCAATGCCTTCTTACTTGCTTTGGACCACTCTTTTGGAATCCCCCATACTGAAGGAAAGCATACACACCTTGCCACTCTTCTTCTGGTGTATCCATTTTTGAATGTTGAAACAATTCAACATATACTGATTCATCTCGCATCACTATTTTGAAAATCCTTCTGTGCTCCTTCATAATAAATCATAACCATATTGAGTCTTATCTGGATATGTAAGATTCTAAACTTAAACTCCATCAAGAACATCATCCATCGGATTAGTCTCCCTTGAATAATCACTTTGTTTAATCAAAAGCAAAGATCCTGGGATCTACATAAAATTAAAACAACTTTCCCAATAGATAATTTATGAGCTTTGTTGCACTAAAAACCAACCCCAGTGCTTCCCTCACAATTGTGGAATATCCTTGTTCAGCTATATTGAACGGACGACTAGCTAAGTAGACTAGATAATCTGTCTTCCTATTAAGCTAGGCCAATATAGCTCACATTGCCATTCCATATTTATTCACATGTACATATAAAATAGCATCCCAATCTAGTTGACAAAGGATTGGATTCCTATTGATTGCCTCCTTTAGGCATTGGAAACATACATCACATTCTGGGGTCCAAATGAACTTATTTCCCTTTTGAGTCAACTCATACAAAGGAAGTGCCTTTGTTGCAAACCAATGAATGTATTTTTGATAAAATTGACATATCCCAATAATTTTCTTATTTCAAATACATTCATAGGTGCTTTGGCTTGATGAATGTATTTAATTCAAAGTTCAACCATCTCAATACTTTTTCTAGAGACAAAGTGTCCTAGAAGTTGGCAGCTCCATACCATGAACAATGATTTAAATGGATTCAGACATATTCTTTGCTTCTTGCAAGTTTTAAAGACCATTTCAAGAAATAGAAGATGCATTTCTTCAGTTGAAAAGATTGTGAAATCATCCTTAAAAAATAGTCAAGGACTTATGCAAGAACTCACTAAAGATCTCCATCAAACATCTTTGAAAAGTTACTAGAGCATTATATAACCCAAATGGCTAATGTTGTTTAATAAATGTTTAATGTCTTCTCCCGTTGATGATCCTTTTGGAGGTATATGGTATTGTTTGCTAATATGTGCATGAAGACATTGCAATAGCTCAACTTTATAGCATCACGCAATCGTCGGCCTTTCCACACCAAAACACATCAAAGAATTGTGGCAAAAAAAAAAGGTGTTGAACTTTAGGATCTTAATCCAATATTATGAAGCATTTATGTAGTGTGTCAGTTCTTTCTAGTGGGCTTAATCCCTCTTGACCTTTAACTTAAGTATTATAAAGAAAGTTGAAGTATTGTGATGAGCCTGGGGAGGGTAACAATATCAAGATAACACCCCAAAGATACACAATTGAAAATCAACAAAAGAAATATCCACTCAAAAAAGAAAAAGAAAAAGAAAAAATAAAAAGAGCCCAAAACATCAATTAAGGCTCTATGTGGAAACAAAGTCTATAGCACAAACACTTTGGGAGGTCAACCGAAGGAAATCAATTTAGGTGATGATTTCGTGTGTGATTTCCTTTATCATACCTAAAGTTGAGCGTCTTATAGGTATAGCCTCTAGTTAGCCCTGGGACATGAAACACTCTTCTCTTGCAGCTAACTAGCTTAATTGACTATAGAGAACTAGAAAAATTGATCGTGGGATTAAAATTTGACCTTTATTGCTTTACTGATAGGTGAAACTAGTAAAGCTAGAGTCCTTATTTCGTTGACCTCTACAAGTGCTAGTTTATTATATTGTCTTAAAAGACTAACTCTACTTTTATTGTGCACAAATTTAAGTAGTCAACATGCTTAGAATCATGTTTGTGATGACGATGTCTCTCAAACACCAAGTCACTCTACTTTGGGAGAAAAAAAAGGACTAAAGAGCAGACATGCTTGTGGTATCTAAGTCTCCCAAGCCCCAAATGGATTATTCACCATCTTGGAATGATTTTGTAGGGTAGAAAGGGATCCTTTACCCTCTAAGAAACATTGATTAATGACTAAGGATTTAACTCTTCTACCTCATAGTTGAGGACAACTATGATTTCAAGAGAGAGGTAATGCCATAAAGTCTAATATCTAACCAACCCAAATGATTTTCTCATATCAAACTGATCATTTAATGTGGTAGAATAATTGGGAACAAGGGTTAGAATATAGACATGTAATTATGGATCTATCTCAACACGAGGCCAAGTTTCAAGGGGTCTGAATGCATTAGAAAATTTCGGAGGTCATTTGGAGGGCCTTGTAAGAAATTATATTTCTCTCTCTAGAAACTTTTTTTAAAATGCACTTGCAACTTGTGAGTACGTCCAAAAGGACAACCAGACACTCTAAAAAGTAGATTTATATTCCCAATCGTCCTTGAAAACGGTCAATTTTTTATTTAATGCGAGCGTCTTTTTCAGGAGGCAGGTGCGGCGCATTCAATGCAACTTACGTCATCACTGAAAGTTGAAAAGTCACAAAGTGTAAAATAGTGATAGATTTTGAGGATTTTGACACCACCAATGCATCCGGAACGCCAAAATACCTTAAAAACGAATGTCTACTTGTCTCATTCGACATCCGGAGAGGCAAAAAATGTCAAAAAACCCCCAAAAATGGGCTTTTTACTTAAGGCGCGCGAGGAGGCATTCTGAAATTTTAGAATGCCCCTCTGCGCGCCGTTAGTACGAAGCTCCTTTTAGTGATTTTTGGACACTTATCTTTCGAAAAAGCCCCTTTTTAGAGGTTTTTGGACATTTTCCTCTCAAAAAGCTCCCTAAAAAAAAGAAAAAAGGGCCTTTTTACTAACGGCGCGCGAGGAGGCATTCCAAAATTTTGGAATGCCCCCTCGCGCGCCGTTAGTACAAAGCTCCTTTTAGTGATTTTTGGAAACTTATCTTTCCAAAAAGCCCCTTTTTAGAGGTTTTTGGACATTTTCCTCTCAAAAAGCTCCCTAAAAAGAGGAAAAAAGGGCCTTTTTACTAACGGTGCGCGAAGAGGCATTCCAAAATTTTGGAATGCCCCCTCGCGCGCCATTAGTACAAAGCTCCTTTTAGTGATTTTTGGACACTTATCTTTCCAAAAAGCCCCTTTTTAGAGGTTTTTGGACATTTTCCTCTCAAAAAGCTCCCTAAAAAGAGGAGAAAAGGGCCTTTTTACTAACGGCGCGCGAGGAGGCATTCCAAAATTTTGGAATGCCCCCTCGCGCGCCGTTAGTAAAATGTTCTTTTAGGGGTGTTTGACATTTTTGGCCTCTTTGGATGTCTAAGCGAGGCAATTGGACATTCATTTCTAGGAGATAAGTGCGTTCCGGACGCATTGGCAGTATCAAAAGTTTCAAAATCTTCCACCACTTGATAGTTTTGTGACTTTTTGAGTTCTAGTGATGACGTATCCCGTATCAAATGCACCGCATCTACCTTCTGAAAAAGGTGCTCGCATTAAATAAAAGAGAGTGCTCGTCTTCAAGGACCACTAGATTATTAAATGAGGAGAGGGACACCTTTTATATTTTTGTTAATATCAATCTATTTTTCTACGTAACGTAGGCTCTTCTCTCATTGGAGGAGCTTATTTTCCTCTCTCTACCAAAAAGCCCTCCAAAAGACCTCCGAAATCTCCTAATGAGAGATGGCACGTCAAAGAGAAAGACTAGCTAATGTAGCTTAAAGACCTTAGGGTTAGATTCATCAAATACCTTCAAAGGTTAGTGTTAAAAGTCCTTGAACTTAGGCAAGATAGGGATGTGCTTGACGTAGGAACCCAGTCCAAGCTTGAGGTGCTTGTCGTGCTTGCTGACTAAGGTGCTTGAGGTGCTTGTTGTGCTTGCTGACTAAGGTGCTTGATTTGCTTAATGACTAAGGTGCTAAGGTTCTCCATGGCTAAGGTGCTTGAGGGGTTTAGGTGTTTCAAAAAGTCAAAGCACATCCCTACACAAAGGGGGGGAGATCCCTCATTGTAGGAGCTAGAGGGAGAACACAGACACCTTCACACAAGTCAAGCTTTTCCTAATGAAGCAATACGGACACATGTCAAATTCCTCTCCATGTTTCCCGCATAAGGTGCCTAAAGCCTATTGGTTGGCCTCTCAAGGTGTCCAATGATAATTTAGCTAATTTAAATAATTGTGAATGAATTTATCAAGTCATCTCTCTCAAAGGGGGATTGAGCACCTGCTGTGGGAACAGTGCTGCGGGCCATGAAATGATCATCCTCAAAATGACACAAAGGTTAAAAGACAAGAGGAGAAACTTCTATTAAGGAGAAGGTCAATGTTAGAATCTGCCCCACCTTTGTATTAGTTGATATAATACACCCCATCTGCCCTACTACTCTTTGACACTCATCCAATAAACGCTCCCTGACGAATGTTTCCCAAGCCACAGGCCCAAAATTGGATGAATGCAACACATTGCGATCTTTAGCAGACATGGTATACGTTTTGTCCTACAGCCAAATAGCTTCCAAAAACCAACGATAAGAATCTCTAATTGCTGCATCAGTGAGCCCTGACAGTTTGTATTCCCCCTTCACTTTCAATCCAAATTCAAGATCTACCTCTGCAGTAGGAATAACATGCTAGGAATGAGCAACGCCATCCATAAGCAGACAACAGCATCTTGAAATCCTTTTTGCTATTTATTGAATCCTCTAATTGTTTACTTCCACCATATGACCAAGAGCCAATTGTTCTATCAATGCAGTCGCTTGTGGGTGGAGAAGAATGCTTTTCCAGTCAGAGTTGGTGAAGACTCGCAGCCGTAAATCCTGCAACCATGCGTCCACCTATCTAAGAGCTAGCTGTTTCACATGTGTGAAGGGGATGCACTGAAGAAAGGGAGTTTTCATGGTGGTCAGAGCACATAGAAGAACACAGAAACGTTGAGACTAAATAGTGCAAAAGCTATGCAAATAGCACTGAAAGAATATAAGAAACCTTTTGCATACACTACCTCACTCAAAAAGAAATCTCAAAATAGGTTGTGACACGGTGCTGCATCCATCTAGCCCTTTTCCCACTTTTTGAGATTGCATGGAAAAGAATTCCCAATCATGATTAAGGCAACTTTTGACTCTTGTACCACAGCAACTGGAGGCTTTATAGCAGTAGGTGAAAAATAATGACAAAGTCAGAAACCATTCATCGGAACAACAATCACCTTCCCCCGCAAATCAGCCAAATAAAATGAAGTGGGTCCACATGACTTAAAGAAGAGGAAGATCAAGCATTCATTCTTGGTTGCGTAAAAGAAAGAAATGTGTTAAGCTATATAAATAGCTCTCATGGTACAAGTGTCCAACCAAATGTATGCTATACAAATGAATCAAATTTTCCACCTTGGCACAAGTGAAAATCTTTACACATCAAATCAGAAGAGTGTGGCTATGTATGCATTGAGACTATTTGTCGGGTTGAAACAGGAGAAGTGTTGTTTGCTGACTATGAATTTAGTTGATATTTTCAAGTATTGGATGCAGAAGGAAACATCAAAAACATATATAATTTTGACTCTTCATGGATACAATCTCAACACTTAAGTGTATATGATTGTTGTTTACTACCAACCTACTTCAAAAGAGATTGAAACATCTACTCATGAGCCATTTTCAATTGCTGCTACTTCATCTAGTGTAGATGATGAGAAATCCATGCTTACAATTGTATTGGATTTAAATGGTCTATTATTGAAATGTTCCCCTCATCCGTCCTCACACCACAAGTCAATGCATATAGATTCAAAAACATATATTATACTCAAGCCAAGTTGCAACAATTCTTGAAGACTATATTACAAAGATTTAACGTTGCAATCTGGTCAACAGTACTAGGGACAATGTGCTTCAATTACTTAGAGCAATAAACAACTTATTTGGGGATAGAATACTTTCTTTGCAATATGGTATCAAGAAGGTTGCTACACTACTCAAAGCCAAAAATTATTTAGACCTGACAATCCAAATGTTGAGGCAATGTTCAAGCCTTTGGCCAAAATTGCCATGGGGCTTGAATGTGATCCACAAAGAGCAATGCTTGTTGATGACTCTCCTTACATCCCTATGACTCTCCTTACAAGGGATGTATTTCACCCATAAACTACTGTACTTTTCCACCACAATTTGATGGTGAAAAAATGGTTGACAATGTGCTCTTGGGGGAGTTGCTTCCCTACTTGTTTCAACTTCATGAGAGAAGGGATGTGTGCAATCTGATTGCTTCTAATCGTTGTGGACAGCCTGGAGTGACAAATAACAGTGAATAAAACGGATCATAGAGTATTGGAAGCATAAGAATGATGCTTGGTTAGCTACGGTGTTCTTTATAAGAAGATTATCACCTGCAAAATATGACAAAGGTGAAACTACCCTTCAAGAAAATCTGGATCAAACAAGTGACACAATTCACCGCATTGAATTGAGAAGAGCCCAAGTACAAGAAATATTGGCAAAGGAAGGTACACCCATTGAAATCATGAAGGTACCACAATTGATCTCTTTAGCTAGGAAATTGGGTTGTAGCACAAAAGGACCATTGAAGGCAACCACTACAAAGGCTTATATAAATATGGTGAAGGCTGACAACAATCTTCTAAAGCTGGATAGAAAAAAACCCTAAGGTACTATTGAAACATCCTAAAGATTGATACACATGCTTGAATATTAATATCCATGGTATGTAGTCAATCTTTCTTTTTATTCCTTCTTGCAGGTTCTTAAAAAAGGGTATATCTTGATGGGGCTCAATTGATACAAGTTTTGATATTTTTCTCAAAATGACAAAGCAACCACCTAGATTTTTCTTATCGATTTCTTGAGAAATATTTTCTCACTTTGTAATCGAACAAATGAAAATGAAGATTATGCTTCTTCTTAAGATTTCCTATTTTGCCTTGTAAAGTTTTCTATTGTCATTTAAACTTTTGCTAACATTTTGGGGAAAAAAATCAAAGACCTAAGTTTCAATCTCTTTTTAAAGTCATTGACTACCTCATTTTTGTAGAGTTCTATTCCATTGAGGAAATTAGAATCTGTCATAAACTAATTATTAAGACTCTTTTGGAGCTTAGATTAGACAAGTGGTGTACCTTCATAAATTTATTAGATAAGTGGTGGACCTTCAAAAACTTATTATTGAGCTAGACATTAGCCTAGACAAGTGAAAGACCTTCAAATAAACACTTGAGTTTCCTACTTAGATACTCTATTTGTCAAGTGAAAGTTAATATTCAAAGTCCCTTTAGGACAACACATTAGTTACCTACTTATAACCTAAGTTGGATGACCGATGAGTATTGCATCTCATTGTGTTTCAATAAAGACTTCTTTTGACTTCAGAATTAGTCAATTTTCTCAATTCTACAACATATCATAAATGATGGTAAGAATTACTCTATATGATATAAGATAATAGATATTATACCAATGGTGTCACATAACATAGATTGGGACCAATGCTATGAGACTCTCTTTTCCTTTCCTAGCTTTGTCATCTAGTGAACCTTGCTTATGTTTGTGGTTCAATGAATCCTGGCTTAGACAAGTGGTCTTGCTTTCTCCAATTGTGTGTAGGTTGGACAAGTGGTGGTACTGGGAGTAACACTTGGCTATCCATTTTGAGCCAAAAATAAAATAAAAGTGTGGACATTCCTTTTGTACACATTTGCAAGAAGCCTCTAGGTTGGTTTAGTGGTGGACCTTGAAACCAAATTCCCAATGCTATAGCATATCCTTTGTTGGACAAAATAGTGAGAGAAAATACCTTCCATGCTATAACATAACATAGGCTTGGGACCCTCTATCAATTTCTCATGCCTGACTTGGACAAGTGGTTGACCTTGCTTCTTTGCGTGTTCCAATAGAGTGTAGATTGAATAAGTCTTCAATATTTCTTCTATCTATGCTCCAATGAACTCCATCTTGAACAAGTGCTGGAACTTGATACTAAAGATCATGTGCTAAAACATAGCATATCTTAATAGAGAATCAATGGAATTTGTAATGGTTTCTATTTCTTAGTTCTGACATTTGGTGAATCCTGTTTGTCTCCATTTTCAATAGAGAACATCTTAGACAAGTGACGGGCCTTGTTTCTCTCCATGAAGAGACAACTGGACATATGGTGGTCCTTAAAACTAGAATCTCTTTTCTACAATGAAATATAAGTTATAAAAGCGGTATACCTTGAGATCAACTACCCATTATCCTAGAGATGATAGGTTGGGCATGCGCATAGCTAAATCATTTACCCTGGCCAAGGAAAAATAGTAAAAGGTCCCAACCAATCTCACATCCATTGAAGTCCTAGTGAAGTATGAATAGAATAAAGGCATACTTAATCCAATTGAATCAAGAACAAAAACAAGGTATATCACTAAATAATCCAAGGTATGAGAATGAATTTTAAATTCCACCACTTGTCCAACCTATACTATGTTGTCGCATGGGGATTACAAGATTTGTCACCTTTTTACTTGAAATCCTTAAAGTTTCAAGAATCAAGAGAGGCAATGCCCATAAACCATTGGCTATGCATTGTAAATTTTGTTAATATCCACCACTTTCCGAATCTTAGATCTATGAATACATTAAGAGAATCAAGGTCCATCACTTATCCAAGGTTAGCTCCATTAAAACATATTGATAAACAAGGTAACTCAGTTGTCTAAGTTAGGAAGGGAGAATCAACACAAAATCCACCACTTGTATGACCTATGATATATTCTAGGTGGTAGACATAAGGCTCATTACCAAGAGAATATTCGTTGAAACACAAATAGACATATACCATGGATGAAACCTTACTATCATAGGTTCAGTCTATCATCTCTATTATCATGGTAGGTTTGGTCTTAAGATCCACCACATGTCCAACCTATATTTTGTTGTAGTATGGAAATGTTGTTTTTAAGCTCACTACCTATCCAAACCCTAATCCATTGATGCTCGAAGAGAAGCAATTTCTCCACTTGTCCAAGCTATGCTTCCTTAAAACACACAAAGAGTAAAGTCCACAACTTATTCAAGCTTGAAGAGGAGCAAGGGTCCATCATTTTTCCAAGCTATTCTTCCTTAAAACACATAGAGAGTAAAATTCACCACTTTTTAAATATTTTTATTGTGAATGACTACAAGGTCTAGCACGTTTCAAATCTATCATCTCCAATAGAGTGGCTAGACTAGTAATGTCCAAGGTCCCCCACTTATTGAATATTCTCTCCATTGTTCATAGAGAGGACAAAGGTCCACCACCTATCCAAGAAGAGATTCATTGAAACATAGAGAGAGGCAAAAATCCACCAACTAACCCAACTAGTTTAAAAAATCCCTCTACAAGGTCCATTGCTTTTCTAGTAATCTACTCTATCTTGCATCATGAAGAATTTGGTTATAGATTCTAGCACTTGTCACAAGATAGGCTCTGATGGGCAATGGAGAGAAGCAATTGGTTTACTCATTTACTCACATGGCCCTAGCATGGATTATTTGGGAGTGTTAAGACTTAGAAATCCCCATTCTATAAATGAGAACATGTCCATGGACCTTATATTAATATCCATGCTTAGGGTTAACAAGTAGTTCTATATATGCTAAGATTCAATAGACATTAGTCAAAACCTTGTGTTACAATAATCAAGATTAAAACTCTATTTGACTACTCTTACAAGTGGTTATAGGTTTTTGTTTCCTTATCCAAACGGATCTTATATTGGAAAAGTGGTAGACTTGAGACCTAAGCACCCATTCTACTATAGAGAATTGGTTGAGAACTTATGCACTTCAAGCATATCTTTGACAAGTAGTACTTACTAGTTGACTTAGACCTAATTGAACTTGTAGTTTAAGTGTCAATTTGACTTTCTTTATAGCAATGATTACATTGTAGATGGATTTTTCCATCTAATACTACTATATGATATACAATGTAGGGCTCGTGTCTATTGTTACATCGACATTAAATGTTCTTGTTTTTCAATTTCAGAGTCATTACAAGAAAACAGACTAGCTAAATGCACGCATGATTTGAAGGAATCTATTGAACTACCTAAAAAACTCATCCAAGACCTTGTCCAAGGCTTAAACCACCTCCTTATCACCTACCACTCGCTCCATCAAGGACATAAAAAGAGTATTTATCTTGGATCTAGATGTCTACCCCGATCTTAATAAGACAACCATATCGGGAAAAATATCCTTATATAAGCACCGAGCAACAAAAACCGATGTATTATCCTTCAAAGGCCATGCTTCCACCCACTTAGCTGCATAATCCATGGCCGTCAAAATATACCGGTGTCAGTGCTACCTATTGCCGGTTTAAAAGGTCCAATAAAATACAATCCCCATTTTTGAAATGGGTCCAAAGGTAACTCTGGCTGTAAAGGCATTGTGGACATCTTAGTAAGTTTCTCCAATCGTTGACAAACATCACAATGTTGCACAAAATCCCTTGCATCTTCAAATAACGTCAGCCACCATAATCCATATTGTAGCACTTTTTGCATCACGATCAAAGCTGCAAAAGTGTCCCCCAGAAATTCCTGTATGAACCTCTTCCAGAACGGATCCTTGCTCTTGTGGTAGGACACATCTTAGCAGAACATCCACCACTATGTGATAATTCAACTTCCCCATCACTCTCAAAATTCTGGCTATCATGAATAGCCATCGAGCGAAGTTGATGTCTAGACAATAATGAAGGCATTTCTCCGCTATCCAGAAAATGAAACATCTCCTCATACCAGGTCCAGGGAATGTTGGGAATCATCTAGGATGATTGCGCCACTAGAACCTCATTTGCAACTACTTCTGTTAAAAATAGAAACGTATCTAGAAATTCATCCGCAACACTTGTCGTTGGCTCTCCAGAATCAAGCCTAGACCGCATGTTGTGCTCCTAGATCATGTATGACCTCAAAATCAAATTCTTGCAACAAGAGCACCCATCTGGCTAATCTTCCTGTCAAACTCTGTTGGTGCTCCAAATATAAGAGAGCCAAATGATTCACATGAAAGAAAAACCGTTGTCTCAACAGATAATGATGAAATTTCTTTACCGAATAAATCATCCCTAAGCATTCTCTTTCTGTGAGTGAATATTTGTTCTCTACGGATGATAATCGCCTGTTGGCATAAAAGACATGTCAAAATCCCGACCCCAGTTCAGAGGAATCATGATAGGAGCTTTGGACAGTTGAATCATTAATCTTCAATAGGCCAGATCAGATTCTGGGGTCCATTCAAAAACTTTGGCATGCACTGGCTGGTTAAGAGGAATGGCCAAATGTGCCACAAAGTGCAAATGCCTCCCATGCCACCGAGCGTGACCCAGAAATATTGCATACTGCTTTGGATTTTCTGGCAAAGGTGCCTCCATAATCGTTGCTATTTTATCAGGGTCCACTGAAATGCCGTTCTCAAAAATCACATGGCCCAATAATTTACCACTTTGCCTCGCGAATGCACATTCCAGAGGGTTTAAGCTGAATTTCACCTCTAACATTTCATAAATCATAACTGCAATTGCTTCCTAATTGCACTCCAAAGACACTAAGGTCATCTAGAAAGATTCGCATAAAATCTGTCAAGTAAGGACCAAAAATTTAAAACATATCCCTTTGAAAATTTGAGGATGCATTCCGTAATCCAAACCACATTAGTCTGCATGCAAACACACCCCACGTCATAATGAAATCTGTTTTAACCTGATCCTATTCGGCCATCCGAATTTGATTATAGCCACTAAATCCATCCAGAAAAGAACCCATTTTATGACCTGCCACATCATCGAAAATAGAATCCAAAAATGAAAATGGAAAAGGGTTTGGAATAGTACCTGCATTCAGCTTCCTATAATCCACACAAATTTGAATTTTTTTGTTCTTCTTTGGTACCACCACGATAGGAGAAATCCATTATGGATTATCAATAGGGGTAATAAAACCCACTTGTAGTAAGTGATCAATTTCCACCTTGACTTGCTTGGCCACATTCAGATTCATCCTATATGAATGCTACTTCACTGGCACTGCATCTGGTTTTAAATGAATCTTATGCTAATAAAAATTCACATCCAATCCTTCATATCCGTATACTCCCATGCAAAAACATCCTAGAATTCCGTCAAGAAATTAATCAAATCCTCTCAAAATCGGACTTTAAGTCGTCGAATGACATAGATTGGCTTAGTCCCTTTCTGAGCTCCTAGAAAGACTGTATCTAGTTCATCCTCCTTCACCCTTATTACTTTACTCATTTGTGCTTCAAAGTTGTGTTCTTTCCTAATAGCCTCCTCCAATGGTTCTGGCATATTCAACGCTTCTTCTTTTCCCTCTTGTGCTACCACTTCTTTATCCCATAATGACTTCCCCTCCAAAATCATAGAAACATCTGCAAGATAAAGAGAAACTAAATCCAGATTAGCCTTCAAGAATTTCTCCTCTTCATCATCTTCGGATTCTTCCACCATAGTCATTGTTTTCACTATCACAAGCCATGCTACTTGAACTAGTTGTTTGTAGGTTCCCAACATCACCCAAACTTTCCTACGACCCTTTTTTACGATCAGCATGTTTGCCTCTCAATTATGCTTTACCTTGTCTTGGCGTAGCCATGGTCTCCCCAATATATGTGATAATCCTGACTCTAATCTTAAATATTTAGCACCACCAACAAAATAAGAAAGGAAAAACCAACCACATCCAACACAATTCCTTTGAGCAATCCTACTGGCTGTACTCTTCTTTGATCCACCATGCAAACTGCAAAGGAGAAAGTTACCAATCACCAAGACCAAAGCGCTCACAAACCACTTGAGTAATAATATTAACTTCCACACCTCCATCTAATAGGACTTTGTCGATATACGTTCCATGATATTGTACTAAAAGCTCCAAGATGGGTCTATCTGTAATCCTAGTTGCAAACAGCGGGACTAAATCATCCCGCACTTCCTCAACTGCCACGGGATTGACTTCCATCTCTTTTATTCCTTTAAAGTTTTGACTCAGCAAAAATTTATGAAAATTTGGAACTAGTTTCAATAAAGATCCCAATCAAACATGTAATGGTGATTCTAGTGCCTCATTCCAAACAAAATCCCAATTATCCTCTTCCATGGTACTTGCCCTGTTTTTGGCTTTTTCCTCTTTCTTCTTCAAAGAGCTCGCCAAAGATCATGGTGATTGCAATGGTGGAACTAGCTATGGCATCGTTGTTATAGTCTTTTTGCGTACATCTTCTTGAGTCGTCCCGCACTTCCAGAATGAGTAATCAACAAAACCACCAGTTCAAACTCCTCCAATCCCTCAATCTGAACCATATCAACAGTAGGCTGCTTTCTGGTAGCACGTTCTTATTTCTTTCGATCATATTCCAAGGCTTCTGAACACTCCGACCGCTACTACCCTTCTCCTAAACAGAAACGGCAGGTCTTGGGTCGATTTGGATCTCGGCCACCTCATCCATGGTCGCGAACCCCCTCCTTGACCTCGTCTGTTGGTTGGTCCTAGAAATGTTTCCTTTGATGCATGAGTGTGAGCCAGCACTACTGTAGGCTCTTGTACTAACTATTATGATTGCCATGTAGAAGAATCCCGACTCCTACGACCACGACCATTGTAATAAAATTCCATTGTATTATGGGGTATTTGCTGTGCAAATTGCACACCATTTCTGGTTCATTGCGCAATCTTCAGTGGCATGTCCAGGATTCTAGCACTGAGTACACCATAGCTCCTTCAGACTCTTTACCATCACAGAAGATTCCGCAGATCTAGATGAAACACCTTTCCCTTGATGTTGGGATTTTTTCCGAGGTGCCTCCGATTCTTTCACCGAACCACTGCTGCCTGAATCTGAGGATTCTGAGTCTGTACTCTTCGACTCCAAACTACCACTGCCACTTAACTGAGATTGACGATGATATTTCTTGCGATCCTTTTTCTTTGATTTCCTTGGTGACTCAGTATCTTCTAAGCCTTCACCTTCCACACTATTTCCATAGCAGTTTTGAGATCCGTATTCAGTCCTCGCAAAAAATAATCATTCAATATCTCGGCTACTACCCGTTGTGCCTGAGGTACCTTCTAGAAGAGCATCTGAAACTTTGCAGCATAATTCTCCACTAGCATCGACTCTTGACGCAACGTTTGAAGCTTTTACAAATGTTGAGGGACTATCTTTTCCCTTTGAATTGATGCAAGAATTCTCTGGAACCTTTGACATAAGTTTGAAAGTGATCATCAAGATACTATGACAACCATTTTGCAACTTTCCCTAAAAGTGTGGACTGAAACACAGATTCTTGATGGAGAGGAACAATTGCAGCGGGACTTGAATCCATACACCTTATTAAATTTCCGCAAATGTGCATCAAAATCCTTTTTTAATTGACCTCAAAAGCGGCTATACTTTCTCTGACCACCCACTACTGGTTGTGCCATAGCCCCTTGCCCAACCGTGCCCCCTCCAGAAAAGAGTAGAAAAACAATAGGAGGCGAAGATGATGGCGGGGTAACCCATGGACTTCTTACTGGCATCGGTGGTGGAGGGACATGGGTTGGTGAGGGAGAGTGCGCAACAGGAGGACATGACTGACTACACGGAGTACACCTTGCATGCCGAATACACTGACCACAAACCGGGCTTGGCGATGGAGACAGATGTTCGTCAGCCTGGGGTGGGGAAAATACAAATTCATCCGAACCATCTCTCCGCCATTTTCCGCCCACTACTGGAACAACAGGGTCAAGAGGACCATGCGACGCCATTTTCCGCCCACTACTGGAACAACAGGGTCAAGAGGACCTTGTGCACATGCATATTCATGGCAAGTCACCCATCACGCATCGTGCTCGCAAGATGTAATGCCTATGGCTCCACAATGGATCAATAAGCACTACGAGAATGGATACCCTCACACTTCCTTACATTAGATGAAACAACAATGTATAAGAAGACAATAGACAATACACAGGGACAGAACACCATCTTCTTCATTGATACACAGTAGAGCACACAATTACATGAGAATGATATTGATTGATTGATACTCCCCACAATGATTGGTATGCCCCCCAAATACACCCACTGCTCTAGCACAGATCGGGAATGATACAAACCCATCTTATTCCATGGTATCACGTGAAGAGCTGTCCATAGCCGCATGAAGTCCTAGTCAGCAGAGTCAGCACGTCCACCACAGGACCCGCAGTGTGCGGCTTATGCCATAACGTAGGTGAAGCAGATGAAAGGATCGTTGGCTGAGATTCTAGAGGAGGTGGGAATAGTCGTGCCTTTGGAGGTTGAAATCCCAATCAAACGACCCCTCACTCCAAGGAGAGAAGAATCACAAATGGGGGAGGATTTTTCCAATCTCATGACGACAAAATAGGTGCTACAAGCAAAAAATTGAATGCAACTCAACTCCTTAACAACCTCACATACTAATTTTTTTTAAAGAAAAAGAGAAAGAATAAAATCAAAGATAGGTAAAGGAGATGAGGAAAGAACGTGAGAAAAGCCTATCACATGAAGCAAAGGCTGGTACATCCCACACTACTTAAGAACTCTAGTTGACAAAGGAGAAAAAACATCAGGCCATAGTGCCTATTTTAGAGTTTGAGGGAGCCACAAGAACAACGAAGGTGGTTGCCAACTTCTCGGCAAGGCGAACAAAAGAAGGCCCCTTGGTGCTGCTAGAGCCAAGGTGTTGAAAGGACGCCCTTTCAACAACGTTTCCATAAAGATTCCATTTAAGATTCCTCAAAGATTTTGTAAAGATTCCACATGAAGATGGTGATGAAGTAATGAAGATGAAGATGGATGCTGCAACATGAAGATACGAGTTCATGGACGTCATCGAATATCCCGTTATTATTATTTTGAGCCATTATGGCCACTTTTGTAATGTTTACGGGACGAAGCGCCTAAACTAGAGTAGACCTCATCACTCGTGTTTGATAGTATAGCATTTCTCTAGAGTTTTCTAGAGTGTTGTCACCATTTGCCTTCTTAGTGGGAAGTCAGAGAACGGATCTCTTGACTGAGGGATAGCCAGGGAGCCTACGTCTCACCGAGGTGGTCCACCATGAGGTTGAGGTATGGTTATATTATTTTTGTTATGTGTTTAGATTAGGTTTTATGGTTTGTGTGCTTGGTTGTGAAGAACTTAAAAGAGAAAAAAACGCAAACAAAAACGTAAAAGGTAAGCAGGAGGCTGTTTGCTTGCCAGAAAGCAAAAACAACCATTCAACCATCCAAAGTAGGACTTTAGGTAGTGTAGGACATCTGATGTTGATCTAGAGCAATTTTGACATGAAAATGTGCTTGAAAACACAAAAGGCGGAATTGTGCTAATTATGGTAAAAGTGCTCTAAAATGGTCGTTTGAAAGCCGATTTGAGTGCTTGTTTTTGCATTGGAGACCTTAAGGTAGGGGGGAAACACATATTTTGTCCAATCCAAAAAAAAAAAAACTCTAAAAAACCCAAAAAAACAAAAATCTGAAACCAGATTTGCAATTTTCAAAAAAGTTTGACCTCAAGACCTTGTTTTGCATATGCTCTAGAGCTTGTATGTGAAATTTCAAAGCATTTGCATCAGTGCTTCTTCATCTAAGTGGGAATTTTTTTCTGAGTGTAAAGAGTATTTGGGTGAAATGCTTGAATCCAAAGGAAAAGAAGTCCAAATTGAATGAAACTTTGGGGATAGGCTTCTAAGGGCATTGGGAACCAAACTGTCCAAAAACAGAGAAAAAAATCACTTCCCAGTGGCTCTCTACTCAGTCTATCGCGATAGACTGGTGAATTGGAGATAGGCTCACAATCAGGCAAAACCCCTCATACCACAGGTAAAACACATCAATACAAGGCTGCTCCCAAAAATTGAGTGTGCTTGGACACCTGCTTGACCACTAAACCTCAAGTCTGCTGTTTTGAGTCAGACTTCAGAGACAATTGGGTAAAGGGACTAGAACAAATTTCCAAACCTTGTGGAACTTGGTATACATGATCTACAGAGGGTAGGGAACACATCTGTGAAGAGAAAATTTGAAAAAATTGTCATTTTAGCATACTTGGTGAGTCTATCGCGATAGACTAAGAACCCAGCGATGGAAACCAAATTTTTCAAAAACCTCTGTGGAATAGCTTGGAAAGGTGCTATCAAGGACACATAAAATTTTTGAAGTCATTTGGACATCAAAAAGTGGGTCTAAGACCATTTGAGAGGATTCAACTTGTAGAAAACACCAGATCTGGTCTAACTGACAAAGTAAAAGTCCAAACTACTTGAAAATTGGTAGGAGGACTAAGGAGAGGTATTGTAACACAGGGGTATAGTCAAAGTTCAAGTTTGACCTATAAAAGGGGTACTTGCTGAGTCTATCGCGATAGACTCAAAGTAGGGCCAAAGAAATTGAAATTTTCAAAACCCTCCGGAGCATAGCTTGTTTAGCCTCTTAGGAGGTTACACACAAAATTTGGTAGATTTTGGACAATTGGGAAGTCATCCTAAGTCTATTTTCTAGTGATCAGATAGACTCAGAATTCTAGAGTTGGAATTAGAGACCTAAGAAAAAGTCCAAAATAAGTGAAAATTGGTGAGCAAGGTGTACAGAGCATAGGGAACATAGTGGTGAAGAGAAATCTGGAAAAATTTCAAAATTGAAGAATCTGCTGAGTCTATCGCGATAGACTGGGGCTTTTTCACAGAAATTAAAAATTTTGAAAACTGACCTTAGAGCCTTGTTCTACATGTTGTTGTGAGCCTATGGATAAAATTTGAGTAAATTTGGAGTATTGTCGGTGCATCTAAGAGGATTACTTCATAAGATCAGAAAAGAGACTGTTGGTTGATGCAAGTTACAAGGAAAAATATTCCAAATTGGTTGAAACTTGGTGAGTAGTATCTCAAGAGAAGGGGGAACTCAAATCTGTGAAAACAGTTAAAAAATTGTATCCCAGTAACACTCTGGTGAGTCTATCACAATAGACTCAGGAATTCACTGTAGAAAATTCAAAATTCAAATCTGAATTCATATTTGGGTTCAGAAGGACCATTATACCATGTACACAAAGTTTGAGTGCATTTGGACATTTGCAAGGGGTACTTGGTGAGCCTATCGCGATAGACAAGTCAGGAAATTTTTTTGAGAAAATCTTTTGAAACAAAGTATACCACTAGGTTTATCATTGCCTAAGGAGTGCACACACCAACTTTGGGCTCAAACTGACCACTTGCAAAAACATCAGATCGAGCAACTTTCCAAATTACATCTTACTGTTTTGGTCGTAAATTTCACATACGGACTCCGATTCCAAAACTTTTTTTATCAAAACGTAGCTTGAGAGCAGCACTACAGATCTTAGAGTAAAATGACCAAAATGGGTGCCAACGGCAGATAGTTTGATCAGTTTTGAAAAAAATGTTGTTTAAGGCCTCAAAATGCATCCGGAAGTTAGGGGTGTCTAGAACCGACAATTTGAGAGAATTGTGAGAAAACGCTCACGGTTTTGGACATAGTTTTGGATTTTCCCTGACCAAAACACTTGAACACACTGAGAGAGGTTTTACTACAGCAAGCTAGATCTGTAAGCATAGAAGTCATGTCTACATCAGACTCAGACTCAGCTTATACAAGCACATGGATTGTAGGGATAGATGAGCACCCGGCACCCGCCCAGAATAGATCTTCCAAACCTACAGTACATAAAGACCAATTTTGTGGAGAGATTTTGGACGTATAACCATGAAAGTGAAGGACTATATAGGTATATTAATGGAAATCAATTCAACCTTTACAGTTGCTTAGAGCCTTTCCCAGATGAGCTGACAGAATACAAGCTCTTATATGTCTATACATACGAGGTCGACCGACAATGGACATCTTTATTTGTTGACAAGCATGGATGAGAATATAGAGCTGTAGAAAGCAAAAATCCACGAACCAAATTAGAGATGAGTGGATATTTGGTTAACGAAGGACCTCAGATACATCAACCAAACACAGGAACCTCTAAGATAATTCCAAAGAGGAGACCACCACCTGGATTTCCCCCTAGAGTGATAACGAGAGATGAAACGATACCAGAGAGGAGTATGGTTCCATACTTTGCACCCCAAATTATAAGACCATCTCAGTTAAAAAAATGGGTCAATAGAAAGTACAATGTCATAGGAGACCCATACGCCCATGTATCAGCTTTCAAGCAAGTCCTATGAGCAGAACGAGTAGAGGACTTCCACACGCAGTATGAGGGTTTTGGACTTACATTGGAGGACAATGCACAAGCATGGCTTGAACTATTGAGCCGGAGAGTTCACAACCATTGAGAAAATGTTGGATGAATTTGTTCAAGAATTCACCAAGAGGGGCATAAAACATAACACCCTTCCTAAGATTCAGGAATTTAAACAAGGCGAAACAGAAACATTGCGACATGCAATACTGCGTTTCAAGAAATATGTTGCTAGATGTCCTACCCAAGAGTTACCCACGCCAGAACGTCAGATCCTATGCTTCATTAGAGGGCTTAGGAATGAGAATCTCCAAAAGGACATATACATGAAAAGATACCAAACCTTGGAAGAGGTGACCAAAGTGGCAGTTGCCCTAGTTGACAATTGCAAATTCTATGAAGATGGTCAGAAGAACATGAATGATGCGAGTGAGAAAAAGAAAACCGCTGATCTTGAGGATCAAAGAGGGAATCTAGGACAAAACCAAGTAAATGTTGAGGAGAAAATCATAGAGAATGTGATGCAATGCATCAACCACTCTGACAGAGTACCAGCCTATAGAGTTCCTCAACGACGAAGGTGCATGACATGTGGAGGGGACCATCCGACGCAACATTGTCCTGACTATAGACCTAAGACTCCACCAGGGTTTGAGCATGTTATGTCTCAACCGCCTAGATATCATCCTGTAGCGGAACAAGTGTTCTTAAGTGAAAGACCCATAGCTGCTAGAAATGCATATGTGAGTCATGAGCTTCAAATAGAAAGATATGTTGTAGATCAGAGGCCACTTCAAGGTCAATATCAAGTATTGCCACAACAACCAATACGTCCATGTGACAGATGTGGTAGTAGTGATCACTTGATTAAGGATTGTTCACACCATGATATCATGATAAATGTATATTGTAATGAGTGTGCAATCACGCATATGATTTTAGATTGTCCTAAGAATCCAAGAAAGAAAGGTAAAATGCAACCACATGTTACCTTTCCTTCTACCAACAAATCAGAGAAACAACGAGCCGCAACAAAAGGAGAGACGACAACAACTACAGAGCAAGAAACAATTGCAAAAGAACAGGTGCTTAAACAACAAGAATATGAAAGTAAGCAAGTTGCTCCAGTAAACATTGTCACAAGAGCACAAGCAAAAGTGCAAGAGCAGAAGCCTACAGATGGAGAGACTAGTAAGAGTTCCAAAAACCGTAGAAACTCTAGACGAGCAAGAACGACTAGAATGAAAGCGAGACTAGAAAGGGAGAAAGGAGAAGAAAAGGTTGTTACAGCTGAGTTGGAAACAACTCAAGAGAAACAGACACAGTAAAGGGAAGTTGAAACCCTTAAACCAGCTGAAGCACCCAAGAGTGCTAGTTCAGGCGGATCTGTCCTAGTAGACAAAGTGAATGAGCCTTTAGACGTGATTTTACAGGCTTATGAGGCTAGATTGGCAAATAGACAGAACTTATGACAAAGATGGATGACTTATCCTTATCCTGAACTAGAGAAGCAGAGGCTACAAATGTGTAAGCAGCTCATTAAAACTTTTCAAACATTGCTATAACCACCTCCACCAGAAGTGAAGGATAGGATAGTCACCCCAGTGCACAAAGATGAGAGCATTAAAGTATACGAATTGCCTAGAGAAGAGGTGGATCATAGGGAAGAACCACTACCAAGGTCGCAAGACTCGAGGGTAGTCCAAAATACAACAAATGAATCAATGAGGGATTTCCCACCCTATGTTCCTATATTGAGGAACAGTGGCCAGAGGAGTTATGGAAGGCTGTCCGAGATGCCCAAAAAAGAGAAGAGGATGCTGGACCAGCACAATTCCTGAAATCACATTAGATAGACCACAAATGAGTGTTGATGCGAGGTCATATTATGGTGACGTAGGATCGGTAGCCTCTTAAGACAGTAGACCTGTATCGTTAAGAACTTTTCCACAATACATGGGAGATTTTGAGGCAAAGTCTTAGATTGTGAGAGTTCCATCACAGAGGCTAGGAGGGACAAACGAATTGGACACAAAAATTTTGACTGACTTGCTATCCATGCCAGTGAAGTGCACAATTACGTTGGAAGAACTTTTGAAAATCAGTCCAAGTATGTGGACGGATATAGAAAAATGCTTGGAAAAAATTGGGATCAAAAGCCCGTTAAGGTTCTTGGAAAAAGAGCTAGATGAGATCGAGAAGCCTAGATCAAATGTAAGGCCACTACCTCTGAACAAAGTAGGAGAGTACTGTGAAGGAGAAGATGGTAATGCCACTTTGCCTGTCGAGTACAATGGGATTGAAACAAAATCTATACTTGACAGTGGAGCAAGAATTGCCATAGCAACAAAACGAATATGGGAGAAATGGGGTAGGCCCGCCTTTAGAACAACCAGAATAAAATTACAGTTAGCGGATGGGCATGTGGAAAGACCCATGGGATTGCTAGAAGCGATAGTGGTGTCTTCTTGTGGTATAGAGTATGCACATACTTTTGCCATAGTTGACTTTGGCAATAAAAATAACTATGAAATCATCCTTGGAAGACCATTCATGAGGCATCTCAAGATGGTACAAGATTGGGGTTATGATTATCTATACTTGAGACATGCTGAAACCACAACACGTGTAAATATGAGAAATCATAGTTACCAGGATGTAACTAGAACTCCCGTGAAAGATTTTGATTCTCCAACACAAAGTGGATCAATAGACCATCCGTGGATGGGCAAAAAGAAAGAAATCTGGATGTGCGGAGCATCAGAGTGTAGTGACTTTGGGAGAAATGAGAATGCCTTAGAGAGGGTCTTAGAAGATGATGCTTACATAAGAGAACCTTTTCCGGAAGAAGCGTTAGAACCGCTAGAGTGGACTCAGATATTGGCTACTTTGGATTTCTATGTTAATGAGACCACACCAACAAAATTTTGCGATGAGAATCACTACAAGAGGTTGTGTGCTCTTGTGACGCTGTTAGCGACGGAAATACACTGGGTTTTTATAACCCTCGGCGTCGCTAAAACCGTCGCTACGAGCGTCGCTATATGCGTCGCTATAGGCGTCGCTATAAGCGTCGCTATATAGAGACGCTCATAGCGACGCATATAGCGACGTTTACACAGAAGACTATAGCGACGCTACAGAGCCATAAATAGCGACGCCCGAGAGAATTTTTTTTTGGTGGCAGGGCATTGAATGCCCTGCCACCCATCAACCATATTGTACTTGATTCACTTTTTTAAAAAAGTGCAAGGGTAGATAATAGACCCAAAATAGTCACCCACAAGACGCATTGTTTGCAAAATTGACAATTGTACACATCATAGGCAAAATGAATTGATTGGCAAATGTAATAATGACAATTGTACAACATCATAGGCATAAAGAATTGATTGGCAAAAGGAACTGCGGTGACAAATGTAATAATATACATGGTTCAAAAAGACGTATAAAATCCGTCTCATGATACATAAGCTATGAGAAACCCTAAACTAATGCTATCTAGCTACGGCTAAACTGACGTCGTCTAGTCAGACGTCTCATCGCGTCCAAGCGGCGTATCTGTCGGATTCTGCAAAAAAAGACAATAAGACAACTTTCAGTAAGTATAAACATATAACAACATTTATAAAACAATACAAAAAATAAAAAAGAGTAAACCCTAATACTAACCATGCCGCCGCGAGAACTGAGAATGTCCATCAGGGCGTTTAAGCCCTTCCTGCGTGCGTACTCGCGCTCGTACGGTGTGGGATCACGTCCTGTCATCGACCACTGTCAAAACATACAAAGATTTCATTATGTTAGAACTAAAAAACTCATAAACCCTAAACTATCGAACATAAAGAGCAATGTGAAAACACTTACAAAATCAGACTCAAATGATGCCCATCCACCGCTCCCCAAGTGGTGCGAGCTCCCTGCCTCTACTCGCGCTCTGGCTGCATCCTTTTGTTGCTTCCACTTGTCGGGATTCTCGCGTGCTGCTTTCTTCGCATTCTTCCAATCTTCTTTGGCCAGCCAATCTGGCCTATTCCACCCATTCTTGATTGCCTTTTGCACTTCGGAACGCTCGTGTTTGTAGTATTCGTGCATTCGAATCTTCATCAGGTCTTCATTGAAGCGCTGATCCCGTGTTGGAACGGGAAACTCATCATGAAGTATGCTGATGACTCTGTTTTTTAAATCACTTGGTACTTCACTCCATTTGTTTAGTATGTAGTGTCTAAACAGCTGAGAGCAAAGACCACGCATGCGCGAGATCACCTTCTTGCCGTCATCATCCATGATGATGCCGCCGCTGATGTCGACGGAGTAAGGCAAGCCCTCTGGCCGGTGACGCGTGAACTTGGATGTTTCGGCAGGGGTCTCTAGCGGCGTATCGATGGGGGTACGGATGTCAGGTGTCTCCACCGGCGTCTGGGCCCCGAAGCGAGGAGTGTCGAGTGGGGTGGCTCCTGGCGGAGTAGGTAGAGTTGTGTAGCTTCTAGGAACAGTCAGCCGTGCAAAACCTGGCGTAGATGGCGATGTTGTGGCTGGTGTGGGGGCGGGCAAAGAAGGGGAGGGTAAAGAGCCTCGTCGAACACGAGGCGGTGTGGAGGCATCGGTGGCGGAATCCCCACAACAACCATCACCGCCACCACTAGAGCGCCAGTGTCTAGACGAGTGTGAAGCTCGTCTCGTCGACGCCGAAGCTTCGGAGCGCGCCAAATGCTCCGAAAGAGAGGGAGATGCGGATGGAGTAGGAACGCACGATGATGCGCCAGAGCGATGACGCTCCACGTACCACTGTCTCTGCTGCGGTGACAAAGAAGAAAGAAACTCCTCATCATCCATACCTGCATTAAACACACGAATATTTAAACTTAATATTGAATGAATAGAGTAGACAATGACGCAAAGACCATTAAATACAATGACGTAATGACGCATATAAATACAATGACGCAATGAATTGAGTGATAGAAGAGGCAAGTCGAAAACTCAGAATTTTCAATCAAAAGATGTGAGCGCGAGTAGAAAAGAGCGTTATACACCATGGAAGGTACTTAGAGAGCCAGAGCTTTTACAACACGGAGCAAAATTGTTCAAATACAATATTTGTGGCTTTAAGAGATCTCTCTCTCATCCTCGCATAACTCAGCATAACTTCCTATATCTATATAGAGCTCTCCGTTTAAACACATATCCTCTGTTTCATTTTGTAGCTCCTCTGCATGCACCCTATATAGAGTAGTAGCATCTTGATGCTCGTCTGGCACCACCGCAGCGGCTTCTGATTGAGCATCTTCTCTGATCTCCTCCATTGATGCCGTTGTGATTGGCACATGGTAGCCTTCATACGTCCTTGCACTACGAGGGGCTACCTCTATGACGTACCACCAGTTTGATGTAGACTTTGTAGGATGAAATATTACCTGCCAGAGCCACATAACTTACATGAGAGCTTTCAAGCACATAACTTGTAAAAGGGGGATGTTAACTATTTACATACTTACTTGTTCACAATGCTCAAATAATACGAAAGTGTCTCTTAGGTCAGTCCATTTCTTAGTAGAATCCACCTCAAGAAAACCAGACTCTCCTCTACGCACAGTAGCGTTGCTACCCTCCATGATTATCTTGAACCATTGCACATCGAACAAGTCAACAAAAAATCCTCTGTAATCGATCCTCAAAATCTCTTGCAGCGTGCCGAAGTAAGTGAGTTCCGCCACCACAGGATCTGCATCAGAGGAACGTCGTCGACTAGACTGTTCAAATTTTGCCATGATTCCACAATCTTGAGTAAAACGCTTTTTGTCGATTCGTTCCACCCTAAAATGTCGACCTTTGCACCATGCTGCTGTGTATGACTTATACTACAATGAACAAAGATTATGAGTGGCCGTTCAAACGTTTATAAATAAAGTCACTTGCTAGTCGTACATTGCAAACTTACCTTGGTCGCGCAACCCCGAGAGTACTCCCACTCTTCTTCAGTCACTTCGTCACCGCATTGTTGTGCGCTTTTCAATTGGTTGTGCAACCATCTTAAGCTCATGAAGGTTGGTAGGCTCTCCAGAACCGCTGGATAGTGCATCGGTGGTCGTCTTCCCCGTCTCCACTCGATTCGTGCCCTTTGTCGCTCTTGCTTTGCATCCTCATATTGTGAAATCCACTTTTGCATCACTGGATTGTGAAGCATGCAAAATCGGTTGATTTTAGCCTCTAGATCTTCCGTCATCTTCTTCTCAACACCGAGATTGCACATGACAATCCCAGATATGCTCTCATCATCTATGGTTCGCCATAGCGTGTCCCGGGATTTATCAAATCCATCTAGCCACTCTCCAATGTACACTAGGGACTCTGATACCAACCAACCTTCTGCCATGCTACCCTCCGGACGTGCCTTTTGACGCACATATCCCTTAAGCGTTTTCATGAAACGCTCTAAGAAGAACATCCATCTGGAATGAACTGTGCCAGCTATTTCCACCTCATCAACTATGTGAACAAGAAGATGCACCTGAATGGTTAGCATTGTAGTAGGAAAATGTTTCTCAAACATGCACACAAGCTCCGCAGCATTTAGTTTGGCTAATGGTATGGAGTCTACGTTGATCTCCTTTTGTGAGATCCATTGCACCAGCTTTGCAAGTTTGTAGATTGTGTTACGGATGTCGAGAGACAAACATCCCTCAATGGCAACCGGTAAAATAAACTGTAAAGTATGTGCAGCAATGATATTAAAGTCCACATTTTATGCAATGATATTAAAGTCCACTATGAACGTACCTGACGCATTTTATGCCAATCGTGTGACTTCAAACCGGTAAGCTTTCCTTCTTTAGTAAAACACGTTCGGAGCGAGTGCATTACGCCAGTGGGGGTCCGCAAAGATCGAATGGTCTCTTTTACTTTGCGTTCTTGGGCTACTGTGAAAATCCATGGTGCTTTAGGGAGTTTTATCGATCCATCAGACGCTGTTTGCGGCCAATATTGCTCCATACGATCCACATTTCTAAGGTCAACTCTGGCTCCCAAAGTATCCGGTCATATGGTCCCATAGTAGATTACCCGCATTCTTGAATATGTGCATTGGATCGAGCAAGTGATTGATCATGAGTCGGGGCCAGTATGGTAACTCGTACCATAGAGATAGTCTCTTCATCCCTGGAGGCAATCCGTCATCGCACATCGCCTTCTGCTCTAACCATGCTTGTGCAGACATCCTTGGTGGCTCTCTTCCCAAAAAGCCGTCGCGTAACACATGATTCTCTGGAAGATACGCTTGATCACCTTCGTAGATTTGCTTCTTCAGTGAGGGTGCCCTACGTGCATTCAGTCTAGGTCCACATGTGACACATGCTCTGTATCCGCTTGTTTGAAGCCCTGCATGTATACACATGATAATAGATCAACTATGGGAAAAAACAAGATTTACAGTGTCTGAGTGAGGAGTGTTAATAGATCACCTGAGCATTCTGTTAGCCCGGGATAGTCATGCATGGTCCACATTAGAATGCCTCTGATCAAAGCATTCCGTCGTCCTGTGTGTCGGCTCATATCCACCACCTCTATGCCAATCCACAATTGTTGTAGCTCTTCCAATAGTGGACGAAGATACACATCCATATTCCCCACTTTATATCGCCCTGGCACAATCAAGCTTAGCCATAGGTGCCCCTTCTTCGTAGTCAACCACGGGGGAATGTTGTAGTTGACGATGACAACGGGCCATACACTGTAAGATGTTGATCTTTGACCAAATGGATTTACGCCATCCATAGCCAGGCCTAAGCGCAAATTTCGAGCTTCCCTGGCAAAATCCGACCATGTTCCATCTATATGTTTCCACGCTATGCAATCTGCAGGAATTCCTAGCACACCATGCGAAGATTTATTCTCCTCATGCCATGATGCTAGGGCGGCCATGGACTTACATTCGAAGAAATGCTTGATGCGAGGAAGCAGAGGGAAATGTCGCAAAACCTTTTGTGGAATTTTTGTCCCGTGGAGATCTACTCGATATCTTTCGGAATCACATTTCGAACACTTCTCCATGTCTATGTATTCCCCTCTGAAAAGAATGCAGTCATTAGGACAAGCGTGGATAGAATTGTAATCCATCCCCAAGTTTCGCAAAATCTTTCTTGCTTCATCTCGGGAATCTGGCATCACATTGTCAGCTGGTAGTATGTGCTCTTTCAGCAATCTACACAACATAAAAATATGATACAGTCGTGTAAAAATCTATCAGATCATTATACATTTAGAGTTCTATTAAAGTAAACTAATTGTAATAGATCACCTGAAAAGCGCTGT
This sequence comes from Adiantum capillus-veneris, assembly GCF_014529385.1. NCBI lineage: Eukaryota > Viridiplantae > Streptophyta > Polypodiopsida > Polypodiales > Pteridaceae > Adiantum > Adiantum capillus-veneris. The sequence goes on from NC_140960.1 coordinate 59,957,660, forward strand.
GACGCTAGTGTCACTCCATCCAAACTTTGCCTGCATGTTGAGAAGAACCAGGAGTGCTTTCAATCTAGACATACGTGCTCCATTATACAATGGTGTATCGGCTTCACTTTTCATATCATCATAGATAAGCCTTTCTGAATCCATGATCGTCTCGATCATTTCATCAATCTCGGGCTCAAACATTGCCTCGTTGGGAATGTGCTCTGCATGATCATCCCCCGAGCTGTCAGAGGCTACATCTTGTGGCCTCACATATGCTGCTTGACCAAAGCGCCTGCAAACACGTCTATTGGGTTGCAAGATTGCTGCTTGTTGGCCAGCGTCAGAGTCCGACGAGTTATAATTGGCAACAACTCGATCTATAATAGATGGATCGAACTCGCCAAATTCGCGAACGTGCTGCAAAGAAACACGTCTTGTCCGTCGCACAGCATGCTTGCATTGATTACAAGGACATAAGACCCTCGTTGAGAGATAGGTGTTTTGGTTGGACGGTCCCACATCCTCGTCGCTACTCATAATGAGGATAAAAAACTTATAACCTGGACAAAAAATTTAATATTCTATTGGCATTCTTCGTCTTATCTCTCTCTCTCTCTCTCTCTCTCTCTCTCTCTCTCTCTCTCTACCTCACATTCTCTAGTCATGTCCAATCCCCGCACACCTCGGTCTAGAGGTGCACGGAGATCAGAACCACCGGGTTATAATCTCGTCTTTATTGGTCAATACCTATATTTGTGGGTACAAGAAATCTACACACCCACGTCTACATGATACTACATGTAGTGGACAAAACCCCTTTGCCTCTTCTCTAGCTGTAGCACTTCACTTCATCTTAACATCTTTTCACAGTAGATCTTTTCACTATTCGTCTAACTCTAAACCCTAAACCGTAAGTAATTCTTGCGTGGACTCGATCTAACGTAAATAAGCGTAAATCTAAATAAACGTAAATCTAACTAAAAATAAAGCTAAATCTAATTTTACGTAAGTCTAATGACTAGAGGTTGTCTAGATGGTCATTGTGTCGGGGATGTAGTGACTCTTGCCGCCCTGAAGATCCACCTTCTTCTCTATCTTCTGAAGACATTTCACCAGTACTTTTGGATCGACGGAGCCCACCATGAGTGAAGGCAGCAATACCCTATATTCCATTGAGGGCTTTCTTCACCCGCTTCATGCAGGCATCGCAGTCTATGGAGACCTAAATCTAATCTAATATAACGTAAATCTAAATCTAGCTTAAATAAACGTAAATCTAGTTAAAAATAAACCTAAATCTAATTTAATGTAAGTCTACATATAGCCTAATCTTTAACGTCTTTTAAGATAGTTTCCTACGACGTTATAACTCTCTTCTTCTTGTGTGTGTGCGCGTGTGTGGATGTGTGTGCCAATAAAAAGAGATAAATGGTATAACCTTTCTATCACCCATGCCAAGTATGATAGATTGATTATGCCATTTCCCTCTTGAATAATAGGTCTTGAGTTCAACTCCTCGTTGGCTAGATCTTTAGGTCTTTTAATTTTAATTAGTTTCCTACGACGTTAAATTAGTTTCTCTCTCTTTCTCTCTCAATGTGTGTGCGTTTTTTTGGATCGTATGCATGTTTTCTCTCTCTTTTCCTCTCTCAATGTGTGCGTTTTTTGTTTATGCATGTTCTCTCTCTCTTTTCCTCTCTCAATGCGTGCGTTTTTTGTTTATGCATGCTCTCTCTCTCTTTTTCTCTCTCAATGTGTGTGTGCATTCTTTGTTTATGTATGTGTGTGTGCGTTTTTGTTTTTGTTTGTACTCTCTCTCTCTCTCTCTCTCTCTCTCTCTCTCTCTCTCTCTCTCAAAAACACTATGTGTGTGTGTGTATGTGTGTGTGAGAGAGAGAGAGAGAGGGAGAGAGAAAGAGGGGAAGGGAACATGAGAATGAGGAGAGGGAAGGAGCATACCTGGCTCTCCTTCCTCTCCTCGTGTGTGTGTGTGTGTGTGTGTGTGTGTGGAGAAGAAAAAGAGAGAGAGAGAGAGAGAGAGAGAGAGAGAGAGAGAGTGAGGGAGAGCGTTACCTGCTCCTTGCTTGAGGGCGCCGAAAAACTCAGATCTGAGATCTGAGTTTTTTGGCACGCTCGGTTATTTTTTTACCCCAGCCGGCGTCGCTATGAGCGTCGCAAATTTACAAAGAAATTAGCGACGCTCATAGTGACGCCGCAAATTTTTTTTTTGAGCGTCGCTGTGTGAGCGTCGCTAATATGAATAGCCTCTTGTAGTGAATGGGTATGACATAGTCCCCTACTACATGCTAAGGGTTATGTGTGAGACAGATGAAGAATCTAAGTATGAGTTTGAAACAGGGTTATCAGTTATGGAGATAACAAAAAACCAGATACCTAGCCCGAATACTGGTCATATAGAAATAGGTGCTCTTTGCGATAAGTGTGCGATAACACACTTGATTACAAACTGTCCAACTCGAATGCATAGTACAAAGGAGGAGCCGCAAGTCAACAAAGCCAAGTTGCAGGAAGAAGGGCTAAGAACCAAAGAAGATGCTTCAGGTCCAACTCCTACAAACGAGCAATATGACGTCTTGGAATCAATCAAAGAAGAGGTGCAGCAAGTGACAGGAAGTTCAGACACTATTGGTGACATTTCAACAGCTGAAGTCGAGGAAGAAGAGCCTATGACTCTACAAGAACCAAATGCTGATTTTGTCTCTCTAAAAGACATATCAGAGGAAATGGTGGTCAAGAAGGAGCTAGAACACACAGATGAACTCAGAAGTGTGAACAATGAAGAAGAAGACGACAAGGAGTCCAGGCCAAAGATTGCTCAAGTCACTCAAGAGAACACAAGCAATCTAGTACCAAAGAAGGTCAACTTTTTGCTAAGTGCACAAGACGGAGTCAAGATGAATTTTATGGAAGAAATTGATACAAATTCCACGACTAATGTCATGTCATATGGCATGTGGTTACTTCTAGGTAAGCCAAAGATTTATGATATTCAGATAAAGGTAAATCTCTCACCTGAAGTAGATGTTATAAGTATGGGGATTGTAGAAGCTACTCTCCAACTACACTCGTAGAATGTCAAAGAAAAATTCTTGGTGGTAGATTCTCGGAAAATGGGAACACACTTTATTTTGTCCAAGCCATGGGCACAAGTCTGTGAAGACGAGCCTGAATCTTCAACAATGGTCATCACGACAAGCTATCAAGTGGCAACAGAGGTCAAGCCTACAACAGTTCAAAGATTCTTGGCTATTGAAAAAGGCAAAGCTAAAGTAAGCCCACAGTCTCTAGCCCAACCAATGCAAGTGCAATACAAATACTCTACATCAAAATCCAAACCATCAACAAAACAATGGAAACCCAAGCAAAAAGTCTATCAACCGAAGTTTCCATCGCCCGAAAGTCTCCAAAGGAAATCAAAACAGGTCAACCAAGTGCTAGTATCCAAGGCACAGATTAAAGTTAATGATCCAATTTGGATACAATCACAGGAACAACCTCAACAAGCAAAGGTAACAGGATGGATCACATCAAGTGAGTCAATTATTGCACAAGGCTACAAGAAAGGAAATTCAGATGTTTGGGTCAACAAGCCCGAGATAACAGCCTGGCAATATCAATCCCATGACAATGTCAATCACATAACTCAACCAAGAGAAAGGACAGGTACAAAAAGCAAAACAGAAGGTCTTCCACTGGACAAACCATACAACAAGTCTGGGTAATGAAATCAAAATTCTACCAGACTACCCAACAAAGTCAAGTGAAGATCACCTCCAAGCAAGTCCAAAGATTCATTCCACTCGATTTACTTGAAGCACAAGGATTCTATGAGGGTAACTTTCAAATTTGGTTACCTAAGGTAGTAGCTTATCAAGGAATCACCCAGGAAAAGCAAGAAACATCAAGAAATCAATAGCAGCCACCCGCTACACCCAATAGTACTACAACCTATCAATGGATCCCTCATAAATTACTACAAGAGCAAGGCTTTTACAGAAGTAACATCCATATTTGGAAAATTAAAACAAGGAACCATCAAGTCAAAGAAGAAACAAGGCAAGTGTCAAAGGAGATCACACTAGGCCCAAGAACAATGTGGGTTCCAAAATCCGCGATTGAGGCTCAACAAGAAGAAAGATACACAACTCTCTTACAGCCTCTTAACAACAAAAAGAAAGCAATGGTAAATGCGGAGGTCACAGTTTTGAAGAACACTATCTGGAAGAAGAAGACTTCATCAACCATTTCTTCAACATCAATACCTGTCTCATCAAGCGACCACAATTTGCTATCAAGGAATGAAGAGTAGATATATGCCAATGTATTGGACAACATGGCATATTGAACAGAAACTAACGAGAAAGGCCTAAACATCAAAATCATATGGAATTGGATTTCAGGCCGCGATCAGGTGAGTCCAAGTCGCCATTAAACTTACATGGCATAAGAGTCTAGAGTCGGGCAGCTAAGCCACTAAATGAGCAAAGTGTCAGACCCAAGCTTCAAGTTAATATTTTTATGTGGTCTATGAGTCTAGCTAATAGGTATAAGCTCAAGCTGAAGAGTTGATCATACATAAAGAGTCATGTCGCTCATGCTGGAAGAGGTGAGCATAAGAGTCAAAGTCCATATAATATATAAGGTGGAGAAGGCGGAGTAGTCCAAAAAAAAAAAACACTCACGCACTTGACAAGGTGAGAAAGAGTGGAGAAACCTCGACAGCAAAAACCCTTCTTATGAGTAGTGAAAGATTTTGAAGAACTCATGCTTTATGTTTTGCACGCTACACTAACTCCATGAAGAACCCATCAATACTCTTCTCTCGCACCGCATCTTGTTTAACATGCATAACTCTGTGCAAGCCTATAGATGTCCCATCATTGGACATATGCATTAGGCACTCTTTTTTATTCCACCCATGCACTTACACAAACAAATGACGATGACTAAGTGGAAACAAGTTTTATGAGCCTTTGCTCAACAACAATGATCCTGACTTCAAGCTACTAACACTTATCCATGTATATCAAGCCCATACTAGTAGCCATATGGCCATATGTACTTTAACTCAACATAACTCTATAACATCATAACCTAACTACATATAGCCTCGCATTTAATTATGACTAAAGACATTTTTTTCCACTGGGTTTTTCCCTTTAGTCTTATCCAGGTATCCAAGACCTTCATTTTGTATATACGCTACATTTTACTTTTACTCTTTTATTTTTTATAACAGCAAAAACAAGAAGAACCACGATATCCCCACACTACTAATTGCAAATCTATTGACAAGTCAAAAGGGAGAGGCCAAAAAACAGCTTGACAAAGCTTAAAGTCAACTTACAGGTACGACTGCGAGATAACGAGCTGCTGCACCAACAAGCCGATACAACCCCATGCAATTCAAGATACAACAACCAATCAGAGGGGGAGAGTTCCAGGCTTCAGATACACTACAGGTACAACTTCAAGGAATCTTTAACATCACGCAAAGCAACCAACTACAGAAGAGGCTGCCCCAACAACTTCAACCAACACCAAGACATCAAGAACTCATCAAGGACAGCAAAGACATAGGGTCTTGTCGGGGACGACAAGAATTAGGAGGGGGGGAGTGTTGAAAGGACGCCCTTTCAACAACGTTTCCATAAAGATTCCATATAAGATTCCTCAAAGATTCTGTAAAGATTCCACATGAAGATGGTGATGAAGTAATGAAGATGAAGATGGATGTTGCAACATGAAGATACGAGTTCATGGACGTCATCGAATATCCCATTATTATTATTTTGAGCCATTACGACCACTTTTGTAATGTTTACGGGAACCTCATATTCAAAGTCGGCACTTGTATTTTGGCCGTAGATGCTTGTATAATGAGTAAAGCCAACTCAGTTTCTTGTAATTAATCTCTGTAGAAGCCTAGGGACAATTCAGGTCATTTGGCCGGACATTAGGTTTGAAGGCTTTGTATATAAGCTGAAACCTAAGGCTTTGTAAAGGACACATTACGTTATCTCAAATAATATACAGTCGTGGGTTCTACAACACACACTAGTGAGCTTCACGCACACACACCAACGCGCACACTAATCACATTGCAGATATGAGAGTAGAAGCGTGTTAGCATCGAGGAGCTCTCCGCGTCAACGCAAGCAATGCAAGCCGAGGACCACATCGCGAGCCCGCTTGCTACGAGCTATATTTGGTCGTAAGTACCTCAAACGACATCCGATCTGAATGATCAAGTAGTCGTTAGAATCAAGGTGAGAAGCTCTTCGTGTTGATGTCTTTGTAGATCAGTTCCGGACACTTTGGAAATTTCTGTTTTGAGTCTATCGTGACAGCGATAAGAGGTCTTACAATTATGGTTTTCAGAGTTTAGGTGTTTGGCCATATAGGATATGTCCTTGTGAGTCTTGCCCTCCGATTTTGAGTCATTCCGATATGATTTGAGACTGTTTCGAGCTTGTAGTGTTTCGTCGGATGCATTGTATTTTTCTTTGCTTTATGGTAGTGTTGTGGTAGGTCAGTGAATGTAGAGTGTTGTTAGCGTCTAGCTCAGGGTTGACAACCCAGAGATTGCCTCCATGCCCTAGTCAGGTCAGCTACATCCTCGGATTGACAGTTTGTTGGTCGGTGTTCTCACTGTGCTCCATCGTTCATCGCGGCGTACCCGCTAACACAAGGGTGATTACCTTTTGGTGAATCCATAAAGAAAAAAAGCCCATGAAGGTTATCAATTTGGAAGTCAGTATCACTCTTAAAGGTAAAGACTCTACAAAGGAACACAAGAGACAGCACCCCCAAGTACCCACTACCACAAAAAAACCCATTCTTTTGTGATTGCCGGACCGACAATTAATCAAAGAAGAGGAAGCAGGCCCAAGTCATAATGAAACCCCTAAAGAGTCTACAGATGAAGAAGAGGAAGAGGAGGAAGTCAAAAATATCCAAAGAAGATGGTGAGACAAATGTTGACATCGCTCATCATCTCAAACAATATCTTTTTGAGATGATGAAGAAAATCAACAAAGCAGCCAGACAAAAAGATGAGGATAATGATAGACTCCATGAAGTTTTGGAGCCGTTTCAAGCCATGGCATCAGCACAGAATGATAAAATTGGAGAGCTACGAGAGAAGGTGGCCATATACGCCAACCTCCACGAAGCCGAACAATGCAGTAGGGAATTAAGTGAAAGGATTCATGAAGCCATCCAAAGAGCAATAAAAGCAGAAAAAGAACCGCAAGACTTTGAAAAACAAGCCAATCAAATGCGCAGAACACTCAAAGTGGCCAATGACAGAAGAGTGGTGGCTAAGGGGGAACTCAATCAACGTCTAGAAGATCCAGTCCCCGTGACTCAAGGACCATCCGCACCCCCTGATGCTGACCCAAAAGAAAAAGAGGCTCTACAAGATCAACTCAAAGCAACGGAGCTTCAAAATGACATGCTTGCCCACATTTTTCTACAGAAGTGGAAGGAGCTGCAAGCTGAAATCTTAGATCTGCAATCAAAATTAGATGTTGCCAATAGAAACCTAATGCGCATAGCACTCAAAGTGGCCAATGAGAGAAGAGTGGTGGCTAAGGGGGAACTTAATCAAATTCTAGAGGATCCAGTCCTCGTGACTTAAGGACCATCCACACCTAGTGATGCTAACCCAAAAAAAGAGGCTCTAAAAGATTAGCTCAAAGCAAAGAAGCTTCAAAATGACATCCTCGCCCACATTTTTCTATATAAGAAGAGGGAGCTGCAAGCTGAAATCTTAGACCTGCAATCAAAATTAGATGTTGCCAATAGAAACCTACAAATGAAAGAAGTTATAATCAGTATGCAACAGATGGAGGAACTTAAATTCACCAAAGGGGGCTTGGGGTTGGGCATGGAAGAAATGGACTTGAAGAAGAAATGTCGGCAATCAATCCAACTGAAATAGAGTTCTCGAAGGCTATATAGGAGCTCTCCCAACTCCTTGCCGACATGGTAGAATCCATCTAGAAGCAATGCATGGAGTGGGAGAGGCATATCCTACATAGTGGTATCTGAGTTTCTTCAAGTGGGGCAACACGACCAAAGAACACAATAGGCCTACCCTCCCTTACGGACTTCTTAAGTATGAACCATCAAGACAAGGGTGCGGTTGATGCCAACGTTCCCAATTAAAGAAATAGGAGGGTATGAACATATGATCCTAGAATAGTGGAAATCCCCCAAGAACATGAAAAATCAGCCAGTGTGGAGGCTCCAGTGGTTTAGAAAATACCCAACTTGTTGCACCAACTATGCCAGGGCACCCAAAGAAATATGATTTGATCCAATTTTTTGCCGTGTGTGGAGGAGGCTTATGTGGGAAGACTACTCCAATAGATGTAGGACGCAGCCAACATGGCTCTACTTCCCACTACTATATTTGGCATCAAAAGAAGGCTAAGATCCAAATGAGAAATACATGATACAAACACTAGAACATGCGATAAACCAATTTAAAGGAGTTTCACATTTGGCCTGCCAAATGCTATCAAAGATTGCAAAAATGCTCATCATCTACATCGAAGGCTTGCATACCTCCATCCACGTGCACATCCCATGGGCACGGTTCCTAGAAGGTCAAGAAGGACTTAGCTGGAACCTACAGGTAGCACCAAAACCCCAAATCATCATGGGGTTGATTGCTCGCCTCCAATTTTTACCATGCCATCATCTCCAGACCTTTGAGGACACCTTCTACATTGACTTCTTTGAATATCAATCACAAATACTTGGGACGCTCATCAGTGATGGTAATGTGTGTGATAGTCTTCACCCAACCACGTTATCTTATAGCCTCCCCCTAGCATACACACTGTCCGACCCTGTTGGTGGCCTTTCCCATAGGACCCTTGTCCTTACATTACTCCCCCCCCCCCCCCATCCCCCTTGGACAATTGTTTTCTTCCTAAAAAACAAACGTAGGAAAATGTTTCTTAAGTGTGGAGATATTCTCCCATGTAGAACCCTTTTTAGGTATATCTAGCCATTTTACCAACACCTGTGGTCTCACATGTTGTCTAGTGTGAAGCTCATGAGAATCCAAACTCTTTTCGGGCTTGCTTGGCTATTTGATAAGTTCAACTAACACACCTTTGTCAATGACATTATCATTTTGTCATAGCTATTATCATAAATGGCTAACATGCAAAATAGGATGAACTCGTGACCACCTGGAAGAGCTAACTTATAGGCCACTTGGCCTATACGTTTGAGAATGGTAAACCGTCCACAATAGCATGGTGAAAGTTTAGCAACTTTTCCCTTCACTTTTTGAATTCTCCGGTACCTTGAGGAAAACCTTGTATCCTTCTTCAAGGCAATGATGCTCATTTGCGTACTTCTTATATCGATCTTGAGATTGCTTAACATTGTGTCGAGCAATTTGAAGCATGTCAAAATGGTCTTGGAGAAAATCCTTCACTTGTTTTAACTTCTCCTTAGCCAACCCCATCATAACGGGTGATCTAGGTTGAAATCCGTATAAAAGCATAAATGGACTAAACCTTGTAGTCACATGCTTTGAACTACTATAGTAAATTCCAATATAGGTAAGTAGTCTTTCCAATTGGTTTTCTTCTTGCTAATGTACGCTTGTAGCATATCCTCTAGCACTTGATTAACTCTTCGATTTGACCGTTTGTTTTTGGATGATCAGCCGTACTTAGCTTTTGCTGTGCAAAAGAAGAAAGTAAACTAGAGTTATGCTGGGACGGAGAATCTTGTAATTTCTGTAATGTTTGTTTTACAACAGTTGCACGTTGCTCTATAGAATTAAAATTGAGAGCACTTTTGCTCATTAGATTTGTTAGCACTTTGCTTGTCATTAGAATTAATTCATTGCATTTTTCATACCATTACTAGAATTCACAGCACTTTGCTCTTGAGAATTCACAAAACTTGGAGACAAGCAGTAACACAAAAAGACTTCATCTATTAAATCTTCTTTTTGTAAAATAGAAATCTCGGTTGTACATATAAGAGGTGCAGATGGTATATTTTTCTCACCAAGTAAAAGTATGTGTTTACCATTGGCCATAAAGGATAAAGATTTGTGTTCATAACTAGTGTGCAATGTGTTTCCTAAACCATGCAGTCACTCCCATCGGTCCATGCTCATAACTTGAAAGTCAAGGGTCAATCGTATGATCTTGAACAATAAGATCAACCCCTTGAACTACCGTGTCCCATACTTCTTTATCATTGCTATACATCTATTCTACCACATACTTGTGGGAGCAAGGAGTCTGTGTAAGCTTCAATTACTTGACTAGATTATAGTTCAGGAAGTTATGAGTTGCACCATCACCCACTAAAATACGAACATGTTGTTTGTTAATAGTGCCATGCATGCGAATCAACTCATGGGGGTGAAAGGTGGGCTGCCACATTGAAGCAGGCACAAAACACTTATGTTTTTCTTCCATATGAAGAACCTCTACAGCACAATATTTAGGAGATGAATCTAATGTGAGGTGTTGCACCGTGTGCATGGCCTTTTCTTTGCCTTGCAAAGAGGAAATTCCTTCTTGTTATGTTGGTCCAAAAGACATCTAAAACACAAATTGTGTTTCTTTGCATGCTCAAAATTAGTAGTGTTGAGAGACCCACGTGGAGTATCTTGTAATTTCTTAAGCTTCGTAGCCTCTTGTGGGTGTGGAGAGGTAGCTTGTCTCTTATTCCTCTTGGAACTTGTGGGAGATCTACCTCACTATTGGCTCTTAGCCACATTGCTCTTAGCAAAAGTATTCTTAGGGTAGGAAACATTTTCCTTCCTCTCTTGGTCATCATCATTTCTTTGGGCATGACTAATGGCTTCTTCCAAAGTTTTGGTATGTTGGATATTGACATGAAGACGATAGTATTTGTCAAGAGACCTATTAAAAACTTGTATGTTCTGGAATTCATCTAGACCTTCTAGTTTTAATATGATTTTGTGATACTTGGAAAGATATTGAGTGAGAGAGAGTCCAGACATGAGGCATGCATCCCATGCTAACCAATTCTTATCCTCTTCATTGGAATTCAAAAACTCTTTGGAGAAAGAAGCTTGAAACGTAGCCCAAGACAGAGGACAAGCATCTATTGGAAATGTCATCCACCACTTATAGGCCTTGCCTTTAAGAGATATACTTGTTTCCATAGCCGCCTTTATATCTGGGGTGTGTCTCAACCTATGAATATCACTCCATTTGTGTAAGAACATATTGACCACATCCTTGTTGCGATCACGCTCTTCCCCGTGAAACTCGAGAATGGTGATATTGTTAAGCAATGCATTGCTACTTTCTCCATCTTCTAAAAAACTTGTCTCTTGGACTCCTTGAATCTTGTTAGTTGTGGCTCATTGAGCCGTCTGTGAATTCATAAACTTCACAAGTAGCTCAGTAAGATGTGTAACATTTTCATTGAGTGTAGAGAGGTTGCATTCAAGTACGCTTTGGCTATAAGGTCTCTACCTTTCTAGCTACAGAGGAATGGACTCAAAATTTTTAGAGAAAGCATTGGACATACAAACAGGTAAAAAATTATCTCAAAAGTAGTTAAAATGGTATTTTTGGAATCTTAAGCACAGCAAACCCCGGGCTAGAAATTTTAATAATTAAATTCGGAAAAAAATTGACCCCGCTAGTCCTTCCGAAAGATTCAATGTAAATTAAATTGTAAGAAAAATGAAATGGTTGCAGTAATCATTTAAGCATAGACTTTACTAAAGGCTTCCTAGATATTTTATAAATATTTACTAGATATCTAAAGATTAATTAGGCTAAATAGAACTTACTGTCAAAAGTCTCTAGAAAAATCACTCTAAGTGTAAACAATTGGTTTAAAGATAAGGAGATGCAATTCACAACCATTTCCCCCAACAAAAGCTTCCTTTTTGCTGAAACTGGGACCTGGAAAATGCCCTCATGGACAATTAATTCCCACAAGGCATTATGAGTAAATGTTGGAAGAAAAAGGCCATCTGTTGAATCTACTTCAGTAGGAAAGATGGCTTGGTGTCCACCATATCCACCGCGTTCCAAATCATACCGCTGAGGTGACGGTGGAAAATACTTTGTCAGCACCTCCTTGCTGAACTCCCCCCATCCTCGCACAACTTTCTAAACTTCATTGAACCTCCTTTTGGACCTACTCTAGGCACATATGGAGCACATAGAGATTCCCCTTGATGTGTCTCAACTATGGCTGCTGCTCACAAAAGATGAAGGAGTGTAGCTTGGTTGTAGGTAGTGTCACATAGACTCTATCTCGTACATAAGAACTTGCCAAGGCAATTGTGTAATGTGTGTATGAACTCTCATCAACAAGGTAGTGCAAATCCATGTGGCTCTGTTCATCTCGAAGTTTGTTCTAAGCTAATATTGTTTCCACATCTTTCACTAGTCTTGCAGCCTTGTGAATTAGTGATTGAGAGGAGGGTTCCACCTTGCCTAGGATGGAGCGGGGTATGCACCCCCACTTTTTGTAGTGATATTTAACATCGCCCACACAGGATGCCCGAAGTGGTGTTGGTTCAATGCAAGAAGCTCATCTAGGGTCCATCTAGGGTCATACATAAGGACTATCCATGTGCCTTTGGATAACTCGTAATAGTTGGACTTGAGAGGTGAGCATGTCAGAAATTACTTACAAGGGAGTAGCCAATCCTTCACATCAACTATCTAATCAGCAAGGAACCATGGTTTTGACCTGTATCCCACCTTGAAAATTGCATCCTTAGAAGACATGCACATCTCACCATGAAAAACTTCATCCAACCAAAACAAAGAAAATTAAGGGGCCAATAGAGGTAGCTTCACAATGCATAGAGGAGGAAACCTGTCTTACCTATACCTGGATTCCCCAACAAGATGACCCCCACCCCTGTGCTTTTACCTTGCGTTGCAACCTGCTCAAACACATCCTCCTTATGCTCCCACACCCAGTCAAATATGGGTTCATAGCAAGGCCGTCACAACAACTCGAAGGGCCCGTTCAAGTGGTGAGGCCATTAGGAGGCTCGCCATGTGAGACCTGCACAGAGAGGGAGATCAATGAACAAAAATGTCATGGTTTTAGTAGGGTTGGCCGGCAATCCATCACAGTCAGAAGCACCAAGATTTTGCGCTTCTCAAGTGCTCAATTCTAGTAGCACCTCAAGAAACCTTGTCTTTGTATCTTTACCTGCCCATTTAGGGTTGGGGAAGCTCCTACACCTCCTCATCACAAGAGACAAGGGAGACACCTTGGTAGGACCTAGGGGTGTCTCTTGTGATGAGGAGGCGCAAGAGCTTCCTCAACCCTAAATGGGCAGGTAAAGATACAAAGACAAGGTTGCTTGAGGCACTGATTTGAGCTCTGGAGAAGTGCAAAATCTTGCTGCTTCTGACTGTGAAGGATCACAAGTCAACCCTAATGAAGCCAGCACATTTTTGTTCATTGATCTCCCCCTCTCTACACGTCTCACATGGAGAGCCTCCCTAGGGCCTGAACACTTGAACCGGCCCTTCAAGTTGTTGTGTTAGCCTTGCTATGAACCCATCTTTGGTCGAGTGTGGGAGCATAAGAAGGATGTGTTTGAGCAGCTTGCAACGCGATGTGAAAGCATAGCGGTAGGGGTTGTCTCGTTGGGGAATGCAGATATAGGCAAGACCGGTTTCCTCCTATATGTATTCTGGAGGCTACTTTGTCTCAAGCAAACAATCATTGTGAATCTACCTCTATTGGCCCCTTACTTTTCCTTTTCTTGGTTGGATGGAGTTTTGCATGGTGAGATGTGCATGTCTTTTGAGGATGCAATTGTCAAGGTGGGATACAGGTTGAAACCATGGTTCCTTACTGACAAGACAGTTGATGTGAAGGATTGGATACTCCCTTGTAAGTACTTTCGAACATGCTCACCTCTCAAGTCCAACTATTACAAGTTTTCCACAGGCAGAGGGATAGTCCTATTGTGTGACCGTAGATGGACCCTAGATAAGCTTCTTGCATTGAACCAACATCACTTCGGGCATCCTGTGGGAAATGTTAAAGATCACTACAAAAAGTGGGGGGGCATATGGCGCTACATCCTAGGCAAGGTGGAACCCTCTTCTCAGTTCACTAATTGACAAGGCTGCAAAACTCATGAGAGATGTGCAAACAATCTAAGCTCAGAATAGTTTTCCAGATGAACAGATCCACATGGCTTTTCACTACCTTGTTCATGAGAGTTCATACACGCATTACACAATTGCCTTGGCAAGTTCTTATGTTTGAGACAGAGTCTATGCGGCACTGCCTACAACTAAGCTAAACTACATCATCTTTTGTGAGAGCAGCATCTAGAGCTCAGACACATCTAGGGGAAGCTCTATGAGCTCCATTTGTGCCTAAATAAGGTGACAAAAGGAGGTTCAATGAAGTATAGAAAGTTGTGCGAAGATGGGGAGTTCAATGAGGAGGTGTTAAAAGAGTATTTTACACCACCACCTAGGTGGTACAATTTGGAACGCGGTGGATATGCTGGACACCAGGCCATCTTTCCTGCTGAAGTAGATGCAGTAGATTCCTTTTTTCTTTATTGTTCATGGGGTCATTTTCCAAGTCACAGTTTCAACAAAAAGGAATCTTTTGTTGAGGGAAGCGATTGTGAAGGTACCCAAGTTTTTACGGTGGCTACATGGGCTAGAAAAGAGCATAGAATTCTTTTACTTGATTCCTGAGTTTGTATTGCAAAGGTTTGAGATAGACTGGTTCGATGCTTCAAGGGAAGGGAAAAAGAAAGTGGTGGGTGGAATAGCGGCTACCAAGGAGAGGTTGGTAAAGGAGAAGGCTACTATAAATTGCTCCACGATGGATGGATTAACAAATATAAATAGGAGTGTCATAGTAGCATCTTTTGAGACCACAGATGTGTGCCCACCATGCTTGGGTAGTGGGTTTGTACAAGAAGCGGGACCTCTTCTTTAGGAAGCAGCAGCTGCCGCAGTTTCTTTGACTCCAAAGTGGTGTTTTAGGTGTTTCATGTGTTTTTTTACAACCCCTTTCCAAAGTGCATATGAGGTCATGTCAGGGACTACATGAATTTGGAGGGGGGGAGTGTTGACCCATGGGTCAACAACACGACATAACTCCATTTCCATACCAAACTCTTTTTTTTTTATAGTTTTGATATGATGCGGATTATGGTTAAAAACATCATTTATAATGAGTAGTTATTCTAGTTGTAGAAGCCGGGGTGCAATGGCACTTCCAGATTGTAAATACAAATCCATTTGACCCCTTGAACTCTATTTTGATTTAACCTATGGTAGCCTTAGTATATAAGGTACCTAGGTCATTTTGTAAAGAGAACTTAATCATAATCAAAGTTTTAAGCTGTCATGGATCGTGTGTGAGAGAGAAAGAGAGAGAGTGTGAGCTTCATCCTAATGCTACTTCTTGCTTGCTCATCGCATTGGAGATTCAACTGCACCATCACGATTGGCTCGGAGAGCTACTCAAAAATACCAAGCATTCATTGCAAACCGGAGCACGTGTGCTAACGCATCTACGAGCTATTTTTAGTTGTGAGTGTATCGAATGATGTCTATTTTTTGCGTGCAAGTAGTCATTATAATTGTGGCCACACTAGGTAGCTCCCACAACAAAGATAGTCATTGATCTCTCTATCTCTCATGACCCCCTCTCTCCTCTTGACGTACCTACAAAGATGGTCATCTCCTACTCTCTCTCTCTCTCTCTCTCTCTCTCTCTCTCTCTCTCTCTCTCTCTCTCTCTCTCTATGTGTGTGTGTGTGTGTGTGTGTGTGTGTGGCTCAACAAAAAACACCCAACGTGCTTGATTAGGGCCCTTTATGATATTAACCTACAGCCCGCCGAGCTTTAGGGTTTTCCCGGCGGGCTCGTAGGGAAAATGCATAATCCCGACAGGGCCCTCTGGGAACACGCAAAAGTCAAACAGGCTTTTTGTGGGTTTCCAGGTTGCTCTAAACCAGCTTGTTTGTGATCATGTTAAATGTGATTATGTAAATATGTAAATATGTCAACAAGACCTTGTGATC
Source organism: Adiantum capillus-veneris (assembly GCF_014529385.1). NCBI lineage: Eukaryota > Viridiplantae > Streptophyta > Polypodiopsida > Polypodiales > Pteridaceae > Adiantum > Adiantum capillus-veneris. The sequence continues at coordinate 59,973,729 of NC_140960.1, forward strand.
ACACAAATTTTTTGGTAATTACGTAAATATTAAATCCCTGCTAGGCCCGTATCTATTACTTGCAAGTAGGTTTTTACTTAAATGGTTTACTACCCTACTTCCATTTACTTGCCGCCGTGAAGGCAGAGTGGCTCTCTCTCTGCGACCGTAGGCGGCCTCATTGTCGTGTAATGCAGTCGGTTCACTCATGGTGAATATACTCATGGCTACGATCTGACGGGCCGCCGACTCCCTCCTTCCTCTATATAAAGAGGTGAGGGCGGTTCTTCTGCCATCACTAAGCTTTGTTTAGTTGTTGCTGTGCTTAGAGAAATCTCTGTTGTGTTTTGACATTGAAGCATGGAGCTCACCGCTTCTAGCACACAAGTCTGCTTCCTTGGCCATTTGTTTTTTGTTGCAGGTTTTCTATAAAATGAAAAAGGGGAGCATTATATTGAAGTTACTACTGTTGAGGGTGGTTTTTTTAAGCATGTTGCTCTTGCTCTAATACCGGGTTGTGATACTCCTTGATGAGAAGCATGTATGGCTAATCATGCCATGACATGGTGACTATGGTAAGCTGCAGGCATTGCTAATGATATAAGTGTTTATTGATTGCCTAATACATGAGGTTGTTCTAGCTTTTTTTGATGGGGTCTCCTTTCTGCATCTCTAATGAAACTGACTTTACATGGTTAGGGGATACTGAGCATACCATAATAGCCTAAATAGGCATCAGCATACTGCATATATTAACCAAATTGTCGTTGTTTTTTACTATTGATCGTAAAAATTGTATTTTTCTATCACTAGAGTAAATGAAGATACCATTATTGCTCATCAAAACACTTTGAGGTTTGCTTAGTATTGTTGTTCTTTTGATTGGTTATTATCTGCATTCTCAATAGTGGATATAACTCCTTTTTGTAGCTTTGGGTATTGACTGGTTATTAAGCAAAGCACTTAAGCATGGTATACTGTTTGGAAAAATCCCACCACTTAGGGTTTCTATGTGAAAGTAATGGGGTGCACTTGCTGCGCACAATTATTGGATATTTTTTTGGGGGGAGCTTGCCCTAACTGCTTATCATTACGCTACTGGTTCAGTACGTATAATTTTTGCATGAGACTAGGCGTATGTGGTTTTTGCCTTTTGGATTTTGGTAAATGGGTCCTTTGCCCTGCTGCATACGGTTATTAGATGGGGTTGTCTGGCCCGATTACTTACATCTACAGGGTATGTATTGGTCTTCTTGTTAAGGCATCATTGTAATTTTCTTACATCCACTAATGGTAGATGAAATTGGAAACCTAAAATGCAATGGCTTTTTTCCTTACAATTTTTTGGTTGGACTCGAGATCTTCTGCCAATGGCTCAGTGCCACTTGATTTGCTAGAGAGACACATAAAATAAGTGATATACAAATTGTGGGATGATTTGAGGCCATGCACCATGATGGCCTTAAACTATATCGGATCTAAAACTAAAACGAGCTTGATGCTTTGAAAAACTATACATGGAATTTTCTTCAAACCTTTTTTTTTAAAAACTAATATGATGGAGCTTTCATTAATCTTGAAAGATAACTTATAAACTGATAAGAATATTAATGGATGATTCAAACACTTGGATTAGAAGGGGTGACCGCCTTCTAATGGAAATGAGATTCTTTTGCTAGAAACTTTGGGTTTTGCATTAAAAAAAAGAGGAACATTTCTTACTTAAATACTTTAGACTAAGCTTGGAAATTTAAAAAAAAACTGTAAGATGGACATGGATAACAACTGATATAGTCCGTTGATACCTATAAAACACATCCAAGGCTAACGTATTTGTTGTCTTGTTTGGATGGATGCAGGTAAGGACTCTATCTTATCTCGGAGGTTTTTTTTTAACTTTGGCAAGCTGACCTACACTGGATTGCACACTCACTTATGATTTGGGAAGCTTTTTTATTACCATCTGTATACTGAAATGGAACCTCATTCCTATAAACATTGTACATAAATGATTTTGATTATGAGTTGTTTCTGTCTTATCTATTCTTTGTTCCTTAGCCAACTATCTTTTGAATGTAAAAGTTCAGTTATTTCTTATTATCTAAGATTAAACAGCTACACACAGATCCTTTGCATACGTTTTTTCTTTCTAGAGAAACCGGGATGCTAGCTTTGGAAATTAATTCTGAAATTGAGCTCTAGGTTGGACCCACACTCTACTCGTGTTAGGTGGTCCTTCATATACTCTATTTCTGGTCCCTTGCTCACAGCTACTATAGTCTTTGACTTTGCCGATTTAAGGTTTGCAGGCTCAAAACTACAATTACTGTTTTTTATCTTATTGATGTTTAGAATGTTCCTTTTTTAGGACCACATACCCTTTGGAAAGACAGCCTGCATGAGTACTAAACACAACCGTAAGAATCGTGCAAAGATTCTCAAACAGATTAAGCTATACCTTAAGGACCATAATCCAAAGAATGCTTTGGCAGTTAGAACTAGACCCTTCCTTTCTAGCAAAGCCAAAGATTGTATTACTTACTACGGTAACAAAAAGTAAACCTCACCACACTTTTTCGAAATATTTCAGACGCTTGCTCTCTCACAAGGATTGGAATTGACCTTGGAGCCCCTCTCAGTGGCCACATCTCTTGTACAAAGATGTATTAGTAGCTTGGATACTTCTGAACTAATATATGACTCGGCTCTTACCTCTAACAAGAAACATATGCTGTCTTTTAATGATTGGGTCAAAATTTTGGCTACTTTGGATAAGGACTCCATGGAAGGGGTGACTTTAGTTACCCAATACATAGCTCAACTTCCCTTACTGTCTTCACGGTACCAACAAGAGCTTGTACTATTATCTTCATCATGTGCTGATCTGTCTAACTTTATGAGGAAGCTATGTGGTCTCAATCCCTCTTTTGTCTGTACACCGGCTACTCCAACTATCCCACAAACTGGTGGTATCTTTTGTAGGGATAGTGCAACCCTTGAAACAGTTAAAGAATTTGAATGTAATCTTTGTTCCCTCAATGGTTCTAACCTCCTAGAGATTGTGCCTAAGATCTCTAAAGTTTTTCCTATCTTACCTGTTAGAAAAATTGAAATTGAATCCCTTGGGGTTGACCATCAGCTTTGGGTCCTGCCCATTAAAGTATTCTTAGCACCCACTTTAAGTGAAACTTGGGTATACCTTTCCAACCTCCCTGCCTCTACTGTAGAGGACTGCAGACTCAAGATTTTGAAAGGAGGACAATTTCTGGACAAAGGGGAGCTCATCAAAGCACCCTTCAATCTCAATCTCATTGACCACTCCAAATGTCCCTCCAATACCGGCCTCTACGTCCGTACTAAAGGAAACATGGAATTTGCTAAAAGTAACCTGGATTTCTACATTGAATCCATCTGAAATGTCTTTCGACCTTATGTAAAATGTGCCTGCAGATTGCTTGGCCCTAAAGCCTCTTGTGAATCCAGCATCATGTGGTTCGATCATACCATTTGGTTTATTCTCAACCATCTTGATCTAGTCTTTCCAGAAAAACTTGTGGGGTTTCACCTCTCTTTCTCATTTGCTATTGGTTGGGTGGCCAAGCTAAGAAAATTGTAATTGTGCAGATTGCCTTTAACATGTTCCGTGGTCTTATGCTGGATATCCTGAAGGAGTTAATATCTGATGAACGTGGGATTTACCTAACTACTTATGCTAGCTATAAAGGTGTTAAGTCATCACTAGTTTACTTAAACCATGTATTGATGAGGATGAATCCCCTGCCCTTAAAAGACCCAACTCTTTGACTAGCCCCAACTCCTTCACTTCCTTTTTAACACCTAGCTCATCCTCTAACCGGGAAAAAGCTCGTAGCTACACTAGGGGTAGAGGCATGATTCCCCCCATCAGGAATTTCCTTGAAATGTAATCCTTGGTGATATTGCAGGTTACTACAAGCCCTTGCAAAAGAAGAACTTCAACAAGGTGGATCTGAACAAAGGATATATCTACATACACTGTCTCTTTCACAATGTACTTCTCAATTGGATTTAACCAAAAAACCTTTTTTGTAAGTTCTTTAAACTACGTTTTGGCAATCACAAACTACTTGATAATATACTCATAGGATGGAAGTATCAACAATCTGTGAAAAATTCGGTTTACACTAATGACTTTCTTTGGCGTGATTCTATTCCCGAATGTACATGCTATCGATTTTCCACCTTTTGCAAAAAAATTGAGGCATATGGAAAACATGTTTGTACTTGTGATCTTAGCATTATTGAGAATATTAAAGTAAGTAGAATCTTGGCCAATGGGCTCAGCCATATACCTAACTTTTCTAGAAACCCCTACCTTGCTCTATTAGCTATACTAAGCTATCTCACTGACCTTTTCAATGCTCTCGAACTGGAGATGAAAGTCCTACCGGACTTAAGGAAAGTTGTGAAGGAATGCTTCCTTCAAAAAATATCACAATTTCCTAGAAAATGGTTATCCTTGGATGAATTATGGGCTTACATCACAACTAGATTTTGATTTTCAAAATATTTTTGATAAATGGTTTGTTGTCGGGCTTGACAAAGGCTCTAACTTCCCCACTCTTATTTGCAAATACCTTGATTGGAAGGCTACTCGAAATTAAGTATCTAGAAAGGAATTTTGTAGTATTAGCTCTTCACTCCAAACAGTGACCGATAACATCTCAAAATGCTTAGGGAATCTAGGATACCTTGTATAGAACACTAAGTTACCAGTATTATTTCCCACCTATAAGATTCATAAGCATAAGTTCAGATGGATATCTGATGCTTCCAATAGTATCTTTACTGATATCACCAAGGATATTATTGCCTTGACCTAATACTAGCCGAATTTAAGCTTATTTGTGCCATTAAATAGAAAATATGCCATGACTTCCTTCATATACAGTATAACCCCTTTTGGCTTACGAGAAACTCTACAGAGATCTCGCTTAACCTTCCACAGCAAATCATTCACATTTTTATTGCGGACATTACACAATGCTATGACACACACACACACTGTGGTACTTAGTTATAGTTTCTAGCCTTATTTTAAAATTTCACCTCCTCACCATGGAACTAGGCCCGTATCTATTACCTGCAAGTAGGTTTTTACTTAAGTGGTTTACTACCCTACTACCATTTACTTGCCGTGAAGGCACAGTGTCTCTCTCTCTGCAAACGTAGGTGGCATCACTATCGTGTAATGCAGTTGGTTCACTCATGGCAATTATACTCATGGCTACGATTTGGCGGGCCCTCCGTCCTTCCTCTATATAAAGAGGTGAGGGTACTTTTCTCTCCCTCACTTAGCCTTTTTTGGTTGTGGCCGTGCCTAGAGAGATCTGCGTTGCGTATTGACATCGAAGCATGGAGATCACTACTTCTAGCACACAGGTCTACTTCATTGGCCATTTGTTTTTCGTTGCAGGTTTTCTATAAAATGAAAAAGGGGAGCATTATATTGAAGTTACTAATATTGAGGGTGGTTTTTTTAAGCATGTTTCTCTTGCTCTAATACTGGTTTATGATACTCCTTGATGAGAAGCATGTATGGCTAATCATGCCATGACATGGTGACTACGGTACGTTGCAGGCACTGGTAATGATATAAGTGTTTACTAATTGCCTAATACATGAGGTCCTTTCTACCACTCTGCTGAAACTGACATTACTTGGTTAAGGGATACTAAGCATACCATAATGGCCTAAATAGGCGTCAGCATACTACATATATTAACCAAAACTGTCGCTGTTTTTTACAACTGATCGTAAAAACTGTCTTCTTCTATCACTAGAGTAAATGGAGATACCAATATTGCTCATCAAAACACTTTGAGATTTTCTTAGTATTGTCGTTCTTTTCATTGGTTATTGTCTACATTCTCACTAGCGGATATAGATCCTTTTTGTAGATTTGGGTATTGGCTAGTTATTAAGCACTTAAGCATGGTATATTGTTTGGAAAAAGCCCACAGCTTAGGGTTGCTATGCAAAAGTAATGGGGTGGACTTGCTGCGCACAATTAATGTTGTGATAGAGAAACTTAACAATAGTATCAGCTTTATTGTCTTTCAGAGCCACTGCTTCAACCCACTTGGTGCAATAATTAGTAGCTACCAAAATGTACCTACATCCCCTGCTAGTGGTAGGCTTTATAGGTCCCCAAAGTCATTACCCCAAGTTTAAAAAGGTTCTAGAGGTAAAATAGGATGATCTGTCATTCTATCTCTGGCATCTGGTTGACCTAACTTATGACAAATCACAGAGCTTTTAGCATACTCATGAGCATCTTTTAACACAGTGGGCCATCATAATCCAGCTTGCAAATTTTTTTTGCCTGTGATATCCCCAGAAAAATGTCCTCCAGTTGTTCCTGAATGAGCCTCCTGTAAAACAACTCTTTTTTCAAAATTTGGAATGCACCTTGGGATTACCTGATCAATACCTTTTCTATACAATGCTCCTGCTATTACCAAAAATGGTCGACTCTTTAAAGAAAACTTTCTTCTTTGATCTCCTGAAAATCCAATTGGCATTGTACCATCTATCAAAAATATGAGCAGTTCATCATACCATGATTTAGAAAGTGAATTTTGAACATCAAATAGATCAGCACCTGGTAAATCATCAAAAACCCCTGTCGGTTCCTCTCCTGTATCAATTCTACTTAAATAATCAGCTATGGCATGCTCTTTGTCAAGAGTGTGCACAATGTCAAAATCAAACTCCTGCAACAACAAAATCCATCTTGCTAATCTGCCTATTAGCAATGGCTTCTTAATCAAGTAAATAAATGCCTGATGGTCCACATGAAAAATAACTCTGTTGCTCAACAAGTAATGCCTGAATTTATTTAAAGCATAGACCATACCAAGAGCTTCCCTTTCTGTCACAGCATAATTTCTCTCAGCTGATGTAAACACCCTACTAGCATAATAAACAGGTCGAAACCATCCCCTAACTTTTTCTTGCATAAGGACAACACCAATGGCCATATCCAAGGCATCAACAAAAACATGAAAAGGTAATGACCAATCAGGAGGTTGTAATACTGGTGCTACATAAAGCATCTTCTTCAACATCTGGAATGAATTCTCTTCAGGTTCAACCCAGACAAAAGGTATATTCTTCTTTGTCAAATGAGTAAGAGGCATACAAACATTGGCTAAATATCTGACATATCTAGCATGCCATATCACCTGACCAACAAACCTGCTAACTTCCTTAACATTCAGTGGAGCTTTTGCTACTTTGATCACTTCAATCTTCTTCTCATCAATAGAAATCCCTTCATAAGAAACCACATGACCCAAAAGTACTCCACTCTGAACAGCAATAACACTCTTGAAAGGGTTAAGACACATTCTAAATTGTCGACACCTTTCAAAACACAACTTCAGATGTTGCAAATGAAGGTCTTTCTTTCCAAACACAAAAAAGTCATCCACAAATACTCTCATGAAATCCTACAAATATGGTTCAAATGTTTTATATGTTGTAAAGTTGACTGATGGTGGTCCATTTTTGAGGCCAAAATTCATCACTGTAGATACAAAAGCACCCCACTTGGTTATAAAGGCTGCTTTGTGTTGATCCCCTTCAGCCACCTTAATCTGATTATACCCTGAGAATCCATCCAAAAAAACTATATATTTCTTTCCCTCCTACAACATCCAATAGAGCATCACAAAATGGCATTGGGAAAGGATCAGTAATAGTGGCTCCATTCAACTTTCTGTAATCAACACAAACTCGTATTTTTACATTCTTCTTGGGAACCACAATGATTGGTGACAACCATGTAACCTCATGAATGGATTTAATGAAGCCAACAGTTAACAACTTATCAATCTCTTGTTTAATCTGTGCTGCAAAAGTTGGGTTCATTCTATACCTGTGTTGCAAAATTGGAAGTGCATCCTCCTTCATATTAATATGATATTGATGCAAACCGGGATCTATACCTTTCACTTTAGAATAATCCTAGGCAAAAAAATCTTTATTCTCCTTTAATAGCTGGAACAACTCATGCAAAAATTGTCCATCCACATGAATACTGACCTTGACAATCTTAGGATCCTCTTCAGTACCCAAATTAAGGTCCTTCAATTCATCTTGCTTAACTCTAGCTGATGCTCCAAATCTTTGATTATAAATCTTTTCATCCAAATCCCTTGCTTCATTTTTCTCCTACTGCAGCACCTCCCTGGTAGTAGGAACTAAAGTCCGATCCACCAACTGCACCAAGTCAGATCCTTGAATTTTCTGTCTAGGTACTAATTGAGAATCTGCTAACTCTTCCTCTCCCTCTTTCTATAAGATACCATCAACATCAATTTCAAAGACTGGTACAATGGTTGGATTGGCTCTTAAGAATGCTTCTTCTTCATCATCTGCCACTTCTTTTGCCAAATTGATGGACTGAGCATACAGTGGTCGTTCCTTAAAAGGAATAGGAATATCCTTTCTCCCCAACATAGGGATTGCAATTACCTACTTTCATTTTTTAATAACAACTTCATTCTCTCCCCAATCCTGCTTAACTTTAGCCAATCTGAACCAAGGTCTTCCCAATAACATATCATAGGAGGTATTACCCTTCTCCATTTTCAACACCACAACGTTCACCAGAAATTTAATCCCTGCAATATAAATAACTTGCTGCCTCAGAATCCCCAAGGGTTGAACTCTCCTCTGATCTGCCATCTTTACCTGAAAGGGTGATGGCTCCAGTTTACCTAATTTCATCTTATGGTAAATAGAGTCAGCCAATATGTTGACTCCAGATCCTCCATCTAGTAACACTTCTTTAAACAAAATACTTTGAAATACCACCTTAATCACTAGAACCACAAAATCCACATCTGCTGGATCAACAATATTGACAACAGTGTCTAGTATCTGTTTTGTTGAATCTAAAGATTCTTTGCCTAACAATCTAGTCACCAACTTGTCTTTGAAATCTAGAACCAAACACAATAACTGATCCAAAGAAAGCTATAAGGGATAGTTTATTAATACTTCAAACCAATCCTTATCATCCTTGGATACTGAAGGTTTCTCATAATGTTGCTGGATGTAGTATATTCTCTTCACTATCGGAAGGAATGTCATCCACCTTTTGCTGCTGCCTATGAACCTATTTCTGAACTTGATCCCGGACTCCCTTTTGCTCCTTCCAGTCCAATAGGACCTTTGCCCTTTGATCTAGTAATCACCATAACATCTATCTCCTCCCATTCCCTAGCTAGAGTACCATCACCATACCATTCATCACAATGCTCATGAATTTGTTGCTTCTGATTTTATTCCACTAACTCTTCTGTTGGTTGTTGTTCAGCAATATCAATGATAATGACATTGGCTTGAGCACGTGGTTGATTTTGTTGTTGAGGGCGTGGGTTAACTTGCTGATTATCCTGATTATAAAGTACCACTAGTATTCCCCTCCCCTCTTGATGTTTCGCCCATAAAGCACAATTCAGACCAACCCAATGGTATGGTGCACCACAATACACACATGGCATAATACCTGGTGGTCTTCTTTGGTTATTATTCTGATTTCTCCAAGGTGGTCTGGTAGGTCAAGGAGGTCTTTGAAATGGTGGTATCCCCTTGAAAGGAGCAACCTGATTGGTTTCAGCATCATTTCTCCCTCTTCCTGGATTAGAAGTAGGTCTATCTCTATTGTGGGGATTATACCAACACTCAGCTGTTTTATGTCCTTCTCTTTCACAATATTGCTTCTCCTTGGGATCCACAATTGAATACGCAATTTTATTCAAGTGAGTGATTAACTCCTCTCCTTTTTCCTCTTTTCCTTTTTCTGCTTACTGCCCTACTTCTTCTTCTTATGTTTCACTTTACTACTTTCAGCCTCACCATCTGATGACTCCTTGGAATCACTTTTTGAATTAACCTCAGACTCATAATTAGACTCATTCTCTGATTCAGAACTAACCCTGCTCCTGTTTTTTTTCTTGGTCATACCAAGTCGTTTTTCAACTTTGGTTGTCGCTATGACCAAATTATCGAAACCACCAACAATGTCAATGCTAGCCACAACATTCTTTAATCCTTTTCTTATACCTTTCAAGAAATAACCTGCTAACATCTCATTTGTAGGTATTTCATTGCCCTATAATCTGTCCACCATGATTCTGAATTTCTGAGCATAATATTCTACCAACATATTCCCTTGTTTGCTATCCCTGATTTTCTTTAGAATATCAGTCGGAGATTTCTCCTTCCAAAATCTTTGCAAGAATGCAACCCTGAGGGCAGCATAGGTTGAAAAGTGTACAATTCCATATTGGCTAAACGAACTCATTGCCTTGCCTTCCAGTGTTGCTGCAAATTGTTGCAACTTTATATCATCTCCATATACAGCCTGATGTCCACTTGCTTGCCACTTGGTCTCAAATTGGGCCACATGACAATCAGCATCCTCACCAGACTTTCCTTTGAACTTTGCTACCTTAACCTTAGGGTTAGGAGGTGGTTGAGCCATGGGAGGGGACTGAGGTACTCTCCTTGGTCTTTGCCTGGTAGATACTTGTAATGGGTCAAAGTGAAGTCTTCTTCTACGTCTTGCAGATCTTGTTGTCAAGAGTAAAGCTCCAACAAATTTCCCCATCTGCCTGCCCTCTGGTGCTCCTAAACTTTCTCCTACCTGGTGTACTGGCTGTAATTCAGACTCATCTATTTCAACCGGTTCTTCTATAATCGGGCCAGCGCCCTTGTGTAATACACTCCAGATGTTCTTATATGTCCCTCCGACGTACATCATCATTAAAGAAGATCATATAGGACCCCAAATACTATCTCAAACAGAATCAGATACAATAGGATCGCCAAATGTGTTGGGGTTCATCAACACAAAGATTTCCATTCTCACACAAACCAACACACAAATAGAATAACACCAAATTTAGAATCAGAGACATTGTAAAAGTTTCACAAAAATTTCAAACTCAAAGAAGAAATCAAACAAGATTCAGACATCAGAAATTTTCTCCTTCTCAAACTTCATACATCTGCCTGTGACTACTTCTATATCCCCAACCAGTTATAACTGCTCTAACTAACATGAACATCCGACTTAAGAATTCCAAAAGTCCGATCAGAGAAAAATTCGACTCAAATCCGATTTTCAAAGTCAACATCCGAGATTTCGACTGAGCATTACTTCAGCTAAATAAGTACCCTGTCAACAATATGTGCCGGTGAGTAGCGTTAAATGGTAACCTTGCATTTGCACTACATTTCTACTCAAATGTATATATTTTTTATCAAAGTTTTAACCTAGTGTTCATTGTCTCTTTCCGTAATAGCCTTTTTCCATACAAACACCTTACCCTTCTTAGATCTTTATGCATTTACATCATATTTCTCTCTTCATGCTAAATGTAAATAGTAAACTTAATTCTACTCTCCTAGTTTTTTTACTGCATATTTTTTTAACTAACTACCTTTACTAATTTAAATAGCTATCTACATCCCATAAATAGCTATCTACATCCCATAAATAATTTATGGGCACTTATCTTACCCATCTTCTCTCAAGGGTAGGGTTAACCTTGTAGGCCTTCCCTTCCCCACCACTATGTGACCCAACTCTTGGATCATTTACTTGTGTTGGTCAACAAATCTTAAATATAATGTATATCCCCAATAAATCAAACTTTATTGGAGCCTACCTCATTTGTTTAAGGTGGATTCTCTTTTGAAAAAAGCATGCTACACCTTTGATGCATGCTAAAGGGCCCCCTACAAGGAGACTTGGTTCAAAAGGTGTTTTGGATGCATCTTAAATGCCTTATCTCGTGGGTATACTTGAGGAACACTCCAAAATCAGCTTAAACACTTTGAGAAGGTCAACTTTGCCTTTTACAGCACCCAATTCTGAGTTACAGGCTGAAAGTTATGGTGAAAACAAGGTGTTGCGGACACTGTTACTGCAGGTCAAAGTTACAATCAGGTAAACCACAAAGGTGAAAAGTTTTCTTGACTTCTCCAACATTCTAAAATACCAATGGGGAGTTAAGAACCACTTGCATGTGGAGGGGTCGGCTCAAGATTCTTCCAGAGACACAACAAACAGGATGGGGACACTCTGCAGGAGTCACTGGAGGTACATCATGGTGGGGCCCACATACATTATCAACCCTTATGGAGCCTCCACGACTTAAAAGGCTATTTTTAATGAAAAAATAAGTCCCTTATTTTCATAATTGAAGGAATGGTCAAAAGGGAACCTAACTATGGTTAATTACCTACCCTAGTCAAGTTTAACCTAACCCAAGGTCTTGTACAGCTATAAAAAGGCCCTTTGGCAAGCACAAAAATACATACACCTACTCCATTGCTGCAAATAAGCTCCTCTAAGGTTAGGGAAGACCTATTCTCTCTCTCCTCTTGTCTCCCTATCCATTTCCTAAGCTCGCTATCATAAGCGGCACCATAGAGAGAGCATCAATATGCTATTGCTACCATTCTCTTGCAAACATTTCTCTTACCATACTCATCCCTAAATAAGGATTGTAGATTCTATATGAGAGCAAGGATATCAAGTTCAATGATCTATCTCATGGTTTGATCAACAAATTGTTGCAATTGGGGTGTCGTCGTCACACTTTTGCTCTAAACGCATGTAAAATTGGTAAGCATATCTTGGCAGCTTCTCATATTTTGTGCTCATTGGGTTGCTTGTTTGTTGAGAAAGTTTTTTGTGCTCCACGGTGTCTATTTGCTTGGATTCTCTCCTTATGTTGTGTGTAAGTAAGTCTTGGGGCTGCATAGATGGAGAAGAGCTCTCTATGCATGCCGCCTTATGTGTGTAAGTAGTCTCTTCTTTTGGAAAAGGAAAGGAGTTGTCAAGTATTTGTGCATTATAGTGTTTTGAGTTTTGAGGTTTTGTGCTTTATTTTCTTAGAAGTATATGAGCACTAATATGGTGAAGGTAAATCTTTGCATGTGAGTTTGTGCAGTGTTCAAAGGGATTGCTTAAGGAGTGTGTGTTGAATGGTTGAAGGGCATTTTGTGTTGAAGCAAATAAGGAAGGTGTGAGTGTGTGTGTGTGTGTATGTGTGTGTGTGTGTTGTATATGGTTTGTTTTGGTTTCCTTCTTTCTCCATAAAAGAGGGTGGTGCCCCTAAGAAATATGCGTGTGTAGGGTCTCACGGAGTGGTTGTCTAGTGGGATTCTTGAGTTGAGCCCCATCTCAAGAAATCCGGTCTCATAAAAGTGGTGCCCCCACTGAGGAACTTTCCTAATTGCTTTCTATTCTCCTCATGAACAATAGAGTTTCACCATATGCTTTTCATTTTTCACAACGCATCAAAATTAACATTTGTGTAGATCGCAATTTTTTTTTACCAACAACGCATTGTTTTTATGTTTGGAGCAGAAAGACTTGGTGAAATCTTGGCATCTCCAAATCCCATCATTCTTCCATTCATTAATTATGATGATTCATTTGATGTCCATGTTTTTATTTTGTTTTGAGGCAGGGACAAGAGGCGCTTAGATAGGGATCCACTCAAAGGAAACTTTCTTCAAGAGAAAGAAAAAGGAGAACACATTGTCACATGAACCAACCTGGAGCTGCTTCTCCTTTTACACCCATAGCTCGTCAATATGTGCACATCATAATTGCTACAAAATTTAGATTTCAAGCAACCATTAGGAGAATTTTTGGACCCACTCACCTTAATGAAATTAATGCCTCAATCAACCCTTTTATTTTTCCTATGATAAATTATGAACTAACACTTGATGTATATATTTTCATTTTGATGTGATCACTCATCGTAGTCAAAACTTTGTGGTACACAAGCCTCCTTGTATTGTAAAAATGTCAAGCACTTTTCCTACCTTTCATTCTAAAAATGGTAAGGATGCACAAGAATTTCTGGATAATTTGGAGATGGCACACCTCATCTCTGGGAGAGATCAAGAAGAGGTAAAGCTGCGTGCTTTTCCACTCGTTCTCAAAGGGGAGGCTAAGGCATGGTACGAGGCCTTGCAACCTCAAAACAAAACCAATTGGGAGAGGCTACGTGCAATTTTTCTTGCCAAATTTGGGCAAGGAGATACTCCAGAGGGTCTTTGGAAGTGTCTACTTCAACATAAACAGGTATTCCTTGAAGACTACCCATCTCATGAGGCCGTTTTCCTTAACGTATGGGATAGATGGGAGGCTACCTTACAAAACCAAGGTGGTGCACCAAACTTTCTAAAGAAAGATAGTTCATGGCTGGCTTGTATCCAATTTTGAAGACCAAGGTAGAGTTAAAATTCCCATCAACATTTGAGGAAGCACGTGAGGTGGCCATGGTCAAATTCAAGAAGTTAAATTTTCAAGCACATAGAACAAGGGACCTAAATGAAGTCATTGAGAGGGATTCTTCACCAAGCATGGGAGCACAAGTTAGGGGCTCTCTTGCCCAAACTTCACAAATAGGGGAAGGATCACAACAAGAGATCTTGCAAAGATTAACTCAACAACTAGAGAGTCTCACGTTGAATCTAGTGCAGGGCCTACCCCAACAACGACAACCAAGAGAAGGGAATCGCAATCAACGACGTCAAGCACAAGAGTTGAGATGCTGGAATTGCAACGAAGTTGGTCATGGCATGTATAATTGCCCTCACCCTCGAAGGCTTCCTAGGGACATATACCCTCCTAGACCCCCTCCGCTCATGGTGCAACAAGAGCATGCTCAAGCCCGGCAAATTCTTCGTCGACCACCACCACCTCCAGTGGAAAACATCCCTCGTGTCCCACCAGTGGAGGAAGAGAGAGGAGTAAACGTCATAAGGCTGGAAGAGGAGATAGAGGTGAGCCCTGTACATTTTGATGTTACGCCAGCAGAAAAGCGCACAAGAGCACACAACAAGGATGAAGACACAAGGAATGAAGAGTCAGAACCTGCAAGGAAGGAGAGGAAGAAAAAGTCAAAGAAGGAGGAAGGAGGCAAGAAGCAGAGGTCAAAGAGAAGGGATATCGGCATCAACGATTTTCCATTAGGAAAGAATATGGAACCCTACAACATCTTAAAAGATCTGCAAACTCAAAAGCCCAATATTTCTTGGCCTCAACTCCTACATCTATCACCCAAGGCGAGAAAGCACTGGTCCAAACTTGTAAGCACAAGACTCCCAAGAAAGAAAGAAAAGGTGGCAGTAAAGGCATTGACTTCAAATCCACAACAAGATGTGGAACCTATTGTAGATGCTTATGTAAGGGGTAGGAAGGTATCCAATGTGTATGTTGATGGTGGAGCACAAATGTGTGTGATCACGGAAAGAGCCATGAATAGACTAGGGCTTGAAATCACTAAATCCTCTAATTGTCAAGCTAGGCTAGCCAACAATGCAAGTGTGAAGTTCCTAGGGATCATCGAGAATGTAAAAGTTTCTGTATGTAATATAGATGCACGTGTGGACATGTATGTTATGCCAGCCAAGGGGGAGGGCTATCCCATCATCCTAGGGAGGCCTTGGCTCATTGCTGTGAATGCAGACAAAAAATCGGGACGAGGACAATTGATTCTCAAAAAGGGGCAACATGTAGTATACGATTGGCATGAAGGAAAGCAGCTCGACATCAACTATGAGACCACGGCTGATGAAGAAAGTGAAGAGAGTTTTGGCTCAAGCGACGAGGAAAGTTCAACCACTACATCCAATAGCGAAGAAGGATCATGTTTGGAGGTAATGGGAATCATCTTCAACACATCAAAAACTCCATCAATAGAGGTTGACCCAACAAAGGAGCAAACAAAGGATGACAAAGGTTACCACAAGCACTTTGAAGACTTTGAGAGGATGCTTGCAAAAGATCTTACCCCTGAGGAGAAGCGGTCCTACATCGATATGCTCAAGAGGTATCCCAATTTGTTTATCACTGATTACTCACAAATTAGAGGTGTGGATGTTATAGAGCATGGCATCGAATTAAAACCAGGTACTAAACCTGTAGCTCAAAAGCTAAGGCGCCTAGGAAAAATACAACAAGAGGCACTTTTGACAGAGGTTAACCGACTCCTCAAAGCTGGTTTCATTTACCCTGTGTCTAACTCTGAGTGGGTGTCCCCAATTGTAGTAACCCCTAAAAAGAACGGAAAATGGAGGGTCTGTGTTGACTACAAACCGCTCAATGCTGCAACAAAGAGGGATCATTTTCCTCTTCCTTTCCAAGATGAAATCTTAAACGAAGTAGCCGGCTATGAATGTTACACAGTGTGTGATGGGTATTCAGGGTATTTTCAAATCAGAATAGCAGAAGAAGATCAATTAAAAACCACTTTCATCACACCTTGGGGTTTCTTTGCCTATAGAGTGATGCCATTTGGGCTCACAAATGCTCCTAGTACCTTTATAAGGTTTACAACTCTTGTCTTTCAGCCCTTCTTTGGAATGTCAATTAGGGTTTTTATGGATGACTTCTGTATCTATAGTAGCCAAAGACTTCATTGCCAAAAAGTTGAGGAGGGGCTTAGGAGGCTTCATCAATTTGGGGGACAGCTTAATCCTGAGAAGTGTCACATTACAGAGTCACAAGTGGTATTGCTAGGTCATGTGGTTTCTTTGCAAGGAATTCAAGTGGATCCATCAAAAGTAAATGCTCTCTTGTCACTACAACCACCAACGAAAACCAAGGAGCTCATGACTTTCAACCACAAATTAGTAAGGTACATGTCTCGTTTCATTCACCTTCTAGCGGAAGCAATTGCACCTTTGCACAAGCTAGCAAACAAACCCACATTTGAATGGAGAGAGGAACACGAATTATGCTTTACTGAAGTAAAGGGTATTCTCAACTCTCTTCCAACAAATTCGTGTGATTTTTTCATTTCCATTGCAACGCAAAGGTGCACATAATTGTTAGTACTAATATGCAATTTTAACGAGTAATTCGTAGAATTTTGGGCCGTCTTAGGCTGTCCGAGATAAACGCTTCAGTAAATCCTTTTATTTTTCCTCTTATTAGGTTTGGATGTCTATATTTCTGTTTTGTTTTATGCATTAGGTCATGCATAGACCATGGATAATGGCCAAAGAATAGAGGTTTTCCCCTTCCATTTCACTCCACACATTAGAATAAACGTTGCAATTAGTAGAAAGATCCATTTTCAACAACGTATGGTGTTCATGTTTGGTGCCTAAAGAGTAGGCGAAATTCTCGCATCACCAAACCCTGTCATTGTGTCTCTTGTTGATTATCATAGATCATTTGATGTGCATAGTTGTAGAAGAGGTTGCAATTTAGATAACATTATTGTGTAAATCTATTTGAGAAAAAGAAATGTGCGTCACTTTGAAATCAATTCAATGGAAATCTAACGCCAAATTTCTAAATATCCTCTTTTTTTTGGAGATCCAGAGAGGATGCAAATTTATTTTTAGCGAATTTCAAGATGTCTTGTCGTATTAAGAGGATAGTTTTAAATAAAGAACGTGTAGAAATGTTTGAGGTGGTCCTTAGGAAAGATGCTAGCACTTGGTTTGACTCTTTGCCTGAGGAATTTAAGGGGAATTACGTGGAAGTTTTGAATTGTTTCAAGAGATACTTCTTTGATCCGCAAAACAATCAGAAACTATGGCAAGACATTATTTCTCATAAGCAAAAAGATTTAGATTATGACTACTTGTACACGCAAGAGTTTCTACGTATTTGGACTCTATGGATACAAAATGTTGCTAACACTAGTAATGGTGCAGAGTTTCTAAAGAAGGAGAGGTTCATAGCTAGACTCTTTCCTGATCTTAAGGTAAAGGTGGAGACGGATGCACTTGCCACCTATGATGCCACTGAAATTAGAGCTTCCAAGAAGTATAGGAAATTCAAGTGCCTAAGGAGAGAGTTTCCAGTAGAAGGTCTCAGACCCAAAGGTAAGTCACAAGCATCGACATCTAGGGAGCTTCTTGAGGTAACGGTAGAAGTGATTGAGACGATGAATGAATCTTTAAGCAGCCCGTCAATTCACCTTGCACAAGCTCTAGGTCCAAAGGGACAACAAAGAAAGCCGAGGAGAGAGATCCACGGCCTAGGAGAGTCTGGACATGGGAGGTATAATAGACTCTATTTTTGGTCCCCTGTTCACGGCTACTATAGTCTTTGACTTTGCCGGTTTAAGGTTTGCAAGCTCAAAACTATAATTTTACTGTTTTTTATCTTATTTATGTTTAAACTGTTCCTTTTTTTAGGACAACATACCCTTTAGAAACACAACCCGCATGAGTACTAAACACAACCCTGAGAATCATGCAAAGATTCTCAAACATATTAAGCTATACCTTAAGGACCATAAACCAAAGAATGTTTGGGTAGTTAGAACTAGACCCTTCCTTTCTAGGAAAGCCAAAGATTGTATTACTTATCACGGTAAGAAAACGTTAACCTCGCCACACTTTTTTGAAATATTGCAGACACTTGCTCTCTCACAAGGATTGGAATTGACCTTGGAGTCCCTCTCACTGGCCACATCTCTTGTACTCAGATGTATTAGTAGCTTGGATGATTCTCAAATAATATATGACTCAGCTCTTACCTCTGACAAGAAATTGGCTATCTTACATATGCTGTCTTTTAATGATTGGGTCAAAATTTTGGCTACTCTAGATAAGGACTCCATGGAAGGGGTGAATTTATTTACTCAATACATAGCCCAAATTCCCTTACTGTCTTCACAGTACCAATAAGAGCTCGCCCTATTCTCTTCCTCAGGTGTTGATTTGTCTAAATTTCCAAGGAAGTTGTGCGGTCTCAATCCCTCTTTTGTCTATACATCGGCTACTCCAACTAGTGGTATCTTTTGTAGGGATAGTAAAGCCCTTGAAGCAGTTAAAGAATTTCAGAGCTATCTTTGTTCCCTCAATGACTCTAACCTCCTAGAGATGGTGCCTAAGATCTCTAATGTTTTTCATGTCTTACCTCTTAGACAAATTGAAATTGAATCCCTTGGGTTTGACCATTAGCTTTGGGTCCTGCCCAACAAAGCATTCTTAGCACCCATTTTAAGGGAAGCTTGGGTATACCTTGCCAGCCTCCCTGCCTATAATGTGGAGGACTGCAGACTCAATATTTTTAGAGGAGGACAATTTTTGGACAAAGGGGATCTCATCAAAGCACCCGTCAACCTCAATCTCATTGACCACTCCAAATGTCCCTCCAATACCGGCCTCTACATTCATACTAAAGGAAACATGGAATTTGCTAAAAGTAACCTGGATTTCTACATTGAGTCCATCTGGAATTTCTTTTGACCTTATGTAAAATGTGCCTGCATATTTCTTGACCCTAAAGCCTCTTCTGAATCCAGCATCATGTGGTTTGATCATACCATTTGGTTTATTCTCAACCATCTCAATCTACTCTTCTCAGAAAAACCTGTGGATTTTCACCTCTCTCTCTCTCTCTCATTTGCTCTTGGTTGGGTGGACAAGCTAAGAAAATTGTAATTACACAGATTTCCTTTAACATCTTTCGTGGTCTTATGCTGGATATCCTGAAGGAGTTAAAATCTGATGAACCTGTGATTTACCTAACTACTTATGCTAACTATAAAGGTGTTAAGATCATCACTAGTTTACTTAAACCATGTATTGATGAGGATGGCTCCCCTGCTCTTAAAAGACCCAACTCTTAGGCTACCTCCAACTCCTTCACTTCCTTTTGAACACCTAGCTCATCCTCTAACCGGGGAAAAGCTTGTAGCTACACTAGGAGTAGAGGCAGGATTCGCCCCATTAGGAATTTCCTTGAAATGTAATCCTTGGTGATATTGCAGGTTAGTACAAGCCCTTGCAGAAGAAGAACACTCGAAAAGGTGGATCCAAACAAAGGTTATATCTACATACACCGTCTCTTTCACAATGTACTTCTTGATTGGATTCAACCAAAAAAAAAAATTTGTGAGTGCTTTGAACTACTTTTTGGCAATTACAGATTACTTGATAATATACTCATAGGATGGAAGTATCAACAATCCGTGAAAAATTTGGTTTACAGTAATGATTTTCTTTGGCATGATCTTTTTCCCGAATGTACATGCTATCGATTTGCTACCTTTTGCAGGAACTTCGAGGCATATGGAAAACATGTTTGTACCTATGATCTTAGCATTATTGAGAATATTAAAGTATGTAGAATCTTGGCCAATGAGCTCTATCATATACCTAACTTTCCCAAAAACCCCTACCTTGCTCTATCAGCTATACTAAGCTACCTCACTAACTTTATCAGTGCTCTCCAGCTAGAGATGATAGTCCTACTGGACTCAAGGAGAGTTGTGAAGGAATGCTTCCTTCAAAAAATATCACAAATTCCTAGAAAATGGTATCCTCAAATGAATCGTGGCTTACATCACAACTAGCTTTTGATTTTCAAAATATTTCTAATAAATGGTTTGTTGTTGGGCTTGACAAAAGCTCTAACTACCCCACACTTATTTGCAAATACCTTGCTTGGAAGGTTGCCCGCGATCGAGTATCTATAAAGAATTTTGTAGTATTAACTCTTCACTATAAACACTAACCGATAACATCTCAAAATGCTTAGGGAATCTAGGCCACCTTGTACATAACACTAAGCTACCAGTATTATTTCCCACCTATAAGATTCATAAGCATAAGTTCAGATGGATATCTGATGCTTCCAATGGTATCTTTATTGATATCACCAAGGATATCACGCTTTGCCTTGACCTTATACTAGCCAAATTTGAGCTTATTTGTGCCACTAAACAAAAAATCTCCCATGACTTTCTTCATATATAGTACAACCCCTTTTGCCTTACGAGAAACTCTACAAAAGTCTGGCTTAACCTTCCACAGTAAATCTTTCACATTTTGATTGCCGACATTACACAATGCTACAGAAACATTCCCCTTGATGGGGATCTTGGCCTTAAGACCATGGCCTTAAGACCATTCTTGCCAAGGTGATTAAAATGGCTTTCTCCAATGCTAGAAAGAAGAAACTTTTTTACATCTCTCTTTCAAAAAAACCCAAGTGGATAAAAAATCACTCCTTACACTTCAATGAAGATAAGCTTTGCTTCTACATCACGTGGCTGCTTAGTAAGTGTACTATAGTTTTCGGCGGTCTATGATTCAAACAATGCCTAGGCATCCCCATGGGGTTGTCTTGTTCTCCACTTATGTGTAATATTTACCTTGGTTTCTTTGAATACGATTGGTTTCTCAAAGCCATGGAATCTTGCAAAAATAATCTTTCACAATTCAGACATACCTATAGATATATGGATGACTTACTAAGTGTCAATAATAAGGCCTTCCTCAAAGAAATTTGTCTGATTCACCCTCACTGCCTTAAAATTGAACCTACATCTTTACATGGGATCATTACACCCAATGGGGCTTTTTGCACATCAGTCCAATTCCTTAACCTTTCTATCTCTCTTCATGTTCCATCTGACGGTGGATATGACCTAAGATTTTTTTTAAAAGAGATCTCTTGAAACTACCACTTGTGGAGTTCATAAAAAAGAATAGCAATAGGCCTCACAAGGATGATATTAGCTCATGTATCAGCGTGCTACACTTAATTTTCTATTCTTCCTCTGATTATTTCCTTGCTGGGAGGATGTTAATTTACTAATCAGAAAGTATTTCCTTAACGAGTTTAATTGAAACCACGTCTGTGACATAATTACACAATCTCTCACCCAGAATAATTGGCGTGGGCTACACTTTAACCAGGATAATCTCATTTCTCTAATAAGGTAGTAGGCCCATACACAATGGTCCTACTACCGACCCATTGTGTATGGCGCCTGGGTTAGGGCGGGTACACATGCACGTGCGCACACACACATTGTGGTACTTAGTTATAGTTTCAGGCCTCATTTTAAAACTTCACCTCCTCACCATGGGACTAGGCCCGTATCTATTACGTGCAAGTAGGTTTTTACTTAAGTGGTTTACTACCCTACTACCATTTACTTGCCGTAAAGGCACAGTGGCTCTCTCTCTGCAACCGTAGGCAGCCTCACTGTCGTGTAATGCAGTGCGCTCACTCATGGCGATTATACTCATGGCTACGATCTGGCGCGCCGACTCCCTCCTTCCTCTATATAAAGAGGTGAGGGAACTTCTCTGGCCCTCATTTAGCTTTGTTTGGTTGTTGCCATGCCTAGAGAAATTTGCGTTGTGTTTTGACATTGGAGCATGGAGCTCACCACTTCTAGCACACAGGTCTGCTTCCTTGGCCATTTGTTTTTCGTTGGACATAATTACACAATCTCTCACCCAGCATAACTGGCATGGGCTACACTTTAACCAGGATAATCTCATTTCTCTAATAAGGTAGTAGGCCCATACACAATGGGCCTACTACCGACCAATTGTGTATGGCGCCTGGGTTAGGGCGGGTACACATGCACGTGCGCACACACACATTGTGGTACTTAGTTATAGTTTCAGGCCTCATTTTAAAACTTCACCTCCTCACCATGGGACTAGGCCCGTATCTATTACCTGCAAGTAGGTTTTTACTTAAGTGGTTTACTACCCTACTACCATTTACTTGCCGTAAAGGCACAGTGGCTCTCTCTCTGCAACCGTAGGCGGCCTCACTGTCGTGTAATGGAGTGAGCTCACTCATGGCGATTATACTCATGGCTACGATCTGGCGGGCCGACTCCCTCCTTCCTCTATATAAAGAGGTGAGGGAACTTCTCTGGCCCTCATTTAGTTTTGTTTGGTTGTTGCCATGCCTAGAGAAATTTGTGTTGTGTTTTGACATTGAAGCATGGAGCTCACCACTTCTAGCACACAGGTCTGCTTCTTTGGCCATTTGTTTTTCGTTGCAGGTTTTCTATAAAATGAAAAAGGGGAGCATTATATTAAAGTTACTACTGTTGAGGGTGGTTTTTTTAAGCATGTTGCTCTTGATCTAATACTGGGTTGTGATACTCCTTGATGAGAAGCATGTATGGCTAATCATGTCATGACATGGTGACTACGGTAAGTTGTGGGCACTGCTAATGATATAATTGTTTACTGATTCCCTAATAAATGAGGTTGTTCTGGCTTTTTTCGATGGGGACTGTTAAAAGGGCGTCAATGTTAGAGGGTACGCCGCGACGGACGATGGAGCACAGCGAGAACACAGACCAACAAACTGTCAATCCGAGGACGTAGCTGACCCGACTAGGACATGGAGGCCTCTCTTGCTTGTCAACCCTGAGCTAGACACGAACAACACTCTACAGTCACTAATCTTACCACAACACTACCATAAAGGAAAGAAACAGACAAGGCATCCTACGAAACACTACAAGCTCGAAACAGTCTCAAATCATATCAGAATGACTCAAAATCGGAGGGCAAGACTCACAAGGACATATCCTATACGGCCAAACACCTAAACCCTGAAAACCATAACTGTAAGATCTCTAATCGCTGTCGCGATAGACTCAAAATAGCAATTTCCAAAGTGTCTGAAATTGATCTACAAAGACATCAACACGAAGAGCTTCTCGCCCTGATTCTAACGACTACTCGATCATTCAGAACGGATGTCGTTTGAGGTACTTATGACCAAATATAGCTCGTAGCAGGTAGGCTCACGATGTGGTCCTCGGCTTGCATTGCTTGCGCCGACGCGGAGAGTTCCTCGATGCTAACATGCACGCTCCTACTCTTATATCTGCAATGTGATTAGTGTGCGCAACGGTGTGTGTGCGTGAATCTCACTACTGTGTGCTGCAGAACCCACGACTGTATATTAATTGAGATAACGTAATGTGTCCTTTACAAATGCTTAGGTTTTAGCTTATATACAAAGCCTTCAAACCTAATGTCCGGTCAGATGACCTGAATTGTCCCTAGGCTTCTACAGAGCTTAATTACAAGAAACTGAGTTGGCTTTACTCATTGCACAAGCATTTGTGGCCAAAATACAAGTGCCGATTTAAAATATGAGGTTCCCGTAAACATTACAAAAGTGACCGTAATGGCTCAAAATAATAATAACGGGATATTCGATGACGTCCATGAACTCGTATCTTCATGTTGCAGCATCCATCTTCATCTTCATTACTTCATCACCATCTTCATGTGGAATCTTTACAGAATCTTTGAGGAATCTTTAATGGAATCTTTATGGGAACGTTGTTGAAAGGGCGTCCTTTCAACACTCTCCCCCTCCAAATTCTTGTTGTCCCCGACAAGACCCTATGTCTTGGCTAGCCTTGACGAGTTCTTGATGTCTTGGTGTTGGTTGAATTTGTTGTGGCAGCCTCTTCTGCAATTGGTTGCTTTGCGTGATGTTAAAGCTGCCTTGAAGTTGTACCTGTAGTGTATCTGAAGCCTGGAACTCTCCCCCTCCAATTGGTTGTTGTATCTTGAATTGCATGAGGTTGTATGGACTTGTTGGTGTAGCAGTTCGTTGTCATTGTAGCTCTAGTATTTGCTTTTCCTGTGGTTGTTATCTCGCAGTTGTACCTGTAAGTTGACTTGAAGCTTTGTCAAGCTGTTTTTTGGCCTCTCCCTATTGACTTGTCAGTAGATTTGCAATTAGTAGTGTGGGGATATCATGGTTCTTCTTGTTTTTGTTGTTATAAAAAATAAAAGAGTAAAAGTAAAATGTAGCGTATATACAAAATGAAGGTCTTAGATACCTGGATAAGACTAAAGGGAAAAACCCAGTGGGAAAAAATGTCTTTAGTCATAATTAAATGCGAGTCTATATGTACTTAGGTTCTGATGTTATAGAGTTATGCTAATTTAAAGTACATATGGCCATATGGCTACTAGTATGGGCTTGATATACATGGATAAGTGTTAGTAGCTTGAAGTCAGAGTCATTGTTGTTGAGCAAAGATTCATAAAACCTGTTTCCGCTTGGTCATGTCATTTGTTTGTGTAAGTGTATGGGTGGAATAAAAAAGAGTGCCTAATACATATGTCCAATGATGGGACATCTATATGCGTGCACAGAGTTATGCATGTTGAACAAGATGCGGTGCGAGAGAAGAGTATTGATGGGTTCTTCATGGAGTTAGTGTAGCGAGCAAAACATATAGCATGAGTGCTTCAAAAGATTTCACTACTCACAAGAAGGGTTTTCGTTATCGAGGTTTCTCCACGCTTCCTCACTGTGTCAAGTGTGTGAGTGTTTTTTGTTTTGGACTACTCCGCCTTCTCCACCTTATATATTATATGGACTTTGACTCTTATGCTCACCTCTTCCAGCATGAGCGACATGACTTTATGTACGCTCAACTCTCCAGCTTGAGATTATACCTATTAGCTAGACTCATAGACCACAGAAAAATATTAACTTGAAGCTTGGGTCTGATACTTCGCTCATTTAGTGGCTCAGCTGCCCGACTCTAGACTCTTATGCCATGTAAGTTTAATGGTGACTTCGACTTACCTGATCGCGGCCTGAAATCCAATTCCATATGCTTTTGATGTTTAGGCCTTTCTCGTTAGTTTCTGTTTGAGATGCCATGTTGTCCAATACATTGGCATATATCTGCTCTTCATTCCTTGGTAGCAAATTGTGGTCGCTTGATGAGACAGGTATTGATGTTGAAGCAATGGTTGATGAAGTCTTCTTCTTCCAGATAGTTATTTTCTTTTTGTTTTTAAGAGGCTATAAAGGAGTTGTGTATCTTTCTTGTTGTTGAGTCTCAATCGCAGATTTTGGAACCCACATTGTTCTTGGGCCTGCTGTGATGTCCTTTGCCACTTGCCTTGTTTCTTCTTTGACTTGATGGTACCTTGTCTTTAATTTCCAAATATGGTTGTTACTTTCGTAAAAGCCTTGCTCTTGTAGTAATTGACAAGGGATCCATCTATAGGTTGTAGTACTCTTGGGTGTAGCGGGTGGCTGCTCTTCATTTCTTGATGTTTCTTGCTTTTCCTTGGTGATTCCTTGATAAGCTACTACCTTAGGTAACCAGATTTGAAAGTTACCCTCATAGAATCCTTGTGCTTCGAGTAACTCGACTGGAATGAATCTTTGGACTTTCTTGGAGGTGATCTTCCCTTGACTTTGATGGGTAGTCTAGTAGAATTCTGATTTCATTACCCAAACTTGTCGTATGGTTTGTCCTTTCTCTTGGTTGAGTATGTGATTGACGTTGATGACTTTGTTGATTCCTGACTGAGTGGTTGGCATGGGATGGATATCGCCAGGCTGTTATCTTGGGCTTGTTGACCCAAACATCTGAATTTCCTTTCTTGTAGCCTTGTGCAATAATTGACTGGCCCTATGTGATCCATCCTGTTACCTTTGCTTGTTGAGGTTGTTCCTGTGATTGTATCCAAATTGGATCATTAACTTTAATCTGTTCCTTGGATACTAGCACTTGGTTGACCTGTTTTGACTTCCTTTGGAGACTTTCGGGCGATGGAAACTTCGGTTGATAGACTTTTTGCTTGGATTTCCATTGTTTTGTTGATGGTTTGGCTTTTGATGTAGAGGCTTTGTCTTGCACTTGCATTGGCTAGGCTAGAGACTGTGGGCTTACTTTAGCTTTTCCTTTTTCAATAGCCAAGAATCTTTGAACTGTGGTAGGCTTGACCTCTGTTTCCACTTGATAGCTTGTCGTGATGACCATTGTTGAAGATTCTAGCTCGTCTTCAAAGACTTGTGCCCATGGCTTGGACAAAATTAAGTGTGTTCCCATTTTTCGAGAATCTACCACCAAGAATTTTTCTTTGACATTCTGTGAGTGTAGTTGGAGAGTAGCTTCTGCAATTCCCATACTTATAACATCCACTTCAGGTGAGAGATTTACCTTTATCTGAATATCATAAATCTTTGGCTTACCTAGAAGTAACCACATGCCATATGACATGACATTAGTCATGGAATTGGTATCAACTTCTGCCATAAAGTTCATCTTGACTCCGTCTTGTGCACTTAGCAAAAAGTTGATCTTCTTTGGTACTAGATTGCCTGTGTTCTCTTGAGTGACTTGAGCAATCTTTGGCCTGGACTCCTTGTCGTCTTCTTCTTCATTGTTCACACTTGTGAGTTCATCTATGTGTTCTAGCTCCTGCTTGACCACCATTTCCTCTGATATGTCTTTTGGAGAAACAAAATCAGCATTTGGTTCCTGTAGAGTCATAGGCTCTTCTACCTCGACTTTAGCTGTTGAAATGTCACCAATAGTGTTTGAACTTCCTGTCACTTGCTGCACCTCTTCTTTGATTGATTCCAAGTCTTCATATTGTTTGTTTGTAGGCGCTGGACCTGAAGTATCTTCTTTGGATCTTAGCCCTTCTTCCTGCAACTTTGCTTTGTTGACTTGTAGCTCCTCCTTTGTACTATGCATTCGAGTTGGACAGTTTATAATCAAGTGTGTTATCGCACACTGACCGCAAAGAGCACCTATTTCTATATGACCAGTATTCGGGCTAGGTATCTAGTTTTGTGTTATCCCCATAGCTGATAACCCTGTTTCAAACTCATACTCAGATTCATCATCTGTCTCACCCATAACCCTTAGCATGTAGTAGGGGACTATGTCATACCCATTCTCATCGCAAATATTTGTTGGTGTGGTCTCATTAACACAGACATCTAAAGTAGCCAATATCTCAGTCCACTCTAGCGGTTCTAACGCCTCTTCTGGAAAAGGTTCTCTTATGTAAGAATCATCTCCAAAGACCCTCTGTAAGGCATTCTCATTTCTCCCAAAGTCACTACACTCCGATGCTCCGCACATCCAGATTTCTTTATTTTTGCCCATCCACGGATGGTCTATTTATCCACTTTGTGTTGCAGAATCAAAATCTTCCACGGGTGTTCTAGTTACATCTTGGTAACCATGATTTTTCATATTTACACGTGTTGTGGTTTCATCATGTCTCAAGTATAGATAATCATAACCCCAATCTTGTACGATCTTGAGTTGCCTCATGAATGGTCTTCCAAGGATGATTTCATAGTTATTTTTCTTGCCAAAGTCAACTATGGAAAAAGTATGCACATACTCTATACCACAAGAAGACACCACTATCGCTTCTAGCAATCCCATGGGTCTTTCCACATGCCGATCAGCTAACTGTAATTTTATTTTGGTTGTTCTAAAGGCGGGCCTACCCCATTTCTCCCATATTCGTTTTGTTGCTATGGCAATTCCTGCTCCGCTGTCAAGTATAGCTTTCGTTTCAATCCCATTGTATTCGACAGGTAAAGTGGAATTACCATCTTCTCCTTCACAGTAGTCTCCTACATTGTTCAGAGGTACCGGTCTCACATTTGATCTAGGCTTCTTGATCTCATCTAGCTCTTTTTCCAGGAACCTTAACGGGCTTTTGATCCCAATTTTTTCCAATCATTTTCCTATATCTGTCCACATACTTGGCCTGATTTTCAAAAGTTCTGCCAACGTAATTGTGCACTTCACTGGTGTGGATAGCAAGTCAGTAAAATTTTTTGTTTCCAAATCTTTTGTCCCTCCTAGCCTCTGTGATGGAACTCTCACAATCTCAGACTTTGCCTCAAAATCTCCCATGTACTGTGGCAAAGTTCTTAACGATGCAGGTCTACTGTCTTCGGAGGCTTCGATCCTATGTCACCATGATATGACCTCGCATAAACACTCATTTGTGGTCTATCTAATGTGATTTCAGGAAATGGTTCTGTTCTAGCATGCTCTTCTCTTTTTTGGGCATCTCGAACAGCCTTCCATAACTCCTCTGGCCACTGCTCCTCAACTATAGGAACATAGGGTGGGAAATCCCTCATTGATTCATCTGTTGTATTTTCGACTACCCTTGAGTCTTGCGACCTTGGCAATGGTTCTTCCCTATGATCCACCTCTTCTCTAGGCAATTCATCTACTTTAATGCTCTCATCTTTGTGCACTAGGGTGACTATCCTATCCTTCAATTCTGGTGGAGGTGGTTCTAGCAATGCTTGAGCAGTTTCAATGAGCTGCTTACACATTTCTAGCCTCTGCTTCTCTAGTTTAGGATAAGGATAAGTCATACATCTTCGTTCTAAGGTCTGTCTATTTGCCAATCTAGCCTCATAAGCCTATAAAATCGCTTCTAAAGGCTCATTCACTTTGTCCACTAAGACAGATCCTCCTGAACTAGCACTCTTGGGTGCTTCAACTGGTTTAAGGGTTTCAACTTCCCTTTGCTGTGTTTGTTGCTCTTGAGTTGTTTCCAACTCAGCTGTAACAGCCTTTTCTTCTCCTTTTTCCCTTTCTAGTCTCGCTTTCATTCTAGTCCTTCTTGCTCGTCTAGAGTTTCTACGGTTTTTAGAACTCTTACTAGTCTCTCCATCTGTAGGCTTCTGCTCTTGCACTTTTGCTTGTGCTCTTGTGACAACGTTTACTGGAGCAACTTGTTTACTTTCATATTCTTGTTGTTTAAGCACCTGGTCTTTTGCAATTGTTACTTTCTCTGTTGTTGTTGTCGTCTCTCCTTTTGTTGCGGCTTGTTCTCTCTCTGTTTTGCTTGTAGAAGGAAAGGTAACATGTGGTTGCATTTTACCTTTCTTTCTTGGATTCTTAGGACAATCCAAAATCATATGTGTGATTTCACACTCATTACAATATACATTTATCATGATATCATGGTGTGGACAATCCTTAATCAACTGATCACTACTACCACATCTGTCACATGGACGTATTGGTTGTTGTGTCAATACTTGATATTTACCTTGAAGTGGCCTCTGATCTACCACATTTCTTTCTATTTGAAGCTCATGAATCACATATGCATTTCTAGCAGCTATGGGTCTTTCACTTAAGAACACTTGTTCCGCTAAAGGATGATATATAGGAGGTTCAGACATAACATGCTCAAACCCTGGTGGAGTCTTAGGTCTATAGTCAGGACAATGTTGCGTCGGCTCATCCCCTCCACATGTCATGCACCTACGTCGTTGAGGAACTCCATAGGCTGGTACTCTGTCAGAGTGGTTGATGAGTTGCATCACATTCTCTATGATTTGCTCCTCAAAATTTACTTGGTTTTGTCCTAGATTCCCTCTTTGATCCTCAAGATCAGCAGTTTTCTTTTTCTCACTCGCATCATTCATCTTCTTCTGAACATCTTCATAGAATTTGCAATTGTCAACTAGGTCAACTGCCGCTTTGGTCACCTCTTCCAAGGTTTGGTATCTTTTCATGTATAGGTCCTTTTGGAGATTCTCATTCCTAAGCCCTCTAATGAAGCATAGGATCTAACGTTCAGGTGTGGGTAACTCTTGGGTAGGACATCTAGCAACATATTGCTTGAAACGCAGTATTGCATGTCACAATGTTTCTGTTTTGCCTTGTTTAAATTCTTGAATCTTAGGAAGGGTGTTATGTTTTATGCCCCTCTTGGTGAATTCTTGAACAAATTCATCCAACATTTTCTCAATGGTTGTGAACTCTCTCCAGTTCAATAGTTCAAACCATGCTTGTGCATTGTCCTCCAATGTAAGTCCAAAACCCTCATATTGCGTGTGGAAGTCCTCTACTCGTTCTGCTCGTAGGACTTGCTTGAAAGCCGAGACATGGGCGTATGGGTCTCCTATGCCATTGTACTTTCTATTTACCCATTTTCTTAGCTGAGATGGTCTTATACTTTGGGGTGCAAAGTATGGAACCATACTCCTCTCTGGTATTGTTTCATCTCTCGTTATCGCTCTAGGAGGAAATCCAGGCGGTGGTCCCCTCTTTGGAATTCTCTTAGAAGTTCGTGTGTTTTGTGGATGTATCTGAGGTCCGTCATTGACCAAATATCCACTCATCTCTAATTTTGTTCGCGGATTTGTGCTTTCTACAGATCTATATTCTCGTCCATACTTGTCAACAAATAAAGATGTCCATTGTCGGTCGACCTCGTATATATAGACATATAAGAGCTTGTATTCTGTCAGCTCATCTGGGTAAGGCTCTAAGAAACTGTAAAGGTTAAATTGATTTCCATTAATATACCTATATAGTCCTTCACTTTCATGGTTATACGTCCAAACTCTCTCCACAAAATTGGTCTTTATGTACTGTAGGTTTGGAAGATCTATTTTGGGCGAGTGCTCATCTATCCCTACAATCCATGTGCTTGTATAAGCTGAGTCTAATGTAGACATGACTTCTAGGCTTAATAGATCTAACTTTCTGTAGTAATACCTCTCTCAGTGTGTTCAAGTGTTTCGGTAAGGGAAAATCCAAAACTATGTCCAAAACCGTCAGCGTTTTCTCACAATTCTCTCAAATTGTCGGTTTTAGACACCCCTGACTTCCGGATGCTGTAAGATCAATTTACTCCTGACAACCATTCTCTCCAATTGTCGGTTTTAGACACCCCTCACAACCATTTTGGTCAATTTACTCTAAGATTTGTAGTGCTGCTCTCAAGCCACGTTTTGATAAAAAAAGTTTTGGAATCGGAGTCCGTATGTGAAAGTTATGACCAAAACAGTGAGATGTAATTTGGAAAGTTGCTCTATCTGATGTTTTTGCAAGTGGTCAATTTGAGCCCAAAACTGGTGTGTGCACTCCTTAGGCAATGATAAACCCAGTGGTATACTTGGTTTCAAAAATTTTCTCAAATTTTTTTCCTCAGTTGTCTATCGCGATAGACTCACCAAGTACCCCTTGTAGATGTCCAAATGCACTCAAACTTTGTGTACAGGGTATAATGGGCCTTCTGAACCCAAATATGAAGTCAAATTTGAATTTTGATTTTTCTACAGTGAATTCTTGAGTCTATCGCGATAGACTCACCAGAGTGTTACTGGGATACAGTTTTTCAACTGTTTTCATAGATTTGAGTTCTCCCTTCTCTTGAGATACTACTCACCAAGTTTCAACTAATTTGGAATACTTTTCCTTTGTAACTTGCATCAAACAACGGTCTCTTTTCTGATCTTATGAAGCAATCCACTTAGATGCACTTCCAATGCTCCAAATTTACTCAAATTTTAACCATAGGCTCACAACAACATGTAGAACAAGGCCCTGAGGTCAATTTTCAAAATTTTCAAATTTTGTGAAAAAACCCAGTCTATTGCGATAGACTCGGCAGATTCTTCAGTTTTGAAAATTTTCCAGATTTCTCTTTACCACTGTGTTCCCTATGCTCTGTACACCTTGCTCACCAATTTTCACTTGTTTTGGACTTTTTCTTAGGCTCTAACTCCAACTCTAGAATTCTTAGTCTATCTGATCACTAGAAAATAGACCTAGGATGACTTCCCAATGTCCAAAATCCACCCAATTTTGGGTGTAACCTCCTGAGAGGCTAAACAAGCTATGCTCCAGAGGGTTTTGAAAATTTTTTACACTCAAAAAAAGAAAATTCCCACTTAGATGCACAAGGAATGATGCAAATGCTTTGAAATTTCACATACAAGCTCTAGAGCATATGCAAAACAAGGTCTTGAGGTCAAACTTTTTGTTTTTTGAAAATTGCAGATTTAGTTTTACATTTTTTTTTTTTGGGTTTCTTAGAATTTTTTTTTTTTTTGAATTGGACCAAATTAGTTTTTTCCCCCTACCTTAAGGTCTCCAATGCAAAA
This sequence comes from Adiantum capillus-veneris, assembly GCF_014529385.1. Classification (NCBI taxonomy): domain Eukaryota; kingdom Viridiplantae; phylum Streptophyta; class Polypodiopsida; order Polypodiales; family Pteridaceae; genus Adiantum; species Adiantum capillus-veneris. Next base: position 60,006,253 of record NC_140960.1, read on the forward strand.
ACAAGCATTCAAATCGGCTTTCAAACGACCATTTTAGAGCACTTTTACCATAATTAGCACAATTTCGCCTTTTGTGTTTTCAAGCACATTTTCATGTCAAAATTGCTCTAGATCAACATCAGATGTCCTACACTACCTAAAGTCCTACTTTGGATGGTTGAATGGTTGTTTTTGCTTTCTGGCAAGCAAACAGCCTCCTACTTACCTTTTGCGTTTTTCTTTGCGTTTTTTTTTTCTTTTTCAAGTTCTTCACAACCATAAGTCACAACCAAACACACAAACCATAAAACCTAATCTAAACACACAACAAAATAATATAACCATACCTTAACCTCATGGTGGACTACCTCGGCGAGACGCAGACTCCCTGGCTATCCCTCAGTCAAGAGATCCGCTCTCTGACTTCCCACTAAGAAGGCAAATGGTGACAACACTCTAGAAAACTCTAGAGAAACCCTATACTGTCAAACACAAGTGATGCGGTCTATGCTAGTTTAGGCGCTTCGTCCCCGGCAACGGCGCCAATGTTAGCGGGTACGCCGCGATGGACGATGGAGCACAGCGAGAACACAGACCAACAAACTGTCAATCCTAGGACGTAGCTGACCCGACTAGGACATGGAGGCAATCTCTAGGTTATCAACCGTGAGCTAGACACGAACAACACTCTACAGTCACTAATCCTACCACAACACTACCATAAAGCAAAGAAATAGACAACGCATCCTACGAAACACTACAAGCTTGAAACAGTCTCAAATCATATCAGAATGACTCGAAATCGGAGGGCAAGACTCACAAGGACATATCCTATATGGCCAAACATCTAAACCCTGAAAACCATAACTGTAAGATCTCTAATCGCTGTCACGATAGACTCAAAACAACAATTTCCAAAGTGTCCGAAATTGATCTACAAAGACATCAACACGAAGAGCTTCTCCCCCTGATTCTAACGACTACTCAATCATTCAGAACGGATGTCGTTTGAGGTACTTACGACCAAATATAGCTCGTAGCATGCGGGCTCGTGATGTGGTCCTCGGCTTGCATTGCTTGCGTCGACGCGGAGAGCTCCTCGATGCTAACACACTCCTACTCTCATATCTGCAATGTGATTAGTGTGCGCGACCGTGTATGTGCGTGAAGCTCACTACTGTGTGTTGCAAAACCCATGACTGTATATTAATTGAGATAACGTAATGTGTCCTTTACAAATGCTTAGGTTTCAGCTTAAATACAAAACCTTCAAACCTAATGTCCGGCCAGATGACCTGAATTGTCCCTAGGCTTCTACAGAGCTTAATTACAAGAAACTGAGTTGGCTTTACTGATTACACAAGCATCTACGGCCAAAATACAAGTGCCGATTTAAAATATGAGGTTCCCGTAAACATTACAAAGGTGGCCGTAATGGCTCAAAATAATAATAACGGGATATTCGATGATGTCCATGAACTCGTATCTTCATGTTGCAACATCCATCTTCATCTTCATTACTTCATCACCATCTTCATGTGGAATCTTTACAAAATCTTTGAGGAATCTTTAATGGAATCTTTATGGAAACGTTGTTTAAAGGGCGTCCTTTCAACAGGAGCTCCTTTCTGCTACTCTGCTGAAACTGACTTTACTTGGTTAAGGGATACTGAGCATACCAGAATGACATAAATAGGTGTCAGCATACTGCATATATTAACCAAAATTGTCGCTTTTTTTACTCCTGGTCGTAAAAACTATCTTTTTCTCTCACTAGAGTCAATGGAGATACCATTATTCCTCATCAAAACACTTTGATATTTTCTTAGTACTGTTGTTCTTTTCATTGATTATTGTCAGCATTCTCACTGGCGGATATAGCTCCTTTTTGTAATGATTTGGGTATTGAATTGTTATTAAGCACTTAAGCATGGTATATTGTTTGGAAAAAGCCCACCGCTTAGGGTTGCTATGTGAAAGTAATGGGGTGAACTTGCTTGCTGGATATTTTTTTGGGGGGAGCTTGCCCCGATTGCTTATAATTACGCTACTGGTTCAGTACCTAGAATTTTTGCATGAGATGTTACAATGACTAGGTGAATGTGGTTTTTGGCTTTTGGTAAATGGGTGCTTGGCCTTGCTGCATATGGTTATTACATGGGGTTGTGTGGCCCAATTACTTAAATGTATTGGGTATAGTACTGTTCTTCTTGTTAAGGTATCACTGTAATTTGCTTACATCCACTAATGGTAGATAAAATTGGAAACCTAAAGCGCTCCTTACAATTTTTGGGTTGGACTAGAGATCTGCTAATGGCTCAGTGCCACTTGATTTGCTAGAGAGACACATAAGGTAAGTAATATACAAATTGGGGGATGATTTGAGACCATGCACCATGATGGGCTTAAACTATATCAGATCTAAAACTAAAACGAGCCTGATGCTTATAAATGGAATTTTCTTAAAAACGTTTTTAAAAAAAAATCATATGATGGAGCTTTCATTAATCTTGAAAGATAACTTATAAACTAATAAGAATATTAATGGATGATTCAAACACTTGGATTAGAAGGGGTGATGGACTTCTAATCAAAATGAGATTCTTTTGCTAGAGACTTTGGGTTTTGTAAATGTATCATTGTATGTACAGAGACTCACAGAAAACGTGGGCATCATAAGCACGTAGGTGTGTGGAATGAAAGTGCTAGTAAAAACATAGTACAAAGTGTTATACGTGAAGCCTTTCTAGAATTCGAAGGGTGGAAATGTCATGTGAGTGCCCATAGGGTCTGGGAAACTATCTGCCAATATATCTTAAAGGAAGATAAAACTCCCATAATATGGGAAGAAGAATCTCTTGAAAAGGTAAGGGAAAGAGCTAGCTACAAACAAAAAAGTTATTACAATTTTGTATCCCCCAGATCCAAAACAATAAAAATGGGAAAGAAAATAGGGAAAACAAAAAAATCCAAGCAACCAATGCCGAAGTAATCAAGCGGCTTTCTTTAAAAAACTCATGGGATGAGGTTTTAAAAGATGAGATACTAGGGCCTCGGTGTGTAACCAATTACTATAATATGCATCGGCTTTTTAGGGATTTGCAACTTTTCAAACTTCAAAAAAGTATTGACCACTACCTAGCAAGCCCAATAATTAATGTAGTATTTCCTTTTATTCGTGCTTCTTATGTTAATCAAACCTATATTGTGTACTTTTTTTTCATTGCGCTCATTAGTTGTTTTCTTGGCGTAGACTTCTATATATTAAATAGATTTGACTATATACTAGAAAAACTTAGGGAATTAGACTTTTTGACACCTTTTACGACAGAGTTTGGCTTTCAAATTCAAACATGGGATTTTGATTTTCTTAAAACTAAACCACCTGCGTTAAACACAGATCAACACCCAAGTATAGCATCTGACATCAATCTTGATTCTAGTCTTTGTGTTTTTCTATTATTCTCATTATATGCTCTACTCCCTATTCTTTTGAGTTAAGAAAGAATTAAAAACCGACAACGCTTAACATACAAGCTCTTGTGGATTCAATGCCCGGTTATGTATAAGTTACCTCTAGCTAAAGACCCTATTCATTGAAAATCTGTTGAATTAGCGGAACTACCTGTAAATTTGAGCAAAAAAAGAAAGGACAATATCGGATTCGATTAAAATTAGCAAGGACGTGGTAGCATATTCTTAATATCTCTCAAATGAATTACTTTTAATCCTTTCTCTTTTTATATCAAGGTGTGCACGGTATTTAGTATACAGTCTCACTAGAAAAAAGGCAAAGATAAGGACGATGGATCTAGCAAGAGTAGGTTACATGCAACACAAGGTATAATCGATTTATTGAATGCACTAAAACAAGAGTATAGTAGCTGTCATGTTCATGTTCCTTATGTTAGTGTGAAAGGTGTAGTGAGTGTTGGTCAACACAATTTTGGCCAATTCGGCCTAATTGCACATGTTACTTACAACTTGTGTGATCATATGCTTAATCCTGGTATCGGCAAATTCTTTTATGGGACTCTCTTGCAAAGTGCTTCTCTCTTGAAGTCTTGAATTTGAGTGACAATGGGCTAACACGATACTTTCCTGAAGCTATTATAAGTTAATTCCTTTCCGAGCTAAGCCCTATTGTAGCCGTAGGCTCGCCATTGGGATCATCTTGTTTTTTTTTGTTGCCATGAATTATACAAGCTGCCATTTTCCATGTACTCATAGGTTGTGCCATGAAGCTACTTATACAAGCTGCCATTTTCCATGTACTCATAGATGAGCAACCTTTCATTGTCTGTCTGAGAATAACCCCACAAAGAGACAAGGTTAGGGTGCTTTATTTTACCTATTGTTTTTATCTTTTCCTGGAAATCTCTTTGCTCACCCTTCTCATCAATCTTATGGATGAGCTTCTTAACCGCTACCACAATTTGATCGTCTAAGGTGGCCTTGTAGACTATGCTAAAGCCTTCACTGCCTATCCTGGCCTCTTCACAGAAGCCCTTGGTGGCCTCCTCGAGCTCTTTGTAGGATATCTTGCGAAGACTTGTACCTTTGCATAAGGCGACATTGATGCTAAGTGACTTTTCTAGATTTATTCTTGCTAAATATGATATGTGGGATATGCTGCTTGAGGAAGTATAAGTGATCCGTAGCTTGTCCATGGAATTATCATGCATTAGCTCTTTCATGTGCTTCTATGTTTCAATCATACGGAATGAACACTTAAGACCTGCAACAAGGAGTAATGCTGCACACACATCAACAATAAATATTGTAATCTTGGATATGAATCGCCAATGGTGGCTGAAGGACAAGCTGTCCATGGAGGTATGGGAACTGTTTGATGGAGGAGATGCTGCCTAACATGGTGGGAGAGGTGTGCCACACAAATAAGGATTGTTGGCGAAGCTGGAAGCTGGAAAGATAGAGAGCTTGCCAGAGTTGGAAATCCGGATAGGTTTTTGTTTGACAAATCAAGCTAATTTATGATCTCGAGCCTTGACATCCCAGAGGGGATAGGGCCTTGAAGGTGGGTATGGTCTAGGTGGTTTTTGGAGCATTGGACCACGTTGCCTAGGTTGAAAGGGATGGTGCCAGTGAGGTTGTTATGTAATAATGAAAGCACCTGGGTGTAGATTAGGCTACCATAGTCCTTTGGAATAGTGTCTGTAAGCTTGTTTTGGCCAACATCAAAGAATGTTAGGCTGCCTTCACTAGATCCTGGAGGGTTAGGGATGTAGTATGGTGCAATGTCTGCATAGAAACTCTAAGGTTGCATCTATGCTCTGGAAGTTTGGAATTTTTCTTAGCCTTAAGGGGTGAACTCTTCTCATGGTAAGCACTGAACCCAAGCCATACTCTGTGCATAGATCTCTGTGCATAGATCTCCGTACAATTACTTAAAATACCCGAATCACAAACCAGTGTTGAGCAATCCTTTAATCACCTTCCTGGCTTGCTCGGTCAGTTTGCAGGGGATGATGCCCTCTAGCTCATTGCTGCTAAGATCCAACCACACCAGATACCTCCAGTTTCCAAGTGAGGGTGGAATTGTGCCTGATAACGATTTGTTTCCAAGGTGAAAAAAATTGATTCTTGGCATAGGACCCAGCTCTGGAAGAATGTAACTTGTGAGACGGTTGTTTGAAATAGTTAGCCACTCTAGGCTGCTGCAGTTTGAGAGGGTGGGCGGGATGGTGCCGGACAAGGGCCTAGATGCAAGTTATTGATTCGCCAACAAAAAAACACTAAAGGAATGCTGCATGTGATGTAAAGAGGTTGCTTGTGAGGAGAGCGAGCTACTCTAAGCTACAGTTTTCCATGATCGGTAGAATTGTGTCGTGCCGTTGAAAAGGTGAGAACCAGCAACCACAGTTGGCTTGTCACTGAGCAGATGTCAGGTCTTCTCCCTCAATGAAATGAGATTGGCCGATTCCTTCCTATAGGTAAGGCAAGATGGGCAGTGGCTTTTCCGTTCACAAAATTATGATATGTAATGTGACAAGGTTAAACCATCCAAGGGAACTGTCCCAGACAATTCATTATTTGCAACCAGCAACTTCTTGAGAGAAGGACCACAAAAGAAGGGAAGGATGCTTTCTTTGGTATGGGATAAGAAGTAAGTTTATTTTAGTCTAACATGAGAGAAGAGAGCAGCTCCCTTCTGTCCAAATTAACATGATAAGATATCAATGAAAGAGCTCCCTTGAGTCCAAGTTAGCATGAAAAGACAACATCAATGAAAGAGCTCCCTTTAGTCCAAATGAGCATAATAATGCATCAATGAAAGAGCTCCCTTCAGTCCGAAGTAACATGATAAGACATTAGGAGGTTCCTTCAGTCCAAAGAAAAGTAGCTCCCAAACCAAAGGAAATCTTTCTTGCCAGCTTCCTTCAGTCCAAAGGATACTAAATAGCTTAGCTCCCTTCCATTTAAGGTGAGGTGGTTTCCTAGCCTAGGGTAGTTCTCTTGAGTCCAAGGAGAAAGAGTTCCCTTTAGTACAAATTTTATTTTAGTTCAAAGATCTCTTCAATCCAAAGAAAATATAATGAAATATTTTCCTTACCACAACAAGCTTTCGGTGTTGCATAACCACCTCACCGGCACCATCTAGCTCGTTGTGCCACTGAGATCAACCCACGATAGATACCTGTAGTTCCCAAGTGTAGGTAGTATTGTGCCCGACAATGAATTTTTGTTGAGATGCAAAAAATTGATTCTTGGCATAAGCCCCAACTCCGGCGGAATGTAACTTGTGAGACGGTTGTTTGAATTTGAAACAGTTACCCACGTTAGGTTGCTGCAGTCTGAGAGGGTGGGCGGAATGGTGCCGTTGATAAGGTTGAGGTTGAGCACCAGTAGCCATAATTTCCTTGTTGCGCCACAGATGTCAACAGGGATTTCTTGTTCAATAAAGTTTTCCTACATAACCATCTCTCATGTTAGGAATAGCCGGAGCAGTGTCGGGAAGGTGCAAGTCATAAAGTTGCAACTGACATCTGTTGCTGTAAGGATGCTACAACTCTCTAAGGGCACCACCCTAGACAAATCATTGTCTGCTAATAGCAATCTGCAGAGCGAAGGACCACAGATCTTGCCAGGAATACTTCTTGTGAAGGCATTTGCACTAAGGTCAAGTACCCTTAACCTACTGGAGTTGGGGAGGAGAGGCCCTCTAAACTTTTTGACTCTCAATACACTTATGCAGAGCCAGAAATTGGGATTATCTTGTTTCTTCTTGTTGCCGAAAGATCTAGCTTTTTAAGCTGGTGTAAAGAATCCCCAAAATCAGGTAGTATTGCACCTGTGAGATTGGTTTTGGAGACAGAAAGCACCTCTAGGCTTACTAGCTGGTTGAAGATGGTGGGAATATTTCCAATGAAGGAGTTCAACAAGATTTTGACATGGTGCAAGCTTTGACAGGAGCTAAGGGATGTGGAAATTGGGCCTGTTATAAAAATTTTAGAGAGATCTAACAGAGTCAGGTCTGAGCAACTACCAGCTATGGTAGTTGTGAGATTCAAGGTAGATAATAAGAAGGCTTTAAGAGGTATTTCTTTAGTTCCTTGATTAAAGGAAATTTTAAGATGTTTAAGTGTCTTTCATTGGCCGATACCCATCGGGGGGCTGCCTGGAAGGCTGTTGTTTGAAACATTAAGCCATGAAAGAAAGGGTGCCGCAATGGAGGAGAGAGCACCAGAGAAGTTGTTGTGCAAAAGCCTTGTCAAGAACGCAATCAAACCATTCCCTTGCTCAAGATTACAAATCTACTCCATGTCGTACTGTTAAGTATGGAGCCCGATTTACCCTTGTAATTTTCAGTGGTAAAAGCGCAAATTTGTAAGCCCCCCATTATGAGGAGAAGCCATCGTGCGTGAAGGAAAATCACTCACCGGAAACCAAAATTTTCACGGACAAGAAGCAGGGGCAACTTTAAAGGCCTCGGGGGCGGAGGCCCCCAAGACTTTTTTTCGCCGGAATATTCTTTTTCGCCGGAATATTATGGCCGGACGGCGGCCGGAAAGTGGTCGGAAAACAACCGGTCGGTTGGCCGGTGGCCGGTAGTCAATGGCCGATGGCCGGTGGCCGGTGGTCGGAAGTCAATGGCCGGTGGCCGGTGGCCGAATTCAAAAGCGGACTTGTCTTCTCAAGGGCGGCCACACATGGGCGGATTGGAGGGTCCGATTTGGACTTATTCCCACAAGGGCGGCTACACATGGCTGTCTCTCATAAGAGAGGGCAGCCCTTTTGGCCTATAAAAGGAGGTCATTTCTACACACATTTCATAGTGTGAAGTTGATGCAACAAGGTGAGTGTGAGGTGGTGAGAGTGAAGCAAGGCGGGAGCTCCATTAAGGGTATAATCCCTTTGTAAATTACTTCTTGTTTTGAAGTACTAAAGCCATTGAGTGGCTACTTTCCCGTGGACGTAGCCCACATTGGGTGAACCACGTATATCGTGTGTACTCTCTCTCTCTCTCTCTACTCTATAATCTCGTGTATGTAAATCTGTCTTTCTTAATTAAGTAATCTACTCAATTATCTATTTAGCTACGTCTTATTTCCTAACAACTGGTATCAGAGCAAGGTTTGCTCGTAGCTAAATTATCTCAAGGAAAGGATTCCTTGAATTGAGTGGGAGTTATGGCGGAGGAAGGGAAGCTCAAGATTGAGAAGTTCAATGGAAAAAACTACCAACATTGGAAGATGCAGATTGAAGACTATCTCTACCAGAAGGACCTCTATTTGCCACTAGGCGGTCTTGTGAAGAAGCCCGCAACAATGGCAGATGAAGCATGGATTGTCCTTGATCGAAAGGCACTGGGAACAATCCGGTTAAGCTTGGCGTCAACGGTGGCCTTCAATGTTTCGGAGATGAAGACCACGGAGGACTTGATGAAGTCACTTGACGACTTCTACGAGAAACCATCGGCATCCAATAAGGTATTTCTTATGAAGCGCTTGTTCAATCTAAAGATGTCAGAGAATGGTTCAGTTGCAGAACACCTAAATGACTTTAACACAAACATAAGTCAACTTCGATCAGTGAAAATCAATTTCGATGACGAAGTACGAGCTCTCCTTATACTATCATCTCTACCGGATAGTTGGGACAGCCTTGTGATGGCTGTAAGTAATTCTATCTCTGGCACAAATACTCTTAAGTTTGATGATGTTGTGGGTGTTCTCCTAAGCGAGGAAATGCGAAGGAGAAGCACAGGAGAATCATCAAGTGCTGCACTATCAGTGGAAACAAGAGGAAGGCCTAAGGAGAGGTTCAAAAACCAAAAGGGTCGTGATCGCTCAAGGCGGAGCAAGTCACGCACAAAGTCAGTTCTTGAATGTTGGAACTGCGGCAAGAAAGGCCACGTCAAGAAGGATTGCTGGTCCAAGAAGAAGAAGGAGACAGAGTCTCAAGACAACAAGCCAACATCGGAGGCCAATGTGGCAGGTAAAGTAGAGCAAGATGCTCTAATTCTCTCATTAGACAATGTGTCTAATTCCTGGATAGTAGATTCCGGGGCTTCATTCCATGCGACACCACACAAGCAACATTTCCAAGACTACACTAAAGGTAATTTTGGGTATGTATACTTGGGAGATGATGAAGCTTGTGAGATTGTCGGCAAGGGTACAGTTTCTGTCAAAACTACTAACGGAAATGAATGGAAGCTTAAAGATGTTAGGCATGTTCCTTCTCTTCGCAAAAATTTGATCTCTACAGGACAATTGGACGATGAAGGTCACAACATTGCATTCGGAAACAAACGGTAGAAGATCTCAAAGGGATCTTTGGTGGTTGCTAAGGGTGAAAAAGTCGGTACACTTTACTTGTGTACTGTTAGCACGCAACCTTCAGCTTGTGCAGCAACTACAGAAGTTGACAGTGTGGTGTGGCACTACCGACTTGGGCATATGAGTGCCAAAGGAATGCAAATCCTTCAAACAAAGAAGCTTCTACCAGGTTTGAAAGAAGTGGACTTAGAGTTCTGTGAAGATTGTGTTTATGGTAAACAAAAGAGGGTAAAATTTCAAAAATCAGGAAATGAAAGAAAGAATAAAAAACTTGAGTTGGTTCATTCTGATGTTTGGGGTCCTGCAAGTACACCATCACTTGGTGGCTCATTGTACTATGTAACATTCATAGACGATGCGACTAGAAAAACATGGGTTTATGTCATGAAGAATAAATCCGATGTATTTTCCATATTTCAAAGGTGGAAAGCCTTTGTGGAGAATGAAACAGGTACCAAGGTTAAATGCCTCAGATCCGACAATGGAGGCGAATATTGCAGCCAAGCTTTTGAAAGCTTTTGTGCTAGCAATGGCATTCGGAGGCAAAGGACAACCCCAAGGACACCTCAACAAAATGGGATTTCGGAAAGGATGAACAGAACAATCATGGAACGAGCACGAAGCATGCGGCTACATGCAGGCCTACCGCTTGAACTTTGGGCAGAAGCTGTAAGTACGTCTGTGTACTTAATCAATCGGTCACCCTCAACGGCATTGGATGGGGGAGTTCCAGAAGAGGCATGGATAGGTAAACCGGTGAATTATGCATTTCTCAAAGTGTTTGGGTGTGAGGCTTTCATGCACATAGATAGAAGCCTAAGATCAAAGTTAGATGCAAAGTCCAAAAAGTGTTTCTTCATTGGCTATGGAGAAGGAGACTTTGGGTATCGCCTATGGAATCCTGAAGATGGTAAAATCTTAAGGAGTAGGGATGTAATTTTTAACGAACAAAATATGTACAAAGATTACTTGGAAAGAAAACAAACAAAAGAAACAGGTGATGAGTACATGGAGCTTGAGGACAGTGAAGACTCAAGGACTGCAAACGGTGACAATGTGCAACAACGTCAACCAAATGAGGAGCCTCAACCTATTCCCCGAAGATCTACAAGAGCAAGTAGACCTCCAGAAAGGTTTGTTCCTTCCTTCAACCATCTCTTGATCTCAGATTCTGGAGAGCCGGAATCATATGAAGAAGCTATGCAACATGAATCCAAAGAAGAATGGACGAAGAGCATGCAAGTGGAGATGGACTCACTACATCACAACCAAACATGGGAGTTGGTTGAGTTGCCTAAAGGTAAGCGGGCACTTCAAAACAAATGGGTGTACAAGATAAAGGAAGAAGAAGGTGGGAAGAAAAGGTACAAGTCTAGGCTTGTGGTAAAAGGTTTTTCTCAAAAGAAAGGTATTGACTTCAATGAAATATTTTCTCCTGTTGTAAAAATGAACTCAATTAGGCTTGTCTTAAGCCTTGTGGCTGCTCAATATAACCAAAGAAAAGAAGCCTGCACCCCACGTGATTTCAACGATACGTTCTTTGAGTCTAGAACAAGTACTTCAAGTGAAATATCTTAAGTGGATGAAAGGTGTTGTTACTTCGAGCAAAGTATCTATAGTGGATGAAGTTATTGGTGAAGACGCAGGTGCTTCAGGTAAAGTAACTTTAGTAGAGGAAGATGCGGGTGCTTTAAGTAAATTTGTAGTAGCTTGAGTAGATGACGGATTCATTTTATTTTCTTTTCACCCTTCTAAATCCCATCACCCACTATCCCTTTCACGGTAACCACAAGTCCTGCGAGAAAAATGCAACCTTAAACCTTACCATGCCTTCTTTTCTTGTTAGGTGGTCTTGGTCAAGGGCAAGCCACCGTCTGGCCATCTAGCTTATCTGAGTTAAGCTTATCGTGCTTATCCGAGTCAGGCTTATCTGAGTTGAGCTTATCGGGGTTAGGGAAGCCGGAGGTCATATAGTATATGAGGGGTTACGAGAGCTATCATTCAATAGTTTGTCGGTCGCTCCCGATGACCATGTTGGCTACCTGTTTGTAATTAGCTCTGAAAACACCAACCACCCTGAAGCTGTGCACTTTGCCTTTGCCTGTGCATTTGGGAGTCTGGTAGTACCGGTGAGAGCGGATTTTTTGAGATGGGGTTCAACTCAAGACTCCCACTAGACAACCACTCCGTGAGACCCTACACACGCATATTTCTTAGGGGCACCACCCTCTTTTATGGAGAAATAAGGAAACCAAAACAAACCATATACAACACACACACACACACACACTCACACCTTCCTTAGGTGCTTCAAGACAAAATGCCCTTCAACCATTCAACACACACTCCTTAAGCAATCCCTTTGAACACTGCACAAACTCACATGCAAAGATTTACCTTAACCATATTAGTGCTCATATACTTCTAAGAAAAGCAAGCACAAAACCTCAAAACTCAAAACACCATAATGCACAAATACTTGACAACTCCTTTCCTTTCCCAAAAGAAGAGACTACTTACACACATAAGGCGGCATGCATAGAGAGCTCTTCTCCATCTATGCAGCCCCAAGAATTACTTACACACAACATAACGAGAGAAGCCAAGCAAATAGACACCATGGTGCACAAAAAACTTTCTCAACAAACAAGCAACCCAATGAGCACAAAATATGAGAAGCTACCAAGATATGCTTACCAATTTTACATGCGTTTAGAGCAAAAGTGTGACGACGACACCCCAATTGCAACAATTTGTTGATCAAACCATGAGATAGATCATTGAACTTGATATCCTTGCTCTCATATAGAATCTACAATCCTTATTTAGGGATGAGTATGGTAAGAGAAATGTTTGCAAGAGAATGGTAGCAATAGCATATTGATGCTCTCTCTATGGTGCCGCTTATGATAGCGAGCTTAGGAAATGGATAGGGAGACAAGAGGAGAGAGATATTAGGGCTTCCCTAACCTTAGAGGAGCTTATTTGCAGCAATGGAGTAGGTGTATGTATTTTTGTGCTTTCCAAAGGGCCTTTTTATAGCTGTACAAGACCTTGGGTTAGGTTAAACTTGACTAGGGTAGGTAATTAACCATAGTTAGGTTCCCTTTTGACCATTCCTTCAATTATGAAAATAAGGGACTTATTTTTTCATTAAAAATAGCCTTTTAAGTCGTGGAGGCTCCATAAGGGTTGATAATGTATGTGGGCCCCACCATGATGTCCCTCCAGTGGCTCCTGCAGAGTGTCCCCATCTTGTTTGTTGTGTCTCTGGAAGCATCTTGAGCCGACCCCTCCACATGCAAGTGGTTTTTAGCTCCCCATTGTTATTTTAGCATGTTGGAGAAGTCAAGAAAACTTTTCACCTTTGTGGTTTACCTGATTGTAACTTTGACCTGCAGTAACAGTGTTCGCAGCACCTTGTTTTCACCATAACTTTCACCCTGTAACTCAGAATTGGTTGTTGTAAAAGGAAAAGTTGACCTTCTCAAAGTGTTTAAGCTGATTTTTGAGTGTTCCTCAAGTATACCCACGAGCTAAGGTGTTTAAGATACATCCAAAACACTTTTTGAACCAAGTCTCCTTGTAGGGGGCCCTTTAGCATGCATCCAAGGTGTAGCATGCTTTTTTCAAAAGAGAATCCACCTTAAACAAATGAGGTAGGCTCCAATAAAGTTTGATTTATTGGGGATATACATTATATTTAAGATTTTTTGACCAACACAAGTAAATGATCCAAGAGTTGGGTCACATAGTGGTGGGGAAGGGAAGGCCTACAAGGTTAACCCTACCCTTGAGAGAAGATGGGTAAGATAAGTGCCCATAAATTATTTATTTACAAATTATGGGATGTAGATAGCTATTTAAATTCATAAAGGTAATTAGTTAAAAGAATATGCAGTAAAAAAACTAGGAGAGTAGAATTAAGTTTACTATTTACATTTAGCATGAAGAGAGAAATATGATGTAAATGCATAAAGATCTAAGAAGGGTAAGGTGTTTGTATGGAAAAAGGCTATTACAAAAAGAGAGAATGAACACTAGGTTAAAACTTTGATAAAAAATATATACATTTGAGTAGAAATGTAGTGCAAATGCAAGGTTACCATTTAACTCTACTCATATTAGCCCTCCCCCTTCATCTAGGATCATTCATGCTCCTAGATGAAACAAAAGAGTTTTTTCCTTTTTCTTTCCTTTCTTTTTTTTTTTTCTTTTTTTCTTATTTTTCTAAAAAAAGGAGGAGTGATATACAGTCTTTTACTCCATTAGACCTGCTTTTCATTACCTCAATCCCATAAATCGGAGATGGGAGGGTTGCCTTGGGTATGTTGAGATTCCAAGGCTGGTTCTTCTTTGCACATCAAAGCTTGAAAAATAGGTGGAGCATTTGCCAAGCCGAAGGGAGCCATGCCAATTTGGAGCTTAGACGATGTAGGTAGATGACTTCCTATCAACGGATTGATACGTTGAAAGTAGGGCTTTAATCTCCATCCATTGACTTTGGTCTTGTGGAGTTTTCCTGATAAATCTGCTAATCTGTAACTACCATTCCCAAACTTTGTTTTTTTCATGAAAGGTCCCTCCCATCTTTGCAAAAACTTTTCGTCAAGTCGAGTATCAAGTCGGTTATCATAGCGAAGAACCAACATACCTTCCTTCAATCCTTTCCCTTTGAGCTTCTTGTTGATTTTGTCCCTTTGGCTTGTGGCTTGGGCAATGTAATAGTCGTTGGACTCTTCTCTATCAAGCTCAAGTCGCTGAAGATCTAAAATTATTTCCTGCAAAGATTCTTTTGGCCTCTTTGCTCCCCATGAGAGAATGCGTAGGCTTGCAATCTCCACCTCAATAGGAAGGAGTGCCTCCTGTCCATATACCAAATGAAAAGGAGTGAATTGAGTGGATACCTAGAAAGATGTTCTGTATGCCCATAGAGATGCGGTCAAATGAAGATCCCAGTCGTTTGGTCGATTTGCAACCTTCTTAGAAATGATCTTACATATCATTCCATTCACGTTTTCAACCAACCCATTGCACTGAGGGTAGTAAGGTGTAGAATGCAAATGTTTGACTTTTAACTTTGCCAAAAGATTATCTAGGAGCTCTGCTCTAAACCCTGGACCACGATCTGAAAAAATCTCTAATGGTGTGCCGAATCTACTGCATATGTGATTAAAGATAAATTTTGATACCTCCTCGGCTGTAATTCGTGTTGTACTTGCTGCCTCCGCCCATCGTGTCATGTAATCTACTCCCACAATGATGAAGACCTTCCCGGTAGATGTGCGAGGTAAGGGGCCTATTGCATCCACACCCCACTTCTCAAAAGGACCATACGAAATTATTGTAACTCGAGGTTCGTAAGTGAGTCGTCGATCTCCAGCAATCTGACAACCTTTGCATGACTTACACCAATGCAGGACATCACGATGTAGACTTGGCCAAACAAACCCTGCTTGCAAAATCTTCCTGTTTGTAATATCATGAGAAAAATGACCCCCACAGACATCATCATGGCATGAAAAGAGGATTCTCTCTATTTCTTGAACAGAGGGCACCCTTCTTAGCACCAAATCTTTCCCTTTATGATACAGATCATCTCCTATGAGTTGGTAAGGAGTTGCCTTTTTTACCAACCTATGCCTTTGCACTTTATCCAAGTGTTTAGGGCACTCACGAGTTTGGAGGAAAAATATGATGTCCTTCAATTCCTCTTGGCCTTGGTACTTTGGTTCGTAGAGCTTCACACCTCCCACCATGATCTGAAGTTTCTCATTGGCTAGATAATCTGCTTCCTTGTTGAGGGTTCTCACAACATGCTGTACTTGTGTAGCTTCAAAGTTCTTTATCAAAGCCTTCACCTGTCTAAGCCACTCCACTAGAGTAGGGTTCTTGCACTTCCATATCCCTTGGATTTTCCTAATAACTAGTATGGAATCACCTCTTATTATAAGTCTTTCGATGCCAAGTTTTCTACATTCTTCAAGCCCCAACTTTAAGGTGACATACTCAGCCTCATTATTAGAATGAACATTTTCCAAGGTGATACCTTTCTTAACAAGAACTTCCCTTTGTGGACTTAGAATAAGAACCCCCCCTGCTGCCTGATCATGTTGTCGTCGGTAAGCTCCATCAAAGCACAAAATGTGTGCATTGTCCATCTCCTCCTCATTATTTTGTGGTGTAGCTTTGTCTCCTGCCTTTGGTAACTCTTTCCTTTCTCTCACTTTGCATGTGAGAATGTCTGCAATACCTGCCCTTGTGCTATCTTCCACAAGAAAGTTGTATTCGAACTCTTGAAGTTCTAGAACCCATTTGGCTATCCTAGATGAGAGGCTCATGTGTTGCACAACATATGGTGAGAATGACAAATGGTGTAGGTAAGAGATATGATCGAAAATTTCTTACCGCAAACATAATTGTGAATACCACCTTCTCCATATCGGTGTAGCCCTTCTCTGCAGCGGTCATGACTTTGCTTGCAAAGTATACTGGCCTCATGTAGCATGTTTTTGGGTCTTTTTGCATGAGAACTACACCGATGGCCTCCATTCCTACACTTGGCGTGATGTAATATGTATCCTTTGGATTTTGCTGTTGCAAGAGTCACTTTCTAAAAAAACAGGACTAGACAACGTGCAGTTGAACATGCTTTTATTGCTTCTCAAAGAAAGGGTGGTAACAGTAATGCAACCACTTCTTATGGTTCCGCTGCGAGGCAAAAATTTTGTTCCTAATGCTTCTACTAGCAGCAATTCATCTGGAAATTCTGGTGACAAGGACAAAAAGAAGATGCGTTGCCATTATTGTAAAGCTAATGATCACTTGATCAAGTCGTGTCCTAAGTTGAAGGCCAAAGAGGCTAAGAAGAAAGAGGGTGGTTCCACTACAAATGTTGGTTCCACTACAAATGCAGCCATTGTTGAGTCTTCTATGAAAGGAGACTGTAATGCTGATGTTGATGCAGAATGGACTTTTAGCACGGAGTGCACTTACAATCCTGTTGTCCATGATGCATGCTTGTCATTTGTTGCTGCAGATTCACATGTGTGGTATTTCGACGGTGGTGCTACAAATCACATTACCTCACATCGTGAATTGTTTACCTCTCTTGAGTATGTCCCTCATGGGAATTCAGTCACTTGTGCCAACAACGCCTCTTATCCAGTTCACGGATTGTGCTCACTGCTGCTAATGGCAGCTCCTTCACACTTGTTGATGCACTTTATGTACCTGAGATCAAGAAGAATCTCTTGTCTCTATCCGCACTTGCTAGACTTGGACTTGTAGTCAAATTTGTGGATGACAGATGTACATTTCATGATCTCAGTTTTGGTGTGATGAAATTATTGCATCTGGGCTTTTGTGCCGTGGGCTGTATAAGCTCACTTTGTATGACAAGTGTGGAAAAAATTTTGCAAATGCTGTTGCAGATTCAAGGGTTATTTCAAATGCAAAACTTTGGCATGCACGTTTTGGTCATCTGAAATTTGCCAGTTTGCTACGTTTGCAAAAATCTGATATGGTTGCTTCTTTGCCGCCTCTTGAAGCACCTGTCAAACATGTTTGTGAAGGCTATATTCTGGGTAAAATGCAGTGTTCTAAGTTTCCAAAGGATGGTTTAGTTCGGGCCACATTCAGTTTGGAGCTTGTGCATAGTGATGTTTGTGGGCCCATGCAAACTCCGTCCTTGGGCAATTACCTGTACTTCGTGACTTTCGTTGATGATTACTCCACGCATGCGTGGGTATTTCCGCTCAAAGCGAAGTCCGAAGTTTTTATGTGCTTCAAACAATTTTTGGCTATGGCTGAAAATTTCTCAAAATGTACTATGGGCACCCTGCATTCCGATCGAGGGGGGGAGTATATGTCTCATGAATTTAATTCATTTCTGGGTAGTCGTGGGATAAAACACCAATGTACAGTGCCTTATACACCTCAACAAAATGGTGTCGATGAGAGGAAAAACATGTCACTGACGGAAATGGCGCGATGTATGGTCAAAAGTCAAGCTTTGCCGCATTCTTTTTGGCTTGAGGCCATCATGTGTGCCACTTATGTACTTAACATGTGTCCTATGAACGCTTTGCAGCCTATTACTCCATATGAAGCATGGCATGATAGAAAGCCTTCTATTGAGCACATGCGTTGTGAGCGGGATGGAAACACACAGAACGCCTCTATAACGACCCGACACACACTCTTGGGAAGATACACACACACACTATGGGGCACCACTCGGCTTAGACAACACACCTGGCCGAGACAAGGAACACACCGATGGAGTGCGAGGAGAGAGACTATCCACTTGCCCACTCCACACAGAGACACACACACAAAAAAAAAAAAAAAAAAACTCAGCTCAAAAGAGGAGAACTTCTGATAATTAGATACAAATGAGCTTGGGCCAACACCAATGGGGCAAACAGCTCACACAATATGGGTAAAAAGTACCAGATACAATCACAAACTGGAGCAGAAGATTCGCTCATAGGAGAAACTTACACAGCCAAAATAGTAGAGAAAGAGTGAGGAATTTGGCAAAATGGACAGCGCCATCGTGTTCGGAACGGCCCAAAACCCCAGTCTACAATGTCAAAGTGCTCAAATCCGACCTCAGATGAGCAGTTTACGGCCAAAACAGGCTTCAAAATGAGCGAAAACACACCTGCGGCTGTTCCTCCTCTCTTCTCCACGTTTTTTCTGGTCTTCTCTCTATTTTTTCAGTTCCCACACTTAGCGTTATTTGTTGGGCACCCTTGGCCTTTTAGATGACCTCAAACGAACCCCGAACAGGCCAAAAACTGACCTCGCAGTGCATAGTTGTCACCCTGCTACATCCATGCGCACACCTGGCACTCATTTCTTTTCAATAATGCGTCTCGAAACCACGTGAAGTGGCCCCAAAAAGTGGTCCTAATGATGAACTTTCTCCATAACTCTCACAAGAAAACACCACTTTGTGTCCGTATTCATCCACGTGCAAATATTGACCCCGTTCGCCCTCCTGACGCCACTAGATGCCATCTGACGCACCTGCTTACCTCATGTTGTCGGCCCGCAGATAGCTTCCTCAAGAAGTTTTACGCGCTATAAAATCCTCATTATTGTAGGCAAAACATACTAGTACTGGTGATAGTGAAAATCGATGCACTATGTACATGCTATCCTACCTGTACACATGTGGGCCCCACGTAACCACCTGGCTATGGATATTGGGCAATCCTTTATTCGATGCACCATGCATGTGTATGTACATATGCGCAATCCCTTGCTCCATAAAACTCCTGTCATAATTTTCCGATCCCCTAGCCTGCTAGATCATTCATGATCAGCAGCAGCAAAAAGAGATATGAGACTCGCTGCATCACAGGTCTCCTCATCCCTCACCAAAACTCCTTGATCCACATATAGCTCATCTTGCTCGACCATCATGAACCTGGAATGATACAATTTAAGACGCAATCCATTTACCCTTGACTTAGGTAGAAACCCATCCAGGTTATCCAACTGATATGTACCATTCGGGAAACACTCCACTACCTTGAAAGGGCCTTCCCACTTAATTTGAAACTTCTTTTAGAGCACGTTCAATGTGTTTGATGATCCATGCTTCGAACTTTTTTAACAGGCCTTTAATTCTAAAGCACATTTCCTTCAATGAGGTGTTCTTGCTCTTCCACACACCCAGCACTTGCTTCACCACTAACAAGGCATCACCTTTTATGCTCAACCTTCAAACCCCATGCTTCAAACAAATGTGTAATCCAGCTTCCAGACTAGCATATTCAGCCTCATTGTTACTATGAGCATCCAAGTTCAACCCTCTCTTGCATACTAGCTTCCCCTCTGGGTCATAAAGTGCTATACCCCCTGAAGCTGCATCATGGCTCTTTTTGTACGAACCATCAAAGAACAACACATGTGCATTGCTGATCTGTGGCACTTCTTCAACTACCTTTCTCACCAACTCTTCTTTAACAATAAGGGGATTCTCCTTGTAGGTCAACAAATCAACTAGGGTAGCCAATTACCCATTTGACCACATTTGATTAATGTAGCTCAATTACCCATTTCTTGACCACATTTGACATGTTAGTGCCATTAATTAACTGTGGCAAAACGGCATAACTCGTGAAGAAAACAAAACGTCGTGGTAGCAAGTAATTACGAAATCGTCGACAAGCAAATATTACACTGGCCATCACTAGCTCTACTTCCGAGAATTTTCTCTCTGCTACCAGCTTCACACGGCTTGCACAATATACTGGCCTCATATAATGGCTGCCCTTCCCCTTTTGCAATAGCATGGCTCCAATGGCATCCTCCCCTACTGATGGATTTACATAAAACACTTGCTCCCAATCAAGAGCCTGCATGGCTGACAACCCCCCTAACACCTCTTTCACCTCTTGAAACACTTCTTCACAGTTTTCATCCCATTGCAATGGATCATGCTTTGCCACTTGTTGTAATGGATAAAGAATCTGAGAAGACAATGGAATAAACCTTGCCATGTACTTCGCTTTGTGTATAAAGTTTGCCAATTGCTTCGTACTCGTAGGTGATGGAAGAAGAATAATAGACTTAACCTTGTCTGGATCAGCCTCAATGCCATTTTCTGACACCATATGGCCCAATAACTTCACCCTTGGTTGTGCTAGATGACATTTCTTTGGATTTAGTTGTCCTCCACATTCATCATATCGAGCCAATACCATCTGCAGCTTCTCATGGTGTTCAGCCCTACTGCTATAAGCACAGAAGTCATCCATAAAAGCTTTAACACAACTATCAATGAATGATTCCAACACCCAATTTGGTCTCTCTTGATAGAAGGAAGGTCCATTTGACAACCCAAATGGCAATACTTTGTAGCAATAGCAGCCCCATAGCGCCGTAATAAAAGTTGTCTTTGTGCGGTCTTTAAGAGCAATCTTCAATTGAAAATAGCCTGAAAAACCATCACACACACTGTACCTCTCATAACCTGCCACTGCATCCAAGATCTGATCAATGAATGGAAGAGGATATGGGTTCTTCTTAGTGGCTGTATTTAAGGGTTTAAAATCTACACAAATTCTCCACTTCCCATCCTTCTTTGGACTGACTACAACTGGACTCACCCATTTTGTGGTCTCCACAGGGACTATGAACCCTGCCTTCAACAACTTGTCCACCTCTTCTCGCAAGGCTTCCATTTGCTCTTGACCCATCCTTCTTAGCCTTTGCCGCAGTGGCTTAGCACCTTCTTTCAGCTCTATATGCATCTCTTCACCCTTGAACCCTCTGATCTCTTCATATGAAGTAATGAAAAAATCTGGAAAACTAGTCAGCATATGCAAATAAATATCCTTCTCCATAGCTGAGAGGTCTCCACTGATCATTTGTGTCATCAATTCCCGCTTCTTTGACAACTCAACCTTGGTTTGCATCAGCCCTTCAATCACTTCATAAGGCCCTTCACTTTCATCTTCAACCTCATTCGCAAATGCAACTAAACCAAACTCCTGTATTTCTTTGTCCATCAAAAGAAATGCAACATCAGCATCCTCATCACTGCTGGTAGTGCTATCAATGTCCTCATCTATCACCGTGGAAGAGTCTTCATCACTAGACTCATCCTCATCTTCATAAAGCTCCTCTAATAGTTTCCTTGTGTCCATATTATAAAGCTTCTTGGTACCTGTCTTTCCATAGAGGCTAATCGTACCATGTCGCCAATCTTGAACAGCTCCCACTGCACGTAACCATGGTCTGCCCAGTATAATAGGATATGCTCCCAACCCTGCTGGCATCACATGAAAATCAACCACTTCCTTTGGATCATATGCCTCCACTTCTAAGCTCTTTACAACACCCAAGCATTTTACTTTTTGATGGTTTGCCAATCTGATCCGAAAACTTGACACCCCAGCCACTGTGAGACCCATCTTCTCAACGCATGAGTGTGTTATGACGCATATTTGGGCTCCGCCATCCACATAACCTTGTCCCAAATTTTTCCTTTTATGCCACACATCTACTATTGCACAAATGTCTGGTAGCTCATCCATTGCCAACACCTTTACTGAACCTCTCTCTGGCTCTTTCTCCATTGGGTTAACCATCCTCTTCCACTGTCGCTTTAGCTTAGGCACCATCTCTATAAGCTACCCAAAAGTAACATCTGCCTTCCTGCTCGTCAGATCCTCCTTCAAGTCATAGCTTAATTGCCCATCCCCTAGTGAAAAATCTGAAACATGAAACTTTCGACGAGCTCTCCTTTTCCTCTTGGCCTTGACATCCTCGCCTTCATGGCTCTTTACTTTCTTCTTACTAGGACCTGAGGCACTTCTTCCTTCCTTATCCTCTGTGGTACTCTTTCCAATAGGCATCACTAATGTATCCTCTAGCTTTGATGCCTTCTCCAAGGTGACTAAACTTAGCACTTTTGTCTTTCCCTTTCCCTCCTGGGTCAGTCCACTGCTTCCTTCGTCTCCCTTAATTTCGATGCCATAATCATTTGACCTAGTTAGCACCTGTCTTGGCAATGGATACATGTCTCCCCCCATCCTTGGTGGCTTATCACATTGCGGGCTGATGTGACCCAACTCTCCACAATTATAACATGTGGGCGTCTGCCTCCAAAACCTACCATTCCTTTGTCCAACACCATTCCTAGGCCTTTCTTCACCTCGTGGCTGATTTGCAAACCTCCCTCGACCTCGATTATTTCCCACTTGACCTAGCATGTTTAGGCTGAGATTATTCATCAAATCTACCACTTGCCTCATGTCTTGCCTTAGCCCATCATCTTGCACCGATGTAGTGACCACTGCTGGCATAACCTGAGTAGTAACAGGAACCACTGGTTCATGATGAACCGCTAGCATGCGACCTTGTAAAGAGTCCATAGGCTGAAATTCAGACCTCATGGGCAAAGACTCCACCCCTAACTGGCTCATTTTCCTCAACTTCCACTCTTTGTTCCTTGATACCTCTAGTGCATCTTCATATGTCCTAAGCTTCTTTAGCTCCACTCTCCAACATATATTCTCCCAAAGACTAGCTAAGAACCTGTCCTTCTTCATCATGTCAGGCGGGGGTACCTGTGGTGCTAAGGCCTTGCACATTCGCTCCCATGCCAATGAGAACTTACGTATGTACGCATCTACTGGTTCACCTTCCTTTTGCACCAATGCCTGTACTTCTTGCCGCACTTTGTCAGGATCTTCTATCTTCACAAACTCCACTTCCAACCCATGTCGTAGATTGTCCCAACTCAACCTTACAGGTGGATCAGCCACACGCAACTCCTCTTCAAATGCTTTAGACCAAACTCGTGCATCACTCTTCAAACAAATTTGGAGAAAGCGTAACATTTGCATAGGGTCATGAATCTGGTTGCTAATGCAGGCAACCTCCATCTTTTCCAAAAATTCTTCCACATCTTCATCACTTCTTCCATGAAACTCCGGATAAGAGAAAGCCATGGCTACCCAAATTATGATGCTTTGAGAACCCCTTGGAACACACATGCAAGAACCCAAAACTTTTCACTACCCAATCCCCAGAAACTTCAATGGAGCTCAGCTTTAGATAAGGACAAACACATGCACATCAAATGAGTTTTCATAGTTAATCATTGGGATGACAACAGGCAAAGGACATTCTAGCATCTCTCTCAATCTTCTTGGCCCAAACATAAAGACTATGCGCTGCTGGAAAAAGATCTTCCTGGACACATGAACATTAATCTGAATACTTTGAGTTAAATGAAAAGGAGTGAACTGAGGGCCATTTTGATCATCCATTAAAGCCAACCATGAAGCTCTCAAGAAGGCACACCTGACTTATCCTCTGATTTTTGCCCAAATTTCAGCAGCATAACAGCATAAATGGCTCAAAATACCAAAAAACCAGCCATCATAACTTGGTAAAAATTTGGCAGAGTTTCCCCAGAAGTAGAGCAGTGTGAACCCAAAATATAGACTGTCTATGTATGCATAAACTGCCAACAATAGAACCCGAGCATCAATTAGGAATCACTAGTACATAGCCTATGGCAAGGTCACAAAAAGGGTGCTCCAGCTACCTGTATCACCGAAAGGATCTCTACATTTGAGAATCCCCTAGCTCAATAAAAACCTCACGCTATCGACCCTCACACAAAGGCTAATGCAAATCGCGTATAGTCAAGTGTCAGAAATGACTATCTTCCAGACCAAGTCTCAGAAATGGCTAGGACTGCCAAATACAACCAAGTATGGCTCCACAAATGCGTACAATGGCAGTTTCCACAAGTAACGTACAATCCAGCAGACAATGCGCTTAAATAGGCACCAAGTGATGCATACCCACAACAACTGCAAGTGACATCACTGCTAGTATATCACTCTACTCCAGCTACATGTACCTATGTGAATCATCTGTACCTGTACCTGTCCCTGTAACCTGTAACTTGTAACCTGTAGCCCCGAATCTCGAAGCTTGAAGCTCGAAGCAGAAGGTACTCGAAGAAGATCCTCCGTGGGGGCGCCAAAAGAATGTGAGCGGGATGGAAACACACAGAACGCCTCTATAACAACCCGACACACACTCTTGGGAAGATACACACACACACCATGGGGCACCACTCGGCTTACACAACACACCTGGCCGAGACATGGAACACACCGATGGAGTGCGAGGAGAGAGACTATCCACTTGCCCACTCCACACAGAGACACACACAAAAACAAAAATGCTCAAAAGAGAACAAATTCTAATAATTAGATACAAATGAGCTTGGGCCAACACCAATGGGGCAAACAACTCACACAATATGGGTAAAAAGTACCAGATACAATCACAAACTGGAGCAGAAGATTCGCTCATAGGAGAAACTTACACAGCCAAAACAGTAGAGAAAGAGTGAGGAATTTGGCAAAATGGACAGCGCCATCGCGTCCGGAACGGCCCAAAATCCCAGTCTACAATGTCAAAGTGCTCAAATCCGACCTCGGATGAGCAGTTTACGGCCAAAACAGGCTCCAAAATGAGCAAAAACACACCTGCGGCTGTTCCTCCTCTCTTCTCCACGTTTTTTCTGGTCTTCTCTCTATTTTTTCAGTTCCCACACTTAGCTTTATTAGTTGGGCACCCTTGGCCTTTTAGATGACCTCAAACGGACCCCGAACAGGCCAAAAACTGACCTCGCAGTGCATAGTTGCACCCTGCTGCATCCATGCGCACACATGGCACTCATTTCTTTTCAATAATGCGTCTCGTAACCACGTGAAGTGGCCCCAAAAAGTGGTCCTAATGATGACCTTTCTGCATAACTCTCACAAGAAAACACCACTTTGTGTCCGTATTCATCCACGTGCAAATATTGACCCCGTTCGCCCTCTTGATGCCACTAGATGCCATCTGACGCACCTGCTTACCTCATGTCGTCGACGTGCGGATAGCTTCCTCGAGAATTATCACCCGCTATAAACTCCTCATTATTGTAGAAAAAACATACTGGTACTGGTTATAGTAAAAATCGATGCACTATGTACATGATGTCCTAGCTCTACACATGTGGGCCACACGTAACCACCTGGCTATGGAAATTGGGCAATCCTTTATTCGATGCACCATGCATGTGTATGTACATATGCGCAATCCCTTGCTCCAAAAAACTCCTCACAGCGTGTTTTTGGTTGTTTCGTATATGCTTTGGTGCCACAAGTGCAATTTCAGAAAATTGGATGATAAGGCTATCAAATGTATTTTTGTTATAGTGTTGAAAGCAAAGGTTACAGGTTGTATCATCCACAAAAAAAGCGTATTCTGGTTTCACGGGGTGTAGTGTTTGTGGAAGATTCTGTTCATCCCTTGCTATCATGTACTAGAGACAGTAATGTAAGCTCACAGGACATTTATGAAACTTTGTTGCCTCTTTTTAGAGGTTGAAATACGAATGTATAGCCTATGGGGGTTTCTGAAAATGTTTTAGATCAGCCTATTACTGATGCAGATGTACATGATGTACTAGATGAGGAAAGGGCTGAAAATGAGCATGCTAGAGGTATGCCAAAATGGCTGGTGCACACTTTGCATGACAGTAAATTGGATGCACCTTTGTCTAGTCGTACTCAGGCTCTTGCCATGCATCTACTACATCAAATTGTTATGCTTTGGCTGTGTCTAGTTTACATGATGAGCCTCTGTCTTTTGATGAATCACAAAATTCAAAAAATTGGATGGCTGCCATGCAATCAGAATATGATGCACTTATAGAAAATGACACATGCACTTTATGTGATTTGCCTCTTGGCAAAAATGCCATTGGTACGAAGTGGGTTTACAAGTTGAAACGCAAGCCGGATAGTGAGATCAATCGCCATAAGAATCGACTTGTTGCAAAGGGTTATGCACAGCAAAAAGGCATTGATTATGAAGAGACTTTTGCTCCCACTTGTCGTATGACTACTGTGCCTTTTCTATGTGCACATTGTATGTAAAGCGTGAGGGTGATGTACTTCTCATTGTGGTTCTTTATGTTCATGATTTGCTGATCACTGGAACTTTGAGAGACATATTGTTGAATTTAAGGCTGATTTGAATGCTACTTTCAAGATGAAAACTTTGGGGCTGTTGCATCACTACTTGGGTATACAGTTTAAGCAGTGTGATGGTGGTATTGCCTTGTGTCAGAAAAGTTACATAGAGACATTGCTATGTAAGTTTGGACTTGAGGATTGCAAACCTATTTCCACTCCCATGGAAACATGTTTGAAGTTGAGTCTACATGATGCTGGCTATCCTGCTGATGTCACTCTTTATCAAACTTCTGTTGGCTACCTCATTTATGTATGCAACACGAGGCCGGATATTCAGTTTGTAGTCTCACAGGTCAGCAAATTTATGCATAGCCCAGGGTCTAAGCATTGGCAGGCTGTAAAGAGGATTTTCCGCTACCTTAGTGGCACTTTATATCTTGGCTTGTTTTATCCCAATGGGGGATCATTGCCGCCAGACTTACTTGGCTTTTCGGACTCATATTGGGCTGGTTGTTTTGACACGAGAGTGTCCACCACAAGTGGTTTTTGTTTCATGCTTGGCAATTCATGTATATCATGGTTGAGCAAGAAGAAACCTACTGTGGCCACTTCGAGTTGTGAGGCTGAGTACAGGGCAGTCTTCATAGCTACGGTTGAGTGTGTATGGCTGAGACGCCTTATGGCTGATTTGGGTGTTGGACCGAACACTGCCAACACTATCTACACTGACAGTCAGAGCGCATTGGCAGTTGCCAGAAACCCAGTTTTTGATGCTCGAACAAAGCACATTGAGGTTCATTACCACTATGTTAGGGAGAGGCTCTCAGCAGGAGAGATCAGCTTGGCTTGTGTGCCAACACAGGAAAACCTTGAAGATCTTTTCACAAAGGCATTGTCTCGTGAGAAGCTTTCAGCTTTGGGCTTACTCCCCTTTGTGGACTGATCATGTCCTTAGGGCATGGCACTTCCCTTTACTCATGTGCCAACTCTCGTTCACCGCATCACTCCAGGGGGGATTTGTTACCATATACATGTGGTAGTGATGTGTGTGAACACACTAGGACTACCGGGGCATTTTTTCCCTCTTTAGGAGGTTTTTTCCCCCGTGCATGATATATACGCCCATCATTCTAGGGCTATCTATCTTTCCATTGCACACTAACTAATACACTCTCTATTGTGTGCCTTGAGCTTCCTTCGTCTTCTCCAAGCTGTGTGCGTTTCTCTGCAACCCTAATACCAACAATTGGTATCAGAGGAGGTTGCGTCCTCCCGGGCTTAGTCGCCAGTTGCTCTAGTACACTCCTGCTCACTTTCTCCGATTTCAGTGAGCTTTGGCGAGCGTTCGTCGGTCGATTTTTTATTTGGGCTCATTTCGGCCTCCGTTTCCACTACAGGCAGTACTGCACAGACTATTTCGTCATTTTGTGCAGAGTTTCTGTCAGTGCTATTAACAGGTGACTTATAGTCTTCTACGGTTTGTTCTATATAGCACAGGTTGTTCCCTCTCCATTTCTACTATTTTTGAGCACCTTTCACATCAGGTGCAGCATTTACCATGGCTGACAACAACAACACAGACGTGTTCAAGATGTTTGGTGCTAAGGACAGGTTGGATGGGGACAACTACCCTATGTGGGCTTATATGATGCAACATGTTCTTGTGTCAAAGGGTGTCTGGAATATTGTGCAGGGCATTGATGTACTTCCTGGTTCTGAGGATGTAGGCGATGTTGAGGATGTTGCAGGTCTTGCTGCAACGATTGTTGCTGTTAGAGTTGTTTTGCCTATGGCAGAACAAGATCGTTGGGATGTTAAGGATGCGCAAACTCATGCATTGATTGTGTTGTCTGTGAAGCGCACCATTGTTCCTCACATCCGTTCAACAAAATCAGCAAAACAGGCTTGGGATATTTTGGCTGGTCTTTATGCAAGTCGCAATGAGGCTAAAATTGCTTTGCTGCGTAAAGAGCTGGAGTGGAAGATTATGCATGAGGAAGATGATATGGAAACTTTCCTTGCTAGTGTCAAGGATATGAATGAGCAACTTATTTTTGCAGGAGAAGTCATTTCAGACAGTTCCCTTGTGCAGACTGTTCTTGATGCCTTACCAGATTCCTACCAGACTTTTGCTAGTACTTGGAGGCTGATGACCCAAGGAAATCCTGAAGTTGTCAAGTTTGATGCGTTATGCACATTGCTGTTGCAAGATTCACTTTCTACAAAAAACAGGACTAGACAACGTGCAGTTGAACATGCTTTTATTGCTTCTCAAAGAAAGGGTGGTAACAGTAATGCAACCACTTCTTATGGTTCCGCTGCGAGGCAAAAATTTTGTTCCTAATGCTTCTACTAGCAGCAATTCATCTAGAAATTCTCGTGACAAGGGCAAAAAGAAGATGCGTTGCCATTATTGTAAAGCTAATGATCACTTGATCAAGTCGTGTCCTAAGTTGAAGGCCAAAGAGGCTAAGAAGAAAGAGGGTGGTTCCACTGCAAATGCTGGTTCCACTACAAATGCAGCCATTGTTGAGTCTTCTGTGAAAGGAGACTGTAATGCTGATGTTGATGCAGAATGGACTTTTAGCGCGGAGTGCACTTACAATCCTGTTGTCCATGATGCATGCTTGTCAGTTGTTGCTGCAGATTCACATGTGTGGTATTTCGACAGTGGTGCTACAAAGCACATTACCTCACATCGTGAATTGTTTACCTCTCTTGAGTATGTCCTTCATGGGAATTCAGTCACTTGTGCCAACAACGCCTCTTATCCAGTTCACGGATTGTGCTCACTGCTGCTAATGGCAGCTCCTTCACACTTGTTGATGCACTTTATGTACCTGAGATCAAGAAGAATCTCTTGTCTCTATCCGCACTTGCTAGACTTGGACTTGTAGTCAAATTTGTGGATGACAGATGTACATTTCATGATCTCAGTTTTGGTGTGATGAAATTATTGCATCTGGGCTTTTGTGCCGTGGGCTGTATAAGCTCACTTTGTATGACAAGTGTGGACAAAATTTTGCAAATGCTGTTGCAGATTCAAGGGTTATTTCAAATGCAAAACTTTGGCATGCACGTTTTGGTCATCTGAAATTTGCCAGTTTGCTACGTTTGCAAAAATCTGATATGGTTGCTTCTTTGCCGCCTCTTGAAGCACCTGTCAAACATGTTTGTGAAGGCTATATTCTGGGTAAAATGCAGTGTTCTAAGTTTCCAAAGGATGCTTCAGTTAGGGCCACATGCATTTTGGAGCTTGTGCATAGTGATGTTTGTGGGCCCATGCAAACTCCGTCCTTGGGCAATTACCCGTAGTTCGTGACTTTCGTTGATGATTACTCCAGGCATGCGTGGGTATTTCCGCTTAAAGCGAAGTCCGAAGTTTTTATGTGATTCAAACAATTTTTGGCTATGGCTGAAAATGTCTCAAAATGTACTATGGGCACCCTGCATTCCGATCGAGGGGGGGAGTATATGTCTCATGAATTTAATTCATTTCTGGCTAGTCGTGGGATAAAACACCAATGTACAGTGCCTTATACACCTCAACAAAATGGTGTTGCTGAGAGGAAAAACATGTCACTGACGGAAATGGCACGATGTATGGTCAAAAGTCAAGCTTTGCCACATTCTTTTTGGCTTGAGGCCATCATGTGTGCCACTTATGTACTTAACAGGTGTCCTACGAAAGCTTTGCAGTCTATTACTCCATATGAAGCATGGCATGATAGAAAGCCTTCTATTGAGCACATGCGTTGTGAGCGGGATGGAAACACACAGAACACCTCTATAACAACCCAAAACACACTCTTGGGAAGATACACACACACACACTATGGGGCACCACTCGGCTTACACAACACACCTGGCCGAGACAGGAAACACACCGATGGAGTGCGAGGAGAGAGACTATCCAGTTGCCCACTCCAGACAGAGACACACACACACACACACACACACACACACAAAAACTCAACTCAAAAGAGGAGAACTTCTGATAATTAGATACAAATGAGCTTGTGCCAACACCAATGGGGCAAACAGCTCACAAAATATGGGTAAAAAGTACCAGATACAATCACAAACTGGAGCAGAAGATTCGCTCATAGGAGAAACTTACACAGCCAAAACAGTAGAGAAAGAGTGAGGAATTTGGCAAAATGGACAGCGCCATCGCGTCCGGAACGGCCCAAAACCCCAGTCTACAATGTCAAAGTGCTCAAATCCGACCTCGGATGAGCAGTTTACGGCCAAAACAGGCTCCAAAATGAGCAAAAACACACCTGCGGCTGTTCCTCCTCTCTTCTCCACGTTTTTTCTGGTCTTCTCTCTATTTTTTCAGTATCCACACTTAGCTTTATTAGTTGGGCACCCTTGGCCTTTTAGATGACCTCAAACGGACCCCGAACAGGCCAAAAACTGACCTCGTAGTGCATAGTTGTCACCCTGCTGCATCTAGCGCACACCTGGCACTCATTTCTTTTCAATAATGCATCTCGAAACCACGTGAAGTGGCCCCAAAAAGTGGTCCTAATGATGACCTTTCTACATAACTCTCACAAGAAAACACCACTTTGTGTCCGTATTCATCCACGTGCAAATATTGACTCCGTTCGCCCTCCTGACGCCACTAGATGCCATCTGACGCACATGCTTACCTCATGTTGTCGGCCCGCGGATAGCTTCCTCAAGAATTTTTACGCGCTATAAACTCCTCATTATTGTAGAAAAAACATATTGGTACTGGTGATAGTGAAATTCGATGCACTATGTACATGTTGTCCTACCTGTACACATGTGGGCCCCACATAACCACCTGGCTATGGAAATTGGGCAATCCTTTATTCGATGCACCATGCATGTGTATGTACATATACGCAGTCCCTTGCTCCAAAAAACTCCTGACATAATTTTCCCATCCCCTAGCCTGCTAGATCATTCATGATCAGCAGCAGCAAAAAGAGATATGAGACTCGCCGCATCACAGGTCTCCTCATCCCTCACCAACACTCCTTGATCCACATACAGCTCAGCTTGCTCGACCATCATGAACCTGGAATGATACAATTTAAGACACAATCGATTTACCCTTGACTTAGGTAGAAACCCATCCAGGTTAGCCAACTGATATGTACCATTCGGGAAACACTCCACTACCTTGAAAGGGCCTTCCCACTTAATTTGAAACTTCTTTTAGAGCACGTTCAATGTGTTTGATGATCCATGCTTCGAACTTTTTTAACAGGCCTTTAATTCTAAAGCACATTTCCTTCAATGAGGTGTTCTTGCTCTTCCACACACCCAGCACTTGCTTCACCACTAACAAGGCATCACCTTTTATGCTCAACCTTCGAACCCCATGCTTCAAACAAATGTGTAATCCAGCTTCCAGACTAGCATATTCAGCCTCATTGTTACTATGAGCATCCAAGTTCAACCCTCTCTTGCATACTAGCTTCCCCTCTGGGTCATAAAGTGCTATACCCCCTGAAGCTGCATCATGGCTCTTTCTGTATGAACCATCAAAGAACAACACATGTGCATTGCTGATCTGTGGCACTTCTTCAACTACCTTTCTCACCACCTCTTCCTTAACAATAAGGGGATTCTCCTTGTAGGTCAACAAATCAACTAGGGTAGCCCTTGAACTATCTTCCACTAGAAAAGAGAACTCAAATTATTGCAGCTCAATTACCCATTTCTTGACCACATTTGACATGTTAGTGCCATTAATTAACTGTGGCAAAAAAGGCATAACTCGTCAAGAAAACAAAAGGTCATGGTAGCAAGTAATGACGAAATCGTCGACAAGCAAATATTACACTGGCCATCACTAGCTCTACTTCCGAGAATTTTCTCTCTGCTACCAGCTTCACACGGCTTGCACAATACACTCGCCTCATATAATGGCTGCCCTTCCCCTTTTGCAATAGCATGGCTCCAATGGCATCCTCCCCTACTGATGGATTTACATAAAACACTTGCTCCCAATCAGGAGCCTGCATGGCTGACAACCCCCCTAACACCTCTTTCACCTCTTGAAACACTTCTTCACAGTTTTCATCCCATTGCAATGGATCATGCTTTACCACTTGTTGTAATGGATATAGATTCTGAGAAGACAATGGAATAAACCTTGCCATGTACTTCACTTTGTGTATAAATGATGCCAATTGCTTCATACTCGTAGGTGATGGAAGAAGAATAATAGACTTAACCTTGTCTGGATCAGCCTCAATGCCATTTTCTGACACCATATGGCCCAATAACTTCACCCTTGGTTGTGCTAGATGACATTTCTTTGGATTTAGTTGTCCTCCACATTCATCATATCGAGCCAATACCATCTGCAGCTTCTCATGGTGTTCAGCCCTACTGCTATAAACACAGAAGTCATCCATAAAAGCTTTAACACAACTATGAATGAATGGTTCCAACACCCAATTTGCTCTCTCTTGATAGAAGGAAGGTCCATTTGACAACCCAAATGGCAATACTGTGTAGCAATAGCAGCCCCACGGCGCCGTAATAAAAGTTGTCTTTGTGCGGTCTTTAAGAGCAATCTTCAATTGAAAATAGCCTAAAAAACCATCACACACACTGTACCTCTCATAACCTGCCACTGAATCCAAGATCTAATCAATGAATGGAAGAGGATATGGGTTCTTCTTAGTGGCTGTGTTTAAGGGTTTAAAATCTACACAAATTCTCCACTTCCCATCCTTCTTTGGACTGACTACAACTGGACTCACCCATTTTGTGGTCTCCACAGGGACTATGAACCCTGCCTTCAACAACTTGTCCACCTCTTCTTGCAAGGCTTCCATTTGCTCTTGAACCATCCTTCTTAGCCTTTGCCGCAGTGGCTTAGCACCTTCTTTCAGCTTTATATGCATCTCTTCACCCTTGAACCCTCTGATCTCTTCATATGAAGTAATGAACAAATCAGGAAAACTAGTCAATATATGCAAATATATATCCTTCTCCATAGCTGAGAGGTCTCCACTGATCATTTGTGTCATCAAATCATGCTTCTTTGACAACTCAACCTTGGTTTGCATCAGCCCTTCAATCACTTCATAGAGCCCTTCACTTTCATCTTCAACCTCATTCGCAAATGCAACTAAACCAAACTCCTGTATTTATTTGTCCATCAAAAGAAAAGCAACATCAGCATCCTCATCACTGCTGGTAGTGCTATCAATGTCCTCATCTGTCACCGTGGAAGAGTCTTCATCACTAGACTCATCCTCATCTTCATAAAGCTCCTCTAATCGTTTCCTTGTGTCCATATTATAAAGCTCTCACTGCACGTAACCATGGTCTGCCCAATATAATAGGATATGCTCCCAACCCTGCTGGCATCACATGAAAATCACATACTTCCTTTGGATCATATGCCTCCACTTCTAATCTCTTTACAACACCCAAGCATTTTACTTTTTGATGGTTTGCCAGTCTGATCTGAAAACCTAACACCCCAGCCACTGTGAGACCCCTCTTCTCAACGCATGAGTGTGTTATAACGCATATTTGGGCTCCGCCATCCACATAACCTTGTCCCAACTTTTTCCTTTTATGCCACACATCTACTATTGGACAAATGTCTGGTAGCTCATCCATTGCCAACACCTTTACTGAAACTCTCTCTGGCTCTTTCTCCATTGGGTTAACCATCCTCTTCCACTGTCGCTTTAGCTTAGGCACCATCTCTATAAGCTGCCCAAAAGTAACATTCCTGCTCCTCAAATACTCCTTCAAGTCATAGCTTAATTGCCCATCCCCTAGTGGAAAATCTGAAACATGAAACTTTCGACGAGCTCTCCTTTTCCTCTTGGCCTTGACATCCTCGCCTTCATGGCTCTTTCCTTTCTTCTTACTAGGACCTGAGGAACTTCTTCCTTCCTTATACTCTGTGGTCCTCTTCCCAATAGGCATCACTACTGTATCCTCTAGCTTTGATGCCTTCTCCAAGGTGACTACACTTAGCACTTTTGTCTTTCCCTTTCCCTCCTGGGTCAGTCCACTGCTTCCTTCGTCTCCCTTAATTTCGATGCCATAATCATTTGACCTAGTTAGCACTTGTCTTGGCAATGGATACATGTCTCCCCCCATCCTTGGTGGCTTATCACATTGCGGGCTGATGTGACCCAACTCTCCACAATTATAACATGTGGGCGTCTGCCTACAAAACCTACCATTGCTTTGTCCAACACCATTCCTAGGCCTTTCTTCACCTCCTGGCTGATTTGCAAACCTCCCTCGACCTCGATTATTTCCCACTTGACCTAGCATGTTTAGGCTGAGATTATTCATCAAATCTACCATTTGCCTCATGTCTTGCCTTAGCCCATCATCTTGCACCGATGTAGTGACCACTGCTGGCATAACCTGAGTAGTAACAGGAACCACTGGTTCATGATGAACCGCTGGCATGCGACCTTGTAAAGAGTCCATAGGCTGAAATTCAGACCTCATGGGCAAAGACTCCACCCCTAACTGGCTCATTTTCCTCAACTTCCACTCTTTGTTCCTTGATACCTCTAGTGCATCTTCATATGTCCTAAGCTTCTTTAGCTCCACTCTCCAACGTATATTCTCCCAAAGACCAGTTAAGAACCTGTCCTTCTTCATCATGTCAGGCGGGGGTACCTGTGGTGCTAAGGCCTTGCACATTCACTCCCATGCCAATGAGAACTTACGTATCTACGCATCTACTGGCTGACCTTCCTTTTGCACCAAATCCTGTACTTCTTGCCACACTTTGTCAGGATCTTCTATCTTCACAAACTCCACTTCCAACCCATATCGTAGATTGTCCCAACTCAACCTTACAGGTGGATCAGCCACACGCAACTCCTCTTCAAATGCTTTAGACCAAACTCATGCATCACTCTTCAATCAAATTTGGAGAAAGCGTAACAGTTGCGTAGGGTCATGAATCTGGTAGCTAATGCAGGCAACCTCCATCTTTTCCAAAAATTCTTCCACATCTTCATCACTTCTTCCATGAAACTCCGGATAAGAGAAAGCCATGGCTACCCAAATTATGATGCTTTGAGAACCCCTTCGAACACACGTGCAAGAACCCAAAACTGTTCACTACCCAATCCCCAGAAACTTCAATGGAGCTCAACTTTAGATAAGGACAAACACATACACATCAAATGAGTTTTCATAGTTAATCATCGGAATGACAACAGGCAAAGGACATTCCAGGATCTCTCTCAATCTTCTTGGCCCAAACATAAAGACTATGCGCTGCTGGAAAAAGATCTTCCTGGACACATGAACATTAATCTGAATACTTTGAGTTAAATGAAAAGGAGTGAACTGAGGGCCATTTTGTTCATCCATTAAAGCCAACCATGAAGCTCCCAAGAAGGCATACCTGACTTATCCTCTGATTTTTGCCCAAATTTCAGCAGCATAACAGCATAAATGGCTCAAAATATCAAAAAACCAGCCATCATAACTTGGAAAAATTTTGGCAGAGTTTCCCCAGAAGTAGAGCAGTGTGAACCCAAAATATAGATTGTCTATGTATGCATAAACTACCAACAATAGAACCCGAGCATCAATTAGGAATCACTAGTACATAGCCTATGGCAAGGTCACAAAAAGGGTGCTCCAGCGACCTGTATCACCGAAAGGATCTCTACATTTGAGAATCCGCCAGCTCAATAAAAACCTCACGCTATCGACCCTCACACGAAGGCTAATGCAAATCGCGTATAGTCAAGTGTTAGAAATGACTATCTTCCAGACCAAGTCTCAAAAATGGCTGGGACTGCCAAATACAACCAAGTATGGCTCCACAAATGCGTACAATGGCAGTTTCCACAAGTAACGTACAATCCAGCAGACAATGCGCTCAAATAGGCGCCAAGTGATGCATACCCACAACAACTGCAAGTGACATCACTGCTAGTATATCACTCTACTCCAGCTACATGTACCTGTATCCTTACCTGTCCCTATAACCTGTAACCTGTAACCTGTAACCTGTAGCCCCGAATCTTGAAGCTTGAAGCTCGAAGCAGAAGGTACTCGAAGAAGATCCTCCGTGGGGGCGCCAAAAGAATGTGAGCGGGATGGAAACACACATAACGCCTCTATAACGACCCGACACACACTCTTGGGAAGATACACACACACACTATGGGGCACCACTCGGCTTACACAACACACTTGGCCGAGACAGGGAACACACCGATGGAGTGCGAGGAGAGACTATCCACTTGCCCACTCCACACAGAGACACACACACACACAAAAAAATATATATATATATCAGCTCAAAAGAGGAGAACTTCTGATAATTAGATACAAATGAGCTTGGGCCAACACCAATGGGGCAAACAACTCACACAATATGGGTAAAAAGTACCAGAGACAATCACAAACTAGAGCAGAAGATTCGCTCATACGAGAAACTTACACAACAAAAACATTAGAGAAAGAGTGAGGAATTTGGCAAAATGGACAGCGCCATCGCATCTGGAACGGCCCAGAACCCTAGTCTACAGTGTCGAAGTGCTCAAATCCGACCTCGGATGAGCAGTTTACGGCCAAAACAGGCTCCAAAATGAGCAAAAACACACCTACGGTTGTTCCTCCTCTCTTCTCCACGTTATTTCTGGTCTTCTCTCTATTTTTTCACTTCCCACACTGAGCTTTATTAGTTGGGCACCCTTGGCCTTTTGGATGACCTCAAACGGACCCCGAACAGGCCAAAAACTGACCTCGCAGTGCATAGTTGTAACCCTGCTACATCCATGCGCACACATGGCACTCATTTCTTTTCAATAATGCGTCTCGCAACCACGTGAAGTGTCCCCAAAAAGTGGTCCTAGTGATGACCTTTCTGCATAACTTTGCATGACATTAAATTGGATGCACCTTTGTCTAGTCGTACTTAGGCTCTTGCCATGCATCTTCTGCATCAAATTGTTATGCTTTGGTTGTGTCTAGTTTACATGATGAGCCTTTGTCTTTTGATGAAGCACAAAATTCAAAAAATTGGATGGCTGCCATGCAATCAGAATATGATGCACTTATAGAAAATGACACATGGACTTTATGTGATTTGCCTCCTGGCAAAAAGTCCATTGGTACGAAGTGGGTTTACAAGTTGAAACGCAAGCCGGATAGTGAGATCAATCGCTATAAGGATCGACTTGTTGCAAAGGGTTATGCACAGGAAAAAGGCATTGATTATGAAGAGACTTTTGCTCCCACTTGTCGTATGACTACTGTGCGTTTTCTATGTGCACATTGTATGTAAAGCGTGAGGGTGATGTACTTCTCATTGTGGTTCTTTATGTTCATGATTTGCTGATCACTGGAACTTTGAGAGACATATTGTTGAATTTAAGGCTGATTTGAATGCTACTTTCAAGATGAAAACTTTGGGGCTGTTGCATCACTACTTGGGTATACAGTTTAAGCAATGTGATGGTGGTATTTCCTTGTGTCAGAAAACTTACATAGAGACATTGCTATGTAAGTTTGGACTTGAGGATTGCAAACCTATTTCCACTCCCATGGAAACATGTTTGAAGTTGAGTCTACATGATGTTGGCGATCGTGCTGATGTCACTCTTTATCAAACTGCTGTTGGCTACCTCATTTATGTATGCAACACGAGGCCGGATATTCAGTTTGTAGTCTCACAGGTCAGCAGATTTATGCATAGCCTAGGGTCTTAGCATTGGCAGGCTGTAAAGAGGATTTTCCGCTACCTTAGTGGCACTTTATATCTTGGTTGTTTTATCCCAATGGGGGATCATTGCCGCCAGACTTACATGGCTTTTCGGACTCATATTGGGCTGGTTGTTTTGACACGAGAGTGTCCACCACAAGTGGTTTTTGTTTCATGCTTGGAAATTCATGTATATCATGGTTGAGCAAGAAGAAACCTATTGTGGCCACTTCGAGTTGTGAGGTTGAGTACAGGGCAGTCTTCACAGCTACGGTTGAGTGTGTATGACTGAGACGCCTTATGGCTTATTTGGGTGTTGAACCGAACACTGCCAACACTATCTACACTGACAGTCAGAGCGCATTGGCAGTTGCCAGGAACCCAGTTTTTCATGCTCGCACAAAGCACATTGAGGTGCATTACCACTATGTTAGGGAGAGGCTCTCAGCAGGAGAGATCAGCTTGGCTTATGTGCCAACACAGGAAAACCTTGCAGATCTTTTCACAAAGGCATTGTCTCGTGAGAAGCTTTCAGCTTTGGGCTTACTCCCCTTTGTGGACTGATCATGTCCTTAGGGCATGGCACTTCCCTTTACTCATGTGCCAACTCTCGTTCACAACATCACTCCAAGGGGGATTTGTTACCATATACATGTGGTAGTGATGTGTGTGAACACACTAGGACCACCGGGGAATTTTTTCCCTCTTTAGGAGGTTTTTTCCCCCGTGCATGATATATACGCCCATCATTCTAGGGCTATCTATCTTTCCATTGCACACTAACTAATACACTCTCTATTGTGTTCCTTGAGCTTCCTTCGTCTTCTCCAAGCTGTGTGTGTTTCTCTGCAACCCTAATACCAACAATTGGTATCAGAGGAGGTTGCATCCTCCCGGGCTTAGTCGCCAGCTGCTCTAGTACACTCCTGCTCACTTTCTCCGATTTCAGTGAGCTTTGGTGAGCGTTCGTCGGTCGATTTTTGATTTGGGCTCATTTCGGCCTCCGTTTCCACTACAGGCAGTACTGCACATACTATTTCATCATTTTGTGCAGAGTTTGTGTCAGTGCTATTAACAGGTGCCTTATAGTCTTCTACGGTTTGTTCTATATAGCACAGGTCGTTCCCGCTCCATTTCTACTATTTTCGAGCACTTTTCACATCAGATAGCTACGAGAAATGATTTTCAGCTAAGACCATCTGCAACTGCGTTTTCCTTCCCTGGTCTATACTTTATGTCAAGGTCATATTCCTGTAATAGCTCTATCCATCGCCGTTGTCGCATATTGAGAATGGGTTGAGTAAAAATCCACTTTAAACTCTTGTGGTCTGTAACCAACTGAAACTTGCGTCCAAGAAGATAATGTCTCCATAACTTCAGTGCATGTATAACTGCTAAAAGTTCCAGATCATGAGTGGGATAATTCTTCTCATGATCCCTCAGCTTTCGCGAAGTATACGCCACCGGTCTTCCTTCTTGAGTAAGAACTCCGCCTAGAGCAAACTTACTAGCGTCTGTCGCTACTTCAAATTCTTTACTGAAGTCTGGAAGCTTTAAAATAGGAGCTGAGACCAAGAATTCTTTTAGCTTAGCAAAGCTAGACTCGTGCTCGGTCTTCCAATCGATCCTCATTCCTTTCTTCAGGAGTTCCGTCAAAGGTGCAGCAATACGTGCATAATCCTTGACAAAAATCCTGTACCATCCCGTTATTCCAAGAAATCCCCTTACTTCGCTGACAGTGGATGGTTGAGGCCAATCAACGATGTCCTTGACTTTGTCTGGGTCCACTGAAATCCCTTCAACCGAAATGACAAATCCAAGATAGTTGACCTTTGGTGAGCAAAAAGTGCACTTGCTCTCCTTAGCGTAAAGCTGGTGTTCTCGAAGGAGATCAAGTACTTTGCGAACATGTTCCTTGTGATCTGCTTCATTCTTAAAATAGACTAGAATGTCATCAAAGAAAACCAAGACAAAATCATCCAGGTAAGGTCTAAAAATATCCTGCATAAGTCGATTGAAGCTTGCAGGATCATTTGTTAGACCAAAAGACATTACTGTGAATTCGTAGTGCCCATACCTAGTATTGAAAGCTGTCTTCGGAATATCTGATTCCTTGATCCTGATTTGGTAATATCCTGACCTTAGATCTATCTTTGTAAATATTTTGGCACCGTGGAGTCTGTCCAAAAGTTCGTCAATCCTTGGAATTGGATACTTGTTCTTGACAGTTACCTGGTTCAGTCCACGATAGTCTATGCATAGCCTTAAGGTCCCATCCTTCTTCTTTTGGAAAAGAACTGGAGCACCCCAAGGAGAAGTACTGGGTCGAATGAATCCTTGCTCAATGAGTTGCCTAAGTTGTTCTTTGAGTTCGATGGCCTCCGGAAGTGACATTTTATAAGGTCTTTTTGAGATAGGTTCACACCCAGGGATAGTCTCGATCTCATGATCTACCTCTCTGTGTGGAGGAAGATTCGTAAGGTCTTCGGGGAATACGTCATCATACTCCCTCAGCCAGTCTGGTCGAAGTGAGGTACCTGATTGGTCCACCTTATTGAGTTTAATTGCATATATTTGCTGACCCTTCCTTAGTCCCTTCAAGAGTCTGCTGGCCTTAACTAGAGTAGCCTTAGGTCTCCCGTTTTCCCCCTGGATTAAGGCTTCATTTCCCAAGTTATCTGTAAAGGTAAAATTCCCTTGTGCACAATGTATGTGGGCCCTATTTTGCTTTAGCCAGTCCATCCCTAGTATCCCATCGAAGAATCCTAAGGGTAGGGTTCGAAATTGGGCAGAAGTTGGGTGTCCTCCTAAATCAAAGTCAATTTTGCCTGCAGAGTGTTGAGATACTACTTCCTTGCCGTTTGCTAACTCGACAACTAGCTTGCTTGACGGATACTTATCTAGCTTAAGCTTCCTCATGCATCTGGGTGAAAGAAATGAAAGAGTACTGCCACAATCTATAAGGAAGTTAAGTTGTTCACCTCTGAGAGATCCTGGCGTATGAATGACTGCGTATTGCTCGCAACCATTGGGATTGTCAATTGCAGCATGTAGGGTTGCTCTCTCCACTACTTCGTCACCCACAATTGGTTGTACCACTGCAGCATTCACTCTGGCGGTAGCTCCACGCCCTCGCCCTCTGTTCATTCTTCCGCGTCCTCCTCTTCCATTAGCTTGGCCACGCCCACGGGTATTCAAGGGTATGGCATTGGCGTTGGTTGCATGAATGTTCCTAGGGCAATTGGATCTGTAGTGTCCATGCTCGCCGCAACCATAGCATCGAACATCAGGGAACTCCATGGTTGTAGTGGTAGCCACAATAGGGCGCTGGTTATAGGTTTGGTTGGCTGGTCTGTTGTCCCAAGCAGTGTTCCTTGTCCTCTTTGCCCAATGATTCCTCCTATTCTGATTAGCCTTTTGTACTTC
Source organism: Adiantum capillus-veneris (assembly GCF_014529385.1). Taxonomy (NCBI): domain Eukaryota; kingdom Viridiplantae; phylum Streptophyta; class Polypodiopsida; order Polypodiales; family Pteridaceae; genus Adiantum; species Adiantum capillus-veneris. The sequence continues at coordinate 60,047,679 of NC_140960.1, forward strand.
GAGAGCTAGAGGTTTAGCCCTCAACAAGGCATCCTGTAGCGTTGACGGCCTGAGAGCCTCCAGCCGAGTGTTCAAGGGATCGATTAGTCCTTGACAGAACCTTGCCACCTGTTGTTCCAAGGTCATCTTAGGAGCATATCTCCGAAGAGTGAAAAACTTTGCATAGTATTCTTCGACCGTTGAATTCAGCTGCCGAAGTGAAAAGAATTCATTCATTCTCAAGGTCCTATAGGCAGGTGGTAAATAACGTCCCATTATCGCAACTTTGATGTCTTCCCAGGACTGGGAAGATCCCTTAATATCCATGTCCCTGCAATGTTGCTTCCACCATATCTTGGCATCGCCAGTCAGGCGGAACATCGCAAGCATGGTTTGATTTACGGGTTGGGTTCCCGCAGCTTCAAAGTAATCGTCCATGGCTTCCATCCATACTTCCGCATCTCTCTCCACATTTGCCCCCTCACCCTTAAAGATCGGAGGTTGGGCTTGCTTAAGGAGGAGCTTCTTCTCTTGCGCTGCCGAGTACAGAGCAACAGGCGGTACCTACATGGGTTATACGAAATTCTTGATACCATTACTTGAATTTCAAGAGACACGAGACTTTAATAAAAATTCAAAATTCCACTTTATCAAGAGACAGAGATTCATAGACAAAAAGCACTTTATTGATGGAATTTTATTACAATCGAAACTCCTCAAGGTTTAGAATGACTGGTGACCGCTTATTACAAGGCTTTATGGATTTGCGTATAACATACGCCTAGGAAATAGTATTGACATGATGCACTACTTCATTCGTGTAATAGTTCTTATACACATTCTTGAGGGGATAATAAACTAAGATATTGGGCCGGAGTTCCGCCTTCAGTAATCCAAAGGTTTTGACTCGGTTTGCTGGGATCACATTGGTGACCTTCTCCAAGAGCCAGTCATTGATGGTTTGGTTGGAGTTGCCCAAAGCAGTCTGATCCAATCGTGTGGGCACCAAGTAGAATATCTCTATTACTCTCAACTCTTCTCCCCAACGTATGTTCTTCAAGTCGGTAGCCAGGCATCCTAGCTTCCGAGCATTGATGTAGTAAACCCCTCCTGGAAATGTCCAATCAAGTTCCCATCCTTTATCAATGCGAGTGGAGTGTGGTGTATAAGCCTTCAACAGTATCTCCATGACATCTCGCCTGAACTGGTAAATAGGGGATCTTCGAGCTTGCTCATATATAAGCTCAAACACTTGGAACTTCCGATATTCGAGCACGGGGTCTTCCTGCAACATCAATGCAAGGAATTCGGATCAACTACCTATATACTTTTAGTTCCTTTTAAATGTTCAAACAATACGACTTTATTTTTCCAGCCTAACCTAGGCTCTGATACCAGGTGTGAGGTCCCCACCCCGTCGTATCATACAACGGATCTGATGGTAAACCTGATGGCCACTAGATCTATAGCGGAAGCAAACAAAATGGTTCAGGGTTCGACTAGCGGACGATCTCTCATCACAAAGTGAGTTGAGTTCGAGCCTACTAGCAAAGAGATCTAGCTCCACCTCGCAGGGGAAGCGTACTTAAACTATCTAGCGATCCTATGACCCACCTTCCAAGAGGAGAGAAGCCTCGAGTGCCTTTTTCCCCATGTTTCAGAGGCACGTACTCTCGAGAGTTCCCCGCTCTAGGGGCAATGAGCGTTACTAATATCGAGTAAGCACTATGGGGACAGAGAGTTCCCGACCAATCAGGACCACCCATCTCGTAGGCATTGGCAACCTGAGCCAAGCCCCCACTTTCCACCCCCACACTCACACTTCCTCGTGTGACCTAATTACTACCACAAGGTTGTTCAACATAAATATTCCTTGTTTTAATTCCGAATCACATGGTTCGTTAAAACAGCCCTTCAACCAGTATTGCAAACAACACCAAGACAGAATTCTAGTAAAAATTCTACTCAAACTTATTCATAAAAATTCCAATGTTCTGGAGGTACAACATCCCCCCTCCAGCGAGAGTTCACTCCTCCCGTTGTCGCCTAGCTGCCCATACAACTAGGTATGTCCACCGCATAGAAAGCACGTCATGGACACTCCCACCCCATAGAAAGCAAGACGTGGGTTCCCACCGCATAGAAAGCAAGTCATGGGTATCCACCGCATAGAAAGCATGTCGTGGATTCAAGAGTTCTAACAAGGAATTCTGCCCCCTGTGATCAGTAGGGGGGGTCAGGACTGATTCAACATTGGAAATAAAATGAACATGTCGAGCTAAATTTTCCCTAGCAAACATTCTTTCCTCTTGCAAACAGCATACCCATCACACATTACCTTCCTACTTTAGAACTTAATGTACAATGATTTCAATGCCGAGGTTTCCGTCGGATTTCTCCAACATGTTCGGGGATATGTTCATTCTTAACTAATCGTATGCAATGTTAATTAAACAACTTGAATAGAAATTGGGACCTACCTCTTCCATTTCTTCATCGATGGCCCGTGAGATGGCCGGTATTTGCTCTTCCATGGGGGCCTTCCCCTTTCCGTTGACATTGCTCGTTCCTGCTTCGCGATCATGGGCATCACCGAAGCGCGTCCTCTTAACCGGGGCCATTTCTCACTACTTTAAATGATTAGCTTGGGGAAAGAGCTAAGGTTCACAGCATCATAGCAGTCCAATGGGTAGATTAGTGACATCAATTAATCCCTCCTATATGAGAGTCTAGATTTCTATCATAAGCAATCATTAAGGATGGCACATAATCCTATGGGAACCGGCTCTAAGATAATTATTCGGCTTGCATGATCAAGAATAATTAAGATTTCACTATTAGAAATACCAGAGAATTGGATTAAGTATGATTAAACTATTTCCTAGCAATCAGATGGTGCAGATTTACCCTATGCATATGTGTGAGGAAAAACCAATTCTTAGAGACTTAATGACGGATTAATTTCTCCTTAATTACGTCTTAATGCACAAGAAAAAAATGAATTCAATTAAGCTGCAATGTTAATGAGTGATTACAATAGTGATTCTCTTCAATCTGCACAAATACTAGCTTACCGATTAATTACTATACTATCTAGAGAGAGAAGATTCTGATAATTATGCTCTAATCATTAATCGAGAGTGAAGAATGGCTGATAATTCAGCTATGGAATGATGATTACATAATAGAGTACGAATAAGGAGAATTAAGGGAGTAGTCATAGAGATTTCCGACTAGGAATAGGCATAATGTACGAGAAATTTTGATGGTAGAGAAAGGAATTTACAGATAGCATTAATTAAACTATCGTTACCGTGATTAAGAGCTGGTAATCTTCTCGATTTTCTGATCTAATCGAGCTTCTTCAGATGAAAATTCGGCAGCACCTCCCTCCTAGCTTCTTCTTCAATAGGTGTGTGATTCGGCAGCACCTCCCCAATGTATGTGGGTGTGTGTGTATGCACTGTGTGAGTGTGTGTGATCATAAGTGTGTGTGTGTGTGTGTATGCAGGTCTTTAAATAGGCTCCTACAGGCTGAAAATCGATCTGGGTTGCTAAATGCATCTGGGAGCTTGTCCAGTTAAGCATGGCAAGTCCAGTTCTTTGCCCACCAAGTGTTAGGTTGGCTTGGTTAACTGGTTCTGAGACTGAGTTGCAGGCTTGGCAGCTTTCCCAAGACTCCCACAAAGCAAGAGGGCGCCCCCTAGCTGCTAAAGCTGATCTGGAGTGGCCACGGACCTGTTCCCACACAGTCCCGGGCCCCCGGTGCCTCCCCTGACAATTTTTAGGAAATTTGGTTCTAGGCAAAAACGGGTCATACGAATCGGATTTTGATGCCGTAAATTGCCATACGAAGCTCTAACTAAGGCGTACTGGCCCGAGTACCTGCCATATTTAGCAGCCCCCGGGTCCGAAAATGCATTTTTTTCAAATTTGGGGTACGGTTGCAGATTTTCAAGACGGTCAAAACTGGACGGGTTGGGTGGCCAAAAACTTACTATTTTTGGAAATTTTTCACAAAAATTATTTTAATTCACGTTTTGAAGCTTTATAACATTCTAAACATCATGGCACTGACAGAATCTGGAAAACTGCTAAAAATAGTAACTTATTCCATTGTATTCATTTCGTTGTACAAGGGTGCTCTTGTGATCGGGTTAGAGACCTTACAACCTCCCCAACGTGAAAAATTTGAGATGTCCTCATCTCAAGAATGAGTTTGGGTAATCTTTTAAGAGAGTCAATTCGTCTTCCCAAGTTGCATCTTCTTCACGGTAATCCTTCCACTTTACCAGATGCTCTGTGATAGTTCTGTTGCGTAATTGTCTCTCCCTTGTTTCAAGTACATAGTCAGGTTGGAGCTCGAGAACTCCTTGTGCTGGCATGACTATCTGATCTGAGTCCAAGAATTGATCGGGATTGGGAATATAGGGTTTGAGTAAGCTGACATGGAATACATCATGAACCTTCAAGTTTGCAGGTAACTTTAGCTTGTAAGCCTGGTCACTTACAACCTTAATGATCTCGAATGGTCCACAGTACCTTGGGCTAAGCTTCTTATATCTGCCTAGCGATAAGTTTCTTTTCTTAGGTCGGACTCGCAGAAAAACTTTATCTCCTTCTTTGAAAGTCCTTTCCGAACGATCCTTATCTACATAGTGCTTCTGCCTATCCTGAGCTGCCTGAATGTCCTGGAGAATTGCTCTAGTCTGCGCTTCCATATCTTCTAACATCTTTCTAGAGGCTTCTACTCTGATGATTGGATCTGAAAAGTTCAGTGGTGCTAAGCAGTCCTGTCCATAAAGAGCTTTGAAAGGTGACATTCCAATGCTTCTGTGTTCGGAAGAGTTATAAGCATATTCTACCAAAGGTAGATATTGTAACCACTTCTTTGGTTCTTGCGAACAATAGGCTCTGAGAATGTCCTCAATGACTTGATTAACTCTTTCGGTTTGCCCGTCAGTCTGCGGATGATATGCTGTGCTGAAGGCTAATTGTGACCCAATAGATTGGAAAAGAGAGGTCCAAAATTTTGATGTAAACTTGGCATCTCTATCGCTGACGATACGCTTGGGTAGACCATGTAACCTAAAAATCTCCTTGATGAATACCCGACTAACATCTGAAGCAGTAAAGGTCGTCTTTACGGGTATTAGATGAGCCACTTTTGTGAGCATGTCAACAACCACGAAAACAGAATCATAACCTCCTGTAGAAGGTAACCCTGTAACAAAATCCATACTTATGCATTCCCACTTCATCTGGGGTATGTCAAGAGGTTGAAGTTGCCCTGGTAATTTGATCCTTTCGGCCTTTATCCGTTGACAAGAAAGACATTGCCTCACATATCGAAGTATGTCTCCTTTCATTCCAGACCAGAAATAACTCCTTCTGACGGCGTGAAGAGTTTTAGCATAGCCTGGGTGTCCGGATGTAGGGCTATCGTGTGCTTCATATAGAATGGCCTTCTTTAAAGCTGGGTCTCTGGGTACACAGAGTCTACTTCTGTAGTAAAGACATCCTTCCATAAGAGAGTAATCTTTCGCTTCAGGCATCTTATTCTACTGGACTAATGAAGCCATACGTTGGTACTCTGGATCTTCGAGGGATGCTTCTTTGATTCTATCCCAGATAGGGTTATTTGGAATAGAGATAGCTCCGAGAACTGATTTTCGGCTAAGACCATCTGCAACTGTGTTTTCCTTCCCTGGTCTATACTTTATGTCAAGGTCATATTCCTGTAATAGCTCTATCCATCGCTGTTGTCGCATATTGAGAATGGGTTGAGTAAAAATCCACTTTAAACTCTTGTGGTCTGTAACCAACTGAAACTTGCGTCCAAGAAGATAATGTCTCCATAACTTCAGTGCATGTATAACTGCTAAAAGTTCCAGATCATGAGTGGGATAATTCTTCTCATGATCCCTCAGCTTTCGCGAAGTATACGCCACCGGTCTTCCTTCTTGAGTAAGAACTCCGCCTAGAGCAAACTTACTAGCGTCTGTCGCTACTTCAAATTCTTTACTGAAGTTTGGAAGCTTTAAAATAGGAGCTGAGACCAAGAATTCTTTTAGCTTAGCAAAGCTAGACTCATGCTCGGTCTTCCAATCGATCCTCATTCCTTTCTTCAGGAGTTCCGTCAAAGGTGCAGCAATACGTGCATAATCCTTGACAAAAATCCTGTACCATCCCGTTATTCCAAGAAATCCCCTTACTTCGCTGACAGTGGATGGTTGAGGCCAATCAACGATGTCCTTGACTTTGTCTGGGTCCACTGAAATCCCTTCAACCGAAATGACAAATCCAAGATAGTTGACCTTTGGTGAGCAAAAAGTGCACTTGCTCTCCTTAGCGTAAAGCTGGTGTTCTCGAAGGAGATCAAGTACTTTGCGAACATGTTCCTTGTGATCTGCTTCATTCTTAGAATAGACTAGAATGTCATCAAAGAAAACCAAGACAAAATCATCCAGGTAAGGTCTAAAAATATCCTGCATAAGTCGATTGAAGCTTGCAGGATCATTTGTTAGACCAAAAGACATTACTGTGAATTCGTAGTGCCCATACCTAGTATTGAAAGCTGTCTTCGGAATATCTGATTCCTTGATCCTGATTTGGTAATATCCTGACCTTAGATCTATCTTTGTAAATATTTTGGCGCCGTGGAGTCTGTCCAAAAGTTCGTCAATCCTTGGAATTGGATACTTGTTCTTGACAGTTACCTGGTTCAGTCCACGATAGTCTATGCATAGCCTTAAGGTCCCATCCTTCTTCTTTTGGAAAAGAACTGGAGCACCCCAAGGAGAAGTACTGGGTCGAATGAATCCTTGCTCAATGAGTTGCCTAAGTTGTTCTTTGAGTTCGATGGCCTCCGGAAGTGACATTTTATAAGGTCTTTTTGAGATAGGTTCACACCCAGGGATAGTCTCGATCTCATGATCTACCTCTCTGTGTGGAGGAAGATTCGTAAGGTCTTCGGGGAATACGTCATCATACTCCCTCAGCCAGTCTGGTCGAAGTGAGGTACCTGATTGGTCCACCTTATTGAGTTTAATTGCATATATTTGCTGACCCTTCCTTAGTCCCTTCAAGAGTCTGCTGGCCTTAACTAGAGTAGCCTTAGGTCTCCCGTTTTCCCCCTGGATTAAGGCTTCATTTCCCAAGTTATCTGTAAAGGTAAAATTCCCTTGTGCACAATGTATGTGGGCCCTATTTTGCTTTAGCCAGTCCATCCCTAGTATCCCATCGAAGAATCCTAAGGGTAGGGTTCGAAATTGGGCAGAAGTTGGGTGTCCTCCTAAATCAAAGTCAATTTTGCCTGCAGAGTGTTGAGATACTACTTCCTTGCCGTTTGCTAACTCGACAACTAGCTTGCTTGACGGATACTTATCTAGCTTAAGCTTCCTCATGCATCTGGGTGAAAGAAATGAAAGAGTACTGCCACAATCTATAAGGAAGTTAAGTTGTTCACCTCTGAGAGATCCTGGCGTATGAATGACTGCGTATTGCTCGCAACCATTGGGATTTTCAATTGCAGCATGTAGGGTTGCTCTCTCCACTGCTTCGTCACCCACAGTTGGTTGTACCACTGCAGCATTCACTCTGGCGGTAGCTCCACGCCCTCGCCCTCTGTTCATTCTTTCGCGTCCTCCTCTTCCATTAGCTTGGCCACGCCCACGGGTATTCAAGGGTATGGCATTGGCGTTGGTTGCATGAATGTTCCTGGGGCAATTGGATCTGTAGTGTCCATGCTCGCCGCAACCATAGCATCGAACATCAGGGAACTCCATGGTTGTAGTGGTAGCCACAATAGGGCGCTGGTTATAGGTTTGGTTGGCTGGTCTGTTGTCCCAAGCAGTGTTCCTTGTCCTCTTTGCCCAATGATTCCTCCTATTCTGATTAGCCTTTTGTACTTCGAGAGCTAGAGGTTTAGCCGTCAACAAGGCATCCTGTAGCGTTGACTGCCTGAGAGCCTCCAGCCGAGTGTTCAAGGGATCGATTAGTCCTTGACAGAACCTTGCCACCTGTTGTTCCAAGGTCATCTTAGGAGCATATCTCCGAAGAGTGAAAAACTTTGCATAGTATTCTTCGACCGTTGAATTCAGCTGCCGAAGTGAAAAGAATTCATTCATTCTCAAGGTCCTATAGGCAGGTGGTAAATAACGTCCCATTATCGCAGCTTTGATGTCTTCCCAGGACTGGGAAGATCCCTTAATATCCATGTCCCTGCAATGTTGCTTCCACCATATCTTGGCATCGCCAGTCAGGCGGAACATCACAAGCATGGTTTGATTTACGGGTTGGGTTCCCGCAGCTTCAAAGTAATCGTCCATGGCTTCCATCCATACTTCCGCATCTCTCTCCACATTTGCCCCCTCACCCTTAAAGATCGGAGGTTGGGCTTGCTTAAGGAGGAGCTTCTTCTCTTGCGCTCCCGAGTACAGAGCAACAGGCGGTACCTACATGGGTTATACGAAATTCTTGATACCATTACTTGAATTTCAAGAGACACGAGACTTTAATAAAAATTCAAAATTCCACTTTATCAAGAGACAGAGATTCATAGACAAAAAGCACTTTATTGATGGAATTTTATTACAATCGAAACTCCTCAAGGTTTAGAATGACTGGTGACCGCTTATTACAAGGCTTTATGGATTTGCGTATAACATACGCCTACAAAATAGTATTGACATGATGCACTACTTCATTCGTGTAATAGTTCTTATACACATTCTTGAGGGGATAATAAACTAAGATATCGGGCCAGAGTTCCGCCTTCAGTAATCCAAAGGTTTTGACTCGGTTTGCTGGGATCACATTGGTGACCTTCTCCAAGAGCCAGTCATTGATGGTTTGGTTGGAGTTGCCCAAAACAGTCTGATCCAATCGTGTGGGCACCAAGTAGAATATCTCTATTACTCTCAACTCTTCTCCCCAACGTATCTTCTTCAAGTCGGTAGCCAGGCATCCTAGCTTCCGAGCATTGATGTAGTAAACCCCTCCTGAAAATGTCCAATCAAGTTCCCATCCTTTATCAATGCGAGTGGAGTGTGCCGTATAAGCCTTCAATAGTATCTCCATGACATCTCGCCTGAACTGGTAAACAGGGGATCTTCGAGCTTGCTCATAAATAAGCTCAAACACTTGGAACTTCCGATATTCGAGCACGGGGTCTTCCTGCAACACCAATGCAAGGAATTCGGATCAACTACCTATATACTTTCAGTTCCTTTTAAATGTTCAAACAATACGACTTTATTTTTCCAGCCTAACCTAGGCTCTGATACCAGGTGTGAGGTACCCACCCCGTCGTATCATACAACGGATCTGATGGTAAACCTGATGGCCACTAGATCTATAGCGGAAGCAAACAAAATGGTTCAGGGTTCGACTAGCGGACGATCTCTCATCACAAAGTGAGTCGAGTTCGAGCCTACTAGCAAAGAGATCTAGCTCCACCTCGCAGGGGAAGCATACTTAAACTATCTAGCGATCCTATGATCCACCTTCCAAGAGGAGAGAAGCCTCGAGTGCCTTTTTCCCCATGTTTCAGAGGCACGTACTCTCGAGAGTTCCCCGCTCTAGGGGCAATGAGCGTTACTAATATCGAGTAAGCACTATGGGGACAGAGAGTTCCCGACCAATCAGGACCACCCATCTCGTAGGCATTGGCAACCTGAGCCAAGCCCCCACTTTCCACCCCCACACTCACACTTCCTCTTGTGACCTAATTACTACCACAAGGTTGTTCAACATAAATATTCCTTGTTTTAATTCCGAATCACATGGTTCGTTAAAACAGCCCTTCAACCAGTATTGCAAACAACACCAAGACAGAATTCTAGTAAAAATTATACTCAAACTTATTCATAAAAATTCCAATGTTCTGGAGGTACAACATCCCCCCTCCAGCGAGAGTTCACTCCTCCCGTTGTCGCCTAGCTGCCCATACAACTAGGTATGTCCACCGCATAGAAAGCACGTCATGGACACTCCCACCGCATAGAAAGCAAGACGTGGGTTCCCACCACATAGAAAGCAAGTCGTGGGTATCCACCGCATAGAAAGCATGTCGTGGATTCAAGAGTCCTAACGAGGAACTCTGCCCCGTGTGATCAGTAGGGGGGGTCAGGACTGATTCAACATTGGAAATAAAATGAACATGTCGAGCTAAATTTTCCCTAGCAAACATTCTTTCCTCTTGCAAACAGCATACCCATCAGACATTACCTTCCTACTTTAGAACTTAATGTACAATGATTTCAATGCCGAGGTTTCCGTCGGATTTCTCCAACATGTTCGGGGATATGTTCATTCTTAACTAATCGTATGCAATGTTAATTAAACAACTTGAATAGAAATTGGGACCTACCTCTTCCATTTCTTCATCGATGGCCCGTGAGATGGCCGGTATTTGCTCTTCCATGGGGGCCTTCCCCTTTCCGTTGACATTGCTCGTTCCTGCTTCGCGATCATGGGCATCACCGAAGCGCGTCCTCTTAACCGGGGCCATTTCTCACTACTTTAAATGATTAGCTTGGGGAAAGAGCTAAGGTTCACAGCATCATAGCAGTCCAATGGGTAGATTAGTGACATCAATTAATCCCTCCTATATGAGAGTCTAGATTTCTATCATAAGCAATCATTAAGGATGGCACATAATCCTATGGGAACCGGCTCTAAGATAATTATTCGGCTTGCATGATCAAGAATAATTAAGATTTCACTATTAGAAATACCAGAGAATTGGATTAAGTATGATTAAACTATTTCCTAGCAATCAGATGGTGCAGATTTACCCTATGCATATGTGTGAGGAAAAACCAATTCTTAGAGACTTAATGACGGATTAATTTCTCCTTAATTACGTCTTAATGCACAAGAAAAAAATGAATTCAATTAAGCTGCAATGTTAATGAGTGATTACAATAGTGATTCTCTTCAATCTGCACAAATACTAGCTTACCGATTAATTACTATACTATCTAGAGAGAGAAGATTCTGATAATTATGCTCTAATCATTAATCGAGAGTGAAGAATGGTGATAATTCAGCTATGGAATGATGATTACATAATAGAGTATGAATAAGGAGAATTTAGGGAGTAGTCATAGAGATTTCCGACTAGGAATAGGCATAATGTACGAGAAATTTTGATGGTAGAGAAAGGAATTTACAGATAGCATTAATTAAACTATCGTTACCGTGATTAAGAGCTGGTAATCTTCTCGATGTTCTGATCTAATCGAGCTTCTTCAGATGAAAATTCGGCAGCACCTCCCTCCTAGCTTCTTCTTCAATAGGTGTGTGATTCGGCAGCACCTCCCCAATGTATGTGGGTGTGTGTGTATGCACTGTGTGTGTGTGTGTGATCATAAGTGTGTGTGTGTGTGTGTATGCAGGTCTTTAAATAGGCTCCTACAGGCTGAAAATCGATCTGGGTTGCTAAATGCATCTGGGAGCTTGTCCAGTTAAGCATGGCAAGTCCAGTTCTTTGCCCACCAAGTGTCAGGTTGGCTTGGTTAACTGGTTCTGAGACTGAGTTGCAGGCTTGGCAGCTTTCCCAAGACTCCCACAAAGCAAGAGGGCGCCCCCTAGCTGCTAAAGCTGATCTGGAGTGGCCTGGGACCTGTTCCCACACAGTCCCGGGCCCCCGGTGCCTCCCCGGACAATTTTTAGGAAATTTGGTTCTAGGCAAAAACGGGTCATACGAATCGGATTTTGATGCCGTAAATTGCCATACGAAGCTCTAACTAAGGTGTACTGGCCCGAGTACCTGCCATATTTAGCAGCCCCCCGGGTTCGAAAATGCATTTTTTTCAAATTTGGGGTACGGTTGCAGATTTTCAAGACGGTCAAAACTGGACGGGTTGGGTGACCAAAAACTTACTATTTTTGGAAATTTTTCACAAAAATTATTTTAATTCACGTTTTGAAGCTTTATAACATTCTAAACATCATGGCACTGACAGAACCTGGAAAACTGCTAAAAATAGTAACTTATTCCATTGTATTCATTTCGTGCTACAAGGGTGCTCTTGTGATCGGGTCAGAGACCTTACAACGATCACTTGATCAAGTCGTGTCCTAAGTTGAAGGCCAAAGAGGCTAAGAAGAAAGAGGGTGGTTCCACTACAAATGCAGCCATTGTTGAGTCTTCTGTGAAAGGAGACTGTAATGCTGATGTTGATGCAGAATGGACTTTTAGCGCGGAGTGCACTTACAATCCTGTTGTCCATGATGCATGCTTGTCAGTTGTTGCTACAAATTCACATGTGTGGTATTTCGACAGTGGTGCTACAAAGCACATTACCTCACATCGTGAATTGTTTACCTCTCTTGAGTATGTCCTTCATGGGAATTCAGTCACTTGTGCCAACAACGCCTCTTATCCAGTTCACGGATTGTGCTCAATGCTGCTAATGGCAGCTCCTTCACACTTGTTGATGCACTTTATGTACCTGAGATCAAGAAGAATCTCTTGTCTCTATCCGCACTTGCTAGACTTGGACTTGTAGTCAAATTTGTGGATGACAGATGTACAGTTCATGATCTCAGTTTTGGTGTGATGAAATTATTGCATCTGGGCTTTTGTGCCGTGGGCTGTATAAGCTCACTTTGTATGACAAGTGTGGACAAAATTTTGCAAATGCTGTTGCAGATTCAAGGGCTATTTCAAATGCAAAACTTTGGCATGCACGTTTTGGTCATCTGAAATTTGCCAGTTTGCTGCGTTTGCAAAAATCTGATATGGTTGCTTCTTTGCCGCCTCTTGAAGCACTTGTCAAACATGTTTGTGAAGGCTATATTCTGGGTAAAATGCAGTGTTCTAAGTTTCCAAAGGATGGTTCAGTTAGGGCCACATGCAGTTTGGAGCTTGTGCATAGTGATGTTTGTGGGCCCATGCAAACTCCGTCCTTGGGCAATTACATGTACTTCATGACAATCGTTGATGATTACTCCAGGCATGCGTGGGTATTTCCGCTTAAAGCGAAGTCCGAAGTTTTTATGTGCTTCAAACAATTTTTGGCTATGGCTAAAAATGTCTCAAAATGTACTATGGGCACCCTGCATTCCGATCGAGGGGGGGAGTATATGTCTCATGAATTTAATTCATTTCTGGCTAGTCGTGGGATAAAACACCAATGTGCAGTGCCTTATACACCTCAACAAAATGGTGTTGCTGAGAGGAAAAACATGTCACTGACGGAAATGGCACGATGTATGGTCAAAAGTCAAGCTTTGCCGCATTCTTTTTGGCTTGAGACCATCATGTGTGCCACTTATGTACTTAACAGGTGTCCTACGAAAGCTTTGTAGTCTATTACTCCATATGAAGCATGTCATGATAGAAAGCCTTCTATTGAGCACATGCATTGTGAGCGGGATGGAAACACACAGAACGCCTCTATAACGACCCGAAACACACTCTTGGGAATATACACACACACACTATGGGGCACCACTCGGCTTACACAACACACCTGGCCGAGACAGGGAACACACCGATGGAGTGCGAGGAGAGAGACTATCCACTTGCCCACTCCACACAGAGACACACAGACACACACACACACACAAAAAAACTCAGCTAAAAAGAGGAGAACTTTTCATAATTAGATACAAATGAGCTTGTGCCAACACCAATGGGGCAAACAGCTCACACAATATGGGTAAAAAGTACCAGATACAATCACAAACTGGAGCAGAAGATTCGCTCATAGGAGAAACTTACACAGCCAAAAGAGTAGAGAAAGAGTGAGGAATTTGGCAAAATGGACAGCGCCATCGCGTCCGGAACGGCCCAAAACCCCAGTCTACAATGTCAAAGTGCTCAAATCCGACCTCGGATGAGCAGTTTACGGCCAAAACAGGCTCCAAAATGAGCAAAAACACACCTGCGGCTGTTCCTCCTCTCTTCTCCACTTTTTTTCTGGTCTTCTCTCTATTTTTTCAGTTTCCACACTTAGCTTTATTATTTGGGCACCCTTGGCCTTTTAGATGACCTCAAACGGACCCCGAACAGGCCAAAAACTGACCTCGTAGTGCATAGTTGTCACCCTGCTGCATCTAGCGCACACCTGGCACTCATTTCTTTTCAATAGTGCATCTCGAAACCACGTGAAGTGGCCCCAAAAAATGGTCCTAATGATGACCTTTCTGCATAACTCTCACAAGAAAACACCACTTTGTGTCCGTATTCATCCACGTGCAAATATTGACTCCGTTCGCCCTCCTGACGCCACTAGATGCCATCTGACGCACCTGCTTACCTCATGTTGTCGGCCCGCGGATAGCTTCCTCAAGAATTTTTACGCGCTATAAACTCCTCATTATTGTAGAAAAAACATACTGGTACTGGTGATAGTGAAATTCGATGCACTATGTACATGCTGTCCTACCTGTACACATGTGGGCCCCACATAACCACCTGGCTATGGAAATTGGGCAATCCTTTATTCGATGCACCATGCATGTGTATGTACATATACGCAGTCCCTTGCTCCAAAAAACTCATGACATAATTTGCCCATCCCCTAGCCTGCTAGATCATTCATGATCAGCAGCAGCAAAAAGAGATATGAGACTCGCCGCATCACAGGTCTCCTCATCCCTCACCGACACTCCTTGATCCACATGCAGCTCATCTTGCTCGACCATCATCAACCTGGAATGATACAATTTAAGACGCAATCCATTTACCCTTGACTTAGGTAGAAATCCATCCAGGTTAGCCAACTGATATGTACCATTCGGGAAACACTCCACTACCTTGAAAGGGCCTTCCCACTTAATTTGAAACTTCTTTTAGAGCACGTTCAATGTGTTTGATGATCCATGATTCGAACTTTTTTAACAGGCCTTTAATTCTAAATCACATTTCCTTCAATGAGGTGTTCTTGCTCTTCCACACACCCAGCACTTGCTTCACCACTAACAAGGCATCACCTTTTATGCTCAACCTTTGAACCCCATGCTTCAAACAAATGTGTAATCCGGCTTCCAGAGTAGCATATTCAGCCTCATTGTTACTATGAGCATCCAAGATGAACCCTCTCTTGCATACTAGCTTCCCCTCTGGGTCATAGCATGCTATACCCCCTGAAGCTGCATCATGGCTCTTTCTGTATGAACCATCAAGAACAACACATGTGCATTGCTGATCTGTGGCACTTCTTCAACTACCTTTCTCACCACCTCTTCCTTAACAATAAGGGGATTCTCCTTGTAGGTCAGCAAATCAGCTAGGGTAGCCCTTGTACTATCTTCCACTCAAATACCCATTTCTTGACCACATTTGACATGTTAGTGCCATTGATTAACTGTGGCAAAAAGGCATAACTCATCAAGAAAACAAAAGGTCATGGTAGCAAGTAATGACGAAATCCTCGACAAGCAAATATTACACTGGCCATCACTAGCTCTACTTCCGAGATTTTTCTCTCTGCTACCAGCTTCACACGGCTTGCACAATACACTCGCCTCATATAATGGCTGCCCTTCCCCTTTTGCAATAGCATGGCTCCAATGGCATCCTCCCCTACTGATGGATTTACATAAAACACTTGCTCCCAATCAGGAGCCTGCATGGCTGACAACCCCCCTAACACCTCTTTCACCTCTTGAAACACTTCTTCACAGTTTTCATCCCATTGCAATGGATCATGCTTTACCACTTGTTGTAATGGATAAAGAATCTGAGAAGACAATGGAATAAACCTTGCCATGTACTTCACTTTGTGTATAAAGGTTGCCAATTGCTTCGTACTCGTAGTTCATGGAAGAGGAATAATAGACTTAACCTTGTCTGGATCAGCCTCAATGCCATTTTCTGACACCATATGGCCCAATAACTTCACCCTTGGTTGTGCTAGATGACATTTCTTTGGATTTAGTTGTCCTCCACATTCATCATATCGAGCCAATACCATCTGCATCTTCTCATGGTGTTCAGCCCTACTGCTATAAACACAGAAGTCATCCATAAAAGCTTTAACACAACTATCAATGAATGGTGCCAACACCCAATTTGCTCTCTCTTGATAGAAGGAAGGTCCATTTGACAACCCAAATGGCAATACTGTGTAGCAATAGCAGCCCCATGGCGTAATAAAAGTTGTCTTTGTGCGGTCTTTAAGAGCAATCTTCAATTGAAAATAGCCTGAAAAACCATCACACACACTGTACCTCTCATAACCTGCCACTGCATCCAAGATCTGATCCATGAATGGAAGAGGATATGGGCTCTTCTTAGTGGCTGCGTTTAAGGGTTTAAAATCTACACAAATTCTCCACTTCCCATCCTTCTTTGGACTGACTACAACTGGACTCACCCATTTTGTGGTCTCCACAGGGACTATGAACCCTGCCTTCAACAACTTGTCCACCTCTTCTCGCAAGGCTTCCATTTGCTCTTGACCCATCCTTCTTAGCCTTTGCCGCAGTGGCTTAGCACCTTCTTTCAGCTCTATATGCATCTCTTCACCCTTGAACCCTCTGATCTCTTCATATGAAGTAATGAAAAAATCAGGAAAACTAGTCAGCATATGCAAATAAATATCCTTCTCCATAGCTGAGAGGTCTCCACTGATCATTTGTGTCATCAATTCCCGCTTCTTTGACAACTCAACCTTGGTTTGCATCAGCCCTTCAATCACTTCATAAGGCCCTTCACTTTCATCTTCAACCTCATTCGCAAATGCAACTAAACCAAACTCCTGTATTTCTTTGTCCATCAAAAGAAATGCAACATCAGCATCCTCATCACTGCTGGTAGTGCTATCAATGTCCTCATCTATCACCGTGGAAGAGTCTTCATCACTAGACTCATCCTCATCTTCATAAAGCTCCTCTAATAGTTTCCTTGTGTCCATATTATAAAGCTTCTTGGTACCTGTCTTTCCATAGAGGCTAATCGTACCGTGTCGCCAATCTTGAACAGCTCCCACTGCACGTAACCATGGTCTGCCCAGTATAATAGGATATGCTCCCAACCCTGCTGGCATCACATGAAAATCAACCACTTCCTTTGGATCATATGCCTCCACTTCTAAGCTCTTTACAACACCCAAGCATTTTACTTTTTGATGGTTTGCCAATCTGATCCGAAAACTTGACACCCCAGCCACTGTGAGACCCATCTTCTCAACGCATGAGTGTGTTATGACGCATATTTGGGCTCCGCCATCCACATAACCTTGTCCCAAATTTTTCCTTTTATGCCACACATCTACTATTGCACAAATGTCTGGTAGCTCATCCATTGCCAACACCTTTACTGAATGTCATAAAATCTAATATCTAACTAACCCAAATGATTTTCTCATATTAAATTGATCACTTAATGTGGGAGAATAAACGGGAACAAGTGTTAAGATATAGGTATGTGCTTTTAGATCTATCTCAACACGGGGCCAATGTAAAGGGGCCCAAAAGGGAGATGGTCTATCAAAGAGCAAGGCTAACCAATGGAGCATAAGACCTTAGGGTTAGCTTCATTGAAGACCTCCAATAAATATGTGTAAAAGTCCTTTTGACCTTAAGTAAGCTAAGGCTGAGCTTGAGGTGGGAACCCGGCCCAAGCTCGAGGTGCTTGTCCTGCTTGAGGTGCTTGTCATGCTTGAGGTGCTTGACTTGCTGCATGATTAAGGTACTTGAGGTGCCTTGAGAAGCTTCCCTGAGATGCTTGTGGGAACACCCCCTAGTTCAAGTGCTTTGTCATGCTTGATGAGTAAGGTGCTTGATCACCTAAAGTCAAAATCAATCCTACAAGAGGGGGGGCGAGCCCTTTTCCTAGGAGCTAGAGAGAGAACACCCACTCACACACACAAGGGAAGCCCCAACTTGAAGAGGCAGCAAGGACACATGTCAGGCCCCTACCCATGTTACCTTCATGTGTTGCTTGAAGCCTATTGGCTAAGCTTCAAAGGGGTCCAATGATAAATTACATGAATTATCTAATTGTTTTAGCATTTATCAAGTCCTCTCTCTCAAAGGGGAAAGGGGGACACTTGTCCCAAGGCTACCCATGTTGCTTGTAATGGCTCCTGCTTGTGATTGGCTAGGCCTGGAGGGGTCCAATGAGCTTCAGGCATGAGCTACAAGGGGGGGTCGACCCAAGCAAGCTAGGGGGGTGCCTAGGGGGTATACTCACCCACACACACTCACAATCACTCTCATTGTGTGCTATGCAAAGTGCAAGAGCTCCCTCTCCAAGCAAGTAGAGGTTGAGAGCCTACACCAACACTCTTGGCTATGGAGTGCAAATCCAACCAAGAGCCATGCTTCAATGCTTAAGCTTGCCATCTCCTTCTTCTTCATTACTATGCTATTATGTATGCTAGCAACAAGAGTATGATAAGTGAGGAACTAATTCTTTCTCCTACGAAATGTTTCTTCTTCCTCTTCCCTACCCTCATTCCCTGCTAGCTCTCTCCACCTTCGAAGGTGTTTGAGGTCTTGGGACTGAGGCTTGGGATAGTTAAAGCTTTCTTCAAGTTTATGTTATGTTTGTGGTGCATGAAGCCTTCCATCTTCATGGCATCACCTAGGTCACAAGGAACACAAAGACTGTATTGTAACAAGTCTCTCTTTATGGGAGAAATCATAATACAAATGCCTATTGGAGGGGGGACCGGCTCCACATAAATCCGGTCCTCAATTGTTGTCATGTTCTCTAAACTCTCTCTCTTGCAAAAGTATTGTCTATGCCAAGTTAACTAATTGCTATGATTATGTTGCTATCTTCAATTATGTCTACCCGCTATGCTCACAAAATCATTTCTTGAAAGTACTCTCATTAAATTCCGCTATTCTCAAATTGAATAGGCAAATTCCATTACACTGAACCTCTCTCTGGCTCTTTCTCCATTGGGTTAACCATCCTCTTCCACTGTCGCTTTAGCTTAGGCACCATCTCTATAAGCTACCCAAAAGTAACATCTGCCTTCCTGCTCGTCAGATCCTCCTTCAAGTCATAGCTTAATTGCCCATCCCCTAGTGAAAAATCTGAAACATGAAACTTTCGATGAGCTCTCCTTTTCCTCTTGGCCTTGACATCCTCGCCTTCATGGCTCTTTACTTTCTTCTTACTAGGACCTGAGGCACTTCTTCCTTCCTTATCCTCTGTGGTACTCTTCCCAATAGGCATCACTAATGTATCCTCTAGCTTTGATGCCTTCTCCAAGGTGACTAAACTTAGAACTTTTGTCTTTCCCTTTCCCTCCTGGGTCAGTCCACTGCTTCCTTCGTCTCCCTTAATTTCGATGCCATAATCATTTGACCTAGTTAGCACCTGTCTTGGCAATGGATACATGTCTCCCCCCATCCTTGGTGGCTTATCACATTGCAGGCTGATGTGACCCAACTCTCCACAATTATAACATGTGGGTGTCTGCCTCCAAAACCTACCATTGCTTTGTCCAACACCATTCCTAGGCCTTTCTTCACCTCCTGGCTGATTTGCAAACCTCCCTCGACCTCGATTATTTCCCACTTGACCTAGCATGTTTAGGCTGAGATTATTCATCAAATCTACCATTTGCCTCATGTCTTGCCTTAGCCCATCATCTTGCACCGATGTAGTGACCACTACTGGCATAACCTGAGTAGTAACAGGAACCACTAGTTCATGATGAACCGTTGGCATGCGACCTTGTAAAGAGTCCATAGGCTGAAATTCAGACCTCATGGGCAAAGACTCCACCCCTAACTGGCTCATTTTCCTCAACTTCCACTCTTTGTTCCTTGATACCTCTAGTACATCTTCATATGTTCTAGGGTTCCTTAGCTCCACTCTCCAACGTATATTCTCCCAAAGACCAGCTAAGAACCTGTCCTTCTTCATCATGTCACGCGAGGGTACCTCTGGTGCTAAGGCCTTGAAAATTCGCTCCCATGCCAATGAAAACTTACGTATGTACGCATCTACTGGCTCACCTTCCTTTTGCACCAAAGCCTATACTTCCTCCCAAACTTTTTCAGGATCTTCTATCTTCACAAACTCCACTTCCAACCCATGTCGTAGATTGTCCCAACTCAACCTTACAGGTGGATCAGCCACACGCAACTCTTCTTCAAATGCTTTAGACCAAACTCGTGCATCACTCTTCTAACAAATTTGGAGAAAGCGTAACATTTGCGTAGGGTCATGAATCTGGTTGCTAATGCAGGCAACCTCCATCTTCTCCAAAAATTCTTCCACATCTTCATCACTTCTTCCATGAAACTCCGGATAAGAGAAAGCCATGGCTACCCAAATTATGATGCTTTGAGAACCCCTTCGAACACACGTGCAAGAACCCAAAATTTTTCACTACCCAATCCCCAGAAACTTCAATGGAGCTCAGCTTTAGATAAGGACAAACACATGCACATCAAATGAGTTTTCATAGTTAATCATCGGAATGACAACAGGCAAAGGACATTCCAGGATCTCTCTCAATCTTCTTGGCCCAAACATAAAGAATATGCGCTGCTGGAAAAAGATCTTCCTGGACACATGAACATTAATCTGAATTCTTTGAGTTAAATGAAAAGGAGTGAACTGAGGGCCATTTTGATCATCCATTAAAGCCAACCATGAAGCTCCCAAGAAGGCACACCTGACTTATCCTCTGATTTTTGCCCAAATTTCAACAGCATAATAGCTCAAAATACCAAAAAACCAGCCATCATAACTTGGAAAAATTTTGGCAGAGTTTCCCCAGAAGTAGAGCAGTGTGAACCCAAAATATAGACTGTCTATGTATGCATAAACTGCCAACAATAGAACCCGAGAATCAATTAGGAATCACTAGTACATAGCCTATGGCGAGGTCACAAAAAGGGTGCTCCAGCTACCTGTATCACCGAAAGGATCTCTACATTTGAGAATCCCCCAGCTCAATAAAAACCTCACGCTATCGACCCTCACAGGAAGGCTAATGCAAATCGCGTATAGTCAAGCGTCAGAAATGACTATCTTCCAGACCAAGTCTCAAAAATGGCTGGGACTGTCAAATACAACATGTATGGCTCCACAAATGCGTACAATGGCAGTTTCCACAAGTAACGTACAATCCAGCAGACAATGCGCTCAAATAGGCGCCAAGTGATGCATACCCACAACAACTGCAAGTGACATCACTGCTAGTATATCACTCTACTCCAGCTACATGTACCTGTGTGAATCACCTGTATCCTTACCTGTCCCTGTAACCTGTTACCTGTAACCTGTAGCCCTGAATCTCGAAGCTTGAAGCTTGAAGCAGAAGGTACTCGAAGAAGATCCTCCGTGGGGGCGCCAAAAGAATGTGAGCGGGATGGAAACACACAGAACGCCTCTATAACGACCCGACACACACTCTTGGGAAGATACACACACACACACACTATGGGGCACCACTTGGCTTACACAACACACTTGGCCGAGACATGGAACACACCGATGGAGTGCGAGGAGAGAGACTATCCACTTGCCCACTCCACACAGAGACACACACACACACAAAAAAAAAATCAGCTCAAAAGAGGAGAACTTCTGATAATTAGATACAAATGAGCTTGGGCCAACACCAATGGGGCAAACAACTCACACAATATGAGTAAAAAGTACCAGATACAATCACAAACTGGAGCAGAAGATTCGCTCATAGGAGAAACCTACACAACCAAAACAATAGAGAAAGAGTGAGGAATTTGGAAAAATGGACAGTGCCATCGCGTCTGGAAGGGCCCAAAACCCCAGTCTACAATGTCAAAGTGCTCAAATCCGACCTCGGATGAGCAGTTTACGGCCAAAACAGGCTCCAAAATGAGCAAAAACACACCTGCGGCTGTTCCTCTTCTCTTCTCCATGTTTTTTATGGTCTTCTCTCTATTTTTTCAGTTCCCACACTTAGATTTATTAGTTGGGCACCCTTGGCCTTTTAGATGACCTCAAACGGACCCCAAACAGGCCAAAAATTGACCTCGCAGTGCATAGTCGTCACCCTGTTGCATCCATGAGCACACATGGCACTCATTTCTTTTCAATAATGCGTCTCGCAACCACATGAAGTGGCCCCAAAAAGTGGTCCTAATGATGAACGTTTTGCATAACTCTCACAAGAAAACACCACTTTGTGTCCGTATTCATCCACGTGCAAATATTGACCCCGTTCGCCCTCCTGATGCCACTAGATGCCATCTGACGCACCTACTTACCTCATGTCGTCGGCCCACGGATAGCTTCCTCGAGAAGTTTTACGCTCTATAAACTCCTCATTATTGTAGAAAAAACATACTGGTACTGGTGATAGTGAAATTCGATGCACTATGTACATGCTGTCCTACCTATACACATGTGGGCCCCACGTAACCACCTGGCTATGGAAATTGGGAAATCCTTTATTCGATGCACCATGCATGTGTATGTACATATGCGCAATCCCTTGCTCCAAAAAACTCTTGACAACGTGTTTTTGGCTGTTTCGTATATGCTTTGGTGCCACAAGTGCAATTTCAGAAAATTGGATGATAAGGCTATCAAATGTATTTTTGTTATAGTGTTGAAAGCAAAGGTTACAAGTTGTATCATCCACAAAAAAAGCGTATTCTGGTTTCACGGGGTGTAGTGTTTGTGGAAGATTCTATTCATCCCTTGCTGTCATGTACTAGAGACAGTAATGTAAGCTCACAGGACATTTATGACACTTTGTTGCCTCTTTTTAGAGGTGGAAATACGAATGTATAGCCTATGGGGGTTTCTGGAAATGTTTTAGATCAGCCTATTATTGATGCAGATGTACATGATGTACTCGATGACGAAAGGGCTGAAAATGAGCATGCTAGAGGTATGCCAAAATGGCTGGTGCACACTTTGCATGACAGTAAATTGGATGCACCTTTGTCTAGTCGTACTCAGGCTCTTGCCATGCATCTTCTGCATCAAATTGTTATGCTTTGGCTGTGTCTAGTTTACATGATGAGCCTCTGTCTTTTGATGAAGCACAAAATTCAAAAAATTGGATGGCTGCCATGCAATCAGAATATGATGCACTTATAGAAAATGACACATGGACTTTATGTGATTTGCCTCCTGGCAAAAAGGCCATTGGTACGAAGTGGGTTTACAAGTTGAAACGCAAGCCGAATGGTGAGATCAATCTCCATAAGGATCGACTTGTTGCAAAGGGTTATGCACAGCAAAAAGGCATTGATTATGAAGAGACTTTTGCTCCCACTTGTCGTATGACTACTGTGCGTTTTCTATGTGCACATTGTATGTAAAGCGTGAGGGTGATGTACTTCTCATTGTGGTTCTTTATGTTCATGATTTGCTGATCACTGCAACTTTGAGAGACATATTGTTGAATTTAAGGCTGATTTGAATGCTACTTTCAAGATGAAAACTTTGGGGCTGTTGCATCACTACTTGGGTATACAGTTTAAGCAGTGTGATGGTGGTATTGCCTTGTGTCAGAAAAGTTACATAGAGACATTGCTATGTAAGTTTGGACTTGAGGATTGCAAACCTATTTCCACTCCCATGGAAATATGTTTGAAGTTGAGTCTACATGATGTTGGCGATCCTGCTGATGTCACTCTTTATCAAACTGTTGTTGGCTACCTCATTTATGTATGCAACACGAGGCCGAATATTCAGTTTGTAGTCTCACAGGTTAGCAGATTTATGCATAGCCCAAGGTCTAAGCATTGGCAGGCTATAAAGAGGATTTTCTGCTACCTTAGTGGCACTTTATATCTTGGCTTGTTTTATCCCAATGGGGGATCATTGCCGACAGACTTACATGGCTTTCCGGACTCATATTGGGCTGGTTGTTTTGACACGAGAGTGTCCACCACAAGTGGTTTTTGTTTCATGCTTGGCAATTCATGTATATCATGGTTGAGCAAGAAGCAACCTACTGTGGCCACTTCGAGTTGTGAGGCTGAGTACAGGGCAGTCTTCACAGCTACGGTTGAGTGTGTATGGCTGAGACGCCTTATGGCTGATTTGGGTGTTGGACCGAACACTGCCAACACTATATACACTGACAATCAGAGCGCATTGGCAGTTGCCAGGAACCCAGTTTTTCATGTTCGCACAAAGCACATTGAGGTGCATTACTACTATGTTAGGGAGAGGCTCTCAGCAGGAGAGTTCAGCTTGGATTATGTGCCAACACAGGAAAACCTTGCAGATCTTTTCACAAAGGCATTGTCTCGTGAGAAGCTTTCAGCTTTGGGCTTACTCCCCTTTGTGGACTGATCATGTCCTTAGGGCATGGCACTTCCCTTTACTCATGTGCCAACTCTCGTTCACCGCATCACTCCAGGGGGGATTTGTTACCATATACATGTGGTAGTGATGTGTGTGAACACACTAGGACCACCGGGGCATTTTTTGCCTCTTTAGGAGGTTTTTTTCCCCGTGCATGATATATACGCCTATCATTCTAGGGCTATCTATCTTTCCATTGCACACTAAGTAATACACTCTCCATTGTGTGCCTTGAGCTTCCTTCGTCTTCTCCAAGCTATGTGCATTTCTCTGCAACACGAACTAGGACGCAAACGAGGAGAATCTCTGAGCAATACAAGTGAAAAGGAAGGTACACTATCACTAATAACAATGCTACAAATACACACACCAAACACACACACACACACACACACACAGTTTTGTGCAAGAATCAAGCTGCAGTTTAAATGATTGATGCGGGTGTATAAACAACTTGGAGGACAATCAAGAGACACAGTTATGTTTGATGAGGTTGCAATCTACACATTATCTTAGGGTTATGGGATCCCTCTCACCTTACAACCCTCTTATAATGTTTCTCAAGAAACAAAACAAACACAAGAGCTCTTGGCATCACATACAAGCAAATACCACACAAGAATCTCAAAATGAAAACGCGTCACCTTAAACAAAACAAGATGAGGTTGCCAAGAGTGAATTGGAGAGACTCAAGAGAGTTTTGAATTGCGGTTGCACCCAACTTATTGATTCAATTGATGTGCAAGAGTAGGTGAAATTTGATTGGAATTTATGAATCACTCACTCCCTTACAATGCTACAACTATCTCAAGAAGCTTTCATATACCCCACAAGAAATGGTGTATAGAGAGCTCACTCTCTCTCCCTACAACTACGTTGGTGAATGGTACCCTCAAAGTAGTGAGCAATAGTGTAGAGATAATGCTATCTACAAAGGGAAAGGGTCTCTATTTATAGGTGAGGAGAGCCCTTATTAGGATGATCTTCTTATCAATATTTACATAGAAAACCATGTTTATGAATTTTTTTGTGTATTCTTATAATAGTGGAGCTCTCTTGTCTCCTGAGTCACATGGATGTGGGCTCAAGAGGAGAGAATTATTGAGGTGAAATAGAGAAGATTCTAGAGAGGTGAGTGATTTTTTGTATGAGGTTGCCTACTCCAAGGTAGAGTAGAGTGGGTGCGATTTATAAGAAGGGTTATTCATTAGTATTAGTAGTTTGTGGTTAGTAGAATGGGATAAAATTACATGGCATATGCACTTAAGGTGCATTATATTATTTATACAATGATAGAATGTAAGAGAAGGATGAGAATATACACAATTTGATGGAAACCACAAGATGGAAAAAGAATTTTCCACCTATCTCCTCCAGTGAATGAAGCGGTTCTAGAACTTTGTCGGTGTAGTTTTTGTGACCAGGGGAAAGTTGAATTTTCTTTGATCAAACTCCTCCTTTTGTAGAGCTTGACTTTGGTTATTTGTTGATTTTTTTCTTTTTGGAAAAGGATAAAGAGGTTATAGTAATATGAGTTTGACTCTAGAGAGAGAAATTGAGCTATATGTGCGTAGAGATGATAATTTTTTAGCTATGGAGCAAGGGAGAGATGGAAATGGTGAAGAAGATGAAAGAAGCATGAAAGTTGCAGGTTTGAGTGGGTGATGGAGAGAAATGAGTGAGTATGTGTGTGTGTGTGTGTGTGTGTGTGTGTATGTGCGTGTGTGTATGGAAGTGGAAAAGGAGGTGAGAGAAGACTATGGGTTACTTTGTGAGAAAAGTGGGCAAATTGGGGTCCACTCAAAAATTCCTATCTCAACGATAATGGCTTCAAAAATCATGAAAAAATTTGAGGTGATTATTCATCGTTACCTTTACACATGCATGGAGGAGGATTATCGATGAAATAAGAAGTATATACAAGGTCGGACTAGTGTATGGACTATTTATGGATTTTAGCTCAATGAGCACATGTTGCTAGAATAATGAGTAAAAATAATTAAGAAATATGGAAGAATTATGGATATGAAAAAAGATATTAGAATGATATGATATGGTCCCTATTTTGAATTATTTTGGGTGAAAGAGGAAAAGGTATGCAAGTAAATGAAAATATTATAATGAATGTGACTAAGGGAGTAGAAATCGATTTTTTGTTTTCACAAGCGTGAGGGTGAAAATGTGGGGGTAATTTGTATAAAAGAAAAATATGAGGTTAGAGTATGTACACATTGGCAAAAAAAAATTATACTTATGGTGCAAGAGGATGAAAGAAGGCATTCATACGTTTAATAAAACACACACCTAAGTATAAATATTTAAATAAAATACCAAAATAATTATAAAAAATCTCTATATTTAGGCCATATATACAATAAAATATTTACACACAAAAGAGGCCATAACATACTTTTTCTTTTTCTTTTTTTTTCTTTTTTTGGCTTGATTAGCCAAGTGAGCTAATTGAGGGTTTTTAAGGAGATATGGAAAAAGTCCCTTAACTCACACACGCCTGTCTATGCACAGTGAAAGAGTGAGGATAACCACAGTGTTTGAGTGATTTGATAAGGTGAGGTAGCTCATTATGGCAATTTTGAATAGCCAAAAACGGCTATCAATATCTAGAGCTTAGCCAATTGATTATAGATCATACAAGATGTTTGTTTCAAAAGAAACCAAACTTAAGGAATAGCTTACTTAGTTACTTGATCAAGGTTTATTTCGCCTTGTGTAGGCTCATGCTATTCAATATAAAGGAGGATAATACACTTCATTTTTGTAGATGGTTATGCATCACAAATTTGTGGGTTTCCAATTCCATAAGAGAGGATTGGGTGACCGAGCATAATGCTTTACCATAGCGATGAAGCTCCTTGGTTCCTATAAATGTTTAATTAGGTAGTAAACCTAAGTGACTACAAGAAGGGACAAGGGAAAAGCCTCTAAGTGGTTGAGAGAGAAAAAAAGGTGAACACCTTTTACTTTTGCTTATCTCTTGAATTATCATTTAAACAAACTAAAGCATCTCATTTTGTAGTGTCTTAGCGTTGGCCTTGCTTTAATCTTTTTGCTTTCTAGAAGAAACCTTAGTGTTGTGTTGTTTTAGGGAGACGTTCATTGTTTTTAGTGCATGATGGAGACTTCCTTTAAATGTTTATTCACTTTCATTTCATATCCTGACATATCTTTACTTTTTTTGCATTCTATTGTTTTAGAATGTTAAAGTGAAACTTCACTTGCATAATTCTAGTAAATTCTATGGATACACACACACACACATATATATTAATGAGCTTTTTAAATTTCACATTTCAATTCACAAACTCTCTAGTCAATATTCAAAAAAATCTCTTTTATTTTAAATGACCGTCGACTAAGTTTCCTTCCCACAAAAAAGCAAACTAGAAATACTAGCATAAATTTACAATTTGCAAGATTTTTTAGCTATTTTCTCACATATTTCACCACTTTTTCTTCCCTTTACGATGGTTTGCAACGAGGTAGTCTCCATTTTCAACTGGCTCAAGGCTAAGCTAAGTCTCCATTTTCAACCGGCTCAAGGCTAAGCTGAGGCAATCCTTTCTTGAACACTAATTCTAAAACTCAACCTAATGATTTTATCACGTTCTAATTATTTTAGAAAGCCACCGTGATTATTTTACTTGTTTCCATTTGTTGGGTGATGCGTTGGGGCTTGAAGGAGTGAAAAGTTCAAGATTTTTTATTTTTATTCCGTTTTGACAATTACCTCTCAATCCATCTCCAAAACTTGCATAACCAACTCAAATTATAGTTTTATCATCTTGTATTGATAGACAATCAGTCTTCTTATGAAAAGTCACAGATCACACGTGCAGAGGAGAGAGGAGAGAGAGAAAGAGAAAGAGGAATCTTGGGGAGAGAGGAGAGAGAGAAAGAGAAAGAGAAAGGGAAATCCGTGCAGATGTTGTCAAAGGCTTAAGAGAGGAAAACGAGAGACGTCTGCATGCAAGAGATAGACGAATATTTTCTTTTATGCTAACAGTAGGCATGTGTGTGGTTGACACTGAGATAGAAAAGGATAGCAAAACGGCCAACAGTGATCTGGACGCGTCAAAAATCTCTCTCTCTCTCTCTCTCTCTCTCTCTCTTTGTGTGTGTGTGTGTGTGTGTGTGTGTTTTGCACATCTAGAGGTGACATTTCTCTCTTGCTTTCCCATGTGATTTGCGCATCACTATTTTTGTGGTGGGAGATCTGTTGCCGCTAGGACAAGGGTGTTTTTTGTGGGTTGCAGGTGATGGTGATAAGGCTATGAATGGAGTGTAGGCGAGGCAGGGCCAATGGATGGATGCAGGATATAGCTTATAGACGCAGCTGAAGCACAAAAGTGAACCGAGGGGTGGGGGCTCAGCCAATAGAAGAAAGCGTTTTGTGAGTAGTTTATTGCTAGGGCCACCATTGAGGGCGATGCAGACACGTCGAAAGCCATGCTCAAGGGTTGAAGGCACATTTCATTGTCCCCTCCAATTCTTCTCTCCCTGTCTGCTCTGTATCGTGAGTGGAAATGCGAGAAGGAGGATGACATGCAAATAGAAGGAATTGTTTGCACCATCTGCAACTAGGAGACTAGTGTTCAGAGTTGAGATATTGAGAGAATCTATGCAGGAAATTAATTAATGGGTGTAGAATAGACCTACTATAAGTATAAGTATAATGAATAAACTCTCCTCGCCCAGCTAGATATTTAAAGTCTTTTGGGATAGTCTCCTACACGTGAAAACATTCTTCTTCTCCTTCTTCTTCTCTCTTGGTTGCTGGAGTTCCATGCTAACAAGCATGAGAAGAACAATCTTGTCAGAGTAAGAATGGAGGGAGTGGAGGGACTCAGCACGCCAATTGCACTTAGGAGATGGAGCTTAGGGAATCGAGGAGGCCGATCTGACTGAGCAGGTTTCCCAGATGGCCACACTCAAAGGAAGGGAGGCTCTGTTGCGAGCTGGTAGGATATGGCAAGGTGAAGGGTGGGCAGGTGTGCTGCAGTCCAGAGGAATCACAGGATGCAAGGACTGGTTGCCAAGGAGTCTCTTTGTTGTGCAGTGCCTCACACAGGAGGCCACGAGAGAGAAACTGGTAGAGGCAAACCTCTTACAGGTGCAAAACATGGGACCAAGAGGTGCCACAAAGACGTGCACACTTGCAAAGCAAAGCAAGAGTGAATGTAAGCGCACTGGGCATGCATAGCGCCATGATGAGAATGGGCAAGACGAGATGGCTACCATCGGCCCGAAGCAGGTAGAAATTTGATGCTCGGCATAGGGCACGGGTGTGTGGAAGAGAAAGGTACACCCACACATGGTACGCGCAGGGAGTAGACAAACATTACAGGCGTTGAGGAGAATCTGTGTCATGGACACAAAAAAAATGGTATGTGTTGTTCAAACCTTTTTTTCCTTTCTTTTTAAAGGAATCTCAGTAGATCCTCTTAGGTTTGTGAGGGTGAAAAGGGGAGATATTGCACGTGGAAAAGAGAGAGTGAGTTATGTTTAAAAATAATGAAGCAGTTCGTCTCCAAATCCTAAATAACCAACTCAGATTCTAGTTTTACCATATCTTGTATTCATAGACAATCATCTTCTTACAAAAAGCTACAAAATTTTTATCTTTGTGAAAATTTAATCTCAAACAGGAGTATTTTGGCAATTTTGGGAAATTTTAAGGGCATTTTGGGAATTTATGACAAAATATCGGGAGTGATTTGGGATAGGATGCCGCATGAGAGAGAGAGAGAGAGAGAGAGAGAGAGAGAGAGACGGAGAGAATTCTATATATGG
Organism: Adiantum capillus-veneris; assembly: GCF_014529385.1. NCBI lineage: Eukaryota > Viridiplantae > Streptophyta > Polypodiopsida > Polypodiales > Pteridaceae > Adiantum > Adiantum capillus-veneris. Next base: position 60,077,713 of record NC_140960.1, read on the forward strand.
AAGGATTTCGTGGACGTGCTTTTGGGATTGTTGCAACTACTCGTGGTCACCATTGTAGGCAACCCAAATGCAGGGTGGTAACATATGCAGGGCATGGGGATGTGCCAGTAGAAGTAGGCAGCTTCAGCAATGTGTATGAGAGCTTGCATTTAAGCTTTGCATAACAAGCCCCAGACTTGTCTTGCCCAAAGCATCTGCTGCTCTAGTGGACAAAGGGCAATCATTGCAAGCAGTGTCAAATAAAATCCATGAATAGAGTGTCGTTTGTCTGTGCATGAGGATCAAGGTAGAAGCTGAGGTTGATTGTCGTTGGAGTTGGAAGAACCAACGTGCACAGAGAGAGAGAGAGAGAGAGAGAGAGAGAGAGAGAGAGAGGGGGGGGGGATGGAATGACGAGGAAAGCATGCAGAGCAAGCCAGGCTTGGGAAGGTTCTCATCGATGTGCAGACTAGGGCAAGCACCTTAGTGTGCAAGCATGACAAAGCACCTCAAGCTTGGGTAGTGTTCCAACAAGCACCTCAAGCTCCCTAATCAGCAAGCATGACAAGCACCTTAAGCATCTAGGTCAGCAAGACGACAAGCACATCAAGCACGGAAAGAACCTCAAGCACCTTAGTCAGCAAGCATGACAAGCACCTCAAGCTTGGGCCGAGTTCCCACCTCAAGCTTAGCCCTAACTTACCTAAGGTCAGAGGACTTTTCACACTAACCTTTGGAGGTATTTAATGAAGCTAACCCTAATTTATTTTAAGCTCAATTGGTTAGCCTTGCTCTTTGACAAACCATCTCTCATTTGGACCCCTTTACCATTGGCCCCGTGTTGAGATAGATCTGTAAAAGCACATGTCTATATTCTAACCCTTGCTCCCATTTATTCTCCCACATTAAATGATTAGTTTAATATCAAAAAATCATTTGGGTTGGTTAGATATTATATTTAATGACATATTCAATTAATTTTGTATTCTTACGTATATATATATATATAGCAGGTTCTGGGATCAACATGAGGCATACATACAATTTCAAGTATTCAACATCATGTATCTAACTGTGTGCCGATCAAACAACTATAAATTTCAAGAAATAGTTATCGGAATTCTAGAAGTATTGACCACTCCGCATTTTACCAGTGTCCAACGAGGATGGTACATAACCTGGTGGGTTTGTGAGGCACTTTCACCATCAGATCCGAAAGCTTAGGCAATTTGAGGAATGATCTCCATCGGAATTCTAGAAGTATTGACCACTCCGCATTTTACCAGTGTCCAACGAGGATGGTACATAACCTGGTGGGTTTGTGAGGCACTTTCACCATCAGATCCGAAAGCTTAGGCAATTTGAGGAATGATCTCCATCGCCTCAAATGGTGTGAAGAGTTGGAGCTCGGTGCATTACTATATCTTTTGGCCAACCAACTTCAAGACAATGATCGTACACAAAAGTGTTAACCTCAACTGGTGGGTCTATGACAAGGTCATTGTTGCAGCTGTTCCAGAAGATAGAGTGGTTGTTATGGGGAGACATAGCCACTTCTCTGGCAAGGTATGGACGACCCGCTTACCACAACTCTGGTGTAAAACCCTCCATTTCTATCTAAAGAGCACACAAGAGTATCATGGCTATGATTATATGCCAGAAAATCAGACTTATTATTCTACTTTTGTAACAAGATCATGGACCTCATCGTTGTAAAGGATTCTTACATAAATAAAGGACATTGATTTTCTCATGAATTGTCTCTTGAGTTGTGATGAATGGTTTTATTGTGGGCTTGTTGGGACTTGGTTACCTCTGTATGTTTTAAGGAAGTCTTTGGTGTAAGGAGAAAGCCTATCGATGCATATGAAATATAGAATCAAGCTCTAGAAAAATTTTACCATCACTGATGGTCAATTTTGAGAAGTGATTAATGGATAACTTTGTTGAAGATAGACTTAACTTCTATGTTCTGTAATCAAAATCAGGGAAAAATGGAAGCCCAAGTGGATCTCTACACGGAAGTACATGAGAAGAAGTTGCTCCTGAAGCAGATGCAACCCCCTTCCTTTAAGGTGAGGAGGCTAATTTTGAAAAGGATGCTAAGGCATGGATCAGAATCCATGGATGACTACTTTACTGCTGCTAAGACGATGCAAGACAATCAATCCATGCTAGGAATGTTTCGATTGATTGGAGAAGCGCAACTATGGTGGAAACACTACTGCCGTGACAAGGGTGTTGCGGAAGATTTCCAGTCTTGGAATGAAATCAAGTTGGCAGTTAGAGAAAGATATCTACCCCATGCCCACCAATATTTGAAGATGAATGAGTTCTTTGATCTAAAGCAAAATGATTTGACCTTGGAGGAGTATTTCTCCAGGACACCGTAGCTATGTTGATTGGAGAATACTAATACTAGAACACATGGATATCACAAAGCCACCAATGCTGATAATTGTGCATGAGGAATCTCATCGCATAAGACCTAGAGATATAACGAAAAGAGTCATATGAGCATGAATATGACTCGATAAGACTATCTATGCTACAAAAGTGGGGTCAGTAAGTACAACATATCAAGGGATCCATATGGCCATATTGTTGTGTCATTTAGGTAGGCTATTCAAGCAAAATAAGTCACAAACCAAGACATTTAGATTGAAGGCTTTCGTCTCAAAACGATGAATTAGAGTCTTGTAATAACTTTATAACATTGGAGAAAGATTTTATTGCATCTTTATCTATGATGGAGATAAAATAGAGTATGGTAGCATATATCAAATCTTTCAAAAACAAAGATTAATAATCTATAAGAGACCATACTAATAAATTTACGCAATAAATTACAAGGTGCCCAATTGATGAAAAACCCAACCAAGAAAAATTGATTCAATCTTCTGAGAGGGCTTGCAAAACAAGACTTAGCATGCACATTTGTATGAAAAGATTGTAATGTGTCCATTACATATGTAAACATAATCTTGTAATTATTACTACAAGAAATAATTTAAAAAAATAACTTTTTTTTTTTCCTTGTCTCAATCTTTGCATACCAATTTTTGGATTGTGAATTGCCTTAGAAATGCTCAAGTTATGGGTGTTCGTGTGCATAATCTCTTGTCAATTAGTTAATAGATTAAATTTAATATGCATAAATTGAATGGTTAAATTAAAGTGACCACTTTTTGGAGTAAATATGTGGCTCGTACAATTCACCACAACAGTAAGAGATACTTCTAGTCAAAGGTGTGGCTGTCCGAAGGTGATCAAACCAAAGTTGCCGCCAAAGGAGGGGCAAAGCAAGCATTCATGGCTCCTTGGAAGGAAGCTCCACCACTGTACAAATTAGCTCCACATTCTCTCTCTCCTCTTTCTTCTAGCTCATTTGATCATATCATTTCAAGTTTTGTAGTATTGACATTCTTGTGGAGAGCTCTTGCAACTCAAGCATTAGCAAGAATTGATTTATTTGGAGATTAAAACTCAATTAAGGTAATTAATTTCCAATTAATAGAATTTTATGCATAATTTTTGCATGACATCCACTCCTTATGTAATTAAACATAATCAATACTTATTTACATACCTCTTATGGATAATAGCATACTACTCTCATAAATTCTCTCAAATATCTCCATAAGCTTATCGCTTTCCACTAGTTTAACATAATTATGCATTATTTTTCATTAAAGATTGCATATAGTTAGAAAAGTGATGAAAGAAATTATGATGAACTAATATTAGCTCAAAATTATCAAGAAATTTTGAAATTTGATAACCTCATGTAGTTAAGATATTATGCTTTCATAATCAGTGGTTTTTAGCTTAAAATTTATTGTTTAAACTTGGAAAATTGGACTTGTTCTTAATTAATTATTTTTAAGATTTCATTATAATTAATTAACATCATTTGTGTATCCCATATTTTTTCTAGAATCATTTGAGAAAGCTAGCTAACTTTTACCGCAAATTGCCTCTTTTTAGGCTATTAAATAAACAAAAATAGAACTTTAGCTTTAAAAAATAAAACTAGTAAGTAAAGGCTGATACTCTAATTTATATTAGTTAAAAAAAAAAAAAGCTAATTCTTAGGATTTTACTCTTAGTTTTTTATCCAAAAAGTAGCATTTTTGTTATTTAATCATTGAAACTTATATTGCTTCTCAAAAAAATCAATTTTAAGGGGTGAAAATTAGCAAAACTAACCAAGAAATCTAGTTAACTAAAATTCATCTCCCAAAATTGCTACTTCTTATATGACAAGTCATCATCATAGGCATTTATGTACACAAATGCATAGTGTAGATGCATGCTTTTGCCTCGGGGGGTGCACTCTGTAATCATGTTAATGTATAAGGTGAGTTCAAAAGGAGGAGTTTTAAATGCAAAAAATTTATGCAATTTAACAAAGAAACATCAAAATGAGGGGTTTTAATATTCAATTTTAGAAAAATTTTCTAAAATAAGGAATCATTCTATTCATATAGACATGTTAAAAGAGGGGTTTTTCTAATACCCCACAAACGCACGTTATATAGGGGATACTGAATGGTGAACCCTCTGAGGATTTGCTAAATTTTTAGTTGTTTAAGGCAAATGCTGCCAAAATGATCCTGATAGGAATCACACATTAGCGTGGGACCTAGCAATGTCTGAAGCGGACATGCAAAAGAGTATTGCAATGCCAACAACACTAACCATAAAATGGATCTCCACGTTAGAATCACTATTTAAGGTTATAATGTATTGATTGCACTAAGATTACTTTGCAAATTAGGGAATATTGTTTAAGTTTTCCTAAAATAAGTGGATGTTATAACCTAGAAACGATCACATATGTTTTTTAAAAGACCGTTTTTAGCAATTTCGAGTTCAAATGATTTTTTTCCTCTTGTTTGCAGAGGAATGTTGACTCTTGAGGGTATGTTGATTCAATAGATTCAAGTTGAAAAAATTAAGAAAGATTGGTATTGATCGTAATGTCATAATAATTAATATCTCATTCTCCTAAATGATTTTCTCTTGTTAAACTGGTCATTTAATATGGGGAAGTACCAGGGGAGAAAAAGCTAGAATATTGGTTGAGCTGGCAGACAGGCCATAGTAGGGATTTGAAGGAGGGAAAATAGGGATCTAAAGAGGGGGAAATCCGCAAAAGATCAATGTGAAAACAATGGGCTTCAAAGACCCTAAGGTTCATCCCCTTAAGACTTCCAAAATGCTAAGGTTCCAAAATTCAACGTAAAGTCCAATGGTCCAACCCTAGGGAAAATTGGATGCTTTGTAGTGTGCCAAAAAGGCTTTGCAAGCTCCTACATAGGAGGGGGCGATCCCTTTTAGTAGGGGATGAGAGAGAAACACACACACACTCATGCAAGCCCCTTTACTCAAAGGGCATAGTGGACACATGTCAGCTCCCTGTGCCAATTTCCCACAAGGTGCATTCAAATCCTATTGGATGGCCATAGAGGTGGACCAATGAGAATTACGCTATATTAAATCTAGTTTAATTCATTTAAAAACACTTGATAAAAGAACCAATAAGATTTAAGCTCTCTAGAAGACTATTGGCCAGCAGTCTCCCAAGGGGTCCAATGATCATTCAGCAGCCCAATGGCTTCCTTTTTTCCTATTGGCAAGAAGACTAAGGGGTCAAATGAGAGTTTAATTGCATTATTAACTACCTAAAGCTCTCACAAAAGGGGAAAGGGGGACACATGTCACAAGGCTATCACTTATGCTTCTCAATTTTCATTGGCTAAGCTTTGTAGGGTCCAATGGGGTGCCAGCATGAGTAATTTGCAAGAGGGGTCGACCAAGAGAGAGAGAGGGGGATGATTTTGGCAAGGCATTATCACACACACTCACACACTTTCATGTGTAAAGAAATAAGACTCTCCCCTCCTTCTCAAGATTTAATGGAAAGCTCATCACCTACACCAAGCTTGTGAGAAGGGAGGCCTACACCAGCAACTCTTGGCTTTGGTGATGCAAATCCAACCTAGAGCCAATATTCAATGCAAGTTATTCTCCTCTCCCATTCTAATTACTAAGCTATGCTAAGCTATTATGAGTGATTATGTGAGGAGATATACTTCTTTCTTGTAATACTACTCCTTCTTCCTCTCAATGTACTCTCATACCCCGCTAGGTCTCACCATCTTTGAAGGTGTGTGAGGTCTTGGGTCTGAGATCGTGAGGGAATGATGTTATGTTTTAAATTGTTTCCTTAGTGCTTGAAGCTTCCATCTTCATTGCACTAGCTATTTATTGAAGGAACATCAAGAATTGTATTGTAAAATGTCTCCCTTGATGGGGGAAACCTATAATACAAAGCCTTTTGGAGGGGGAACCAACTCCATATAAATCCGGTCCTCAACTGTTGTCCATAGCTTAATTTCTCTCTCTTTTGAAGTATTGCTCATGCCTATCTAACTAGGTGTTATGCTTTTTGTTTCTCTCGCCATCCAAGCACTCTTGATATGCTCATTAGGAATCTATTCTAATGACATGCTCACTATGTTTATGCTATTTTCCGCTACACACAAGCTACTAGGCCATTAAATGTTACATTGATATCAGAGCATAAGCTTTATTTTTTCTTGCTCAAGAAGGGAGGTCCTCGAGCTAGCTATAAATGGTTGGTATTATTAATTTCAATTGAATAAGTAGAATAAGGATTTTTCAGCCTTGCAGTGCGCCTGCCTTCGCGCAAATAATGGGGAATCACCTTCGAGAGCTATGGTCTTAATAGTGGATTCCTACGGGGCTTGCCTATGGCTTAACCACTATGGCTTAACCACTATGGCTTAACCACTATTGAGCTATTAGAAGCTTGACAAGAGCCGTTATTGTTTTGGTGTTGAAAGACTCTCTCTTTAATTCCTTGCAATTAATGATACTCGAACCACGGGTATAGGAGCTTGAGTGCTTTTCTAAGGGGGTAAAGAGAAGTAGCAACTAGGGCTTGAAGTGTCAAACTACACCTAAAAGTTGTTAGAATGGCTGAGAATATTAAAGAGAGTGAACTGAATGTTGATAGCTTTGATTTTGCTAATGAGCAGTCTACTAATGATGCCCCTATGCTTGTTAACTACTTTGTTTCTAGGCTTCAAGAATCCATGTGCAATCCATCCCTCCAAAGTGAAGTGCAACAACAGCTTCGTGCTTATGGGATTTTCCAAGCCCACCACGTTGAAGAGAGAGCACCTAGGAAGCCTCCTTGTGAGACTTCCAAAAGAGGCCTCTCTCCGATTCGGGAAGAAGAAGAGGATCCATACGAACGGCTCAAAAATTTACTTCTTGATGACACATCTCCTTCCCAAAGGAGAACTCAAGAGCCCCCAGCAAAATAACGAGAAAGAAGTGAGTCTCCTACCACCTCAGTGGAGATGGCTCCACAACGACGGCGGGCAAAATGCTCTCCATCACCCCCTAAAAGGAGAAGACCATCACACACTTCTCCACACCATAATTCAAAGAGGGATGACAGAAAACAAGAGAAGAAAAAGGCGAGAAAGAGGTCACCCTCTTCTCCATCTTCTTCATCCTCTTCCTCTTATGAAGAAAGTGATGGTGCATATAGGGAGGAACAAGGCAAGAAAAAGGCGATAAAGAGGTCGTCCTCTTCTCCATCTTCCTCAAATTCTTCATCTTTTGAAGAAAGCGATGGTGCAACTTTTGAAACATCAAAAACAAGAGGCCATAGGAAATCAAGTGCCACGTGGAAGAGATCTTCCAAGCTCAAGAATTTCAAAGAGGGAGGAAATAGCATCTCTTTCCTTACCTACGATGGCACCTTTGGTGCTACGGACAAAGTCTTGGCTTTCATCCCACAATTCGATGCGGCGTTTGGAGATGAGGGCTTCATGGATTCCTCTAAGCTACCCCATGTAGATATTCACTTTCAAAAGTCCACCAGGCAATGCTGGTCTAACCTACGGGCAAACGGTGAAGCCCCACAGACATGGAAAGATTCACTACAAGAGGTTGTGTGCTCTTGTGACGCTGTTAGCGACGGAAATACACTGGGTTTTTATAACCCCCGGCGTCGCTAAAACCGTCGCTACGAGCGTCGCTAAAACCGTCGCTACGAGCGTCGCTATATGCGTCGCTATATAGAGACGCTCATAGCGACGATTATAGCGACGTTTACACTGAAGACTATAGCGACGCTACAGAGCCATAAATAGCGACGGTTATAGCAACGCCCGAGAGAATTTTTTTTTGGTGGCAGGGCATTCATCAACCATATTGTACTTGATTCACTTTTTTTAAAAAGTGCAAGGGTAGATAATAGACCCAAAATAGTCACCCACAAGACGCATTGTTTGCAAAATTGACAATTGTACACATCATAGGCAAAATGAATTGATTGGCAAATGTAATAATGACAATTGTACAACATCATGGCATAAAGAATTGATTGGCAAAAGGAACTGCGGTGACAAATGTAATACTATACATGGCTCAAAAAGACGTATAAAATCCATCTCATGATACATAAGCTATGAGAAACCCTAAACTAATGCTATCTAGCTACGGCTAAACTGACGTCGTCTAGTCAGACGTCTCATCGCGTCCAAGCGGCGTAGCTTCCCCACAACAACCGCCACCGCCACCACTAGAGCGCCGGTGTCTAGACGAGTGTGAAGCTCGTCTCGTCGACACCGAAGCTTCGGAGCGCGCCGAATGCTCCGAAAGAGAGGGAGATGCGGATGGAGTAGGAACGCGCGATGATGCGCCAGAGAGATGACGCTCCACGTACCACTGTCTCTGCTGCGGTGACAAAGAAGAAAGAAACTCCTCATCATCCATACTTGCATTAAACACACGAATATTTAAACTTAATATTGAATGAATAGAGTAGACAATGACGCAAAGACCATTAAATACAATGACGTAATGATGCATATAAATACAAAGATGCAATGAATTGAGTGATAGAAGAGGCAAGTCGAAAACTCAGAATTTTCAATCAAAAGATGTGAGCGCGAGTAGAAAACAGCGTTATACACCATGGAAGGTACTTAGAGAGCCAGAGCTTTTACAACACGGAGCAAAATTGTTCAAATACAATATTTGTGGCTTTAAGAGATCTCTCTCTCATCCTCGCATAACTCAGCATAACTTCCTATATCTATATAGAGCTCTCCGTTTAAACACATATCCTCTGTTTCATTTTGTAGCTCCTCTGCATGCACCCCATATAGAGTAGTAGCATCTTGATGCTCGTCTGGCACCACCGCAGCGGCTTCTGATTGAGCATCTTCTCTGATCTCCTCCATTGATGCCGTTGTGATTGGCACATGGTAGCCTTCATACGTCCTTGCACTACGAGGGGCTACCTCTATGACGTACCACCAGTTTGATGTAGACTTTGTAGGATGAAATATTACCTGCCAGAGCCACATAACTTACATGAGAGCTTTCAAGCACATAACTTGTAAAAGGGGGATGTTAACTATTTACATACTTACTTGTTCACAATGCTCGGGTAGTACGAAAGTGTCTCTTAGGTCAGTCCATTTCTTAGTAGAATCCACCTCAAGAAAACCAGACTCTCCTCTACGCACAGTAGCGTTGCGACCCTCCATGATTATCTTGAACCATTGCACGTCGAACAAGTCGACAAAAAATCCTCTGTAATCGATCCTCAAAATCTCTTGCAGCGTGCCGAATTAAGTGAGTTCCGCCACCACAGGATCTGCATCAGAGGAACGTCGTCGACTAGACTGTTCAAATTTTGCCATGATTCCACAATCTTGAGTAAAACGCTTTTTGTCGATTCGTTCCACTCTAAAATGTCGACCTTTACACCATGCTACTGTGTATGACTTATACTACAACGAACAAAGATTATGAGTGGCCGTTCAAACGTTTATAAATAAAGTCACTTGCTAGTCGTACATTGCAAACTTACCTTGGTCGCGCAACCCCGAGAGTACTCCCACTCTTCCTCAATCACTTCGTCACCGTATTGTTGTGCGCTTTTCAATTGGTTGTGCAACCATCTTAAGCTCATGAAGGTTGGTAGGCTCTCCAGAACCGTTGGATAGTGCATCGGTGGTCGTCTTCCCCGTCTCCACGTACTCGATTCGTGCCCTTTGTCGCTCTTGCTTTGCATCCTGATATTGTGAAATCCACTTTTGCATCACTGGATTGTGAAGCATGCAAAATCGGTTGATTTTAGCCTCTAGATCTTCCGTCATCTTCTTCTCAACACCGAGATTGCACATGACAATCCAAGATATGCGCTCATCATCTAAGGTTCGCCATAGCGTGTCCCGGGCTTTATCAAATCCGTCTAGCCACTCTCCAATGTACACTAGGGACTCTGATACCAGCCAACCTTCTGCCATGCTACCCTCCGGACGTGCCTTTTGACGCACATATCCCTTAAGCGTTTTCATGAAACGTTCTAAGAAGAACATCCATCTAGAATGAACTGTGCCAGCTATTTACACCTCATCAACTATGTGAACAAGAAGATGCACCTGAATGGTTAGCATTGTAGTAGGAAAATGTTTCTCAAACATGCACACAAGCTCCGCAGCATTTAGTTTGGCGAATGGTATGGAGTCTACGTTGATCTCCTTTTGTGAGATCCATTGCACCAGCTTTGCAAGTTTGTAGATTGTGTTACGGATGTCGAGAGACAAACATCCCTCAATGGCAACCGGTAAGATAAACTGTAAATTATGTGCAGCAATGATATTAAAGTCCACATTTTATGCAATGATATTAAAGTCCACTATGAACGTACCTGACACATTTTATGCCAATCGTGTGACTTCAAACCGGTAAGCTTTCCTTCTTTAGTAAAACACGTTCGGAGCGAGTGCATTACGCCAGTGGGGGTCCGCAAAGATCGAATGGTCTCTTTTACTTTGCGTTCTTGGGCTCCTGTGAAAATCCATGCTGCTTTAGGGAGTTTTATCAATCCATCAGACGCTGTTTGCGGCCAATATTGCTCCATACGATCTACATTTCTAAGGTCAACTCTGGCTTCCAAAGTATCTTTCTTGCCGGTCAGATGGTCCCATAGTAGATTACCCACATTCTTGAATATGTGCATTGGATCGAGCAAGTGATTGATCATGAGTCGGGGCCAGTATGGTAACTCGTACCATAGAGATAGTCTCTTCATCCCTGGAGGCAATCCGTCATCGCACATCTCCTTCTGCTCTAACCATGCTTGTGCAGACATCCTTGGTGGCTCTCTTCCCAAAAAGCCGTCGCGTAACACATGATTCTCTGGAAGATACGCTTGATGACCTTCGTATATTTGCTTCTTCAGTGAGGGTGCCCTACGTGCATTCAGTCTAGGTCCACATGTGACACATGCTCTGTATCCGCTTGTTTGAAGCCCTGCATGTATACACATGATAATAGATCAACTATGGGAAAAAACAAGATTTACAGTGTTTGAGTGAGGAGTGTCAATAGATCACCTGAGCATTCTGTTAGCCCGGGATAGTCATGCATGGTCCACATTAGAATGCCTCTGATCAAAGCATTCCGTCGTCCTGTGTGTCGGCTCATATCCACCACCTCTATGCCAATCCACAATTGTTGTAGCTCTTCCAATAGTGGACGAAGATACACATCCATATTCCCCACTTTATATCGCCCTGGCACAATCAAGCTTAGCCATAGGTGCCCCTTCTTCGTAGTCAACCACGGGGGAATGTTGTAGTTGACGATGACAACGGGCCATACACTGTAAGATGTTGATCTTTGACCAAATGGATTTACGCCATCCATAGCCAGGCCTAAGCGCAAATTTCGAGCTTCCCTGGCAAAATCCGACCATGTTCCATCTATATGTTTCCAGACTGCGCAATCTGCAGGAATTCGTAGCACACCATCCGAAGATTTATTCTCCTCATGCCATGATGCTAGGGCGGCCATGGACTTACATTCGAAGAAATGCTTGATGCGAGGAAGCAAAGGAAAATGTCGCAAAACCTTTTGTGGAATTTTTGTCCCGTGGAGATCTACTCGATATCTTTCGAAATCACATTTCGGACACTTCTCCATGTCTATGTATTCCCCTCTGAAAAGAATGCAGTCATTAGGACAAGCGTGGATAGAATTGTAATCCATCCCCAAGTTTCGCAAAATCTTTCTTGCTTCATCTCGGGAATCTAGCATCACATTGTCAGCTGGTAGTATGTGCTCTTTCAGCAATCTACACAACATAAAAATATGATACAGTCGTGTAAAAATCTATCAGATCATTATACATTTAGAGTTTTATTAAAGTAAACTAATTGTAATAGATCACCTGAAAAGCGCTGTGACGCTAGTGTCACTCCATCCAAACTTTGCCTGCATGTTGAGAAGAACCAGGAGTGCTTTCAATCTAGATATACGTGCTCCATTATACAATGGCGTATCGGCTTCACTTTTCATATCATCATAGATAAGCCTTTCTGAATCTATGATCGTCTCGATCATTTCATTAATCTCGGGCTCAAACATTGCCTCGTTGGGAATGTGCTCTGCATGATCATCCCCCGAGCTGTCAGAGGCTACATCTTGTGGCCTCACATATGCTGCTTGACCAAAGCGCCTGCGAACACGTCTATTGGGTTGCAAGATTGCTGCTTGTTGGCCAGCGTCAGAGTCCGACGAGTTATAATTGGCAACAACTCGATCTATAATAGATGGATCGAACTCACCAAATTCGCGAACGTGCTGCAAAGAAACACGTCTTGTCCGTCGCACAGCATGCTTGCATTGATTACAAGGACATAAGACCCTCGTTGAGAGATAGGTGTTTCGGTTGGACAGTCCCACATCCTCGTCACTACTCATAATGAGGATAAAAAACTTATAACCTGGACAACAAATTTAATATTCTATTGGCATTATTTTTCTTATCTCTCTCTCTCTCTCTCTCTCTCTCTCTCTCTCTCTCTCTCTCTCTCTCTTTACCTCACATTCTCTAGTCATGTCCAATCCCCGCACACCTCGGTCTAGAGGTGCACGGAGATCAGAACCACCGGGTTATAATCTCGTCTTTATTGGTCAATACCTATATTTGTGGGTACAAGAAATCTACACACCCACGTCTACATGATACTGCATGTAGTGGACAAAACCCCTTTGCCTCTTCTCTAGCTGTAGCACTTCACAGCATCTTAACATCTTTTCACAGTAGATCTTTTCACTGTTCGTCTAACTCTAAACCCTAAACCGTAAGTAATTCTTGCATGGACTCGATCTAACGTAAATAAGCATAAATCTAAATAAACGTAAATCTAACTAAAAATAAACCTAAATCTAATTTAGCGGAAGTCTACATCTAACCTAATCTTTAACGTCTTTTGGGATAGTTTCCTACGACGTTAAAACTCTCTTCTTCTTGTGTGTGTGTGTGTGTGTGTGTGTGTGGGTAAACCTAAATAAACCTAAGTCTAATCTAATATAACATAAATCTAAATCTAACGTAAATTATGTTATATTAAAAACAAAGAACTAAACTAACAGGGATTATAAGAACCTTAAAACTGATTTAACACATAATTTTTCACATAACTCGGCAAGAGTTGGCATTCTCATCACTAAAGATGTGAGAGTTAACTTCCGGCGGTGACGCTGCCTCATCTCCATCCACATCTGACAACAGCAATTGGCCCTTTAGACCGTTCTTGCTCTTGTTACTAACTTTGAAGTTGCTGTTGAATGACTAGAGGTTGTCTAGATGGTCATTGTGTCGGGGATGTAGTGACTCTTGCCGCCCTCAAGATCCACCTTCTTCCCTATCTTCTGAAGACATTTCACCAGTACTTTTGGATCGACGAAGCCCACCATGAGTGAAGGCAGCAATACCCTATATTCCATTGAGGGCTTTCTTCACCCGCTTCATGCAGGCATCGTAGTCTATGGAGACCTAAATCTAATCTAATATAACGTAAATCTAAATCTAGCGTAAATAAACGTAAATCTAGTTAAAAATAAACCTAAATCTAATTTAATGTAAGTCTACATATAACCTAATCTTTAACGTCTTTTAAGATAGTTTCCTACGACGTTATAACTCTCTTCTTCTTTTGTGTGTGCGCGTGTGTGGATGTGTGTGCCAATAAAAAGAGATAAATGGTATAACCTTTCTATCACCCATGCCAAGTAGGATAGATTGATTATGCCATTTCCCTCTTGAATAATAGGTCTTGAGTTCAACTCCTCGTCGGCTAGATCTTTAGGTCTTTTAATTTTAATTAGTTTCCTACGACGTTAAATTAGTTTCTCTCTCTTTCTCTCTCAATGTGTGTGCGTTTTTTTGGATCGTATGCATGTTTTCTCTCTCTTTTCCTCTCTCAATGTGTGCGTTTTTTGTTTATGCATGTTCTCTCTCTCTTTTCCTCTCTCAATGCGTGTGTTTTTTGTTTATGCATGCTCTCTCTCTCTTTTCCTCTCTCAATGTGTGTGTGCATTCTTTGTTCATGTATGTGTGTGTGCGTTTTTGTTTTTGTTTGTACTCTCTCTCTCTCTCTCTCTCTCTCTCTCTCTCTCTCTCAAAAACACTATGTGTGTGTGTGTGTGTGTGTGTGTGTGAGAGAGAGAGAGAGAGAGAGAGGGAGAGAGAAAGAGGGGAAGGGAACATGAGAATGAGGAGAGGGAAGGAGCATACCTGGCTCTCCTTCCTCTCCTCGTGTGTGTGTGTGTGTGTGTGTGTGTGTGTGTGTGTGTGTGTGTGTGTGTGTGTGTGGAGAAGAAAAAGAGAGAGAGAGAGAGAGAGAGAGAGAGAGAGAGAGAGAGAGGGAGGGAGAGCGTTACCTGCTCCTTGCTTGAGGGCGCCGAAAAACTCAGATCTGAGATCTGAGTTTTTGGGCGCACTCGGTTATTTTTTTAGCCCAGCCGGTAAATTTGCGACGCTCATAGCGACGCCGGTAAATTTTTTTTCTTTGTAAATTTGCGACGCTCATAGCGACGCCGGGAAATTTCTTTTTTGAGCGTCGCTGTGTAGCGTCGCTAATATGAATAGCCTCTTGTAGTGATTTAAGAGCTTCCATCATGAAGGAGTTTTTGGCTATTGATGCTAAAGACAAAGTACTCACCAAATGGTGAAGCTTGAAGCTCTCTCCCTACAAATCCATTCACAAATATGTAGACAAGTTTTGGTACTTACATCTCAAAGCCACTGTCTTCAAAAAGATGGATTTTGGAGAGCAAAAACAACAAATTTGTGCGGGCTTAACTAAAGAAATGGTAGAATATGTCAACTCCCAAAGGCCACGCACCATATTTGCGGTTATACACCATACCATGGTGGCTTCACGAATCAATTTCCAAACAGGGATTAAGAGAAATCCTAAGCCAACGGAAAACAAGGGTTCTAATGAGCCTAAGGGGAAGGACAATGTCCAAAACTCTCCTAAAGGCAATTCTAATAACAACAAAGCTAAGGAGAAGGGAGTTTACAAATTCAAAAACAAACTCTCTCCTGAAGAGCTTGATCATTATCGCAAGGATAACCGTTGTTTCAAATGCGGCGAGCAAGGGTATATGTAGCGTTCTTGCCCCCAAAAGAACACCCGCCATGAGCCTCCTAGAGCTACCTTGGTTGATATCCAAGAAGAGGAAGCTCACCACAAAGGATCTCCTCTATGCCATGCTTTGGGAAAGGTAAGAGAATATGATGCTTTTATTCTCTTTGACCCTGGTTCTACTCACAGTCTCATAACAGAGTTGGACACCAAGCTAGGCATCCTAGACTATGAGATGGGATATGTCCTACCTGCCAATGGTGCTTTCAAGGTGCAAGAAGCTTTAGTCACTCCCTTAATTGGAAAATTGAGGCTCCATGACCAAATCTATGTGGACAAAGAGGACTTCTATCTCTCCTCTCAAGCACGAGGATATAATCCTAGGGGCACCATGGTTTGATTGCATGGTTGCCAATGTTAAATTCCCTAAAAGGAGAATCTACTTCAGGTTCAAGTAAAAAAGATATGTACATAGATGCTAAGGATTTGGGTAACACCATACCCATTGTACATACGGAAGGTTTCAATAAGTCAATAAAGAGCTCTATTTCCGAGTACATGATTTTTGTAAAAGGTTCTCAAAATACACCTAATGCTTTAGCAAAAGAAAATATAAACAATCACAAGGAATTAGAGTTATCCAATTTTCTCAAGGGATTTCAAAATGTTTTTATTGACGACATCCCTTGTGAGCTACCTCCTAAACAAGGCAATGATGACCATGCAATTGAACTTCTTCCAGGAAATTCACCGCCTAATAAACCTCCTTATAGAGTTTCTCAAGCTCAACAAGAGGAGATTATGTGTCAAGTGCATGAGTTAGTTGAGAAGGGCATGGTTAGGCCTATCTCATCTCCATTTTGTTCACCCGTGCTATTAGTGCAAAAGAAAGACCCACATATCGTATGTGTGTCAACTATAGAGCACTAAATAGAATCACTATCAAAAATAGGTTTCCCATTCCAAGGGTAGAAGACCTATTTGATAATCTACAAGGGTTGAACTCCTTTAGTAGAATTGACCGAGAAAGTGGCTAGCATCAAATAAGTACAGTTGATCAAGACATTGTAAAGACCGCATTTTGCACTACAGTTTGTCTTTACAAATATATAGTCATGCCTTTTGGCTTGACCAATGCACTAGCCACATTCAACCGCTTGATGGAGAAGCTATTAACGTCTCACCGAACGTTTACTGGAGTGTTTTTTGATGATATTATCATCTACTCTAATTCACTAGACGAACACAAGCAACACCTCCAGGTAATATTTCAAGTTCTACGAGAGAATAAACTTTATGTTAATTGAAAGAAAAGTGAATTTTCTTACAAGAGATTCAGTATTTAGGTCACATTATCTCTCAAGATGGCATCCAAATAGATCCATCAAAGCTAGAGGTGAATTTTTCTTACAAGAGATTCAGTATTTAGGTCACATTATCTCTCAAGATGGCATCCAAATAGATCGTAGAAGCTTCATCCAAGGAATCTTCATGAACTAAGAAGCTTTATAGGTATGTGTGCATACTATAGACGCTTCATAGAAAAGTTCTCACAAATTGCGGGAGACCATTACATGACCTAACAAAGAAAAAAGTTCGGTATTCATGGTCTGTCAACCTGTTGCTTACACTTCTGGTTCTCTCAAAGCCATTTGATGTCCAATGTGACTCTTGTGGGTATTTCTTTGGAGCTGGTTTGCTCCAAGAAGGACATGCCATAGCCTATAAAATTCAAAGGCTCGACCCTATTGAGCAAGCTGAAAAGGAACTCCTTGTAGTTCTATATGCCTTAGACACATAGAAGCACTATTTATTGGGAACTCCTTTCATTCTACGGACGGATCACCAAAGCATTAAGTACTTCATGATGCAGACCACGCTCTCCAAGAAACAAATAACATCAGCACATTTTGTTTCTTAATTTCATTTTCATATTGATCACATTGCAGGCACGCATAATCAAGTAGCCGATGCACTCTCAAGACGGCCGAAACTGAATGCGGTGTTGGGCGCATTTCTGACCGGTTTTTTGTAAATTTGTACATACAGACATGACACCTGATGTCAAAAGTGTGTGTGGGCTTTTTTTTTGTGGGGTTTTTAGCTTGCTTTAGCAAGCACATGTTTATGCATTGCAAGTCACTAGTCTAGTGACAGCTGTCGAGCTACTATAAGGGCCCCTGAGTGAGTTTTTTGAAGTGAGACTTGTATATAACTTAAACTCGTGTACAAAATTAAAATAAAATTCAGCCAAATTTCAGAATTTTGCAGGTCTGAGCTTGTTCCGGCTTCTGGATGTCTTTGAATGCATTTTTTTGCCCTCGAGTAGCTCTCTACACCTAGTCTTCCTGCTACAGCATCTTGTTCGCGTTGATTTTGCACATAGTTGTGCGTGGGTTCGATTTGAATTATTTCAACAATTTTGTTGCACATTTTTTTAAGTTTGAAATCATGTCTTTTGGAGTTGGGGTTTTGGAGTTATGGTATGTCCTCTGGAACCTACAATGTATGGCAGCTTTGGGACAAAACAATGTAGGTTGAATTGTGGAAACCTATACCTCTTGTGGGTGATGTATGCTTTGAAGGGGGAGTTTTAAAGTGGTTTTTGATGAAAGGGAAAGCTTTGTTTTCAAGAGCATTGGTAGGAGATGTCCGTAATTCCGTGCCTAAACAGGTTTCTTCCTTCTTTGTGGCATAGTCTCTTGGGTGGATGACGACCAGTAAATTCCCAAGGGTAATACTCTTGTTAGAATAGTGGTGTTTCAAAGGATTTTCTCAAATATTTTGGTGTTCTTTTTGTGCTCTTTCAATGCTCTTGGGTCACATCGGTATAGAGGTGTTTCAATTTGCTTGTTTCCCAACAGTGTTATGGTGCCCGCCACCGAGGATCTTCTTCAAGTGACCCTCAATTGACAGCTTTGATGGCTATGGTGATAGAGTTTCCAAGGTTATATGGTCATGTAGGTGAGGATGCTGATGCATTCATTGAGAAGATTGAGTTTTGTTGTTTGATTGCAAATAAGAAAGATCCAATGATTATTCTCAAGATTTTGTTCTTTTGCTTGAAAGACGATGCAAGGACATGGTACGATGAGTATGAGTCTTGGTGGAAATCATCTCAACCTTCACAAGTGATGAATTATCATGAGGTCAAGAAGTTCTTCCTTGAGGGTTTTAGTATGGTAGAGGACGCAACAAATGTATGGCACTCCATTGAAGGACTTGTGCAATGTGATGGTCAAAGTGTAGATGCCTTTGTCACGGAATTCAATGCTTTGTGGCGAAGATGGTGTGTTGCTTTGGAAAGTGATGCTCCTCCTCTTATGATTAAGAAGTTTATGTTTATGCAAAATTTGAGGGCTGATTTCAAGTTTTAGGTTGAGCTTAAAAGGCCACTCACATTCGATGATGCAGTAAGTATTGCAAAGCATAAGGAATGGAAGCTAGAGAGAGTGAGGCAACTTGGATTGTAGGGTGATATGGAGCCAAAGGTTTGTTTTTGCATTGATGTAGATACAAAGAGTGCCTCTAATGCAATATTGTATGATGATGGTTCTATTGATAAAGAGAAAAAAGCATATAATGAGGAGAAAGACGCTAAGATGAATGTACACATCATGCCATCCTTGTTGTTTATGCCTCTCAATGGTGTTTCAGATGCAAAAGATGATGTTTCTACAAATGTAAAAGTTTATGAGAAGGAAAAGGATGCAATAAATGAATTCTTAATGAATGATCATGATAAGAATCAAGGAGATGCCATTGTTGATATATTTTATGTACATACACGGAAAGATGAGCATGTGTGTGATGCAAAAGTGGATGTTGAGTATCCCTCTCCGTTATATGAAGTCATTGACAATGATTTACGAGTCAATGAGGATACTTATATGGAAGTGAATGATGTGAATGAAGAGCTATCTCAAATGTCTGCTATTGTTGAACCTTTTCCAATAAATGATAATGCTATTGAGCATGTTGTGGACCTTGCTAATGAGGAGATTTTCCATGAGGACTCTCGTGCTTGTATCTATGATGATGTATGCAGCCATGCCTTGATCAAGAAGGAGAATTTGGAGGTGTTTGAGGATGTGGAATGCCGTGAAAATGTAATATGGATGCCTAAAGATGATATGGTTGATGATTCCTTGATTGATCCTTATGCTAAGGATAGGAAGCTATGTGTAGAAGATGTCTTACATATCAAACATGGTATGGTTGAATTGGATGGATGCTTAATGAAGAGTGGGGGTAATGATATGAATATGCATGAGGATATGAAAATAGTTGAGTTAAAGGTTGAAGACCTTTTGGAGGAGATGTTAAAGGCTTCTTTGGATGTTGTAGTTGTGAAATACTTTCTCTGTGTGGTATCTGTTGAGAGTACTTTATGCCTAAACAGGATTTGGATTCTACATATGGTTTATGCTTTGATATTAGGAGTGACACAATTGATATAGCTGGTGTTTCTTCATGCATTTTGTGCTTATATTGTATGGACCTTTGATTCGGGTGGACAATATGCTTATGCTACTGCTGAGCATGAATGCTCTAGCAGACTGAGGGGTTGGCAAACTATGTTGGGCGCATTTCTGACACACTGTTTTTTGTAAATTTGTACATATTGACATGACACCCGATGTCAAAAGTGTGTGTGGGATTTATTTTTGTCGGGTTTTTAGCTTGCTTTAGCAAGCACATGTACGTGCACTGCAAGTCGCTAGTCTAGTGACAGTTGTCGGGCTATTGTAAGTGCCCGTGAGTGTGGTTTTTTGAAGTGAGACTTGTATATAACTTAAACTCATGTACAAACTTAAACAAGTTCATCCAAAGTTCAGAGTTTTTCAGGTCTAAGCTCGTTCTGGCTTCTTGATGCCTTTGGATGCAGTTTTTTGCCCTCGATTAGCTATCTTTACACCTAGTCTTTTTTCTACAGCATCCTGTTCGAGTTGATTTTTCACATAGTTGTGTGTGGATTAGATTTGAAGGATTTCAAAACTTCTGTTGCAGAGTTTGCAGAAATTTCTTGAAGTTTGAAATCATGTCTTTTGGAGTTGGGGTTTTGGAGTTATGGTTTGTTCTTTGCAACCTACAATGTATGGCAACTTTGGGGCAAAACTATGTAGGTTGAATTGTGGAAACCCATACATCTTGTGGGTGATGTATTCTTTGAATGGGGAGTTTTTAAGTGGTTTTTGATGAAAGGGAAAGATTTGTTTTCAAGAGAATTGGTAGGCGACATCCGTAATTCCGTGCCTAAACAGGTTTCTTCCTTCTCTGTGGCATAGTCTCTTGGTGGGCGACGGCCAGTAGATTCCCAAGGGGACTACTCTTGTTGTATTAGTGATGTTTCAAAGGATTTTTTCAAAGATTTTGGTGTTATTTTTGTGCTCTTTCAATGATCTTTTGTGACATCGCTATAGAGGTGTTTGAGTTTGCTTGTTTCCCAATAGCAGTTTCCATAACAACTCACAATTATCTATCTTCTATGATAGATGAGTACGCTAATGATCCGGATTTGAGAGATGTGATTTGCACTAGGGAAGAAAGAAGCACCATTTAACTTACAAGATGGTTATCTTCTCTATGGAAATAGACTATGCATTACTAACTCACTACGTGAGAAAGTAATGTATGAATCTCATGCTCCTCCTTATGCGGGGCATAGAGGGATTTAGTCTACCCTAAAAGGGATTGAAACATATTTCTGTTGGCCTGCCATGAAAGAAAACATACAAGAGTATGTTTCTAAACGTGTGGTATGCCAAAAGACAAAGTTTGATAGAGGGAAGCAATCTGGATTGCTTCAACCGTTGCCAATCCCTAATTCTCCATGGGAGAGCATATCCATGGCTTTTATCTTTGGATTTCCCAAGTCTATCCATAAGAATACGGGAATATGGACGATAGTACATAAGTTCAGTAGACAGGTTCAGTAAACAAGTTCATTTTATACCTGACAAAAAGACTATCAAAGCCCATCAAATGGCAAGCCTCTTCATCTCACAAATCTTCAAGTACCATGGCTTGCCAATGTCCATAGTGACGGATAGAGATCCTAGAATGACCAATAATTTTTGGAAGGATCTCTTTGAGAATTTAGGGACAAGGCTAAAATTCTCTTTAGCATATCACCCACAAATGAATGGCCAAAGTGAAATAGCTAACCTAAGAATCCTTGATCTACTAAAAGTCTATGTAACGGAAGTAGATCAAAGGTCCCAATGGCAGAAATACTTACCCTTAGTGGAGTATGACTACAATAATACTGTACATACCTCCACAGGAAAAGCACCTTTTGAGGTAATTGAGGAAGATCTAACAGTCCTCCAAGAGAGAGGTACTGTCATAAGAACCAATATCTAATTCTCCTAAATGATTTTCTCATGTTAAACTGGTCATTTAAAATGGGAAAGTACTAGGGGAGAAAAAGCTAGAATATTGGTTAAGGTGTCAGATTGGCCACAGTAGGGATCCAAAGGGGGGGCCATCTGCAAAAGAGCAATGTGCAAACAATGGGCTTCAAAGACCCTAAGGTTCATCCCATTGAGACATCCAAAATGGTAAGGTTCCAAAATTCAATGTAAAGTCCAATGGTCCAACCCTTGGGAAAATTGGATGCTTTGTAGTGTGCCAAAAAATAATTGCAAGCTCCTACATAGGCGGGGGCAAGCCCTTTTAGTAGGGGATGAGAGACAAACACACACACACACACACACACACACACACACATATGCAAGCCCCTTTACACAAAGGGAATAATGGACATATGTCATCTCCCTAGGCCAATTTCCCACAAGGTGCATTCAAATCCTATTGGATGGCCATAGAGGTGGACCAATGAGAAGTAGGCTAGAGTAAATCTAGTTTAATTCATTTGAAAATACTTGATAAAAGAACCAATAAGAATTAAGCTCTCTAGAAGACTATTGGCCACTCTCCCAAGGGGTCCAACGAGCATTCAGCAGCCCAATGGCTTGCCTGATTCGTATCCGCCAGAAGACTAAGGGGTGCAATGAGATTTTAATTGAATTAATTAACTACCTAAAGCCCTCACAAAAGGGAAAAAGGGGACACATGTCACAAGGTTATCACTTATGCTTCTCAATTTTCATTGGCTAAGCTTTGCAGGGTCCAATGGGGTTCCAGCATGAGTAATTTGCAAGAGGGGTCGACCTAGAAAGAGAGGGGGCTGATTTTGGCAAGGAATTATCACACACACACTCACACAATCGCATGTGTGAAGCAAGAAGACTCTCTCTCCTTCTCAAACTTTAATGGAAAGCTCATCACCTACTCCAATCTTGTGAGAAGGGAGGCCTACACCAACAACTCTTGGCTTTGTGATGCAATTCCAACCGAGAGCCAAGCTTCAATGCATGTTCATTGCCTCTCCCATGATAATTACTAAGCTATGCTAAGCTATTATGAGTGATTATGTGAGAAGATATACTTCTTTCTCGTAAGACTACTCGTTCCTCTCAACGTACTCTCATACCCTGCTAGCTCTCACCATCTTCGAAGGTACGTGAGGTATTGGGTATGAGACCGTGAGGGGATTGATGTTGTGTTTTAAGTGTTTGCTTAGTGCTTGAAGCTTCCATCTTCATTGCACTAGCTATTTATTGAAGGAACATCAAAAATTGTATTGTAAAATGTCTCCCTTGATGGGGGAACCTATAATACAAAGCCTTTTGGAGGGAGGGCCGGCTCCATATAAATGTGGTCCTCAACTGTTGTCAATAGCTTAATTTCTCTCTCTTTTGAAGTATTGTCCATGCCTATCTAACTAGGTGTTATGATTTTTGTTGCTCTCTCCATCCAAGCAATCTTGCTATGCTCATTAGGAATCTATTCTAATGAAATGCTCACTATGTTTATGCTATTTACTGCTACACACAAGTTACTAAGCCATTAAATGTTACAGGTATCGTCCACACATGTACAGCTAGGAAGGACAATTAATCGATCATGGTCTTAGGCCTATCCTCGGCACATAGGATGGTTTCCCACTTAATTCTTGGAATCTAGACCATGTAGGTGGATGAGCTACCTCATTTTGGGTGCAAGGGGGTAAGGAGTGCAATAAAAATCCAACTATTTGGGAACATTCCTTGAGAGGGCTCATGGGACTCGGCGAGGTCTATAAGTTTTAAATGTCATTGGTTGTTGCATAAGAGAAAATGGGGTTCCAGTTTATATTTCTCAAATTTTAGATGTGAGAGATTTTCTAAATTCTAGATGCAATTGATAATAATATGTTTTTATTTGTTGGATAGAAGACACAAAGGAATAAATGGCAGTATGGTTGTGCTCCAAACGATGGGGAAAAAGGCATCAAACAATGGTCATGCATTGACAAAAGGTGAAAAAAACATTGAACCCCAACCATGGTATTATTATGATTAAGTTTGTTTAGATTTGTCTTCC
Organism: Adiantum capillus-veneris; assembly: GCF_014529385.1. NCBI lineage: Eukaryota > Viridiplantae > Streptophyta > Polypodiopsida > Polypodiales > Pteridaceae > Adiantum > Adiantum capillus-veneris. The sequence continues at coordinate 60,101,622 of NC_140960.1, forward strand.
CCTATAAGGTAGAGACTAGAGTCATTCTCCCCCTATACTTTGTATCCTATAAGGTATTATTATGATTAAGTTTGTTTAGATTTGTCTTCCCCTATAAGGTAGAGACTAGAGTCATTCTCCCCTTATACTTTGTATTCTTGTGCCTTTATGGATAGGAACTCACACTTGGTACCATAACAGTTGGGTTGTACACTCAACTACGCCAGGTCCGCCAAAGCACAAGGACTTTTGTATTCATTATTTGTGTTACTTACTTGTATGTTTGTACTTTTTTGAGAATGTTGATACTACAACCTAGATTAGTGTAAATGGGAGATGTGATTATTTCATGTCATTTTTGGTATTTTGATTGACGTATGACATGTATTTTTCTTTGTTCGCTGAGTTTTAATTTTTGGCGGTCTATGATGGCTTCGCTTGAGACAATCACAAACCCGTTCGACAACTATGTTCAAAGGGAATGGAGTAGAAGCCAATGTTGGGCCATGACTCTAGATGAGTCCGACAATGAATTGGGAAATACTACCATCAACCTAAGGAAAAATAAGTGGTACAAAGAAGTTAAAACACATATTTTGGTTTAGAGGCATAGATAGTGCAAGTTCTTGCATTACAAAGGACAATGAGAAAGTGTTGCATATGATATGGGTGTTGTAGATGATATGGGTGTACAACAAATTAGCAAAGGTCATCCCTAATAACAAAGTGAAGGCCTTTGAAAGATGTTCCTATAGCTTAACATATCTACCTTCCGACTATATCATACTTGAAACTATGGAGAACCTACCTTCTTTCATAAGCTAAAACACTTGAGAGACATTATCTTAATCATAAAATTCTAATTTTGTAGTAAGATCTATTGAGAAAATTTTGTTCTGACATGATGGTTGTGCTACCCATGCTGGTAGGATGCCAAATATGTGTTTAAATCTCTTACGATGATTTTGAGTGATGGGGCTAAGCCATTTTTCTGTTTTAGAGTCTAAAATCTGTTGTTTGGCTTCTTGCACCACAAGGAACTTTGGACACATTTCTATATAGTAAAAAAACTATGATTGCTAGGCAACTTACTAAATCGAATACACGTATCTAGTAAGAGTGCAAACATGTAATAATGAGAAAACTCCTAGATGGTTATAGCCACAACATTCTAACTATATAGCAGTTTTATCTGACTATATAGCAAGAAATAAAGGTCCACATTCTAGCTATATAGCAGTTTAATCTCACCATATAGCACAACTAGGAGTTCTCTTCTTACTAGCTTGTACATTGTCTAGCTGCCCGTTAAACATGTACATTGTACATTGGTCTAGTGATTACGTTGTACATTGTCTAGCTTCCCGTTAAACATGAACTCCACAGGTACCAAGCACATGTTTCATGTGAGCTCTAGCATGCCATTCTCCAACACTACACACTTGACTGCATCATCAGACAAATCCTCCCTCACATGCGCGCCCAACGGACCTAGTGCAATACTTACTTTTCTGCACAAGCTGGGCAGCCAAGAGTGACATTTCTCCTTGTCATGGTAGTCATTCACCTAGAAAAATGCTTCGTGGATTAGACCCTCCCCAGCCTTATTGAAAAACTTCACAGTTGAGGCTTCAATGTCTTTTCCCTTATGTGCGGTGAAATCTGTGATGCCTGCCAATCCAATCACGCTGTTGAGGCGATCCCCAGGTTGCTTGCTCTCACGTAACCTACAAGAATCTTCCAACACCCCAGCCAAAGTAGGAAACGTGAAAAAAAGAAATCTCATAAGTTGAATCTAACTCTGCAAATTATCCAGCCACAAATTGGCTATGCACAGATCCCTGAAAACAGAGTCCACAGATGTCATTATATGATTAAACATGTTGTTTAACTGAAACTAGTTGAAAACAAGGAAATCAACCGATGGTGTCCTCTTCATGAAGCATATTACTTAAAAGAGGCACCAGTTAACAACACTTCATTCCTCAGTTGATCAGGAAGAGCTTCCAAGTGGGTGCAAAAATTCCTATAATCGTCACTAGCATTGCAAGAAGGAATGTTGTCAACAATTCCCACGTTACTGGTCGTGAAATGGACGACAGTATCTAATAGAGCATCCCAGTCATCAAGGAAGGTGGCCGAACGGAAACCCTCTGTCATCTGATTCAAAAGATGGAATATCTTTTCGAATCAGTTGGCCTCCATCTGGGCACGTGAACCAGCAAGAACAAACATAGTTTGCAGCCATCCAGGCATGATGCATACATTTACATACCCTCCAATTTAGCCTTCTGCAAATCACAATTTACAAAATCGTCGATCACCCGAGCAAGCTGCTTCAAGCGATCACATATAGGTCTACAATCCTTAGGAAGAGACTTATAAACTTTTCTACTCTGGAAGACATCCAATACAAGAATCCAATACTCGGGGGAGCACTCTTGGCAGAGGCGCTCCAGACCACCAAATGCTTTTCTGATCTTGCATTGCTTGTAGAGGAACTCATAGGTTAGGCATTTGTCGATCACCCTATTCTATATGCAAATACATCACAGATTTAGATATTTTGTACCTGCAAACTAATTTCAACGATACAAAGTACTCAATACTCCCTCAAGCAATCTACACTCATTATCAAAAAATGCCTTGTTGTAGGCACAATCAGATCAAAACATCTGAGAATAATCGCTCAAGCCAATTAGTACCTGCAATTGTCCCCCTTGTTTAGCTTTGCTCAGATTGCAAACTGCAGTTCAGCAGGTCCACATTTGATACAGAGCCCCCTCTCAATCCCAAAGAACGGGTTGCATGTTTATAGCTACTACCTGGCACCGACAAGGATATATTTTAAAAAGGTAAATTTTCAACAAGATGACTATTCCTCATCTGTGACTACAATTACCATGTGCATGGATGACTTACTGCTTCTACTAATTGAACTCGTTAGCTTATTCCATGACCGAGAATTGAAATTTTGTACATTACCAAGAAGCCAGAAAACCATTCTTTGCTATACTGATGACTGAAGGCCTACTTCATTCTCCGTGTGTTTCCAAGCAAGGCCCAAGTCTCTTGCATGTCGCTGCAATCTACTCATTACATCCATGTAGGATCCGTTGTTGTTGTTTGCAGACCCTGCCTCTGTGAACGCCACGCATCAATGGCCCCTCGAGAACCTGCTCGTGAGCTTCAGAACGAGTATATTGGCTCTGGTCATGTTGGGCGGGGGGGGGGGGAGAGACCCATAGATAATGTGTCCATCAGTGTCAGTATAGTGAGGTACCAAGCCTGCTTCCTCCAAAGCTTCCATCGCTACACCGGAAGGGATGACAAGCCGGTCATGGACAACGCTGATGCCAGTGGCCTCTCACATCATCATCCTCTGCATCTCAGCATGAATTTTCACGGAGAGCCAAGATAGAAAATATTTTCAAAAATAGGGCAAGAGCGTGTTCACAAAGTGGCCGAGAACGAGGGCCATACTTTGGACACTCAATTAGTGTAGAAACTACAGCTTGAGATAATAAAAGTTAGAAAACCTGTGCATAAAAGAAATTAACGATAAATTCACTATATTTGGAAGGTTTTACACTAAATTTCTTCAAACTCTTTAGGTTTTCTCACCTTCAAGTTTTGAACTTAGAGGTAATTTCCAAACTCAAGCATTGGTACAAACCGTCAACCAGCAGCTAGTCATGCTTGGTTGGGTCCCCGCTAGAGGGACAGGTACCTTGTGCTCACTTGGTGCTCATTTTGCTAGGGCTCTTACCCTTGAACACTCGAGTCCTAGGGTGGGTCACCCGAGGCGGAGGTTCCTAGCTTGTTGCTACGAGATCTCTCCGCTTTTTCCAATACATGTGGTGCATCAATTAGGTAGCAATGGTGATGCCTACGTGTGGCTCTTTCTTGCCGATGGTACGCGGACCTTGCTCGACCATGTTTCATAGCTAATATTCAGAAGTAACATGTGTATCCTCCATCAAGACATCCTGCCCTATGCATCTCGTGGGGCACTCGACACTTGAGGATAGAGGCTCATGGCGCTCCTGGCTCGTGGAGTCACTATTGCAAACTAATCAGGTTTCTCACTAGCGCCAAGGTTTTTGGGTTTCTTAACAAATTAGCTATCCTCTTCCCACTCACCCTTAAGATAATTAGAGTGAGGTTTTTCATGAGACTACCTTGAGAACATAGACTACATTGCTCTTTTTGGTTCACAACCATTCTCCTTTCTTTTGCCATAATTAATGGTAGAATGCACCATCCCCTTAATTAGACATATAGAATGCATTGCTAAACAAGGATTCATACAATGATGATTGTAAAGCCTTACTAGGAGCATGAACCTATATTGAGTAGCATGTGTAACTATAGACAACCTTACCTATATTACCCATAAATGTACCATCAAAAGATCAAAAACTTTTGGTTGACTACTATACAAGACTTGAAAATATATGACATTGCAAAATTGACTCAAAGGTGGATACCTTATAGGGTTGTCAAATTGGATACACAGGAGCGAGAGATATAAAATGTTTATTTGCATTTGCAAAAGGCTTCCTTTTTTATTTTCATATGTAGGATTCCTTGAGGTTCCCGCTTAATATTAAAATCTTTCCATTTAAGCAATTAACATCTACCCGCTTTTGCTTGCTGCTTGTAACCCTTAGCCACACAACCATTCTTTGATTCCATGTAAAGAGAGAGAATGATAGATCTTGAGCTCTTGCAAGCAAACATGCACACAATTAAGAGAGCACACAATGGAGATGGAGGTTCAAAATATAACATAATAAGGTAACTGCGGTACAATAGAAAACACAAAACCAATAGCAATTGAGCTAACAAGACAAGGACTATCACTCTTCATGAGTAGACTAGCCCAACCATATAGGGGTGAGAGCTTCCCACTACTTTCTTGGGCATCTGGCATGGTACATTACAAAAACACATGGTATCAATCATGGGCATGGCATGTTGCTCAATAGATGAGTTGGGACTTACTTGGTTCATTTTGATTGTATTTTAGTGTTTTATGAAAGGTATGTGCATATGGGGTATTTTGCAATCTAGGTATTAATATGTTCAAAAAAGACTATATCTTTTGCCAAAAAATACCAATGGAGAACTTAAAAGAGTCTAAGAGAAATCATGCATGATTGATGGTAAGCATGTAACCTTATTATTTTTTTATTGAAAACCAAGATGCACTATTAACATGTCCCTTTAGTTCAAATGATTAAGTGCAAATGAGTCCAACAAAATGCAAACCAAAAAAATTAAATCCAATTAGATCACTTGAATTCAATTTAAAGAGAATTCGAACCATAGCATTGTTCATGAGGCCTCAATTGTCTGCATTTTAAAGAAATTAGGTCAAATGCTAGACCCAAATGCTTCCAATCAATAGCATTTCAAATAAAGTTATCCTAAACCCAAATTGAGTACATTACAACTAGGTCTAGAGCATCAAATGAGTGGGATTGAGATAAATTGAATTAAATTTCATGTTGATTGAATGTCAAATGCGTCCGACATAGAGAACTTTAATCGTAAACGAGTTAAATTGAGTGCAATAAAGTGTAACAAGTTCAAGTAACAATTGATAAAACATGGGTGCATAACCTCATGTTTTGATCATATGTATGTATGATTTCACTCATTTGTGACTGTCATTGAAAATGTGTGGACCTAAAGTGTGAAATCGAGTTTCATTCTATTGAAATGAGTTTGACCAATAAAATTTGAGTTTAGAGGAGTCAAATTTACTAAGTGGCATTAGATCCTTGATCAGCTGGAGGATCTCCTTTGGAAACTTTATATCCAATTTTTTGATGGTTTATCACAGATCCACTGTTGTGCAGAAGGTATGTAGGCAATTCCAAAAGGTAGTAATAGATGGCTCATCCTGTCTCATCATAGCATTTGTATCATCAGCAAATTGCTGAAGACACAGGTCTTTGCTAGCACCAGGGATGTGGGATACCTTTTATCTTGCCTGCCTCTAATTCTGTCTGCACCAGCCGTCCCAATTCATCAAAGCAGATAGCATACAATAAGGGGAAATAGGGCAGCCCTGTCTAATGGATTTCATCATAGGAAAGACATCAATAAGATCACCATTGAGGGAGATTTTAGCACAAGCATTGCCAAAGAGAACTAGACAAACTTAATAAAAAGTTTCCCAATTCCTATATCATGAAGAGACTGAAAAATAAAATCATAAGCCTTATCAAATTCAATCTTGAAGAACTTTTGGTGCTTTCTGAAGTGCACCACATTTGGCATACATATCGACTAGGGAAGTTCCAAGAACGACATCTCTTTTCAATATCCTCTGACTAACAATATCATCATGAATTTTTGTGTCCATATCAGAATCTTTTGTAGAGCCACATGATTCAAGATGCGCGCATAGGTGATTGCATCTAGAGAGCAGTGTGTTCCAAGAGACGACATTCCGGATAGAAAGCTCCTTAAGCACTTTTTGTGCTTTCTCAAGCACACTACATCTGGCATACATGTCGATCACTAGGGTAATCAATTTCATGTGCAAGAAACCAATCTTAATGGGCTGCCTATGATAGTCATGATAATCAATTTCATGTACAAGAAACCAGTCTTAATGGGCTGTCTCATCCCACATAGTTTCTCCTTGCTTACCTATTCAAGAAAACCATAAAAAATGCCAACTGTTAATTGATCAATACCATCCATGCTTTTGCCTCTGTACAAGAAAAATAGAATGAAGGTCAATGCTGATCACATAACATTCATGCTTTAGCCTCTACAATTGGAACCCATTTGCGGAGCTCAACGTCAAGATACAACATATCCTTTTGCCTCTATAAATTGAGACAGAATAAAGATTAATGGTGATCAAACAATAACATTCATGCTGCTGAGAGCAAAAGATGCTACTAGCTTCATAGCCTTCTCTCTCTCTCTCTCTCTCTCTCTCTCTCTCTCTCTCTCTCTCTCTCTCTCTCTCTCTCTCTCTCTCTCTCTCTCTCTCTCTCTCTCTCTCTCTCTCTCTCTCTCTCTCTCCCGGCCTCTCAATATAATAATCAATATCTAATTCTCCTAAATGATTTTCTCTGTTATTAAACTAATCATTTAATATGGGGAAGTGCAAGTGGAGAAAAAGCTAGAATATTGGTTAAGCTAGCACACCGGGCCACAGTAGGGATTCAAAGGGGGGGCCATCTGCAAAAAAGAAATGTGGAACAATGGGCTTAAAAGACCCTAAGGTTCAGCCCATTAAGACTTCCAAAATGCTAAGGTTCCAAAATTCAAAGGTTGTGTCCAAAGGCCAAATACTTGGGAAATTGGATGCTTAGTGTGTGTCACAAAAAGTCTTTATCAATCCCTACATAGGAGGGGGCGAGCCTTGCAAGTAGGGGATGAGATAGAAACTCACACACACACACACACACACACAAGCTCCCTTTACACAAAGGGAATGAGGGACACATGTCAGCTCCCTAGCCCAGATGCCCACAAGGTGTACTCAAATCCTATTGGATGGCCTTGGAGGTGGACCAATGAGAATTAGGCTAGAGTAAATCTAGTTTAATTAATTTTTAAAAAATTAGTCAAAGAACCAATGGGAATTAAACTCTCTAGAAGACTATTGGACAGTCTCCCAAGGGGACCAATGAGCATTTAGCAGCCCAATGGCTTGCCTGATTCCTATTGGCCAAGAGGCAAAGGGGTCCAATGAGAGTTTATTTTAATTAAATAATTACCTAAAGCTCTCACAAAAGGGGAAAGGGGGACCCATGTCAAAAGGCTATCACTTATGCTGCTTAATCACCATTGGCTAAGCCTAGGGAGGTCGAATAGGATGCTAGCAAGAGCAAATAGCAAGAGGGGTCGACCAAGAGAGAGGGGGGGATCATTTTTGCAAGGCATTATCACACACACACTCACACAATCTCATGTGTGAAGTAAAGAAGACTCTCTCTCCTTCTGAAGCTTTAATGAAAAGCTTATCACCTACTCCAAGCTTGTGACAAGGAAGGTCTACACCAACAACTCTTGGCTTTGTGATGCAAATCCAACCAAGAGCCAAGCTTTAATACATGCTCATCTCCTCTACCATGATAATTACTAAGCTAAGCTGTGCTAATATGAGTGATTATGTGAGGAGATGTACATCTCTCTCGTAAGAATACTCCTTCTTCCTCTCAATCTACTCTCATACCCCTCTAGCTCTCACCATCTTCGAAGGTGTGTGAGGTCTTGGGTCTGAGACCGTGAGGGAATTGATGTTGTGTTTGATACGTGTTTTGCATAGTGCATGAAGTTTCCATCTTCATTGCACTAGCTAGTATTGAAGGAACACAAGAAATTGTATTGTAAAATGTATCTCTTGATGGGAGAAACCATAATACAAGCCTTTTGGAGGGGGGACCGGCTCCATGCAAATCCGGTCCTCAAATGTTGTCAATTGCTTAATTTCTCTCTCTTTTGAAGTATTGTTCATGCTATCTAACTAGGTGTTATGCTTTTTGTTGCTCTATCCACCCAAGCACTCTTGTTAATCTCATTAGGAATCTATTCTAATGAAATGTTCACTATGTTCATGCTATTTTCCGCTACACACAAGTTACTAGGCCATTAAATAATACAATATAATATAAATTGCTCAAAAAATTCACAATAATCTCTATCATCCTGTAATATATTTTCCTCTCCAAGGACAATGTGTGCAGTTGTGGTACTTGCAAATCAATGATAGAGTGTGTGAGATATAAAATGTTTTGATCCCTTCCCTTTTATAGCTTCGTCTACAACTATGAGACTTTATTTTGTTTTCTTATTTATATTAGCAACAAATATATCAATAAAGAAACTTAGTTGATGATCGAGCGAGTAACCATGATATTTGTCAATAATTAGTTGTTTAACTCTGCTTAATGAATTTTTACTAAAATGAAACTAGGGGCAGACAAACTTACTACAATTACTTGATCCATAGTAAGTGATAAATTACTAGATGAAACACCCTTTGCTATATAGAAGTTTATAAACTAACAGATGAGGATGCGAAAGAGCTAGCTACTATATAGGAGTTCATAACTTACTAGATGAACTTACTAGATAAAGACGTCCAAGAACAGGTTTCTATATAGGAGTTTATGACTTACTATATGAACTTACTAGATCAACACGTCCAAGAGCAAGTTACTATATAGGAGTTTGTGATTTTCTAGATGAATTAGAAAATTGCTAGCTTACTTGCTAGATTAAATGTGAAAACTCCTACTTGTAACTAGGAATTATTGAGCATGTACTCTAACTTTCTATCTAGAAACACGTCCAAAGCTCCTTGTGCACTCAATATTGGCTTGTTCTTCATGGGGCTGGTATATGGCCATGTAGGGCACATGTTTCCCCAACTACCCATGTCAAAATTCTTGACTTTGCACTTATCGATGGCCTGATCTTCCAATTTTTCTCATTTTTCATCTTTTGTTGTTTCTAGAGGGCTCGTCCGTTGGTGGATTTGTGATGTGAACACATGTATGGCCTCAGGAGATGATAAGGAATCATGTAATGAGGTTACATTCTCCTTTTCGTGCATTTTCATGGGACATGCATGTCCCATGAATGTTGTCTTTCTTAACATGCAACATGATGAGTAGATAGCCCTTGGTCTCCTAATGCTAGATATGTGCTTGGTTCTCAAATTGGGTTCCTGGTTTGTGAGGCTACCTCAAATTTTGCATTGTGTCACTCCAAAGCGCTCCTGATGGTTTTTGCCTTGGTTTTAATGTGCATGTGTGATTTTCTTGCATATATGGCTTGTATGAGATGTGATAGATGGGGCTATGAGGTCAAAGTTTGCATATCCTGCCTAAAATGCCTATTTCATGGGACACGCGCGTCCCATGATTTTGACCTAGATGGAATTTTTTAGCTTGCCTATGTGTTCCCCATGCTTTGGTTATCACATGGTTTCATTTTAGTCATATTTGGATTGGTTTTAAGGCTTCATGCAACGTGTTTTGTGCGGCTTGTGCGGTGGGCACGTTTTTGTTGCATGCATGCGCTGTCTGATGCGCTTTTGTGCTATGCATACATAAACATCAACTGTGGATGGTATAGAAACCCTACCTCTCATCTTGTGTGCGGTGGTGCGGTGTGGAGGGTGTATGAAGCGCTCGAAGTCGCAATCGCTCTCGTCTCTCAGTGTCTCTAGCTCTCATAGAATGCAAATGACTAGAAATTTGGCTCTAAGTGCTTATACTCCCCGACATGACCAACTTACCCATAGTTTGTGCACCAATGTGCTTAGTACGCCATGCACTTACGCTACAGGTTTAATCATGCTTGATTCTGAGCTCCCATTCGCTCTACTTTACCGTTTTCACCGCGTGGTGGGATAAGTGAAATTTTGGACTTTCACCGTTTGATGTGCAGACTTCCACGATGCTCTGTGAGGTGTTGTAGATGACCCATTTGCAGTCAAAATATTTTTTTGGCCTTCTTGCCTCGTATTATTAATTTTTGAGTGAAAAATAGTAAAAGAAAATAGCAAAATTTAGTAAAAATTAGCAATTGCCCACAAAAAAAAATCTTAAAATTTCCATCAGCCAATGCAAAATAGACTTTAAGAAAAATGTGATGATGGTCTTAAGGTTTGGCACCCGTTTATTGCAATTTTATGCCAGAAACCTTAATTTATGGTTATGAACTAGCAAGAGACTACTAATTTTTGCTCATGAAGTGCTTCACTCACACCTAGGGGTTCATATATAGTGGTCCCCTTTTCGTTTGACATGCTATGGATGGCCTCTTATAGCCTGATTCAACAAAATTGTGCCAAAATTACTCTTTTCTATTGTCGTTTGTCCTTTTTCCTGCTGTGACAGTCATTCATTGGATGTGGTGACAGGCATGCCTCCCCCCACCTGTCTTGAGTCATATTGACCTTGCTGTGGTTAAGGCATGCATGTGCATGGGTGGTGGTAACAGTGCCTAATGCATGGCCATGTAATGTGGCCTTAGGATGCAGTCAAAGTCAATGCACGTCAAAGATTATGGTAGTGCAAGAGAAAGGTATTGGAGCAAATTTGGACCAATGGCTTTTGTTGTCAAGGTTGTATTTCTTGGTGATTCAAGCATGGTTCAGTGTTTTCACCTTTGCTTTGCTATCTTTTCACGGTTGATAGACATCAATATGTAAGCTAGTCGGCAAACATTGTCGATAGGTATTGGACTTGGATCTTGTCTGTGTGTGTCGTGTGCCATTATACTTGTATTAGCTGTGCTGTTGTGGATGTGAATGGCATTCTATTACATAGACTTCTTCTTTTCTTGTTGTCCAATGGCTTTTGTTGTCGAGGTTGTATTTCTTGGTGATTCAAGCATCGTTCAGTGTTTTCACCATTGCTCGGCTATCTTTTCACGGTTGATAGACATCAATATGTAAGCTAGTCAACGAGCATTGTCTATAGGTATTGGACTTGGATCTTGTTTGTGTGTGTCGTGTGCCATTATACTTGTATTAGCTGTTGTTGTGGATGTGAATGGCATTCTATTACACAGACTTATTCTTTTCTTGTTGGCACTTTAGGAACCCACTTCCTTTTTTCTTGAGTCATGGCTCATTTGATCTTTGTATTTGTACCTTTTGGGGAAGTCTAGATTGCCGTTTGTTTTTTGTTGTCAGTTTGGGCTTTGCTTTTGGTCTTTGGCACCCAGATGGACTTTCTATTGCTTTGGGGGGTCATAATCAGCGGTGTTGTTGGAGTCTTCTCTCTTGAGGCCTGTGATTGCTTAGGTAGCCTAATATATGCCGCTCCTTCATAGTGGCCTTGAACGTGTAGAGTTTTCTTTCGTACCCATCTTTGGTGAACCTGAGGTAACCAAGACTAGTCATTTCCTAGCGCTTGACTGGTTCTATGCCTCTTTTTCTTGATCTTTGGGCTTCTTTTGATACATGTGGTTGTGTTTATTGGCTTTTCCCGTGGTTTTGTATGCTTTGGAACCCAAATTTTTGTCTTCCCCTTTTGTGCTTGATGCAGTTTCTTAAGTGCCCATATGGTAGTTTGTTGTGCTCTTAGCTTCGGATATTGTAGGGTTTGATTTATCTTGCCCTGCTTAGGTGTTGGTGTGGTTTCCTATGAGTATAAGTAGTCTTTAGTAGCCAAGAGGGTTTGACAAAGTATGAAATGAATACTTCATCCCTTGCAATGTTCACCTGCTTAGGCATTGGTGTGGTTTCCCATGAGTAAGATTTAGAAATTTTATCATGTAGGAAAACGGAGTCTTTCTCAGTGTTTTTCATAAAATGCATAACATCACGAGCTTCTGGTCGAGAGGCACCACATACCTAGCTAGGTATGCGGCGCCTCCCTCACAAAAGCTCATGATGTTGAGGTAAGTTACAATGTGGGAAATATTGTGAGGATTTTTTCAAAACTTCTTGTGATCGTAGGAAGCACTGTATCGCTTGAGAGCCCAGAGAAACGGAAGAGAGGCGACAGACCGGTAGGGGTTGAACCCTTCAAGCCCATTGAGGTGAACATCATGGAAACTAGCTACCTAGAAGCCAACACGTGCCTCTTCAAGGGCAATTTTTATGACAAGGATCAAAAGAAAGTGGGAGTGGTGACGCCACCCGAATCTCTTTTCACTATCGACAAGAACGAGGAATGCATGAAGATCGTATGCAAGGTGGGGTTAGAAGAGTACTTTGAGCTACCACGTCTGTGGGGAGTGGACGCGCAAAGAGCTTACGATCTAATGACCTCCATCGATGAGGATGGAAATGTTGAGCTTACTAGCAAGGAGGGAGAAAGGATACAAGTGAAAATCACAGAAGAAATACTGAATGAAGCACTTAAACTCCCCTCCTCAAGACAAGCACACAAGTTGACTGAGCAGGACAATAAGATCACCTTCCTCACACATCATGGCAAGAAAGAAACTTCTAAGTATCTGGTCAATCTGGAAATAGCTCTACCATTGATGCTATATGAGCAACATTTTGTGATGGGCAAGCCTCCCACCCAAACAAGAGGGTGGCAGGATTTATGGCCAAGGCCATGGCTTCAAGAGCCAACCAGAAAGGGGACTTCAGTCGAAACATCCTGTCTAAGCTGGTAAACTACAAGAAGAGTAAAGGAATAATGCAGAAGCCATACCTGGGCGCAGCCTCAAGGGTTGTCTAAGACGAGCCCTTCAAGCCCAGCATCATCATTCCTCCTAGAGCAGCAAAACAAAAGAGCAGGGTGCTATACAACCAAAGGAACATCATGTTATAGTGCCTATTTTAGAAGTTGAGGGAACCACAAGAACAACCAAGGTGGTTGCCAACTTCTTGGCAAGGAGAACAAAAGAAGACCCCTTGGTGCTGCAGAGCCAAGGGTGATTACCTTTCGGTGAATCCATAAAGACAAAAATCCCATGAAGGTTATCAATTTGGAAGTCAGCATCACTATTAAAGGTAAAGAGTCCACAAAGGAACAAGAGGCGGCACCTTAAGTCCCCACTACCACAGAAAAACCCATTCTTCTGGGATTGCCGGCCCGACAATTTATGGAAGAAGAGGAAGTAGGCCCAAGTCATAAGGAAACCCCTAAAGAGTTTGCAGATGAAGAAGAAGAAGAGAAGGAACAAATGGAATCAAAAATCTCCAAAGAAGATGGTGAGACAGATGTTGACATCGCTCATCATCTCAACAGGATTTTTTGATGATGAAGAAAATCAACAAAGCAGCCCAGCAAAAGGATGAGGATAATGAAAGACTCCATGAAGTTTTGGAGCAATTTCAAGCCGTGGCATCAACACAGAATGATAAAATTGGAGAGCTACAAGAGAAGGTGGCCATATACACCAACCTCCACGAAGCCAAACAAGTATAAAGTAGGGAATCAAGTGAAAGGATTAATGAAGCGATCCAAAGAGCAATAAAAGCAGAAAAAGAAGCTCAAGACTTTGAAAAACAAGCCAATCAAATGCGCATAGCACTCAAAGTGGCCAATGAGAGAAGAGTGGTGGCTAAGGGGGCACGAGAAGGAGCTGCAAGTTGTAATATTAGATCTGCAATCAAATTAGATGCTACCACTAGAAACCTACAAATGAAAGAAGTTAAAAGCAGCCTGCAACAAATGGATGAACTTAAATTTACTGAAGAGGGCTTGGGGTTGGGCATGGAAGAAAAACCCCTTGAGGAAGAGCATGGACTTGAAGAAGAAATGTTGCCAATTAATCGAACTAAAATAGAGCTCTCTAGAATAGGAGCTCTCTCAACTCCTTGCCGGCATGGTAGAACCCATCCTGAAGGACTGCATGGAGTGGGAGAGGCGTATCCTCCATAGTGTCATTTTGAGTTTCTTCAAGTGGGGTGACACGAAAAAAGAATACAATAAGCCTACCCTCCATTACGCACTTCTTAAGTATGAACCATCAAGACAAGGGTGCGTTTAATTCACAAGAAGATTTATAAATTTTCTAAGTCAAGGCTGTTTCTTCCAATGTTAACCCAAATTCCTCATATTGAGTATGAAAATCCGCAACTCGTCCAACTCTCAACACTTGCTTGAAGAGTGATACATTAGCATATGGATCCCCTGACCCATCATATTTTGTCTTGACACATTGAGCCACTTGATATGGTCTTAATCGTTGTGGTTCAGTCACCAATTTAACCAATTCGTGGTCTCTTGGAAAGACATCTCTCGCCCTATCCTCGCGTCTTAGAGAGAATCCCGGTGGATTATTCTGTGATGTGTATTGTGGCATCGTTATTGGATGAAAGCAAGTAGATATTGGAGTACCCTTGTATGTGTATCATTCTAAGTCAATTGGATTGAAATTTGACAAGTTTGTACTCACGTCCATACTTGCACTCCGTTAGCATTTGTGTACGTGAATGCATAGAGATTCTTATGGGTGGTCAACTCTCTAGCATTGGGCTCTACACACCTCTAGAAGATGTATGGATCCCTGTTTGTGAATCTATATAAGCCCTCATGAGTGTAATTTGTAAGCACTCTCATGGATTCATTGGCTTTGATGAATCTCACGTTTGGTTTGTGGATTAGAGGATGCCTCTCCTCTAGGTATTCTCCCAATCCCTCTCCTCTAGGTATTCTCCCAATCCCCCTGTTGAAGGCATTGAAACGTTTTTCATGTCTTTGAGTGGAGTAGAAAACCCTGGTGGTGAATGATTTATCATGATTAAGGATCACTCAAATCTCTAAAGATAGTCCTTGACAATCTCGCTTTGGCTTAGTGCAACTTATCTCGTTTTGCCCCTGGTCAGGTCTCTCAAAAGTCAGGAATTTGTGACTTTTGGTCTTTGTAAACTAGTCTTGGGGTACCCCTAAAGTTTGGATCTAGGGAACCTAGTAAAATTCAGCTCTGAAACTTTCTTCCTAGCTATACTTGACTCAATTTGGAGTTGTCTATCAAAAGTTAGAGCAGTTTTAGTGAACTGCACTTGTAACAGCACTCAAAACAGTCTCAAGACTAGAACATAGGAACTTTGGCTTGTATCTTGGCCTCCCAATGGTATTTTTAGCTTAAACTTGAGATTTGGGATGTTCTCAAGTATGTCTACAAGATCACCAAGTCAGATACCCCCACTATGCTGAGAGGTACATGGATCGCGATCCATGTTCCCTGTCTGATTTGTTTCTCCAAATTTTTACTGGGTGTAGACAAGGTCATGTACAGGCTCTGTACCAATTTTTAGCAAATTCAAATGTTGAGGTACATGGATCGGAATCCATGTTCAACCACATCTGGACTTGATCTCTTTGCAACTTATTGCACTCTATGTCCAGAAGCTAAATCTTAAATCTTTTTGGATTTAGACTTTCAATACAAGGTCTGCATTGCGGTTTTCAATCTGTCACCTGTTTTGTTCCCTTTTGACGCAAATTTGCTCATTTTTTCCAAAATTAGACTTGGGGATATGTTTTCTTATGTAAGCACTACTGATCTAGAAACAAGCTATCACTATGGGTACATGGATCACGATCCATGTTTGGAGCCCAAATTGACTTCTCTTGGTACCATTAGAATCAGCATGACTAGTAGATCCTATGGTATCAGAATTTTTGAAAATGGACCTCTGGATTGAAAGTTGGGTCAGTTATGGCACTTGCACAGAGTACTTGGCAGTTCTAGACTTTTGGTTTGGTTTTTGGTATCCAAATTCACTTTTGAAAAGACCACTAAACTCTTGGTGATGTCCTCTAGCTATGGTGCAAGTATCAGTCTGTGACAAAGAAACATGGATCGCGATTTATGTACCTATGTGTGAGATTGCATCGAAACTTGGCACACAGCTTTGCCTTGGTCTCTTGATTCCTGCTATATGGTCTTTATGTGATTTGGACCTTTCATGGCCAGTTCACAATGGTCTTTGCTACAGGCTGGAAAAGTTCCTGTCCAAAAATTTCTCAGAGGTACATGGATCGCGATCCATGTTCCACCACTTTTGGATCTGAAAGTTTGGTGCGCTAATAGCTTGTGATGTTTGTAGCTTGCTCCACAAAAATTTCTGGATCGGGATCAGTTTTGCCCAACCAAAACTGACTTCTATAGTCTATTGTGGCAGTTTTGACAATGCTCTGTTTTTTGCTCTTTTGATCACTTTTTACAACTTTTTTGCATTTGGTTCTTTTGGGAAAATTGTTTGTCTATATGTCAGCTATCCACTGCTCAAATTTTTTCATGAGGTACATGGATCGCGATCCATGTTTGACCACATTTTGACATGAAAATTGGTCTGCTTGTAGTGCATGTTATGGTGATACTTTTCCCCAAATCCTTTTGAATTTGGCCAACTTTTTTCTAATCAAAAGTGAGTTTTTCTATCTGCCCTGCAGTTTTTGACTAGTTTCTGTATTTGGCTATTTTAACCAGCTTTTTTCAATTTTTTGACATGGTCCCTTTTGGCAAAGTTGTTCCAAATGATATCAAGAATGTACTTGTCAAATATTAGCCCCAAATGTCAAAAAGGTATACGGATCGCAATCCATGTTTGGCAGCATTTTTTCATGAATTTGTTATGTTGGTTCTCTATGCCCTATAGAAGCCAAATCTCACCCCTTTTTGAATTTGGATCCCAAAATCTCACGATTTGCCCAATTTTGTGTCTGAATCCTTATTTTGGCTGTTTTGCCCTAAAAGTCAATTCTCATGTGATTTTAGATTTTCTCTTTTAAGCAAACTTGATCAGAGCAATTTCCCAATGATGCTCACTGTAACTAGTAACTTTTCACCAAAAATGGTCTCTGGGGTACATGGATCGCCATCCATGTTCCTCCACAGAATCTGACCAAACTTCTCAAATTGCGTCTAGAGAGTCTGCTGATACCTTTGATCCACAAATTTTCAAATTTGGATCACTTTTGAGCTCTCTACCATCAAATTTTCATAATTTTAGAGTTATGGTCATTTCAATCAAAATATGATTTTCGCCATTTAATCCTTCAATCTTTTAGCCCAAATTTGATGGTGGTAGTTTCTACTTACCCTACTCCTAAGTACTGAAATGAAACATGAAACAAAAACAAACGAAACGGCACAAAATAAAGTCGAAACGAAAAACGGAACAGCACTCTGAAAATAATGAGAAAATCAAAGAATGAAATGCTTTTGGCTATCTCACTCACAACCCTCTTTACTTTTCAAGAATAGATCTAGCAAGTCCTCAACTTGCTAGACTCTACCAAGCACTAAACCCCATGTCTAGCTGCTTCACTGCTAAGGTGTAAATGGAATGGAAGATAAATCTTTAGAAAGAAAACGCTCTAAATATGCACTAGGTCATTCACCATCTAAGGATCATATCCCCAACAAAATAGCACCAATGTTAGCGGGTCACCACGAATGGACGTTTGCAGCATAGCTTTCTAGCATCAACATAATGTCAATACTCATGGAAAGTGACTCGGATGGAGCACGGAGGCTCTATGAGATCGTCAATCTCACAAAGTGAACCTTAACAAGCAAACACATTGACTCAACAAGCAAACCAACACTCAGCAATCACGAAAATCTTCCTATGTCCTTTCTCACAGCTCTAGGTCATCACGCCATTTCGACACTCGAACATACTCAAAATGAAACAAAACTTTAGGAGGAGGTCTAGGACACCTAGGGGCACTATCCTAGCAAGTGTGATCGCAATCCGACAAGGTACCAAAATCACGATCCATCATGAAAAAGGTCTCGAAAACTGCAACAGAACATGACAGAAATGTCGTCCTATGGTCTAAGAATACTCTCCTATGGTCAAAACGACTAAAAACGGTGATTTAAGCACTCAAATCTGCAATTAAGGCTCACTAACACGTAGTCGTGAACCACAACAAAACTGACAATGCTTACACTTAATTGAAAGACAAAAGAGAGAGGAACACAATGCAAGTTTCAGATTTGAAAATGGATTATCCAATCATTAGAAAAGTCGATTACAAGTTGGAGCAGCTTGTAGCTTGAGCGTACGTACAACATAGCTCTTTCTTCTTCTAAAGATAAGCCTCCTTTCACATTAAGGTTATTGACCTTTATACCTAGGGCATTCTAAATGGCCAGTGGCCGGCTCACACGGACCTTTTACAATTATCATGCCATCATTACAACTCAGGGAATTGACCCACTTCTCTGGAATCAGCATTTACACAGAGTATTATTACACTAGCTTGGAAAACTAATAGAGTACAAATGTGGTGTCCGGCTACGTGTCCGACCAGTTGGGCGCCCGTTTGATCTATCCTCAAACACCTATTTTCCCTCCTTTGGATAACTACGGTGACCAGTCTGCTAGCCTTACCAATATTCTAGCTTTTTCTCCCCTAGTACTTCCCTGTATTAAATGATCAGTTTAACATGAGAAAATCATTTAGGAGAATTAGATATTAGTTATTCCATGCCAGAGGTCTGTTCTAGTGCTACTGAAACAGAAAATGTTCGATTTCAATCAATGATCAGTTGGCCTAATCTGGAATCGGATCACCAAAACTCATTGCCTTCGCAGGCTCGTTCATCACATTTTTATGCTGATGCTATGAGACTGTTGGCAATGCAGCCGACAAAAGTCCCTATCCTCATAGAGCGTGAAGAAAACGTCGATGTTGTTGTCGTTGGATCCTACAAAGATGCTGGAGTTGTAGCAATCAAGCGTTCTGCTACTACGCTTCTATTGAAAGATCACATTGTTGTATGTCAAGGTGATGCCTGTGTAGCGAGAAGGGTTGTGGACAGAGGGGACTATCATGTTGTTCTCGTCTATGGATGAGAAGCCCACCGTCTTGTAAGACAAGGGACCAGTGTGGACGCATATATGATGATGCCCCCTTGCTCCATCACCACTGCAAATTTTCCATAGGAGACCTTGTTGAAGGGAACACTTCCGTTCTCTTGAAGGCTGTATTTATTCTCCAACCAAAAGCCAACCAAGCACACTGTTGGTCCCACAGTACGAGGAGGTCACCTTCTACCACCCTAACACACATACATGGAAAAATTAAACACAAGGAGATTTCTAGTCGGGGGCTTCAGGGAAGGCCTCTTTAATCTTTGCAGTGCTTTGGCCGTATGTCAAATCCCCTTGAAGGCATATGGCACTGCCTTGGTTGACATGTATGTATAAAATGTCGTCTCTCAAAAATGCATTGATTGTAGGATATGTCCAACAAGGACTGGGCCACGAAGCTTTGGCTCATTGGTTTTAGGATGCAAAGTGACGGCACTTCTCGCACTACGTAGGAGTTCAATACGTCTATGATGTAGAACATAAAGTTAGATCTACTTCTCTTTAAGTCTAATCTATATTCTGCATCTTTTCTATTTGTCTTAACGTGTGTTTTGTGTTTGAGAGGGAGGACATATATTCACAGCAGTGGACGTTTCAATTGCACAAGCGCGACTTCAACTCGACAATGCTACGAGGTTCGTTATCTACATCCAACACCCCATGACTATGTGTTTGCTTGGCGCAACACATAAACGCTACGGGACAGGGCACGGCTTCCGTTTCTTATAATTTTTGGAGAGACCACAGTGCCAACTCTCCACCATACTTTTGTATGGCACCTCTGCATGACGTGCACTGTATACTTTGCAGTTTCAGTCTATGACATTTCATTGCAAGACGATATGTTTAACTATTCACATTGGTTTTTTGTAGCTTGACTCAAACATTGTTCATCGGCTTGCACTATTGGATGACATTCATACATAATTATCAGGTCGGTAGTGTAGTTCATTTTTTATACTTTGTTAATTGGCTATGCTTGATTGAGAATAAGATGGGTGTCTCAAAGATGATTCCACGATTTAGAGACTAAATGGTCAATATTACTAGGTTGAATGGTGCAATTTGTAAATAACTACCAAAGTAGGTTAAGTTGCAACCCTTTTGCTCGATTCAATTACTCTCTTTAGTAGCTTTTTGTCGTATATGGAACATTATGGGACACAACTTTATTCTTTATCAAGTCCCAAGGTGAGCTATTATTGGTCCCTATCAATAGGTTCTACTCATTTTCTCGTGTGACCACAAAAAAACCCAAAGCGACAACAATCACAACCAACTAACCAAGTAACCAGCTAGGGTCCAAATTCTGTCAGATTATGTGTACGCCAAAGGCCCACCAAGAAAGACTAGTTCCATTAGGAAAAACTGAACACATCAATATGGCCTTAGCCCTTTCGGCAGGCCAAAACGTATGAGGTCTGGATTTCACATCAGCTATCTTTTGAGATCATTTTTATTATGATTTTATAAAGAGTTTCACGTCGGCGATCTTTTGAGATCTTTTTTTTTTTTAAATCGTGGTCGAAAGACTTGAATTTCCTTAAATTGCTGCATGCGTCTCTGAATACATCTGATGTTGGTTTGAGTCTGATGAATTGATCTCCTTCTTCTTCTCTCTCTCTCTCACTCGGAGATGGAGGAGGGCTGCTCTTGCTCTTGTTCACTCTATGAATATGGCTACTTCTGAGAAGGTGTTTGCCATTCGCAGGCAGGGCCCTTAGGAAGTGGAGGAGATCTGCCTCTCCATTGATTCGCTTGCCAAAAGCAGGCCACGGAGCTGCTCAAGGGGCGCAAGGGAGTGCGACCGTGTTGCCGTCGGCCGCATCTTTGATACCTGCTCAGTGTGTTCTTTTGACGAACTTCATACGGCACTCAAGGCCTTCAGAATCTCCACTGCCACCCCTTCCTCTCCGTTGCAGAAACTGTCTTGTCTATGAGATAGTAGAAGTGGCTGCCAATGCTGCGGTCGTGCGGCCCGATATCACAAGAAACTTCCCATGTGTGGAAAGGGAGTTTTCTCACAACTTCTATCCCACTATTGACCCGGAAACATTAAGGGAAAAATGGTTTAGATTGCACCTCAAAGAGGGAAATGTTTTCACTCGTGGGAAAGATTTTCCCATGTTTACCTTGATTATCTACTATCGGTTTTGAGAATCTTGCAAGGAGACCTACGCCACTTGGCAATACCTCATTGGAGGAGATAATATTAAAAAGGAGATAATTATTAAATCTACGCTGGTTGTAAAGCTAAACATGGGCATGCGTGTGCGCGTTGATTTGCTAAAAATATGCAAAAAAGCAGGCGCAGCCACCACCTTATATAGCAACCGGTGCAAGCAAACAGCGCGCGCACACACATAGAGAGAGAGAGAGAGAGAGAGAGAGAGAGAGAGAGAGAGAGAGCAATTGACGCAGAGCAGAAGAGGTTGATGCAGAGCACAAGACGTAGAGTGCAAAAGAGGTAGCGTAGAAGAGGTAATATTCCTTGCTTTTCCATGCTACTGCCGGAGAGAGAGAGAGAGAGAGAGAGAGAGCGAGAGCTGCGGTAGAGCAGGAGAATATGCTTCAATTTTTTCATTGTGACCTTGTACAAAATATCCAAATTGATTTTCTGTGCTTTTGATAATGTTCTGCGTACCATTTCAAGTTCTGCACATGCTCCTATTTTCATGGAAATATTTACAGTAGTTACTGCACTCTGCGTTACTGCTTTTCCATGCTACTTCTGGAGAGAGAGAGAGAGAGAGAGAGAGAGAGAGAGAGAGAGAGAGGGAGCTGCATCTCTGCTGCTTGTTGAGAGAGCTGCGTCTCTGCTCACAGAGAGAGAGAGAGAGAGAGAGAGAGAGAGAGAGAGAGAGAGAGAGAGAGAGTTGCGTCTCTACTGCCTGTTGAGAGAGCTACGTCTCTGCTGAGAGAGAGAGAGAGAGAGAGAGAGAGAGAGAGAGAGAGAGAGAGAGAGAGAGAGAGAGAGAGACCTCGCTTGCATCAAATGATGGCCTACCTCACACTACACACAATTTGACCACAGACCCATGGCTATTGCATCCTATCATGGCTAGATCTGCACCAAACAACAAGCCTACAATGTGAACCACCCCCGATGGGTATACTTGCATTGATTCATATCGGCGGTATAGTGTCTTTGCTCGATGGTTATACTTGCATTGACTCATATCGGCGGTATTGTGTCTTTGGTTTTTTTCTTTGGTTGCAAAGGAGACGAACCGTGATAGAAAGCAGGATGGGGAGTGGCACAATAGTAGGGGGTGTGTATGTGAGTGCAGGTGCTTCAGGTCTTGGGATCCTCACTGAACTAACCAAATCACAAACATGTTCTTTTTGAGAGAGAGCCAAGACTGCTGCGTTCTGCCTGACTCCAAGTCAGCGGGGGGAGAGAGAGAGAGAGGACTACTGCGTTCTGGTTGACTCCAAGTTGGAGAGAGAGAGAGAGAGAGAGAGAGAGGGAGTTTGCGTACATCTTGGCTCATTCCAAGTTCTACAGAGAGAGAGAGAGAGAGGGGGGGGGGAGAGAGAGAGAGAGAGAGAGAGAGAGAAAGAGAGAGAGAGTGCAGTCTGCAATCGCAAGATGGTAATATAACAAAAAAAAATTCACAATGATATTGTTAGTCTAAGGCTTTCCGATTATGCTATTGAGCAGTAGCCAATTACTTTTCTGAAATAATTCATGAAGATATTGTTAGTCGAAGGCTTTTCGATTATACTGTTAAGCAGCAGCCAATTACTTTTTTGAAGTAATTCACGAAGATATTAATGTTAGTCGAAGGCTTTTCGTTGTTCTGACTGACTCCAAGTCGGAGAGAGAGAGAGAGAGAGAGAGAGAGAGGGGGGGGGGGGGGGGGGGGGGGGGGGAGTCTGCGTGCATCTGGAGTAATTCACGATGATATTGTTAGTTGAAGGATTTTCGATTATATTGTAACCAATTACTTTTTTGAAGTAATTCACGATCATGTTGTTAGTGGAAGGCTTTTTTATTATACTGTTTTTTATTATACTATTGAGCAGCACCCAATTACTTTTTTGAAGTGGCCATGCTAGTCCTTTCTTAAAAAATACTGCATGCATGCTTGTTCCTTCAATCAAATGTAAAGAAAGCGAAGCTAACAAACTATCGTCATTTTTTTTTTAAAATGATTTTACTAAAAAACTAGCCCCTCTAACACTAGAGGAAAAGCATAAGTCCCCCTTCAACACTGGAGGGGATAAAAGTGGCGGGGAAAAGGCACATTCCTTATGGTATTATAAAAAATGTGGAGAATTGTGCCAGCTCCACACCATACTTATGTATGGCTTTTTTTCCCACAACACACCAGCATTCTGTGCACGATGTTTGTGCAAAAAACACTAGCATTTTGCGCGTGCATGTTGCTGCACTGTACAATTCACTGCAACAAATAATTCCATGCTGTCAATTAACGCAAAACTTCTGCATTGTCTTTTGTATTGAGAAACCATATTTCCTTAACACTCTGTCATTAGTTGGTGATTTAGTGATCAAGGTTGCTCATCTATTATGCAGTACTATGATGTTGTTGTTGAAATGCATGGATCAATTGCAATCATCCTCTTGATTGCAAATGTCGTGCTCTTTTTTGTATACATATCAATTTAGGGTATTAAGAAGAAAACTGAATTCTACTTCTGTTGTTGGGTAGATGTGAAGGACTGTATGACTCTCCAAAAGCCTGATCACTTCGCCATCAATCGTCCTCTCGATTGCAAATGTCGTGCTCTCCCATTCACACACTATAGTCATCATCTCATTTGTTTTGTGCACGCCCCCGTCTTAAACTATAAAATTGAATTTACTTTTGTTGTGGCGTAAATATAGAGACCTATATGACACTCCAAAAGCCTGATCACGTCGACATCAATTGTCTTATTGATTGCAATGTCGTCATCTCTCATTTGTGTATGTCCACGTGCATGTTGATGTATTATACTGTTTATTGCAACAAATAATTCCATGCTGTCAATTAACGCAAAACTTCCGCATTGCCTTTTTTATTGAGAAACCATATTTCCTTTAACACTTTGTCATTACTTGGTGATTTAGTGATCAAGGTTGCTTATCTATTATGCGATACTATGATGTTGTTGTTGAAAATCCAGGGATCAATTGACTGCTAGTCTATTGTTTAGTATTATCAATTTATCGTTCCAAGTTTAGAGGTCGTTTTTTTGTACATATCAAATTAGGGTATTAAGAAGAAAACTGATTTTCTTTTTTTGTGTGCATGTCAATTTACGATATTAAGAAGAAAATTTGAATTTTACTTCTGTTATTGGGTAGATGTGAAGGATTGTATGACTCTCCAAAAGCCTGATCACTTCGACATCAATCATCCTCTCGATTTCAAATGTCGTGCTCTCCCATTCACACTATAGTCATCATCTCATTTGTGCATGCCCCGTCTTAAACTGTAAAATTGAGTTTACTTCTGTTGTGGCGTAGATATAGAGACCTATATGACACTCCAAACGCCTGATCACTTCGACATCAGTTGTGTTATCGATTGCAAATGTTGTCATCTCTCATTTGTGTACATCCCCATCTTAAACTGTAAAATTTATCACACACCAAAAGCATGATTACTTCGACACCAATCGTCCTGTCAATTGCAAATGTCGTTGTCTCCCATCCATACACACTGTGGTGATTGCCTCCTTTGTACACCCCCATTTTAAACTGTAAAGTTGCCTTTAGTTATAGAATTCCATTGTTTAACTTGTCGACTGCAAAGATCGCATCCCGTACTACAACATTGGCTATCGTTTCGACCCCCCATGTCGTTGTGCCTAATCGAGCCACTTTCTGTTAGTTCCCATTGTAGGAGCACAATTCCCATTTGTTGTTACCCTTAGCACACCATCCAATGTGAAACAATTTCACTTCCTATTAGTTTGTACGTGGAGGGCCCGTCCTAGGTTACGAGCATGGATCTTGACCAAACATATTTCACTGCTTTATCAACTATTTGATGTCATTTACAAAATTTATTTATATACACTAAATTATTGATTTCCATTCCCTCCTCCTTGTCAATACAATACTTGTCATTGCTGCAAGAAATCTACCTCCCCTTTTGAGCTGTGAAGTGATAAATGCTCTCGCCAATACATCATAATGTCATTTCAATGGTTGTAGGTAAAATGCTCCCCGAACAAGCAGTGCAATTGAAAAAGAGATTATGCACACAATTAGTGCGTGTAGTGAATGCCCTCACATTGGACGAGATAACAACAACCTTGCGAGATAAGCGGTGCTTGCAAGCCTTGCTCTCTGAAGTGGTCCACTCAACAACCTTGAAGTTTGAGGGTGCAGATATTAGTGACATGCAGGACCTTCTCTTTAGTATTGTTGGAGACATTGCAAAATGTGCTATCGACCTGCGAGCTAACTTACCAGAGGACATACAAATGGAGAAATTACAACATTGGTATAACTGTTGGAAGGTTGAAAAGGAAAAATCCACTCGCGCAAGGAATATTGACACACAGAACACCTTCAGTAAGAAATTGCGGAAGGAGACCCTTCGAGATACCACAGGATCGATGTCTAGTTTGTACATTCAGAAAACTGTATTCAACTCATTTTGCTCTATCACCTTGGGCATTCCATTTGAGGCTATAAAACGAGGAAGGAAACTAGGATCTGGGTCATATGGAGACACTTATGAATGCAAGATTGAAGGGATTTCTTTTCTTCCATCCAGCAATATGTACTGCTTTAAGGAATTCAAAGGTCAAGCAAAATAACAATTCAAATCATTCGCAATCGAGAGCAGTGTTGACCTTAATCACCGAGGTATTGTGCGTGCTCTTGCACATACAATTCAATCACCATGGATACTTATATTTCATTATTTCAATGGATCTTCCCTTGGCAATTTGATGGAGTGTGTGCCTACACCTTCTGGAAGCATCAGCGAAATTGTACTTGCCATGGGTGATCAAAAACACAAAAAACCAACTGAACTAGAGTTGCAGCAATGTAGGCTTATCATCAATCATGCTTCGTTGTTGATTCATGCACTAATAAAAGCTTTGGCATTTGCACATGACAATCGAGTTATTCACAATGACCTTCACCCTTGGAACCTTATACTAGACTTCACTAGAGAGGGAATACCAAGAGTACGCATTATACATTGGGGTCTTGCCCTTCGACCACCGTATGAGAGAAGACCAACAAATATTCGTAAGCCAACAGAGCATGCCAAAAGGCCTTGGCGAGCAGCTGAACTACTGAATACCAGATCTACATGCCCTTGGAGCAAATCAATCGATGTATATGCACTTGCATGGGTCATCAATCAACTCGGTATTTTTTGCAATGAATTTTGTGTGTATTACAAACTTGACTTGATGCAAACAAGCACTGCTATCGAGGTTGAAGCCATACAGAATATTATCAACAATGCCTTCCTTCTAGAGAATCCGTCTGAAAGAAAGACGCTCGCTAATTTAGATAAAGATCTAGAACATCTGCATGTGCACCCCGAACAATGCTTGCGTCACATCTTTGAAATGTGTATTTCTTTTTTCCGCTGAGCCTAGAAAATTTATCGCAAATACCAAGCTCTTTTTATTTATTATAGAGATTCTATTCTTTTCTTCCAACTTGTCTCTAACATTAGCATGCCCTTCTTCAGTATTAGCAAAAAGTTCCATTATGGTTTGCAATAGTTCTTTGAACATTGATTTGTTGCTTACTTCCATTATATTCATCCCTTCTACTTTTTTTTTGTCATCCAATTTCATTATATTAGTCCCTTCTAATTTGAATCGGACTAATTTATATATGTTGTATACACAGTTGCATTTAAGTGTAGGCCTTCTCAATGGCAATCGCTACTATGCTACGTGCTACCCGCAAAAGACGCTGGGAATACCCCACTTTTCAAACTATGAATAGATGAAAAGTCCTACTCTGTCCTATTGCTTCTTCATGGTTTAGTGTGCAACATATTTATGAGGCTTGGCAAGAGGAATGCAACATCACAGCTCACAAAATTTCCATCTGCGGAAGGTGTGGCATTTGCAGTCTATCAAAAAAAGATACCCAAAACGATGGTCTTAATACCACACACACGAAGCTAGCACACACAACCTTATTGCAAACAATTGCAATGCATAATCTCAAAGTGAATTGGACTTGCTGTTCTGCTTGCCTAAAAATTTCAAGAGCAAGTAGCATTGTCATCTTGCAACCCGACTACATACAAGCCATCCTAAACACAAATCAACTAATTGTGCAACTCCTTAGTGTCATTGATGTCACAATCAGCGTCACAAAAATAGCATTTGTGGTTGCAAAAGGCCAACTTGATAGAAGGTCGCTACTCGACAATCCACTAATCTGCTGGTCGACAAAGCAAAACATGTCTCAGCCAACTTCGTTACTTACAAACACGCCACTAGCCGCAGTGCTAGCATACAACTTAAAGAATAATCCAATTCTTAAGAAGTACCGGTGCATTGCTGAGCAGCCAAACAAAAGGACATCTATTTGTATTCTATCAGCATCAGCTATACAGAATATCGTAAGGGACCACTCAGAGAACAATCCATTTGAACTTATGCAACAAGCAGAAGCACAATGTGAAATTAGCATATTGCAAAAAAAAATCAGCACAACAAAGAGAACTGCATTTACTGCTAAAGACAAACACGAGTTTTGTTCCATACAAATACGCGATTCCGCTTATCTAAGCGAGCGGGCAATCAACTTTCAATACAATGGCGTTCTGTCCCATGAATCTGAAGTGCAAGATATTACATTAGAATCAGGGATATTCCCTAGTTTCCTCTTTCCCACAGGAAAAGGAAACTACCAAGGAGAATTGGACTTTAGTGAATCCATTAGAATGAGAATCGGAACTTCCTTCTCTATGTACACATTGTACAAGCCATATTTCTCATGATGTGCCAATTGAAACAAGCTATCATGATTGCAAACTCCACAAATAGTACATTTTTGCAAAGGGATATTGATAACTACAAACAAGCACACACCACGGCATCTACACATGATGCAATAAAGCATATTATTAGATACAATCTCCCGA
This sequence comes from Adiantum capillus-veneris, assembly GCF_014529385.1. Taxonomy (NCBI): domain Eukaryota; kingdom Viridiplantae; phylum Streptophyta; class Polypodiopsida; order Polypodiales; family Pteridaceae; genus Adiantum; species Adiantum capillus-veneris. The sequence continues at coordinate 60,129,987 of NC_140960.1, forward strand.
CCACAATGCCAGGTACTCCACCATGGCATCGACGAAACTTGAGAGACCTCATAACAATGGTGGACACATGGGGACTACCACATCTGTTCTTGGCATTCACTGTTGACGAGGTTTCCCAAACAAGATGGCAAGAAGTCATCACAATTGAAAAACTTGCTCAAGGCTACAACCAAGACTTCAAGTGGAATGATTGCTTGTAGAGTGTGCAACACTGTTTCACCTTTGCTTGCACGCTTTCCTGAATAAATACATCATGAATGGGAGTAGCATACTTGGCCATGTACAGCACCACATGGTGCGCTACGAAGTGCAAAATTGAGGCTCACTGCATGCACATGTCATACTATGGATCTCTAGCGAAGATTTGTGCCGAGTTACAAATGAGATTGCTGCATATATACTAGCAGAATCACAAGACATCTTCACCACCGAGCTGCGGACCCTGGTTACCACAAAACAGATACATAGATGTAGAGACTCTTGCAAAGTTATGGGATCAGCTAGACTGTGCAAATACGGCTTCCCGTTTGAACCACAATACAACACGACTTCAACTATGGATGCCTGTACCGCTAGATGGCTTTACTACCGTCCTAGGTATGACCATCGAAATGTTGTCCCGTACCATCCCACAATCTTGCTGCTATGGAAGGCACACATGAATATTCAAAGAGTCACAAATTCATCTATATTGCATTACCTTCTCAAATATGCAATGAAACCAGAACCCCTTGGAAAGCTAAACCTCTCCATAGATGATGCAGCAAGGCTTGGAATTCACGGCTTGGACAAAGTAGAGCTTCAACTAATTGCAGCCTTTGTATTATCAAAGCCAATATCTGCAACAGAGTCAGCAATCAAATGTTTGAAGATTCCAATCATCACAAGGAGTGAACGGGTTGAATACATTGACTCCTCTCCACCATCACTACGGTAAAGATTGCTATCTCGTAGCCAGACTATAAACATGCATCCAATTGATTTAGATTGTGCAAGGCCCCTTCATTTTGAAAAGATTACATTCTATGAATACCACAGAAGATACAAAATTCTAAAGCCACACGAACATACTCCTGTACTGAGTTTTCGTGACGCGTACAACAACAGTGTCATAGAGAAACAATGCCTCGTCAGATTTACAGAGTATGATCCTGGCCATCAAACAGAGGGATTCTTCTTCAATGTCTTGTTGCAAAAAATTCCCTTGAGGTATGAGATGGAACTTCTAACACCAACCAACACACCCTCTTCTTACTTCCTGGAGTGCAAAATCCGTCAGATAATTCTTGATGATGAAGACTTGGAGATGTACATAAATGAGCACACCCAACGCAATATGCTTGTCTCTGAAAATACAGGACACACTTTACACCTCATAAAACAAAAGTTCATCCTCAATCGTGAAGATCCACTCACTTGTACAGTGAATGACACAGTTGAACCAGGAGTATCTCAAACTTGTGCTAGAATGCTAAAGCTACTGCAAGAGTTCGCTGAGACCAATAATGCAGTTCTGACCTCTCAATAGCAAGAAATCTTCGATCGTATATTAGAACTACGTAATGGTCTCCATGTCATTACAGGCTTTCCAGGATGTGGAAAAAAATTCCTCATAAAATTCTTCACCTCAAGCTTCATAAAAAATAATAAGACCGTTATCCTGACTGCATCAACTGGAGCAGCGACTGCTCGCCTTAGCAGCCTTGCAACTACAGTCCACTATCAATTCAGGATTCCTTGTTCCAAACAGCATTTTCCACAAGCAATTCATCCCACAAATGAAAGATTTTTCGCTATACATGGTGCCAACTTCATTATCATAGACGAGATATCAATGCTAACAAGTACAATCTTCAATCTGGTCGTTCGCCAGATAGTTAACATCAGCAACGGAACACTTCTTGACCCATTCAGTCAGAAGCTCATCTTGCTTTTTGGGGATGTGGTGCAACTTCCTCCAGTCTTCCATCACCAGGAGCCATTATGCCATGTTTGCAACATACAAAACTCAGCTTACATCGTTGCAGCCACTACCCACAACATGACCTTCTCAGTTCGCCATGCCGCGGACCCTGCTTACGTCCAATTCTTGGAATCCGTCTCAAGCAACCAATAGAACAACAGATAGCCAAAACGCTTTCACAATGTATAATTAATGAAATTGAACTCCTACGAGTAATCGATGACGCTACTACACTAATATGTACTCATAGGGACGACGTATAGAAGTACAACAACTTGATTCTGCAAAAGTCCTTCTCAGCATCCGATATTGTTGCCATTCCACTAAAAACCAATGCTCTTGATGAACCATTAGTGCAGGAATGGCTCCAAGACAAGACATTCCATGAGATGGACAATAATGCAATTGGGGCTAGATGTATGATTACGGAAAACATTAACTTGGCTATAGGTGCCACAAATGGCTCCACTTGCCGTACTCTGTCCTATTCATACGACTATACCGATCAAATTGTTGCTACAAAAGTAATGCTACTTTTCCATTGATACCACCATGACAATACGAAGGACTAAACATGCTACAAGAGAAATCAATCGCAAATGGTTCCACAAAAGCACATTCCCTTTGTCACTCGCGTACGCAATCACTGGGCACAAATCTCAAGCAGCTACGATATCAAGGAAATCCATCCTCATTAAAACAAGCTTTTGCCCTAGGATTGGCATACGTCATGTTCTCTCGAGTGACAGAAAGACACCATCTCAAAATATTGAACATCCCAACCCCAAGGATGTTCTGGCCGGCCAGTAGAACACTCCCCCAATGGTTAGACATTTCCTTGCTTAATTTCACAAACAAGTACTCTAACTCTTTCGGTCTTTCATCTCGTAAGGTGCATGGATTACACAATCAATTCTTTGCTAACAATTTTCTTGAATGCAGATTTCCTTCATAGCAAGTAACAACCTCCAGCATCTCATGATGGACACGGATCAGGTAACCATTCCTTGAATTAATCTATTTTCAAGCTACATTTTATGCCATTAAATATGTAGAAAACTCAACCATCATATTTCTCTTGCTCTATCGTTCAGATATTTGATAAATTCATCAACATCGCAGCTACCTCAAAACCAAAAAACAATTATTCTGTATACCCATCTTCAAATCAAATGCGACTAGCAAATATGGCTGGCGAGGCCCCAAGCGCATTCATTGAGGGGTTCCGCACGACTCAACTTCTCCACTTATACATCAATAAATGCAGCAATCAAAACAAAGAATATAGAAATAACTAGCTAAAGTTGGCAACAGGTACTTCGACCTCTTCATATTCTTGTATTGCAAACAGTAAACATTAACAAATTTGGTTGCTTCTACAATATCTACCTTTTTTTTTCTACAGGGTTACAAAAAGAGATACTGCTATCGTTGGACATTGAATTTGATGAGCGAAACAAACTACTGCTAGACACAGAAGCCCAAAAAATACTGAACACAAAGATTGCTGGAATCACCACCTACACAATCGAGATGCTGCACTACGGTTACAAAATTGCCCTTGACAAATTGGTCGTTCTCGACAAAAATTATAGCAAGCCAGGCACTTTCCAACGTGGTAAAAGAGTTTGGGAACGAATTCAAAGGGATTGAGAGAGCAATCTTAACTGATGAGCAATTCACATGGCATGTTAATAGAGACCTTTTTGATGCCCGGTTTGGTGAGACAAATGATCCATTTCGAAAGCTTGAACCGCTACATGGTAACCATATGCACCCCTTATAGAATATAATTATCTCATCATTATCTGATTACATACTAATTGAGCACATCACTTCAGTGCAGGGCATCAACAACGAAACCAACAAGGAGATCCCCAACAACATAATAACTTCATAAGAGGAAGCAGCCCGTTCCGACGCTGCTCCAACTCCCAAAAGACAATGACAGACGAAGAGGACTACATAGTTTACTCTATTAGGTGCAAAATCAATAACCGTGTTTACATAGGCATGACATCCGATTTTGAAGCTAGGAAAAGAGCACACATGAAAAATCCACCAATACGGATGAAACATGATGTGTCGTCCTTTCCCCCATTTTGTCAAAACTTCGAGTTTCATGTACTGCATAGTACACACGATAGGAGCACTGCTATTGCACAGAAATCACAAAAGAGAATCACTCAAGATGCAACGTCCACTAAAGGATACAATAATTTGAAGGGACATCCTCCAAACTGCAAGAAATACTATTATTTAAAACACCATAGAAAAATATAGTGTTCAATGAAATCTAATCTTTGTTCTAGGGTACCAACTCTCATTCAGTTTTCTTTTTTGTATTGAATTACTTCTCAAGAGTCTTTTCCTCTAATATCTATGATAATTTTTATGTTATGTTTCTCTATTATCTGTGAGACTTTTTTTAAGTTATGTTCTGTTTAGCTTATGCTATGCAATTTTTTTCTTAAAATTATATTATGTTTAGCTTATGTTCTAACTTTTCTCTACAAGAACATCATTCAGCTTCAAATTTTAGAATTCAACCGCTACATGTACTGCAGCTCAATCACTGATCAAGATACTAGTTCGTCCACATTACCTAAATGTCTTGCAATAACATCAACATAAATAGACAATCCATTCCAGCAACCCCATGTCTAATACTTCTACAAAAAATGATCAACGAATAAGAACCAAACCATGTAGTAACAACTTATATATTTTGCAAAAAGAACTTATACATGTACAAATGCTGCACCTTGCCTTCATCACAAATTAATAGTATTCCTTGCTATTGCTTCTCAATAACTTATGCACTATACATATCATAACTCATTCCGGCACTCTCCAACTTTATGCCTTCTCCTCCAAAGCTTGGCAATCAAGGCATACTAGTTCGCTTTGTTAAGGGAAAAGAGACCAACTTTTCCCAATGGGAAAAATGCAGGGAACATTGAGTTCTCCAAGTGGGAAAAAGGACGCCCATGAGTTTTACCACAAGGGAAAAATTGGCTCCACTTTTCCCACCTTACAAATGTGGAGGATAAGTTCCCTTGTTGAAAATGAGACTCTATTTAGTCAAAGATTCCTTGGAATCCTATTTCCTCCAACCCACCCTTTGTGCATCTTGCCAACATACTCCTCGATCCCCGTCCCTCTTCCTGATCGCTTCTCTCCCCCACCAAACCCCTTCTCGAGTCTCAACATAAACACAAGATGCACATAGAGATAGCAACAGTGGGAGAAAAAGAGAGATGATTTAGTCTATTGACTACAAAAGACACATTGTCCTGCATAGCTCATGCACTCATGGAATCTATTCCCTTGTGGTATATATCATGTACGCTCCCTCCCTTTCTCATAACCACCAATATTTTGCATGCTTCATATGCCCTCCGGCCTATTTAAGTTGAGTGCTCGAGCTAAAGATGTATTGGCCAGCTCTACATACCACACAATGTCCATGGCTGAAAGCAAGAGCCTTAGTGCTATCAAGCTACTTCCCATAGCAGCCACTGTCAAGCCTATCTCCCCACTATAAGCCCTATTTCCATCTTGCTTCAATTTGTATATGAATAGTTATGGTACTACACTCCAAAACTCATGCACAGAGTGCACATCAGACTTACATCACCTTAGCGAGGCGGCACACATAGGCAGCTCTTTGCCTTTGCCTTGAATATTTCCACCTCTGCCACACGTGCACTAAAAGCATAGAGAAAGGAGGCACATGCCCACTACCACCGTTGCAAAGAGCGACATAGAGCAAAATATGTGCATGGAGGAGACATCTATCCACTGGCACCAACCCAAGAGATTGAGAGTGAGGAAAGAATCTGGTTTAGATTCCCCATATTTATGCATTTTTTAGAAAGTAGGTAGACATACGTAAGTTCACATATTAGAATTCACTTTCCTACATTAGAGGTGGTTCATTTTCCTATTCATTACTAGAGGGTAGAAAACTTATCTTGTGAAAATCCATGCCGCTTAGTTGCCTCTAGTTCTTATAGACCCTTTCACTTTGGAATATAGCACTTAACAATACACAAGGATTGCTTGTGCCAAAGGCTTATCGTTTTCTTGTCTAGAAAGTTCCTTTGGCCTTTGTGTAATCAATGTTTATTTTTGTTGTTGCCTATAGCTATAATTTTTTGTTGATCTACAAAAGAGGTTGATGGTAAGCTTATAACATAATCTACGATAAAACTAGAGACTTATATAATGACCCATTTGTTTGTGCTTGAACGGAAAACATTACGTAATTAGTGAAGTTGAAAAGTTTATTCCAAATTTCTTGAAGTCACAATTGGCCATTGTCAACAAGGTTAAAATGAACAACGGCTCAAATGAGAGAGAGAGAGAGAGAGAGAGAGAGAGCGAGAGAGAGAGAGAGAGAGAGAGAGAGATCCTTTCTATATCCTCTCTTATCCCTCCCCAAGGACCCTCCATTGTTGGATTATCAAAAAGGCCATGGCACAAGCTACCAACCAAGAACCATACTTGCAACTCGAGGGTGTAGAAGTGAGACCAAGATTGTCATCATGACAATGCACGGACCTAGAGATGCTCCTTAAACTGGTTGTATGAAAAAGACCTATGTCTTCAAAAAAGAAACCTAAAGACTATATGATCCAAGCTAATCTAATCATTACTATGAGACATAACTAGGTCACACTTGACAAACATCTTTATTTATGCAAGATCCGAATGTTATTATCAATCTTTACAGAGGGAAATGGTTTATCCTTTTTTTACTTGAACTGGCATGACATGAGTCCTAAACAAGAGCCAATGGCATGTAAGTCTATGATACTATGCATGAATAATTGGCATGCAAAGGTTAGAAAAATTGTGGTGCATACTTAGGAAACCAAACAACACTTACAATTTTTAAATTTTAAATCTAAGTTTACACTCACTTTGTTTGTGAATATTTGGAAAAGAGATATCATGCTTAATTTAGAGGGCATATTACATAAGAGTCCAATGTGCTTGAAATATCGAGAAAAGGGTATTGTCTAACAAATCAAAAGTACAACACCTTTGAATCTAAGCTACAATGGATAGAAAAAGAAGCAACTTATAAAAAGATCCCATCAACTAAGTGTCCCATTTCTTTCATATGCAATGAGAAGAACCACTATACTGAATCCAAGCTACGTAGTATTGCAAAAGAACAGATTGATCCATGTTCATAGAGCAATATGTGAAGAAACTAGACTTGTTAGATCTACGCGCCTCTTTAACGGCTTTCCATAAATTTCCAAACATCTCATCCATGTCATGTTGACCCATCTCCTTCATTGCAATCGAGATCAATTCTTTATTTTTCATCTCCTTTGTTGTTGCCAATAACTATATATAACCAAAAGTTTAGAAGAGAGAAAAACTCCATGATCTTGCAAATTTCTCATGGATAAGAAATCTTATGAACCTACATTTATACCTTGCTCAAAGTGCAAGTGTCATTCTTACTCTTCTTCATTGTCTTTTCTACAAGTGAACTCATGTGGCTTTGATCAACCTATTCATGTAGAACATTTGAAAGTTTGGTAAAACAAGAAGAAACACCAAACCATTATTAGTGTGATTGTTTTTCTCAATAAGAAACAGTAATATATTTAAGAGAATTCTAAGGTGAAGCCCACAACCCGATGTGCCAGGTTGGAGCTAGTCAAAGTGGTTTTGTGTTTTAGGTCATCAAAGATTCTAGACAAATTAACTAAATAAATATAGCAAGTAAAAATGTGGGGTACATAGAGATAATGACGCAAGACTTTAAAACCATTGTTGCATAAGCTTTGAAATGGTAGATAAGTGCATAGCATATACCTTTCTCTGTTTAGAGGCCTTCTGATTTGTAGGGCCATGCCCATCAAAGGCCTAAAAAGAGATGCAAAAGTATTTAGCGTAAGAGCTCATAAGATGTGATATCTTTCTCTTAGATGTCACCTAAGGTATCCTAATTCTCAAAATCATTCTTAGCTATACCTATACCTTGTCTCAAATTAAAGGACATACCATCATCTTGTTGATACTTTCAAACTTTGATTCCTTTTCCCTTTGATAAGGATATTCACAAGGTTGTAGCACACAGAGGATCCACAATTTCAAACAATGGAGTGGTAATGTATCCCATAAAGCATCACAATTCTAAAAGAAATGAAGAAACAACGACTCTAAAAAAAGCAAAAGGTTCTTCATACCCTCGTGTTTGCATTCTCTAACCCCAACACAATTTCATCCTCATAGTCCATTATGACATGGGTGGAAGTAGTTTCATCCAAGTTTGTCTCATGCTACACATTTGCCAAGAAAATATTAGCAATTAGAAGAGATTATTAGGTATGTTAAAGCTTTTAGATTTAATACTTAATACAAGTAATTTGGATTTCGCCACTCATCACATCACTTGGCTTGTTCACCTTCGCATTTGTGACTTCTTCCACTCCAACAACAACTCTATTGTTCTTTGTTGGCATTACATGGGGCTTTTTCACCTCATCCAATGTGGCTTCTTCCATTTCAAGGATAGTTCCATTGTGTAAAGGGATGCTATAGAAGCTAGTTTGAATCCCCTTGTCCTAAAAAATGGTAATTACATCAATTCAAAAACCCACCATCAAAGAAAATGGGTTATTCAAACTAATATTACCATTGAAGGTCTTACCAATGGATTTAAACCTCCCGCCCAATGATATCATAACAAAAGAAAACATGTAGAAGTTAGCTTAAACCAAGAGTGATGTAGCTAACAATGTTTTCAATGTGGCCCACCTCTTGTTTTGATCCTCATGTCTCAAGCATGACCATGTCATCCTCCATTTCCATGTCATTGCAATCAAGGTCTAAGCAAAGACTTTTTCTAATTTCTATATTCTATTTTACACCATGCTAATATGACCATTATAAAAAAAACAAAGTAATCCGATGACTAAAAAACATGTTTTGTACTCTAGCCATCCTTATAGTGTTACTATCATGGTAGCTAGTCTACTGCCGTGCTATGATGCCACAATCCTCAAGATTTGTACCAAGTGTTTATGTGAAAAGCAAAAGGGGAGAGAGAGAGAGAGAGAGAGAGAGAGAGAGCATACACATAAGATAGCTATGACATTGTGAAAGACAAAAGTGAACAAAAAAAGGTATTCATGTCTACAAAAGCACATGATGTGTATCATACCATTGTATTAACACTCCCATTTGGTGGCTCGGGAATGTAGTAATCCTCCACAAAAGTCTCCATAAAAGGGTGTTCTCCATCTTCATTTACATGATTATCATTTGATCATAAGCTTGTGGGATTGACATAGGCGGAGTCCTTTGGCTAAACAAGTAAGAACATACCAAAGTGTCAAGTTAGTAAACTAGAAAATAGTATGGGCATGGTAATATTCATAGCATTTATACTTGATGAATGAAAGATTCTTCAAAAGGACATCTCTCACCGCAACTTGCAAGCTTGTGCCTCACCATGCTTAATGTTTGAGGAACTCGTGAAGGTATTTTGTCAACATAGCATGAATGACAATGACCAAAAGCCAACTCACAAACTCGGAAATATTGGAAACACACACACATACAACTCACAGAATTAAAAGAGATTCATAATGTATACCTTGGGAGGATCCTCCAAGTGAAGAGCACTCTTCATGAATTGGAGCATGGAGGTACCCTTGAGTGCTTTCATGGAGAAATCCTGTGAGGGATAGCACCGTTGTCTCCTTGTATCAATAGTTAGTGGGCTAAGCAAAGAAGGACCGCCCCCTAAATTTGCCAATTGAGAATTCTTTTTTAGATTTCTTTGTGCATGTCTCCATTCTAGGACCTTGTCGTACACGTCTTTGACTCTCCACTCAAGCTTTACATCTTTTGAAAACACTAGAGTTTTCAAGTCATGCATGTTTTCCTTGATGAATTCCATCAAATTGTTTGCAGTCAATGGATCTTTTTGCAAATTGATTTGTGTGAATGCATCCTTCCCTAAATCCCCAAAACCTTCCTTGAACCACCCTCTAATTTTGTTCATGCTTTTATTGTAAGAAAAGTGTTGTTTGTCCCAACATATTTTTCCTACAAGAGGATAGTTATTTTTCACCATGGATGGATAAAAAACACGTTCATGAGTTATCGGAACCGCATCGCGATGAAGATGCTTTATCTCATGCAACATGAGTAGGCTATGGTTTCCATTTTTTATTGGACGTTGAATAACCCTTGGAGGCTCTCTCCTAGTGATTGATTCATGAACGAAAAAGGATTGTCATTAAGGACATGCTTGCTCCATCCTACAAGCATGTGGCGGTGCGAGAAGCTTGTCATTTTAAGCTCTATCCAACCTTCCAATGTCATGTACAAGAGCGCTTTGCCATTCCTGCCACTTGATGACACTGCTTGAGAGTACTCCCTTGTCACACAAAACTCCTCGACAAAAGCTACTACTCTCCGATTATCCCACAATGCAATAGTTCCAATGCTTTGATCGGTGCTATACATTAAAATAAAAAATGCAAAGTATAAATGTTTTCTCTCTCTCTCTCTCTCTACATATTAAAAGAATTGCTTACCTTCCTACACATTTCTTGTCCATCAGAACCGTCATGTATGATGTGGTTGATCTACTTGGCAAGCCTTTCCTCTTTTCCGTTGTGTACTAGTGAGCAGCACTAATGTTGTGGATTGTACTGCATGACCACATGACACTTTGAGATCGGTATTCGCTAGGAGAGGTAGAGCGATCCTGGATTTCATCTTTAAGAGAAAGAAAAGCAAGGGTGCTCCTGTAGGGCAGGGAGTCGTGGCCTTCAAGAGCAAAGTATGCAGGCAGTAGTGCAAGACATGAGAAGCAGCACTCAAAGAGAGAGAAAGAGAGAGAGAGAGAGAGAGAGAGAGAGAGAGAGAGAGAGAGAGAGAGAGAGTAGTGTGCGCTCTTGAGAGAGAGAGGGAGGGTGCAAGGTAAGTTGTAGCTGCAATATTAGCCTGCTTAATGAAAATCATAACAGAGCTGCCCCAGACTTAGAGACCACATATCTTCACACTAGTTGGGGGCGTTACTACAGGCCACAAGAGAGAGAGAGAGAGAGAGAGAGAGAGAGAGAGAGAGAGAGAGAGAGAGAGAGAGAGAGAGAGAGAGAGAGGACAATTTTGGGAGCGAGACTAATTATACGTCTCCAAAGTCAAGCTCTAGTTAGTGATAGTTGATTCTTTTCCCGGTATGAGAGAGAGAGAGAGAGAGAGAGAGAGAGATCCTGCTTCATGAGCTAGCTCTGCATGCGAGTCCCAACGTCTGGCCAGTACTTGATGTGTAAAGGGAGGTGCCGACTCTCATTCATTAATCATGGTGCTTAGAGAGAGAGAGCGAGAGAGAGGACGTTTGGGGTCTAGTGATGCTTGAAGGTAGCCCAGCTTCCAAGCCAAGACCTTTGGCCAAGAGAAGGAAGGCCAGGAACATTAAGGAAGCTGCACATAGCGCGTAGGTACATAATCATGTCAGGGATGCTAAGCAGCACTGCAGCGGCCCGTGGAGGTCAGACTACAAACGTAACTATTTGGCATCGTTCGAGAATCGAACTTCACGTTCTGGCTGGTTGCCATGGTGTCTGTTCGTCGAGTAGGCCCAATGGGTGTGACACATATCACGGTGCACTGCCATGCAGTACATGGAATTGATCTTGTGCGCGCCGGCGGGACCTCCAAATTTTCAAATTGAAAATATTTAAAGTTTACATGTATAGCACAGTCCAGTTTTTGGGGAAAATCATTGTTCCAATCATACAAAATTCCTTTTTTTTCAAGAGGAAATTTTAGAAATTAGGTTATTTTTGGGTTTTTACACTATTTTTGTCTATTTTGGGGCGAAATTCCTCCTTTCCCCCTTGGCCTCGATCATCATTTTTAAACGGCACAATATTAAGTTGAGACATTGATAGCACCATTAAATGGAATCCAACAAGGTTAAGAAACACAATCGCATGAGAGAGAGAGAGAGAGAGAGAGAGAGAGAGAGAGAGAGAGAGAGAGAGAGAGAGAGAGAGAGAGAGAGAGAGAGAGAGAGATGAAATGTATGGAACGTGAGCAAAGGGCCTAAAAGACCTAGGAGATGTACATCATTATGATCATATGATCCATATATTGGCATGAAAATATTTGAAGCTGAAATGTGTAGCACGGTCCAATTTTCGGGGAAAATTATTTTTCCAATCATACAAAATTCCTTTCCTTTATTTTTTCAAGAGGAAATTTTAGAAATGAGGTTATTTTTTGGGTTTTTGCACTACTTTTGTCTATTTAGAGGCGGAATTCCTCCCTTTCCCTTGGCCTTGATCGGCATTTTTAAACGGCACGATATTAAGTTGAGACAATGGTAGCACCATTATTTGGAATCCAACAAAGTTAAGAAACACAATCGCATAAGGCCGAGAGAGAGAGAGAGAGAGAGAGAGAGAGAGAGAGAGAGAGAGAGAGAGAGAGAGAGAGGTGGAGAGAAGAGAGGAGAGAGAGAGAGAGAGAGAGAGAGAGAGAGAGAGAGAGAGAGAGAGAGATGAAATGTATGTAGCGTGAGCAAAGGGCCTAAAAGACCTATGAGATATACATCATCATGATCATATGATCCATATATTGGCATGGAAAAAACAAAATAATATACCAAACAACTAAATAGACAATGACATCACACAAATTCTCTCATAGGCGCCCTATGTCTTGTTCTTCAATCAATCTCCTCCTCTGCGAGGAACTTGGTACGGGTAGCTCTATGTATCTTGATGATTGCGTGAAATCCATTGATGTAACATACGATGTCAATGTAGCTATGTCTATGAGAGTCCCCTGTGTGGGTGTCATTGTAGTATATCACATGGGAGGGCTATGCATGCATAAGGTAATAAGCAAGAGATAGATTACCTTGTATGAGTTATATTTAGAATATCTCTCCCACCCTCATATTTTTCCACATCTTGATATTATAGATCACGCGCCTCTGCAAGCAATACTATCTAGGTATTATCACCATGACGTGTTATTTGCACTGCAAACATGCATGAGACATGTCCACTAATCTTGTAGTGCCCTCATATTATCTTTGACTTCTTAGTATTCTTGTTATAATATGATTTGTGGAAATGTCCTTGGTCATTTTTATAGAGGGAGCTAGTATATCTGATCCAGAGACATAGCCCCTCTATAAAAAAACAATAAAAGCGGTCTCGTATCTCATAATACATTGGGTGTCTACATATGTAATGCTCCTCTGGCCTTGGATTTATGTGGCTGAGATGAAAAATCCTCTTAATTATCTCGGGAAAGGATGTGTATCTCACATTTTTTATTTTGTTCGAGTTACAAATATTTTCCAATTACAAAGAGGAAGAATGTACAGTAAGTCAAACACCCTTAGGACATAACATCATGATTGGCTATGCAAAGGTAGGCTAATCATAAGCACATATTGGCTATCATGCACAAAATGCTCAGATGAGATTCATGATTCAAAGTGACAAGTCTGCAATTATTCTAGCAGAGTAGGGTGCTTATTTCTATCGCATAAAGTTATGTTTGTATTTTTATCATGGTAGTATATATATCTTAAAGATATTGTCCCACATCTCAAGCAATATCTCCTAGGGATTAACCTTGAGCTTTTATTGTAAAGGGAGGCAATCTGGTCCCCACATCTACCATCATATTTATGGTGCCATCATCATGGGTGGCCTATGCATACATAAGGTAATAAGCGCGATATAGAGTACTTTTTATGAGTTATATCTAGAATATCTCTCCCACCCTCATATTTTTCCACATCTTGATATTATAGATCCCGCACCTCTGCAAGCAATACTATCTAGGTATTATCACCATGACGTGTTATTTTCACTGCATACATGCATGAGACATGTCTACACTAATCTTGTGGTGCCCTCATATTATCTTTGACTTCTTAGTATTCTTGTTATGATATGAGTTGTGGAAATGTCCTTGGTCATTTTTATAGAGGGAGCTAGTATATTTGATCCGGAGACGTAGCCCGCTTCTCTAAACAAACAATGGAAGTGGTCTCATATCTCATAATACATTGGGCGTCTACATATGTAATGAGCCTCTGGCCTTGGCTTTACATGGTTGAAATGACAAATCCTCTTTATTATCTCGGGAAATATATGTGTATCTCACATTTTTTATTTTGTTCGAGTTACAAATATTTTCCAATTACAAAGAGGAAGCATGTATAGAAAGTCAAACACCCTTAGGACATAGCATCATGATTGGCTATGCAAAGGTAGGCTAATCATAAGCACAAATTGGCTATCATGCAAAATGATGAGATGAGATTCATGTTGAAAGTGACACATTTGCAATTATTCTAGTAGAGTAGCATGTTTTCTGTCGCCTAAAGTTATCTTTGTCTTTTTCTCATGGTAGTATATCTTAAAGATATTGTCCCACATATCAAGCAATATCATCTAGGGATTAACCTTGAGCTTTTACCATAAAGGGAGGCAATCCGGTCCCCGCATCTACCATCATATTTATGGCGCCATCATCATGGGTGCTCTATGCATACATAAGGTAATAAGAGCGAGATACATTACTTTGTATAAGTTATATCTAGAATATCTCTCCCACCCTCATATTTTTCCACATCTTGATATTATAGATCCCGCACCTCTGCAAGAAATACTATCTAGGTATTATCACCATGACGTGTTATTTGCACTACATACATGCATGAGACATGTCTACACTAATCTTGTAGTGCCCTCATATATCTTTGACTTCTTAGTATTGTTGCTATGATATGTGTTGTGGAAATGTCCTTGGTCATTATCATAGAGGGAGCTAATATATCTGATCCGAAGACGTAGCTCCTCTCTAAACAAACAATGGAAGCGGTCTCATATCTCATAATACATTGGGCGTCTCATAATCACCATGACGTTCTAGTTGCATTGCATACATGCATGATGCATATCTGCACTATCGTGTAGTGCCCTCATATTATCATTGACTTCTTAGTATTCTGACTATGATATGAGTCTGCAACTGTAATGTTCCTCGGGCCTTGGCTTTACGTGGCTTAGATGACACATCCACTTAATTATGTTATCTGGGGACATAACATCATGATTGGCTATGCAAAGGTAGGCTAATCATGAGCACATATTGGCTATCACAAAATGATGAGATGACGCGTCTACAATTATTCATGATTCAAAGTGACGCGTCTGCAATTATTCTAGCAGAGTATGCATGCTTTCCTATCCTCGTAATTTCTTCTAGGCGAGGCATGCATTTTCATAGGCAACAATTTATAAGTGACACGACCACAAATTGGAGTCTTCACTTGGACGTTCTATTATCCAATGTAATAGCTTAGACTTTGCCCTAAATGTGTGAAACCTGGATTATGAAATTGAGCCTGAATTTTTGACCGAGAGCACAGGTTTTTGCTCTTGAGTGGCCGAGAGGACTCCTTCTGCAGGTTTTCGCTCGTTGAGTCTCTACCTGGGCTTGCTATAGTGTTGCGCGAGGGTTCAGATACGCAAGAAACGGGTAGCTTGAATACTCTTGTTGAGTCGCTACCTGGGCCTGCTACAGTGCTACGTGAGGTTTCGGATACGCAGGAAACGGGGCATCTTGAATACTCTCAAGACTCACAAGCTGGCGTACACTACCTTTGATTACAAACCCAGTTATCTTCTAGCTGAAGCATAAGCTGAGAAAGATTTGACATTCTGAAGATGTACTACTTCTGGTTATAAGCACAGTCATCTTCTGGCTTGGCAGCTATACTCACCTAATTTATTGCGCATCACAAGTGCACCCGCCCCTCATCAGACTAATACGCTTGCAACTTGCAAGCACAGGTCAGAATTCCAAATCTCTCACCCTCTCTTTGAAATTGTGTTTCGTGAGGATGTACAAGTTTAAATTGTATATTGTTTGCAACCGATGTCAATGGGGTGGATCTCTTGGCTTTTTTTCTTTCATGAATTAGCTCTTGCGTAAAGTAATGCATTTATGTTTTGAGATTGTTTTCCATAATGGTTTTTTTGAAACGATGTCAAGGCTTGGGACTAGCTAGGTATATGATGCATCACTTTGACCGCCTCATGATGGCCTAGGAACGTATAATAGAACATTTTCTTTTCTTGGCATTCACCACTTGTATATGCTATGTTGGAAGGGAGACGAGTCTTTTTTCTAGTAAAAGGGTTTATGACGTTTTTGTGATGCTAAACATGTCACAAATGCGATGCTTAAAAGTAGTTCTGATGAATTTGCCAGTGCACAATTATACTCAGTATGCTTCCTTCTCTAGGTCATTCCACTGAGTTCTAGTGCATTGGATGACGAGCAATTGGATTGGTACATACTAGATTGTGTGATACGCATCCAATCATTATGTGACCAACACCGCACATCTTTGAAATTTCAAGATGAGATTTTGAAAATTCTTTTTGATGGATTGAATGTGAATGCACAAAAGAAAGCAAATAGGACCTCTCAAGCAAGGTCTCTTGCATCCCTTCTAGTTCGCAAGCCAAGAAATTGGAATAGACAATTGGGGGGTAAGAGAATTCCATGCAACTTCACTCAGCTATTGCAAATGTACAAAGCGATGGGCATGGTGACTCCTCAGGAGTGGAAGCTTTGTGTTGGCACCGAGGATATGTCCCATGATCCTCAAGGTTTTACACCTAGCCCACAGGATGCGTATGAGGGTACATTTAGGAAGTGTGGTTGTAGTATAGAAGACAATCCATCATCTTTGGTACGTGACTTCAAAGAGTGTTGCAAGCGATGCCAACACTGTCAAAAGCCTAGGAAAGATATGATTTCTTTTCAATACATCTCTGTTTTGGATCAACTTCGGCTCTTGTGTGCTAGTGAGACATTTTGCCATGACTTTCTAGCCATGTGGAGGGAAAGAGGACAATGGTTGGATAAGAAGGCATGTGACTATTCTTCACATATCAACGAATTTTGGGATGAGGAAAAGATGAGAGTCTATCAAGACTTTTGGAACTCGAAATGGTATTGGGAAGCACCCGTGATATGTAATTAACACTAGTTTGGTACCAAAACAGGACACGTAAGTGTCCTTTTTTTACAAATTTAAATTAAATGCTACTTGCATTAGACGGTTTATTTAAGAACCCTCTTGATATGCTTAAATATGTTAGCTAGAGGGTCTTTTAAAAATATAACCTTGCATTTTAGAATCTACCATGATCAAGAAATATGCTCATCAAGTTGACCTTTGTAAGACTTCGATTGATGCTTTGAAGAAATCAACTTTATAAGCTCAAGAAAAAATGAGCAACCTTGTAGAAAATTTTAGGTGACTTTTCCACAATTTTTCTATAGATAATTGAAAGTTTCATGTGCAAAAAAAATGACTTTGGAGTACATAAAATTATGGAAAGTTCCATGTGTTTGATGTGGCCATTTCAAGCATATCCTTGTATACAAAGAAAAATATATTTCTAATGTATTTGTGAGTTTTAGAAATTGATACATTGCTTGCCCTTTCCGTTGGGTACTCAAGGTGTCAAGTAGAAGGGCTTTGGTATGCAACAATTATTGGATCATTTTAAATATTCAAAACCGTATAAGAGAGAACTTTGATATTTTTATTCTCGACAAGCATTTAAAACCTCAAATAATAGCAAACTTTCCACTTAGATACACTAAATGTATCAAATTACATGGTACATACACAATTGGGGTGCCTAAAACCTTGGTTTCAATGTTATTATGGAGAACTCATGAATTTCAAGATTTTGCATATAAAAAATTCAAGATAGAGTTCAAGCAACGAGATTTAATTGAGTTAGGGAGCCCAAAAAATATGTATAGTTTCTTGGTTTAAACATATAAAGTCATTTGTGGTTGTCAAATTGCACTAGAATAGTACCAATTTCATGAGGGGACCTTGGGAAGACCAAAATTATGCTCTTATTCAACACATACTCAAGTATGAAATTATGTCTATAACTTGTGTGTGACTTGAATACTTATCTTTGAAGTTCATTCTATTTTTTTGTAACACTAAATGCTAACACTTGGCTTTTATAAACATAAAAAGGGCCATCTCTACACAAAGATATAAGAATTTTATGATTTTTTGGGCAAAATAGCTTGAAATTTTACTAAAATTTATGACTTAGAACTTACTAAAATTCTCTCCATGCGGATTGTATTTTGATATGGAGAAAAATCTAGTGTTTTCTTTCCTTCATAACAAACCTATGGTAGAAGCAAGGTGTAAAAAACTTCTTTCTAGCTTGACAAATAAATTGCCAAAACTTGATAGAAAAACAAGACACTTTAGTGTCTCAGGACACTTAAGTGTCCAATTACAGAACTAGTGTTAATGATCTTTTCAAGCAAGCTTACGGGACGTTTCCTAAGGAGTCTAGGAGTCCAGAGCTCTATGAGTGAGCCAAATGAAGAGTATCAATTTACATGCACAAAATGTTGTAAAGAAGTTCATGCCAAGAGAAAGATGATACATGTATAATGTTTGATATATGGTGGATTCACACTCTATGCCTTTTGCGCGATGTAGTCAACTTACATTTTCTTTTTTTTTTTGTGTTGTGAAGGGGGATCCTTGGAATTTTTCTCTCATGCTACATTGGGATGGCTTCCAAGCCGCTTCTACAACAATGAAAGATAGTGCCGTAGTTGAAATAGTGGTCATGAATGGGGGCAAAAGATCAGTAATGGGATCTTTAACCATATTGTTTTTGCCTCTCTCGCATAGAGACTTGGAGACAAAGCATAATGATATACTTGGTGCATTCTTACATCCCTTACTTTTAGATCTTGAAAGATCTTATGTGGAGGGTTTTGATATGTATTACGCATATCCTTCCAATGATATCAGTGATAAAATACAAGGTGGGAGAGTCACATTAAGAAGCATGCTCATGTTATGCTCGGGAGATCACCCTGCTCAATGTAAACTTGGGTAAGTTAAAGATGGAGGCATGAGTTTTTGTAGGCGATACAAGGCAAAGGCAACACTTGTGGGTGACCGCTATGTGTATGATGCAAACAGGTACCAAGGAAGCTATCCTCCAAAGAGGAGGCATGTGGAGAAGATGTGGAGTAGGATTAAAAAGTCGAAGAGATGTATGACAAAGAAGAAAAAGGAAAACACCTTGAGAAAAGGAGGATTGTCCGGGGAGTCTAGACTGTGGAGTCTCTATCACTTATATGGTTTTGACCTTTCTAGAGACTTGGTCTATGATTCCATGCACATCTTGTCTCTTAACCTGTTTCAAAAATATGTAAGAAAATTGGTGTCAATGGCTTCTACATCCATGAAAGAAGAGATTGATAAGGCTGTGAAACCGGTGGACAGTTCAATTCCCAAGAATATTTTGAATAGTGGACGATGGCCACAACATCCTTCTCAACATTACAAGATATTCAAAGCAGATGTCTACCACACATCCTTAATGTGGTCAATGGGATCTCCCAAGAGGATGTAGTTCTTGGAAAGATTCTCATTGATATTTCACATATTTTTTTTGGGTGTACGAGAGAGAAGGGATGGACCCAAGATGACATAAGAGTTTGTCGATCTCTTTTTCTTTCATGGCGCATCTTATCGGAGGAGTGGGAGGGTCCAAATAGCTTGCCTCTGGAACATGTTGCAGATATGAGTCATTTTCAAGCTATTGTGAAAATCACATCATTCTCAAATGTATGTATCTTATTAGGTTTGTGGGTTTTGTTAGGTAATGGTGAAATTCTTGATGACATATTGAGACATGGGTCTCACGATTGTTTTTGGTGCTTCTCTTTTGAGAGATGTGTTTCGGGCTACTTGAGTATACCCACCAATAGCAAGTCGAATGACATTTTTTAAACCAAATTCTTTTGTCGTCATTTGTTGACAAGGATTTGGAAATGAATCAATGTTGAGAAGGATGGGGTGCAATGCTTTGATTGAGACAAGTATTTTGTGCATTCCTTGTTGGTTTTTCTAGAGGGACATGGAGATCAATATGCTCCTACATATTGTGTTGATTGGCATGAGAAATGTATTTTGTTAGCATCATCAGAAGAGAAACCCAAGGATGTATGGAATGCATGTTCTAGGCTCCTTCCAAGTAGTTGTAAAGGATTGGTAGATAACAAGGGTCCTATTGTTGGTGGAAAGGAGAAGAAGTATTTTTTTCTTAGAGCACACAAGAGGGAGTCATTGCTAACAATTTACAAGTGGAAGGACGCAACTTTGCTTACTTTGGAGAATGTAAATGCTATGGGTGTTTACTACTTCAAGGCTTTTTTGCGTGGATGTAAGTATGCACAAGGTGATTATGTGGTTTTTCTAGACAAGCTATCTCAGACATGCGAGCAACCTGAAGTTTTTCATAGAGGACGTTTGAAGAAAATGTTTCTTCATAAACAAGAAGGAGAACTTTAGCTATTTATGGTTGTGGAATATTTGGTTCAAAGCATTTTCATCGTGGATAAGGTAACAAGGATGCCTCTTGTACTCACAAGTGAGAGGACTAATTGTAAGGACATGGTGCGACCTCTTGCTTGGCTAAAGCATAAATGTTTCTGGTTAAGTTCTCCTATGAATGACATGGAGATAATGTATGAAGTTAGTGGGCATAAGGTTCGAGGGAGATTGGTGCAAAGAGGGCATCCAGGTGATGTTCCACCGTTGCTTGAGCCAAGTGACCATGACATTGCGTTCTCACATGACTGTCGAATGAAGGATGCTTTTATTGTGGAAGTTGATGAGCATAAGAGAAAAGCCCTTATTTTTTGGTTGGATGACGAAGAATCTGAAATTTTTTGGCTAGATTGGAAATTTATAGTTACTATACTTCCAAGCTCTACAGAGGTTATTCTTCTTCTTGAAATGTTTTCACCCTTTTCTACTTTTCTCCTTTCATGTCAATATTCTAACTTTGTTCGTGTCTTCTTTTAGGATAGAGCGGATGAGGGTACTTCTTCGCAACATACTTCTCATGAGGTAGTTGGTCAATGAGTTTTTGTGAGCTTGAATTTGAGTTGTCCCACCTTTGTAAATGTGCGCGCTATGTATTCAATCTTCATTATGGAAAGAGATCACTAACGGAAGCTTTTGACAGCCAACTCAATTGAAATGTGGATGCGGAGAGCCAAAATTGGGTGGGCTAGACCTCTAGTAATGCTCTCTTCTTTTCGTTATGTTTGTTTTCTTATTGGGTTTGAAATTATTTCTTCTAATCTGAATCAATATCACACTGTGATTTTTGTTGTTTTGCAGTTTTTTGCAATCTAGATTGGCATCTGATTGTGTTTTCGTTGTATGGAAGGACTTTGAGTAGCGGCCACCTCAATGAGTACTCGGATGTGACCCATATAATGTTGTATGGCTGCCGACTCTACAAAGCTAGTATGTAGATAATTTTTTTGGCTTGGCCCGTAGGGGAGGACATGATAAAGGTTACACTTGAGGAAATTCTTTGCACTCGTCAAAGCTTCTGCACCAAGCACTACACTCGTCTATGATTTTTGTATTGCAAGCACCTGAGTGCATAACTTACACACTCTATAACTTTGCACATCTAGCAACTTTAACATCGTTTTGAGCTACACTACATCACGTCTCATCTTTTTTATTCACAATGCTGGTTAATGTATCTTAGGCTTTTTTTAATCGAAACTATCTGCAAAATTCGGAGGTTTGATGAGCTGCAAACTGTTTCCTTCATGAAGCTGTTTCCTTAGTTTTGAAATACAAAAACTGATTACAAATTTTGTATGGCTCCCAACAGCGAGTTTACTACGCTCTTCTTTATGCTGGTTTCTGATATTGAAATCAATAACAAAATTGATTATAGATTGTTTGACTAATGTGACATGGGACAGAAAGGTGATCAAATTGCAAGCATGGGAGGAGAATTTCAATACCTTTATTGTAGACAAGCACAAAGACGAGTTTTATTATCTCACTGAAACAGTGGAAAAAGATGTATGCTACCATTGTTTACTGGCTGATGCATGTCTTCCTTGTAGGGGTTCTTTGTTGTCTGGTAGAGTTGTTTTCAGACGATCTATGCAGGGATCTTGTTTTATCCTTCTTTTGACAGCTGTTGTGGTATGGCAATGCAATGTCCTTTTGTTGTTTTTGACACTGTTTGCAAGGAAAATCTATGTGATCTGGACCAATCTTTCTCTATTACTTTGTTGATTATCTGTCTGCTTGTGTGCGGTCAAGAATGAAGGGGTCGTTCTAGTTTTCTCCCTCACAATTGCGATTGTTAAGGATTTTACCCAATGACATTGGTATTTTAGATTGAGGATTTTGGGGCTATATGGTGTTACTTAGAAGGAGCTTGTTCCAGCTTTTCATGTCCTCCCAACAAACTGGTTAGTGTGAAGACCTTGCGTCTATCAGAGCACCTGCCATATTATGAGTTTTGGTGTACTCTAGATTGATGTCTCTAGTTGACGCAGGCATCCATTGAATATTGATTGGAATGAGGAATTACTGTGAGTTGATTGTATTCTTCCTATTGAGGGGTTGAATGAATGATTGATTTGCATTGAGTGGTACAATGCGCATATACTGACAACTGTGCAGTTAACTGATTGGTGAATGGTGTGTTTCAGCTTTTTCAAAGGTTTCAGCTTTTTGACAAGGATTACCATCTTTTTTTTGTATTCTCTGGTGGAAGCAGTTTTATGTGCTCTGTTTGGAGAGGAGAAAGATCCTCTTCCTTGTTTTTCCCTGGAGTATTGCACAACATGAGCTCCAAATCAGGCGCATAAGGCCACCATGTCATTTAAGAGATCTCAAAATGAGTAAGAGAAGCATACAAGCACTATAAGGCTGGTGGCCTTTATGAGTTTGCCAAGCTTCACCTTGAGGAATTGCATCATCAAATTTGTAGTGTGCTGTTTTGATCCACTGTAGTTGACACATATGCATTAGATTATCTGCAAGTCAGCTAAGATAATGTTTAAAAGTGTATGTAAAGACATGTAGCAACTTATAGTTGAAAGGCTGACTTTATTGACATATTTGTTTGAATGGATCAAGTTAGTATGTTGAAGATGGTGTGTTGACATACAAGAATGCAATAATTTCATAACCCATAGGGTATAAACAAGGTTGCCTTGATTTTGTGTAACAAAAAGAAGAGGTTTACTAAAGAGAAGAATGCACGCCAATTGGTTGAAAAGATGGATGAGAGAGAGAGAGAGAGAGAGAGAGAGAGAGAGAGAGAGAGATGAATTGTTATATTAAACCTAGGGTACATTGCATTGGGTGGATGCTAGGAACAACACGGTCTCTAAGTGAACTAACAGGACGATACCTTGATAAAAAAGCCCATCCCAACCACAACGTGAAGGCATCTAAATTGTACCTGTCATGATATCATCCCACTGTAGAGGAATGGCAACATCAATCTCAAACAGTTTGTTAGTCACCCCGCTCAGCCACAAAATTACCATCTAGCATGAGTCTCGTGAAACGTCTGCATGGAAGAACTAGGTCCTCAATCCCAGGCAGCCCAATTCAAATGTGTCCTCTCCCCTAGTTGACGTGGGGGATCAACCAAGATAGTAGCTTCTTTTTGGATGTTACATTTTTAGGGTTGATTCCCTCATGGGTAAAAGTTTGCTCCATCATGGAAAAAAGATTCACCCGGGGAAAAACCTATTTCCCCTAGGGAATGTTTTATTCCCACAAAGATCCACTTAAGGGAATTTGGCATTTAGCGGGATAAACCATGGGAATGTGATATCCCATATGGTGATTTCAAGTGGGAAAAGATTAAAAGGTTCTAGTGTGACCACAAAAAAACCCAAAGCGACAACAATCACAACCAACTAACCAACCAACTAACCAAGTAACCAGCTAGGGTCCAAATTCTGTCAGATTATGTGTACGCCAAAGGCCCACCAAGATAGACTAGTTCCGTTAGGAAAAACTAAACACATCAATATGGCCTTAGCCCTTTCGGCAGGCCAAAACGTATGAGGTCTGGATTTCACATCAGCTATCTTTTGAGATCATTTTTATTATGATTTTATAAAGAGTTTCACGTCGGCGATCTTTTGAGATCTTTTTTTTTTTTAAAATCGTGGTGGAAAGACTTGAATTTCCTTAAATTGCTGCATGCGTCTCTGAATCGGCTGTTTACATGTTTGAGTCTGATGAATTGATCTCCTTCTTCTTCTCTCTCTCTCTCTCTCTCTCTCTCTCGGAGATGGAGGAGGGCTGCTCTTGCTCTTGTTCTCTCTATGAATATGCCTTGACCCGGCGCAATGCTACTTCCGAGAAGGTGTTTGCCATTCGCAGGCAGGGCTCTGAGGAAGTGGAGGAGATCTGCCTCTCCATTGATCATGCTTACATCCTCGCTTGCCAAAAGCAGGCCACGGAGCTGCTCAAGGGCGCAACGGAGTGCGACCGTGTTGCCGTCGGCCATATCTTTGATACCTGCTCATTGTGTTCTTTTGACGAACTTCATACGGCACTCAAGGCCTTCAGAATCTCCCCTGCCACCCCTTCCTCTCCGTTGCAGAAACTGGCTGTCTATGAAATCGTAGAAGTGGCTGCCGATGCTGCGGTCGTGCGGCCTGATCTGATGCAATACGATGCTCAGCTGGGAGTGGAGGGCGTCGTGGAAGAGTGGATGGCAAAGGAGAAGAGTAGACAGGAGACAAAAGTCTACAGAGTGGTGTGCAGCCAGGAATGTGAAACTCCTGGCAGTCAACTATATGGCAGCAAGCACGGGGCCTACGCCGCTGCGATTGTCAAGCAGGCCGCAATGGTTTCCCATTGGAAGAATTATGAGGTGGAGGAGAGGGAGGATTGTCTCCGCATTCTTGAGGACATGAAGGGTAAGCCCCTTGAAGATCAACATGGAGCTCTGCTGAAGCAAACTGCAGCTGGCTCGGTTCTATTTCATGTGGAAGAGCTGGTTGTGTCTTGCTCCTCTGACTCGGACGATGCCAATGCGGCTGTTGCGGTCATGATGGAGAGAGCAGTGACCCTGTTGAGGAATAGAGAGGAGATCATTTATCTGGTCAAGAGCTCGCCATTGAGGTTGGGGAGGTCCAGGGCTAGAAAAGTTATCAGCTACCGGCCAATTAATATTACAAGCAAGGACGAGAGCGGAACCATACTCCATGGAGCTTTCAGGGATTCTAAAGAAGCTTACTCATTCGCCCTTGCCATGCAAGTGCGAGACATCTTGCATCATGCCACTGATATGGCAAACAAAGAGCCCATCCATGCAATGCTGGCTCGCCTTATGGCCGCTGCAGAGGAGCCAAAAGAAGAGGCCTTTGCGTTTCTTAAGTCATGGATTATCGAGGAGAATGTGCACTTAACCAGAAATAGTAGGAGTTTTGTGGTCCAGAAGCTTGTGGTGAAGAATATCTTTGAGGACAACAAAGATGGCTTCTTTCGGGAAGAGATTGAACAGCAGTTCTACAATTGGGAGAAGCAATTCTATGGTGAACTGTAATTCAAGTTTGTCTACAGGTTCTGCTCCTGCTATTGCGCTTGGTTTGTCGAGCCTGCCATCTCTTCCCCCTCCCGCCCCCCCTGAAGACTGCACGCCTCTCCCTCTTTATCACTCTACCTCCTCCATTAAGGTTGTTCAGACGAAGCGGCGGCAGGCTTGTAGCTCACGCTTCTTCCTCTAGGCTCGTTTGAACCCAGCCTACGTGGGTTCAGATAGCGCGGCAGAAATGTTACGCACAGGGGCATCAAAATGCCGTTGCTAGCCTGGTTTGTTGCATGCAATATATTTTCTCTTCCATCGGGCCTGCCATAGCTCTTCCGGCCACCCCTCCTGGAAGACTGCACGCCTCTCTCAACATCTCCCTTCTATGCCTCCTCAGGCGATGCAGGTTTGCAGCTCATGTTTCTTCCAGCTTCAACCTCGTCTGAACCCCAGCCTTATTACGAGTAGTACCTACATTTCGATTTTTTCCCCTTGTTTAAGTAAACTATAGAGCTCAATTGTGAAGGGGAATATCATCTCTCTCCCTCTCTCTCTCTCTCTCTCTCACACACACACACACACACACGTGTGCACGCTTGCACACGTGTATAAAAGACATTAAGGTGTAGAAAATGGTCGTGACCATTCTTTGAAATAACGGGCAATCACATGGCGATCGGCGGAGGTCGAGAGCCATGGTGGGAGCACATTTTTCAACGAATGGTCTTGCACGACCATTCTCGGCTATCAATGTTCGTGGGGAGTGGAGCCTGATTGCTCAGGCACAGTCGCACAGTTGATTCTCGTGTTGTTGGCACTCGATCATTGCAGGCGATGACGCAATCCTACATGTTGACGTGTCGCACACTAAATTAAATTCCCACAGTTGACGTGCAATTGAAGACTAGGACTTCGATTGCTGAGGTGGTGTGCATCGACGAGCTAACACACTGAATTATGATGTAGAAGGTGCAATGGATGCACGGTTGAGAGTGCCTGGCCCCACGATCGACGACCTTGACGGAGAAAGGAAAGAAAAAGTAAAATATAAGATCAAAGTATGTATCTTCAATTCTAAATTGATTTCTTTGATAAGCATTTAGAAATAAGCTTTAATTTCTGTTTTGTTTTAGGAGACGGGTAGGCCACTCCTGACCGCTCTCCTTATACACCGAAAAAGTATACAAGAAGAACGATCAGGATTATGCACCCAAAATCTTAAGGTAAACGCTTTTGTCACTAGTTTCCTCTGGACTACGAGAGGCCAGAGTTATCTACACTCTTAGGGCCATGCCCATTCCTTGAACTTGATATGGGCGTGATAGCGACCAAGTACCTCTGTTGTTCAAAGGCCTAGGTATTGTTGGTGGGCTTCTTCAGTCTTCCCTTTGGAGTTGCCTCCTACAGGTAACATATCGTTTACTTCACTAAATTGCCTTTGTAACCCGACGGTTTTCCCCTAGGAAATGCCATACCCGCTTGGAAGGGCATCGACCATACCCGCTTAGAAATATGCTTTAATGGGCTAAGATTCTAGCATCTATAAATAAAAAGGGGTGAGAAATGCACCCTACGTTGAACCCACCCTCATGTGGGTTTTATCCTATCTTTTTCTTCTATGTGTGTTGTCTTTTTGTTTTCATTTTCAACCTGATGCCACTTTTTCTTTTGTATTTAGCATCATTCTTTGTTGTTTGCCTTTTTGCTAGGTAATTTTGTGACAAATTACACGCCTAATCACTCAAAAATGGATCTCAATTTTAAAAAAGGAATAAAGATTAAAAAATCTTGAACAATCCAACCAAAATACAACTGTTGTAGTCTACAGCTGTTGATGGCGTTAGAATGTCAACAAGTGGAGTCTTTTCCTACGAGTCTAGAGCACTTTCTCAAGGGCTAGCACTTGAGCAATGTAGCAGAAACAATATATGGGCATAGCATGATGGTTGGCAGTGGCTATAAACCGCATCATGTTGCAACCCTTATAAGTGGTGCAACAAATCTATTTATCCTCTCAAGCCAAAGGCTTTTCAAGTTGTCCTCATGGTGGGGGAGGGAGCTCCCGGCAGGCACTTCCATCTTGCATGCACGAGCCAATGGGCCGACGAGTTGGAGGGGAAAGATCAACTTACATTAACCTACAAAAATTGAGGGAGCAAAGTAGACATCAAGGGGGAGTGGGAGGCTATGCATGTGGGAGTTGAATAGGCAATGACAAGAGCAGGAGCTAGAGAGTACTTTTTGAGTGCTGCAATGCATTTTTTGAGTGCATTAAGGTACTCTTTGATTGTCTGATCAAAAGTTTGTGATAGGGTATGAGAGCCCAATGTATAAGATTGTGCATGTGCACCATGTTGGAGCTATGGCATGCCGAAGTTGAGTTTGAGAGACTTGCATGATGTCAAAAGTATGCCCACAAAGTGCCCCTACTAAGTATAGCAAAGACTTGTGTCACCCCAAAGAAAAAATTAGTGGGAGAAAAACCCTAGAGAAAAACCACCTTTGATGAACAAACGTGGGTTATAACATCTATGGTTTATCCCCCCATGTCTAAGGTTCATTGATGAATAAACTAGAAGCGAGTTATAATGCTCATCTCAACCCAGTTGAAGGTAGTGAAATCATAAGCAAGCTGCATCATAATTCTAACCTCTTTTTCTAAGCTGTCTGCTTCAACATAGAAAGAGTTTCCACCTTTTTCCACAAGTTATTCCTTTACCTTCTCCGACCTCTTGCTCTCTTTATGGAAAACTATGTTAGGGACGAATCTTCCAGAGAGAGAGAGAGAGAGAGAGAGAGAGAGAGAGAGTTTCCACCTTTTTCCACAAGTTATTCCTTTACCTTCTCCGACCTCTTGCTCTCTTTATGGAAAACTATGTTAGGGACGAATCTTCCCGCGAGAGAGAGAGAGAGAGAGAGAGAGAGAGAGAGAGAGAGAGAGAGGATGGGCTCCTTGGTGTAGAAGGGTGGGAAGGGATCATAGGAGTATAGTGGCTACAACTATGGTGCATATCTCAAAGAACCTTGAAAGCTTCAGCCAAAAACATTATTGTAGATTTAACCAATCTTCACAAATACATTCTTCAAAGATATTCAAAGACGTTGTAGATTCTCTCTCTATGCCAAGAAAGTTGCATGTTTTTCTCTTTAAGGTATGAGTTTTTTTTTTTGGCAATACTCACAAGTGTGAGTAGGCAGTTTTCATAAAAAAGAATTACATTCCAAGCCATGCTCCACCTAAGCAAGGGTATCCAAGGATCACTAAGGGCATATCACAAAAGAAAAACCATACATCACCTAGTACAGAAGCCACCTAATATCAAGAGAAATGATATACATCCGCATAAGGGGGAGTTGTTAAGTATTGCATCACCTAACAGGGAGCCACCTAAGTACAAGAGAAACCTATAAAGCCAAAATAGATGCCAATCAAAATAAAAAAGAGTGCACTAGAAGGGGAACCACCTTCCAAGGGGGCCTGGCACGTTGCCCTTCCATGCTCTCATCAAAGTCAGAGGACCACAAACCAAGTTGCCCACAACCATAGATAGAAGACTAGCCCTTGTAGTGAATCACCCAGGAGCATCGAGAAGATCTAACTAGAACCAACACCTCTACTTCCAAAGTGACCACCGATCATCTACACTTTCCGAGAGCAAGATTAGGGTTTGAGTTGTAAGGTTTCTACTTTCAAATTTCACACAAGTTCTATTACGCATTTGAATTTTTTAATTCTATGTGGTGACAGATGAAAGCACACAACACCCAATGATGCTAGGGCAACCTTGGAAAAAATCATACAATGTGCAGATAGATTGGAAAGCAAAGGCGGTCAAAATTCAACATGAAAATGAACAACAGGTGATAGCTTTTGCTCAGCAATACCATCATGATCAACTGCAAGCCATGCAATCACTGGCAACAGAGCCAAAAACACGAATGCCATCAATGAACAACAAAAAACCCGAGACCAAATATCAGGTAAAATCCAACCATGCTAATTATAGACAGATGAGGTCACATGCCACAATGCAAAAATCTAGGCTACCAAAACAAGATAAACAAGTATGGATGCGGAAGGATAGAAATGCAATGGCAGAAAAACAACAATGTGACAAACGGATTCCAACAAAACAGACGGTTCAACCCAAAACCAAGGGCATAAAACGAATGTGGATCCCAAAGAAAATGCTTCCAAATTTCACTCACATTTGGATACCAAAGCAAAAGCAACTACCTGCAGTACAAGCAACAATGGAAGGCCGACAGCTGCATTTCAAAAAGGAGAACCGATATATGTGGATGCCGATGAAAGACAAACCAGTGGCAAACAAGAAAGAGCCAAACCATCTACAAAAATCGACAGCAACAAAATACCAGTGGAAAGCCATAGCCATAAGGCTCATAGCCATTACATCCCAACCAATTCTATCTTTAGACACAGCTACGACTCCATCAACAGTGTCGGCAAAGCAATTGCTTCTTGCCAAAAAGACAATTAAACAGAGAGCAGTAGAGTTACAGTTGTTATTTGCAAAGAAAGCAGGAAACCTCGGCGGCGAATGCCAATAAGAATTTTGCTTATTCCCTTCTCTTGCACAACATTAATTTTTCCATGCATTGACCGACTATGCATAAAATAGGGCCACATTAATCGGCCAGGCATTAGCACAACTTTTTCAACCTATGCACGGCACATACTCCGAGGCGAAACCTTGTCGTCCGGAAGGACTCCGGCTAGGAGGAGGGGAGGCATTCTAGAGGCACTCTCAAATGCGGAACCAATGACACAAACAAGAAAAAAGGGCATGATTTTCGATTATTTTAAGGGTTGTTGTTTGATTGTGAAATTTTCTGGAGTAACCCAAGCACATATACCCTTATACAGCATGTATCTATAGGTATATGGGGCCAAACGCCAAATCAAGCCCCTAGGTGTGTGTGTATATAAGTAGAAATAGCCATTTTTTGGGCAAAATATTGGTAAAACAGAAAAATCTGGCCATAAAAATTGCATGTGAGTGTATATAATGTGTTGCGGTGATGTTTGTGATTTATTATGATTTTTGGGGATTTTCTGGGTTTGAATTGCTATTTTCTTTTTAATTTTGTTAACTTTCGACAGAAAAACTTCAAAAATACAAAAAGCAGATGAAAAACAGTCGTAATGAAAAAAAAATGGTGATGATCAGTGACTATAGGACAACCTATGGTACAGTGGGGGTGCAATTATGATACTGGAGCGAAAAGCGTGTTTTGGCTAGGTTTTGATTGAAATGCCAAATTTCTGGTAAATAGAGTAAACGGAGTCCAAATCAATAAATTTTTTAGCCTAAACCGCATCTTGCAAGAAGATAGGAGCACATGTCAAATTTCATGAAAAGTGGTTCGGGGACCTCCATTATAAAAAATTTTCACCCCATTTTTAGCTCATTTTCACTATTGACTTTGTGGAGAAAGCTTCTACCACTTAGAGCGGATCGACTTTCCAGCAGCTTCTACGACGCACACGACTACCCGACGAGCTCCAAACATGAGAGGTAGGCTCACCACCTTGAGCTTTTCGCGCATGTTTGTCGTTATGTCACGAAAACTAGCGTAGGGATCACACACAAAGCGAGCGGTAGAGACCTGCAAGTAGAGACCGCGGCCTAACGGCTAACCCGAAAGCAACAAGACTTCATCGGCAGCTTACCCTAGTCTAGGAGACTAGTCCTGGATAGCCAAAGGTAGTGGGAAACCATCGGGAAAAACCCTAATTCCCAGAAACCCGCAAGAGGCCACGAAATGGGAAATCGGCAAAACGGCGACCAAATGCTACCAAAATTCATGGGTAGGAGCATCTCGACATGCTCAACAAGTCTATATGACCCTCATGACCAAAAAGTGACCCGAAGCGGCACTAAACCTCAGAAACGGCATAAGACACATAAAGCGTCAAAATGCACTTGCGGCCAAACCGCAAGTCCGTTTGCCACCAAACTTTACGAGCGGCTTTCCTAGACCATCAACAACCAAGTCCTATGGTGGAAGAACACCACAAATATAAAATCAAAATTGTCAAAAAGAAAAATTAACGCAATTTATAACACAAATTATAACCAGCCCTTTTCTCATTTGATCTTAGGGGTCCGCATTCAAATTGCCTCCCCCTTCCTAAATTCTCATGAATGACAATGAGTTGTCAAGGGTATGATGTGCATGGGAGTCAAAGCAGTTCCTAACGGGGTCCACTATGTAATCATGTTAATGTATAACGTGAGTTCGAAAGGAGGGGTTTTAAAATGGAAAAAATTTATGCAATTTAACAGAGATACTGTTGGAATCAGGGTTGTAGGAAAACACACACATCTTGGAGAAGACGAAGGAAGCTCAAGGCACACAACAGAGAGAGTATTACTTAGTGTGCAATGGAAAGATAAATTAGCCCTAGAGTGATGGGCATATATATAATGCACGGGCGGGGGGGGGATATCCTAGTTAGGGAAAAAACGCCCCAGCGGTCCTAAGTGTATTCACACACATCACTACCACATGTATATGGTAACAAATCCCCCTGAGTGATGCAGTGAACAAGAGTTGGCACATAGAGTAAAGGGAAGTGCCATGACCTAAGGACGTGATCATTCTACAAAGGGTAGTAAGCTCAAAGCTTTGTGGAAAGCTTTGAACTTCTCACGAGACAATGCCTTTACGAAAAGATCTGCAAGGTTGTCTTGTGTTGGCACATAATTAGCCCTTTGTGGACATGATCAGTCCACAAAGGGTAGTAAGCTCAAAGCTTTGCGGAAAGATTGACGATCTGAAAAGACTGACACGCTCCATAAATCAAGCACTACACATCATAGCTCCAAATTGGCTCGGACTGTTTGGTGTCACTTGGCCTATCCATCTCGGATCTGCAGTCACTTCTAATTTCAAAGCCTCGTATCTTGCACGCCGTGGCTCCGTTTGACGAGCTGTCTAGACTTGCTCCTTACCACTTCAAGCTCTACATATCAGGACCAAAAACCAATACCTCAGACATTCTTCACCTACCTCTCTGTCAAGCCCTATTTGGAGCCCATCTTGGTCTAGAAACCCACATAAAGCATACATCTCTGACCTCTTGCTAACATAACAGTTGTAAACACTGGAAGTGGCCACATTAGGTTACTTCTTGCTCAACGATGATATGAATGAGCTTCCAAGCATGAAATAAAACCCACTTGTGGAAACTCATGTGTCAAAACAACTAGCCCAATTTGAGTCTGAAAAGCATGTAAGTCTGGCAGCAACGATCCCCCCTTGGGATAAAACAATCTAAGGTGTAAAGTGCCACTCAAGTAGCAAAAATTCCTCTTGAAATCCTACCAATGCTTAGACCCTTGGCTATGCATAAATCTCTTGGCCTGTGAGACTCAAAACTGAATATCCGGCCTCATGTTGCATACATAAATGAGAAATCCAACATTAGGTTGTTAAAGAGTGACATCTATAGGATTGTTAGAAGCTGGACACACCCTACGGAAATTGACTACTCGGCAGATTATCATTTTTTGTAATTATTCATTCATTGAGAAAACCTGACATTTTACCCGTAAATATTGGGGCTTACAGATTGTATCCCAGTTTTGACATTTAGATTGTGTAGATGGTTGATTTGGAACTTTAGGGTTTGAGAATTGTAAGGTATTTATACCACTTTTTGACCTTAATGAAAAAAACCCCTTTTGTCATTTTTAAAAAAGTTTTGAAGTCTGTGAGTGAGCGTACTGTGTACGAGAGAGAGTGTGAGCTTCATCTTGACTCTACGTGTGCACCGGTGGTCGGAATCGAGTGTGGAGAAGTGCAGCGTGTTGCCCCCGACGAGAGCTACGCGCCGATACCTACATTGCGCGTGTACGATCCGGTTTTGCGAGCTTCATCTACGCACTTCATCTGGTGATTCGGTGAGCATACGTTGTCCGATTTTGCATTGCAGAAAATCCACACGTTCACATTGAGTAGAGCTACACATTATGCACTTTAAATTTTGGAAACGAAGACCTGCAAATTTCGGCCAGACATCCTACGTGATTTTGCACCGGGTGTTTTGGGTTGTGGTTTTGGTTCATAGACCTTAGGGAGAGCGACCTATTGGTGTTAGTAGGGTCTCCTTCAAGTTTTGTGGTGTTTCGAGATTGTTTGATAGGTGTTCGGTTCTAGAAAGCGTTGTAGGAAGTTTCCTCTTATGCACTCCTGAAGGCTGTGACTTAGACATTGGGCAGAGACCTCTATAGGAATTAGTTAGGAGTCGGCCGAGTGTAGGTTGACACCCTATGCTTGCTTCCACGCGCCTGCGGGTGGAGCTTCGTCTTTAGCTGACAAATCTTGTTAGGTGAGTTATCGTTGTGCTGACGTCCGTCGCGGTGTATCCGTCCAACATTGGCGCCATTGTCGAGGACGAAAACCTTAGGTAGGTGACCGAGACTAATCCTTGAGGATAGGGATTCTTTGGCTTGACAAGAGTCTCGTTTTACATTTAGATAGGATTAGAGGGTGGAGGACTCTCTAGGTCTTAGAGGGAGTCTAGGAAGCGTGTGTTTGGCCTAGATCCTTCGACTTAGGTAGATTTAGGTAGACTGAGATAATTTTAGATATTAGTTGAGTTTTGAATAAGAGTTGGAGTGGTAGAAGCGGTGAGATGAGAGCTTGAGAGTCCGAAGAGGCCAGAGAGCAACCAAAACACCATTATCACCATTTCACATGATGAGTAGGAGTAGAGTAAGTAGGACATCATGATTCAGGATCTACAGCACTTCATGCATGTATACTTGCTTGGTAAATTCATCACAAGGTTGTAAAAGACGCAAAAAGACGCAAAAGTGTGTTTGAAAGCTAAAGTGAAGTCCAAAAGTTACTGTGAGTGTTTCTGATAGAGCTGCAGAGCATCATGAGCATTTCTGTCAGGACAAAATTTAATTTTAAGCCAGGAGACATCCTACGCGTAGGATGTCTACAAGCTAATCTGTGTGGTGATTTTGGGATTTTGAGTTGACCAGTGTGTTCAGAAGGTGGGGTTTACCCTATTTTCACCTAGAAAGTGAAAATTTGACCATATCTTGACAGGATAAGGTCAGATAGACTGAAATTGCCAGACATCCTATCCAAATTGTGCCAAAGCATTATTTTAAGACCAAAACCATAGGATGGTTGCATGAGCATGATCTGCATGATATATTGAGTGACTGAGAGAGGTTTCATCTCATTTGGGTGAGAAAATTGGGTTATAAGCAGACTTTAGCACTTTTGACTGAAAAAGGCAAGAACATCTAAAATTGGGGACTTATGAAATCCAAACCAAAATCTAAGCATACCACTGGGTTTCTAACATCAAGGGGAAGCTGTGGGTCAAGTCTGGGGTCAAACAGGCCAAAAAGACATCCTACGCGTAGGATGTCATCTGTGTGATTTTGCACTCCAAACCTAATTTTGAGCATACCAAAGTGATCAGCACCTCAAGGAGAGCCTGTGCTTTGAATTTGAAGCCATTCTGGGCAAAAAGACATCCTACGCGTAGGATGTCTAAAGCAAGAAAATGAAGCCAGATACTGACTGTGGGCATAGCAAGGTGTTGTGTAGCCTAAGGCAAGCCTCCAAGTCAATTTCGGTCCAAATTGGAGTTCAATTGATCAAGACCAGCAGCTGGCTGTCAAAACAGATTTTTGATCCATTGACCAACTTATAGGTGTCCAAATCAAAAAGTAAAAACAGATGTGGACTCAGCACATCAAGGGGAATCCATAGTGCAAAAATACAGGCAAAACAAAGCAGGAGACATCCTGCACGTAGGATGTCTACTGGGGCTTACTGAAGAGAAAATTTGATTGGGCTTAGACAGTGAGATTCCATTTGGCTTAAGGGTTCCATAACTTCTTTCAAAAGTGAATTTGGACCTTGTTTGGCCACTTGACGAAGCAAAGACAAAATTCAGACTTTTTCACGTAAATTGACCAACATCCGAGGGAAGTACAGTTCCAGATTAGCAAACCTAATCCAGAACATCAGCAGTGTATAAAATATAGTAGTGGTTGAGATTAACTCTCCAGTTATACCAATCATTACTAAGATCACCTCTAGCAGATAAATGCTTTGATTCGAATGCCGAAATTAAACGCTTGTGTACAGGTATATTCAGGAGCAAAGCAAGAAGTGGTGCGGAGACTTGATCCATTGCCAGGTGAGTGGTTGGATTTGTGATAAATTGCATTGATAAGTTTGATGAATTTAAGGTCAAGAAGATACAATTTTAGAGACCAAAAGGTGGCAGGTGACCAAGGTAGCTTAGTGTCCACCGAGGAGAGTGTAACTCAGGTAAGGCTAGATCCACTAGCACCAATTATTGAGGAAGGTAGTGATACTGACACTTCATCAGACAAATCCTTCTTCATGATGGGTAGTCAACAGCTAGGAGGTTTCACCTATGACGGACCAATGCCAGGAGGAAGCACCTCCCTAAATCCTTTGAATGATTCCAAGTTCACTGTGATCTTCTTAGAAGGAACAAACTCGAGGGGAGCCCTATTCTATTCTGACTATCGAGGACGCAAGTGTATTTGTATTGAAGAAAGACCGGCTCAAAGACTAGAGATAATTCGAGTCTATGATGATGGAGATAGATTCCAAGACAAAAAGGGGAACCACTATCTGATAGTTAGTAACCCTGAACATTACAACAGATATGGAGATAACGTGGCGAAAGGGAAAATGGTTTCAGAAACTCAAGAACCGCCACCAAACATTGATCGACCGGGAGCAATTTTTATGTATGATAAGAAAACAACCAGGGTTTCAACTTATAATGAGAATGTGGGAATCTACAAGCATGAGAGTGAGGGAATAGTCTCTTACTTTCGCTGCAAAGAACCATACTTAACCGAGTTAATCAAAGACAAGGTTCTTTACTTATTCTCCTATGAAACTGCAATGAGGAAGGATATAGTTTTTATTGATAGGTACGGGTGGGAATACAAACGTATTCTCCCAAAGGAGTTAGAAAAGGCAATAGTTCCAGGAGCATCAACATATGCCCCCGACGAAGTTCCAAGAGCCACCTACACCCCTAGCAAGTCTACAAATCCCATTTCAGAGGAGTATGATGCGACCTCACATTCTACCCGACCGAAGACATTCAACAATCAGAACCAACCAGCAACTCAGCCATCATTGCAGGCATGGCTTCGACAAAGTGCAACCTTGGAGAAGGACCGAAACCGAGATGGTTATCAAGCCGCATGAGGGCTAAGGGATTTACAAGAACCACAACTCTATTCAAGGTATCAAGGAGAGAGTAAGCCAAAGACTCAAGGGTCAACAGACCCTGGAAAAGCACCCATAGAACGAGTTCAAAGAGATGAACCATCTCTTGCAAGAACTGTTAGAAATTATGGCTTAGGAGCACCATTGGGAGAGGAACCAGCTTACTACAGAAGACCAGAGGAGGTATATCGATTAGGACGTGGAGATCCAATGATGAGGTTTGTAGACCATCGTAGAATTAGACCTTCTCAAGTGAAAAAGTGGGTAAACAAGAAATACACAAGAAAAAAAGATCCAAGGGATCATGTAGCAGCCTTTGTGTGTGTAATTAGAGCAGAAGAGGTGTTAGACTTCCCTACCCAATTTGCAGGGTTTGGACTAACCCTAGAGGATGACGCTACCACTTGGTTTGACTCTGTAGAGCGTAGAGACTTTGAGTCTATGGAGGAGGTGTTTCACGAGTTTATCAAGGAATTCTCACAAAGGGGGATAGCTCATAATACGGTCTCACAAATCCATAAATTCAAACAGAAAGACGGGGAATCTGTGCAGGCAGTCCTAAGACTAAAAAGGTATGTGAAGTTCTGCCCTCTGGAAGAACTGCCAACTCAGTCCAGAATTATGCTTATATTCATCCAAGGACTAAGGAATGCAGATCTCCAGAAGGACTTACATATGAAGAGGAGCACGACGTTGAATGAGTTAACCAAGGAGGCTCTTAACCTTGTGGACAATTGTGTGGTCTACAAAGAGGGTGAGTTCAAGGATCTTGACGACAATTCATCTTCACAACAAAGTGGAAGCAAGTCTTCTAAGAGAGCACCAAAAGGAGAAGTAGCTATAAACCAGGAGCAGCTTGTAGAGGAAGTGCTAAAAAAGATTAACTTGTACACCAAACCCCAGACTAAACAACCCAAGTGGTGTGCTATTGAACAAAAATGGACAAACCATGGGACGGAGGAATGTTATTATAACAAGGGATATGTGAGAGAGAGACCTTACGCTCCTCAAGCTCAGGTAGCTTCTCCTCAAGTTCCACCGATGCCTAGGTATCAAGCAGGCAACCTACCAGGACCTGTAGGTGTAGAAAGACCACAACCAGTGTTGGGGCAACAGCCACCCCTACCAGGGTTATGACCAGTTGGCATAAGATACACACCAACCGTAACCGAATCAGAAGAAAAGGCTTTGGTGCCTATGCATGCATATTATGAAGATCCCAATGGATATGTGGCAAACCCTGTCTATTATCCATCTGAAGAACCCTAGACACCAGAACCATGAAGCATGATAGGAAATACAGGACCACCAACATCTGCACATGTAGCAGGAGAAGGAAGATATAGCTTAGATGAACGAACATTGTTGTTCATAGCCAACAGATGCATGGGTGGACAGAGACATGCATACCAACAAAGAGGAGCTCAAGGAGCACCTCAACAACCCAAGGGACCCTGCTACAAGTGTGGTGGAGACCATTGGCTAAGAGATTGCCCTCATGATGAAATCATTAGAGTCAACGCATATTGCACCGAGTGTGGAGTTACTCATTTGATTCCTGATTGCCCTAAGAACCCGACCAAAGGAGCAAAAACTACCTTGAACATGCTGGAAGCAATGCCTTCCAGTGGAGGGTCAGAAAATGAAACAATCATACCTATTCAGGCGGTGACACGAGCCCAAGCTCAAAGAATGACAAATGAACCCATCATTGAAGAACCAAAAACCGATGCCCAAAGTTAAGAAACGAAAAATCAGAGAAGCACTTGGAAAGCTAGAAAGGCGCGAATAAAAGCCAGGAAAGAAAAAGACCAAATGGCTCTATCCGAGGAGTTAAAACACACAAAGGATAGATTAGAGCAGTTAGAGGATCTAGCTAGCCTAAGCTCACACACTACGGAAACCATAGCACCCGAGGAAATAGCAGAGCCCAAAAGTGCAGGATCAAGAGGATTAGTACTGGCAGACAAGGTAAATGAGCAGTTGGATGCACTTCTAAAAGCTTACGAAGGCAAACTCAGAAAGAACCAAACCCAAGAGTAAAGATGGATAACTTATCCATATGCTGAAATAAAAAAACAGAGGTTGGAAATGTGTAGAAAGATGATTGAAACAACTCAATCTTTGATGGAAAACCCGCTTGGTAAACCTGCAAATTGGCATGAAGTACCAGCTCCAACCCCTATCCAACCAACTTTAGAGGAACAAGTAGAAACGAAGAAAAGACTCAGGAATTCCTATGAGTCCAGGGAAGAGCTTATCATAGTGCCAAATACAACAGATGAGGCAAGTGACGGGTTCCAACCTAAAACATTGACAGAAATGGGTAAGGACTGTAACGGTCTAGATGATCTGTGGAAGCAAATTTGTGAGGCCAACGAAGCTAACAGGGTGAGTTCCCACATGAACAGCATGAGAAAAGAGAAAAATGAGATCTTACCTCCTATTGAAGAATTTGAGGCAAGGTCACAAATGAACTTTGATATACATTCACAAGGGGGAGACCAGGGATCAATTAGTTCGGGGCACAGCCAACCAGACTCGCTGAAAACTCTACCCTCTTACCTAGGAGAGTATGAAGCCAAGTCTGAGGTGAGAGCAATCCCATCTCAAAAACTTTCTTCTAACAAAGTGATGGACTCACAAGGATTGGGCCTCAACTAAACACTAGGCCATTACCATTAAAAAAAGTTGGAGAGTATTGCGAAGGAGAAGATGGAAACACCACGCTACCAGTAGAATTCCAGGGAGTAGTTTCCAAAGCTATTTTTGAAAGTGGAGCGGAAGTTTCTATCGCCACCAAGGAAATCTGGAAAAAATGGGGAAAACCGGCTTTAAGAGCTACCAGAATGAAATTACAATTGGCAGATGGGTTCATGGAGAAGCCTCTAGGACTCTTAGAAAAAGTGATTGTCACTTCGTGCAGAATCCAGTATGAGCATACATTTGCAATAGTAAATTTCGACAAAAAGAACAATTATGAGATCATCTTGGGAAGACCATTCGCAGGATCGGAACTCCCAGCGTGGTTAGGGCAACAAAAAGAGCTATGGATGTGCGGAGCTTCACATTATGGGAGCTTAAAAAGAGAGGAATGCGTCTTAGAAAGAGCGATTGAGGACAAGGAGTATATTCCAGAACCTTTTCCTGAAGATGCCTCGGAACCTCTAGAATGGGAACACATACTAGCAACATTGGATGTCTGTACCATTACAGATATTCCAACAACAAAATTTTGCGACAAGGATGGCTATGATGTGCTACCCTACTACATGGTAAGCATTATACGAGGAGGAGATGAGACGATTGTTACCATATACATGTGGTAGTGATGTGTGTGAACACACTAGGACCGCCGGGGCATTTTTTCCCTCTTTAGGAGGTTTTTTCCGAGCATTGTATATACGCCCATCACTCTAGGGCTATCTAGCTTTCCATTGCACACTAAGAAACACACTCTCTATTGTGTGCCTTGAGCTACTTCGTCTTCTCCAAGCTGTGTGTGTTTCTCTGCAACCCTAATTCCAACAATTGGTAACATAGTAGGTTGCGTCCTCCCGGGCTTAGTCGCCAGCTGCTCCAGTACACGCCTGCTCACTTTCTCCAATTTCAGTGAGCTTTGGCGAGCGTTCGCAGGTCGACACATACTTCGGGTGAACTCGAAAAGCTCGGTCTGCTCAAATTTTTTATTTGGGCTCATTTCGGCCTCCGTTTCCACTACAGGCAGGTCTGCATAGGCAATTTCGTCATTTTGTGCAGAATTTCTGTCAGTGCCGTTTTCTGCATAACAGGTGCCTTATAGTCTTCTACGGTTTGTGCTATATAGCACGTGTTGTTCCCGCTCCATTTCTCCTATATGTTTGCTTCTGCTGAGGACAGGTTGGATGGGGACAACTACCCTATGTGGGCTTATATGATGCAACATTTTCTTGTATCAAAAGGCATCTAGAACATTGTGCAGGGCATTGATGTACGTCCTGGTTCTGAGGATGTAGGTGATGTTGAGGATGTTGCACGTCTTGCTGCAAGGATTGCTGCTGTTAGAGTTGTTTTGCCTACGGTAGAACAAGCTCGTTGGGATGTT
This sequence comes from Adiantum capillus-veneris, assembly GCF_014529385.1. Classification (NCBI taxonomy): domain Eukaryota; kingdom Viridiplantae; phylum Streptophyta; class Polypodiopsida; order Polypodiales; family Pteridaceae; genus Adiantum; species Adiantum capillus-veneris. Next base: position 60,170,800 of record NC_140960.1, read on the forward strand.
AAAGATGCGCAGGCTCATGCATTGATTGCGTTGTCTGTGAAGCGCACCATTGTTCCTCACATCCGTTCAGCAAAATCTGCAAAACAGGCTTGGGATATTTTGGCTGGTCTTTATGCAAGTCGCAATGAGGCTAAAATTGCTTTGCTGCGTAAAGAGCTGGAATCAAAGATTATGCATGAGGAAGATGACATGGACACTTTCCTTGCTAGTGTCAAGGATATCAATGAGCAGCTTATTTCTGCAGGTGAAGTCATTTCAGATAGTTCCCTTGTGCAGACTATTCTTGATGCCTTACCAGATTCTTACCAAACTTTTGCTAGTACTTGGAGACTTATGACCCAATGAAATCCAAAAGTTGTCAAGTTTGATGCATTATGCACATTGCTGTTGCAAGAGTCGCTTTCGAGAAAAAACAGGACTAGACATCGTGCAGTTGAACAGGCTTTTATTGCTTCTCAAAGAAAGGGTGGTAACAGCAATGCAGCCACTTCTTATGGTTCTGCTATGAGTGGCAAAACTTCTGTTCCTAATGCTTCTGCTGGCAGCACTTCGTCTGGCAATTCTGGTGATAAGAGCAAAAATAAGATGCGTTGCCATTATTGCAAGGCTAATGATCACTTGATCAAGTCGTGTCCTAAGTTGAAGGCCAAAGAGGCTAAGAAGAAAGAGGGTGGTTCCACTGCAAATGCTGGTTCCACTACAAATGCAGCCATTGTTGAGTCTTCTGTAAAAGGAGACTGTGATGCTGATGTTGATGCATAATGGGCTTTTAGCACAGAGTGCACTTACAATCCTGTTGTCCATGATGCATGCTTGTCAGTTGCTGCAGATTCACATGTGTGGTATTTCGACAGTGGTGCTACAAAGCACATTACCTCACATCGTGAATTGTTTACCTCTCTCGAGTCTGTTTTGGTGATGATACAGTTCATGATCTCAGTTTTGGTGATGAAATTGTTGCATCTGACCTTTTGTGTCGTGGGCTGTATAAGCTCACTTTGTATGACAAGTGTGGACAAAATTTTACAAATGCTGTTGCAGATTCCAGGGCTATTTCAGATGCAAAACTTTGGCATGCACGTTTTGGTCATCTGAATTTTGCCAATTTGTTGCGTTTGCAGAAATCTGATATGGTTGATTCTTTTCCGCCTCTTGAAGCACCTGTCAAACATGTTTGTGAAGGTTGTATTTTGGGTAAGATGCAGCGTTCTAAATTTCCAAAGGATGGTTCAATTCGGGCCACATGCAGGTTGTAGCTTGTGCATAGTGATGCTTGTGGGCCCATGCAAACTCCGTCCTTGGGCAATTACTTGTACTTTGTGACTTTCATTGATGATTACTCTAGGCATGCATGGGTATTTCCGCTTAAAGCGAAGTCCAAAGTTTTTATGTGCTTCAAACAATTTCTGGCTATGGCTGAAAATGTCTCGAAATGTACTATGGGCATCCTCCGTTCCGATCGAGGGGGGGAGTATATGTCTCATGAATTTAATGCATTTCTGGCTAGTCGTGGGATAGAACACCAATGTATAGTGCCTTATACACCTCAGCAAAATGGTGTTGCTGAGAGGAAAAGCAGGTCACTTACGGAAATGGGCATCCTCCGTTCCGATCGAGGGGGGGAGTATATGTCTCATGAATTTAATGCATTTCTGGCTAGTCGTGGGATAGAACACCAATGTACAGTGCCTTATACACCTCAGCAAAATGGTGTTGCTGAGAGGAAAAGCAGGTCACTTACGGAAATGGCACGATGTATGGTCAAAAGTCAAGCTTTGCCGCATTCTTTTTGGCTTGAGGCCATCATGTGTGCCACTTATGTACTTAGCAGGTGTCCTACAAAAGCTTTGCAGTCTATTACTCCATATGAAGCATGCCATAATAGAAAGCCTTCTATTGAGCACATGCGTGTTTTTGGCTATTTGGCATATGCTTTGGTGCCACAAGTGCAGCGTAGAAAATTGGATGATAAGACTGTCAAATGTATTTTTGTTGGTTATAGTGCCGAAAGCAAAGGTTACAGGTTGTATCATCCGCAAACAAAACGTATTCTGGTTTCACGGGATGTAGTGTTTGTGGAAGATTCTGTTCAGCCCTTGCTGTCATGTACTAGAGACAGTAATGTAAGCTACAGGGCATTTATGACACTGTGTTGCCTCTTTTCAGTGGTGGAAATACAAATGTAAGTTCCAATGAGGCAAATGTACAACCTATGGGGGTTTCTGAAAATGTTTAAGATCAGCCTATTACTGATGCAGATGTACATGATGTACTTGATGGATGAAAGGGCTGAAAATGAGCAGGCTAGAGGTATGCCAAAATGGCTGATGCACACTTTTCGTGACAGTAAATTGGATGCACCTTTGTCTAGTCGTACTCGTTCAGGCTCTCGCCATGCATCTTATGTATCAGATTGTTATGCTTTGGCTGTGTCTAGCTTACATGATGTTGAGGAGTCTGTGTCTTTTGATGAAGCACAGAACTCATGCAATCAGAATATGATGCACTTATAGAAAATGACACATGGACTTTATGTGATTTGCCTCCTGGCAAAAAGGCCATTGGTACAAAGTGGGTTTACAAGTTGAAACGCAAACCGGATGGTGAGATTGATCGCCATAAGGCTCGACTTGTTGCAAAGGGTTATGCACAACAAAAAGGCATAGATTATGAAGAAACTTTTGCTCCCACTTGTCGTATGACTACTGTGCATTTTCTATGTGCATTGGCAGCTCATTTTGGTTGGGATGTACATCAATCAGACATTGTTATTGCTTTCTTGAATGGTGACATATTTGAGGAAGTTTATGTAACGCAGCCTCGCGGTTTTGTCATAAAAGGACAAGAGGACAAAGTGTGCAAATGTAACAAGGCTTTGTATGGGTTGAAGCAATCTCCTCGTGCTTGGTATGAGAAAGCTGACACTCATTTGGTCAAACAAGGCTTCGTAACAGTCCAACAGAAAGCACATTGTATGTAAAGCGTGAGGGTGATGTACTTCTCATTGTGGTTCTTTATGTCGATGATCTGCTGATCACTGGACCAAATGACAGACATATTGCTGAATTTAAAGCTGATTTGAATGCTACTTTCAAGATGAAAGATTTGGGGCTGTTGCATCATTACTTGGGTATACAGTTTAAGCAGTGTGATGGTGGTATTGCCTTGTGTCAGAAAAGTTACATAGAGACATTGTTATGTAAGTTTGGACTTGAGGATTGCAAACCTATTGCCACTCCCATGGAAACACGTTTGAAGTTGAGTCTACATGATGCTGGTGATCCTGCTGATGTCATTCTTTACCAAACTGTTGTTAGCTGCCTCATTTATGTATGCAACACGAGGCCAGATATTCAGTTTGTAGTCTCACAGGTCAGCAGATTTATGCATAGCCCAGGGTCTAAGCATTGGCAGGCTGTCAAGAGGATTTTCCGCTACCTTAGTGGCACTTTACATCTTGGCTTGTTTTATGCCAAGGGGGGATCATTGCCACCAGACTTACATGCTTTTTTGGACTCAGATTGGGTTGGTTGTTTTGACACGCGAGTGTCCAGAAGTGGTTTTTGTTTCATGCTTGGCAGTTCATGTATATCATGGTTGAGCAAGAAGCAACCTACTATGGCCACTTTGAGTTGTGAGGCTGAGTACAGGGCAGTCTTCACAGCTACGGTTGAGTGTGTATGGCTCAGACGCCTTATGGATGATTTGGGTGTTGGACAGGACATTGCCAACACTATCTACACTCACACTTAGAGCGCATTGACAGTTGCGAGGAACCCAGTTTTTCATGCTCACACAAATCACACTGAGGTGCATTACCACTATGTCAGGGAGAGGCTCTCAGCAGGAGAGATCAGCTTGGCTTATGTGCCAACATAGGACAACCTTGCAGATCTTTTCACAAAGGCATTGTCTCGTGAGAAGCTTGAAGCTTTCCGCAAAGCTTTGGGCTATCCCCTTTGTGGACTGATCATGTCCTCAGGGCATGGCATTTCCCTTTACTCATGTGCCAGCTCTCGTTCACCACATCACTCCAGGGGGGATTTGTTACCATATACATGTGGTAGTGATGTGTGTGAACACACTAGGACCGCCGGGGCATTTTTTCCCTCTTTAGGAGTTTTTTTCCCGCGAGCATTGTATATACGTCCATCACTCTAGGGCTATCTACCTTTCCATTGCACACTAAGAAACACACTCTCTATTGTGTGCCTTGAGCTACTTCGTCTTCTCCAAGCTGTGTGTGGTTCTCTGCAACCCTAATTCCAACAACGATAGAACCACCAGAACAAGAAGAGTTTTATAACTCCTCTGAACATCTGGAAGTAAACAACGATGCAGATAATGAATGTTCAGACAACTCAAGTGAGCGTGCACGGAAAACAGAGAATATCAAGTTTTATGATTTTGCTAATCAGCACCCTAGACTCCAGGAACTCTATAGGAGGAAACGAGCAGGAAACAAAGCGAGAGAGAACCTGATGCCCAGGATGAAAGATAAAACTCACTATTTGATGCTTGTAAAAGCAGAGGATTGTGTAAAAGATCAAATATCAGGAAGATTCTCAAAAGTTTGAAGGTAAAGAACGTAAGAGGAAAAAAGACAAATACAAAAAGCTAAAACAGAAACAAAATCACAAAAATCTCAAAACTTAAAAAAAGAAACAACGAAAGACCAAGAGTGGGCCAAACTGGAGCGTAAACAGAAATACCAAGAACTGAAATGGTCTTTACGAGAAATATGGACTACTGAGGGAGATAGTGATTGTAAGGTCCCTCCCTAAACCCTAGAGCCATTCAAAAAATTTTCGGCCTAGAAAATAATATAGAAAAAGTAAGACCGACAAAGAAGTTATATGGACAAACGGAACTTTTACTCCAGAATGAAAAGACGAGGATATTTCAGATAAGAAATTACGTCATCCCTATATTTTTTCTTTAAGATTAAAATTATTTTTATACTTCTTCGTCAAAAGCCGCGTGGGAACTCATCTAGATTGAGAACTAGGAGAAAAAGGGACTAACTTGATTGAAAGATAAAGTTAAGAGATAAGAACTAAGAAGAAAATTGGGATCCAATAGGAATTAAGAAGAGAAATAGGGTCCAATAGCATTTGAGAAGAGAATTTGGGGTCCAATAGGAATTGAGAAGAGAATTGGGGTCTAATAGAAATTGAGAATAGAATTTCACCCACCATTTCCTATATAAACACCCCCTCTCCTTTGTATTTTGACACACACATATTGCTAAGCTACTTGCATACTTGCCATGCTCAAGACTATGCTTAAGTAAACCTTGCTCTTGCTCTCTACCTGTCTTCAAGGCCAAACCCTCAACTCTCTCCCTCTCTTGAAGGCCAAACCCTTGAGGGTTTTGTGAAGAAGCTCCTCTCTCCTTCCTCTTCACCATAAATTCCTTTCCTTCTTCCTTGAACCTCACATCTCTTCAAGAAGGACTTCAACCCCATTTCCTTCTTGTTTAGAGGAGGTAATCTTCATTTCTAGTAGGATTAATTAATCCATGTGTTTTAATATTAGGAAGGTCTATGTGCATCATTTTTTGTTTAAGCTTTAATGGTAACCTTGGAATTAGGGCTAAGTATTAATGGTAGTTATGCATCATAAAGTTAAGCTTCAAAAGTAGATTTGCACTCGTAAGCTAAGCTTTAATGGTAACTTTGCACTTAAATGTAAGCTTTAGTGACTACTTGCATTTTTAGGTTGAAGCTTTAATGGAAACTTTGCAATTACGGTTAAGTGATAAGAGTATCTACGCATCATAAGTTAAGCTTCAAAGGTAGATTTGCTCTCTTAAGCTGAGCTTTAATGTTAACTTTGCACTTAGATGTAAGCTTTAGTGATTACCTTGCATTTTTAGGTTTTAAGCTTTAATGGAAACCTTGCAATTAGGGTTAAGTGATAAGAGTATCTACGCATCATAAAGTTAAGCTTCAAAGGTAGATTTGCACTCGTAAGCTAAGATTTAATGGTAACTTTGCACTTAGATGTAAGCTTTAGTGATTACATTGTATTTTTAGGTTTTAAGCTTTAATGGAAACCTTGCATTAGGGTTAAGTGATAAGAGTATCTACACATCATAAACTTAAGCTTCAAAGGTAGATTTTCTCTCGTAAGCTAAGCTTTAATGGTAACTTTGCACTTAGGTATAAGCTTTCATGACTACCTTGTATTTTAGGTTTAAGCTTTAATGGAACGCTCAAAAACTCATAAATTATAGGATGACCTTTTAGCTTCCTAAAAAATGGAAAGCTAGGTACCATAAGAAAAGAGTAGTTGTCTAAGCTCGATAGAAGTAGTTCAATTTTTGGTATTGAAGAGTATTTCTAAAGTTTTCAATTTCAAGTTTGTTTGCAAATACGGGATGGGGGAGATAGGGGATAACTTCGCGGAATTGATCTCCGTGTTGTTTAAACCGAAAACTCTACAAGCTTCCATGGAGATGCCCCATGGATGGCAAAGAATTGCAAAAACCTGGGAATCGACAAAACGGGGATTGAACTTTAAAAAAAGTTGGCATTTCCGAAGAGACATTAACCACCCATCAAATGCCTATGGCAAAAACTTGCTTGTATTTTCTAAATAAACTTGGTTGGTAGATAATTAAAGAAAGTGGGAATTAAGGTTGATAAATGAATGAACCTGGAAATTACCAACTAGGAGTTAAAAAGGAATCTCGAGAGGTGATAGGGATATCCCATTGCAAAACCTAAATTTAACTAGGAGTTTTGAAGATTGTCTGGAAATGACCGGGAACCAAGATGGATCTTCTTGGGGTCAATTTGATTGAAAGGCCGGCCCATTGAGAGGATTCTCTTGGGGAACTTGTCGGAGATTGGCCCTTTTCGACTAGGGTAGTGTAACCGGCAAGTTGTTATACCTAGGTCATTCATGCCCGAGGGATAAGGGATGAATGGGTTTGTTTTATTTTTTCCCGGTCGGGGTGAAGTACTCGCGGTATCTTATTGGAAATTGGCCATAATCCGGGTATGGCCTGATACCAATAGTTGGATGAGAAGGTTATACTCAGGGAGGATGATGTGAATTTAATTAAGAAAATTTTCCTAAAATGGAAAGCTAGGTACCATAAGAAAAGAGTAGTTGTCTAAGCTCAATAGAAGTAGTTCAATTTTTGGTATTGAAGAGTATTTCTAAAGTTTTCAATTTCAGGTTTGTTTGCAAATACGGGATGGCGGAGATAGGGGATAACTTCGCGGAATTGATCTCCGTGTTGTTTGAACCGAAAACTCTACAAGCTTCCATGGAAATGTCCCATGGATGGCAAAGGATTAAAAACCTGGGAATCAAGAAAAACTGGGATTGAACTTAAAAAGTTGGCATTTTTGAAGAGACATTAACCATCAAATGCCTATGGCAAAAACTTGCTTGTATTTTCTAAATAAACTTGGCTAGTAGATAATCAATGAAAGTAGGAATTAAGGTTGATAAATGAATGAACCTGGAAATTACCAACTAGGAGGTAAAAAGGAATCTCGAGAGGTGATAGGGATAGCCCATTGCAAAACATAGATTTACCTAGGAGTTTTGAAGATTGTCTGGAAATGATCGGGAACCAAGATGGATCTTCTTGGGGTCAATTTGATTGAAAGGCCGGCCCATTGAGAGGATTCTCTCGGGGAACTTGTCGGAGATTGGCCCTTTTCAGCTAGGGCAGCGTAACCGGCAAGTTGTTATAGCTAGGTCATTCATGCCCGAGGGGTAAGGGATGAATGGGTTTGTTTTAGTTTTGCCCGACCGAGTAAAGTACACGCGGTATCTTATTGGATAATCCGGGTATGGCCTGATGCCAATAGTTGGATGAGAAGGTTATATTCAGGGAGGATGATGTGAATTTAATTAAGGAAATTTTTTCGACTTGGTTGCTTAAAAAGGAACTGGAAAGGCTAGGAATATAGGGGCTATCCTGTGCATCTATCTCCAGATGGTGCTATACCTCTCGAAATAAAATGCTTAGGAAGGAATGATTAAATTACTTGAGGAGCCTTTCCCAAACACTTAATTCTGGGAAATATTGTGAAGGTATTGCCATTTTGATGGCTTGTAACCGATTATCTTGGCCTGAATGGGGAGGCAAGATGAATTGGTTCAAACTAAATGTGTTCCATGATTAGTTAGGAAACTAGTTACAAGCTAATTATAGCAGATAAAGAAAAGAAAATGAACTAAAAGTTTCTAAATAAAGATCTGGTGGGAACAACCAAATGAATTTCCCTGAACAAGGGTATGCAACAGATTGCATGCTGCTTGTTGTTTGATGATGTCTGATAGACTACTGTCTTCCTGATTTTATGGTAGTTAAGTACTACCTCGGGAAGGGATTTTCATGAAATGGTTCGGTGGGTGGGCAGACCCGAAGGGTCAGATGGTCGGATGTTGATTTAAAAAAATTATGTTAAATTCTAGGACTACGTGGGATTAAAAAATGGGTAATCGGGGACGAGCGAGACCAGGTAGGATTGCAAGATCCCTCTTCTTAGGAGAAAGTGATAACTGTCATGTTTGCTTGTCAGGAAAAAGGAGTTATCGCCATGAACCAAGGGAGAACAAGAAAGCAAGAGCAGATCCTCAAGTTAAAGATCAAGAGAATCAAGACTAAGGACCACGATTTTGGGTGCGGAAAGCTGTCAAGGGAAGATTGATTATGAAAAGCGGATAGAATCGTTGAATGAAGGGATGTGCCCCCTTGGGTTGGCTTTCGAGATAGACCGGAGTCTTGTCTGAGTGTCGGTCCCAAGTGGGAGGGATACCTGAAAATAGATCTACGTCATTCCCTCGAACAGTCTGGAGGACTAAGGGAGGTGAGTGGGATCGAGTCTGGGTATGGCCCTCACAAGTGGTATCAGAGCCCCAGAAGGATGTACCCCCTTGGGTTGGCATTCGAGATGGTCCGGAGTCCTGTCTGAATGTCGGTCCCAAGTGGGAGGGATACCTGCAGATAGATCTATGTCACTCCCTGGAACGGTCTGGAGGACTGAGGGGGGTGAGTAGGGTCGAGTCTGGGTATGGCCCTCACAGTGATGGTAAAGGGGAGTCAGAAAAGGGAAACATGAATGTACCATCACACTATCGAAAATTCACCATCCAGGACATAAAAATCATAATGACACCACCAGTCTGGGAAAGAACAAACCAAGAATCTTACGATGGGCCAGAAAATGCAAAAAGGATAGACCTCGCGGAATCACGTGAGAAGCCTCAGCCGTTCTATATAGCAACTGATTTAGAGCCTAGAAGAAGAACGGCTAACACAACTTCTCAAGAAGTATAAAGATGTGTTTGCATAGTCCTACAAAGACCTCAAAGGAGTTGATCCATTGATATGCCACCATACAATTCCTTTGAAATCAGATGCAAAACCCAACAAACAGCGTCCTTATACATATAATATCACATTTGCTAAACGAATCAAAGAGGAGATTGACGAGCTGATGGAAGCTGAATTCATCTATGAAATCGAACATACAGATTGGGTGTCACCCATTGTGGTAGTCCCCAAAAAGAACGGAAAACTGCGAGTGTGTGTAAACCTCAAAAAGGTAAATGCAGCCACCATAAGGGATAATTATTATCCCTTGCCAATCAGAGAACATGTACTTGAGAGGGTGGCTGGGAAACGGGCTTATTCCTTTCTGGATGGGTTTTCAGGATACAACCAACTGGCAATTGCAATGGAGGATCAACACAAAACAGCGTTTGCCACAGAATGGGGAATTTATGCGTATCGAGCTATGCCATTTGGCTTAACTAATGCTGCATACCTTTCAAAAGTTATACATGGATGATCTTTGTGTACACTCTCTTCTACGAGAGGAACATATTGACCATTTGCAAAAGGTATTCGAAAAATGCAGGACATATCGAATCTGTCTTAACCCGAAAAAGTGTATTTTTATGGTTAGGAAAGGCCGCATCTTAGGACACATTGTCTCAAGAAATGGCATAACCACTGACCTATACAAATTCAAAGTCATAGTAGACCTACCCTGGCCTACTAATGCAAAACAAGTGCAATCCTTCATGGGACACTGTGGGTATTATCGAAGATTCATATATATGTATGCAGTCATCGCACAACCTTTGTATCATTTGCTAGTCAATTTCGATTAGACTGAGGAGTGTGAAACTTCATTCCAAAAGTTGAAGGAAAACCTTGTATCAGCACCTATACTTAAAGCACCGGATTGGGAAAAGATATTCCATGTTCACATTGATGCTTCTGCATATGCAATCGGGAGTATTCTGGCTCAACCTGGAGACGGAACAATGGATTTTCCAGTTTGTTATGCAAGCCGACAGTTAAACAGTGCAGAAAAGAACTACACAACCACCGAAAGAGAGGGGTTAGGAATGATTTATGCTGTAAAGAAATTTCGGCATTATTTGCTCACAAACAAATTTGTGTTCTTCACAGATCATCAAGCTCTTTTGTATCTGGTGAATAAACGATGCAATACAGGGAGAATTGTACGCTGGTTTATTATATTGCTAGAGTTTGATTTCATAGTGGTGGTCAAAAAGGGTAAAACCCATCTACGGGCGGATCATCTTTCAAGGATACACAATGGGGAAGCTCCTGAAGGAGTAGATGATGACATACCAGATGCTTATCTTTTCAATATTGAAATGATACCCAAATGGTCTCAGGAAATTTTTAGCATTCTTTCCTTTGGAGGTAGGTTTGATAACACGGAAGATAGATCCAAACAAAAAACTTCCAGTTGATTGCAGGACGGCTGTATCATCTAGGATCGGACCAAATTCTACGATTATAAATAAATCCGGAAGAATACTAGTGTTACCTTGAAGAAGCACATGTCCAAGATTTTGCATTTCATTGTTCAACAGTGAAAAGACACCAGAGACTGAAACAGTTAGGGGTCTATTGGCCAACTATGTATGCGGACACACATTCTTATGTTACCAATTGTACTATATGTAGTGCCAAACGACCAGTGGATCATGCGACATTGTTTCAGGTAGACATTGCACCTTCATGGAGTCAATATATCATTGATTTCTTAACCACAAGTGTTATAGAATTGATATTTTAGTATTTATTGCACCTGACAGGTGGAAAAGAGTAGACCCAGCTTGGCCTATGCGAATGGATATGTGTATCATGTACATTTTATTATTCAAGTGCTCTTTTATGAGCTTTGGCCATTTATGACCGGCCGACCAGCTTGTACTCATTTTTGGGAATTCAAGAAATCTATAAATAAATAAGTGCAAGAGGGAAATGCTCACTCTTGCACGGGGGGAGATTGCACCCAGTGTCTGTGTATTCTTCTCTCTTCTCTTCTCTTCTCTTCTCTTCTCTCTCACCGTGCCGGCGTAGCACTCCGCTCTAGGAGGTGCGCCTGCACGTGCTCGCTTACTCTGTCTCGCTCTCTGCCTCTCTCATGTGAGATTTGCTATGGCGTTTACGCGTACACGATGGTGCAGGTATGGAGATCTATTGATTTGTGGTCTGTAGCATGTTATTCTATGTATTTTGCAGAGAACCATGACTTTCGACTGTAGCAGTGGTATTAGAGCCTACAAAACGCTCTTGGTGGTATGATCATCACGCCCACGAAGAGGATCATCACAATTATACCATAGAGCTAAGTTTATTTATTTCACAAGTTTCGTTGAACAGGATGTCGTTGTTTAAATTGAATGTAATTTATTATTTATATGTTTATATATATATTAGTTTAATTAAAATCCGATTATAGTTAATAAGAGCATCGTGTTTGATTTAAAAATATAATAAAATAGATTGGTTCATTAGATCGAGTATGTAGGAATAAAATGTAGAGAAACTTTAATGCCCTCGAAACAAATCTTAAGCTTTGGGCAAGAACTCTAAACCTACTATCAAGAGGAAATTAAGATAATCAATGCCAACACAGGGTTGATAGGGAGCTTTGCCGTCCAAACTGTAGGTTGCACATCCTACCCAACACCTGGAGGGGCTCGATGAGTCGCGGATCCGATTAGTGGTCACCCATTGGTGGCAATTGAATGACAAGGAACCATCGTCAAAATTACAAGCAAGGAGTGAAAGGGCAGAGGATAGGGCTAACAATAGGGAGGAAGTAATGCGATTAATGTCATAGAGAGACAAGAGCACTGTAAGGCCGACATGCGGCTGTGACCAGCAACAGCGGTGGTGGCCCGTCGACCAACTAGCTCCACACACGCAGGCTGTCTGTCGTGGGTACCACCTCATAAGAGGAGTAACTTTAATTGTCTGCGTTACTGCATGTCCATCATTTTCATCGCGGAGCTCATCATCCTTGGGCTACTAAATATTAGCAAGCTACAGTGACTCCGTTCCGTCCTCAGACTCCCACGAACTCCTCTCCATGCAGCGAGGCTGGAAACGACTACACTTGCTTGACCACAAATTTAAAATAAGTAAATAATCATTTTTCTCCATTTTTACCAGCATGAACAACATTTCTCGGTTGCGCCGTTCTTTTGTGTGTGGATGTATCATCCTCCCAATTAGAGTGCCTTTCTTTTTTGACAAAAGTTGGGCAAATGCATCTGTAGTATTTCGTAATCCCAAGTTGGTGCTTATCCTTTCTGGCTTGGAAGATGAACTTGGCATGCCACTTCTCGGATCCAACCAACTTCTCAATTACTTTGATCGTATACGTATGTGAGTATGTACAACATTCGACGCTGCAAAAGAAACGAGATGTTTCTGACTCTCGCTCCTTATCAAATGCCCCAAAGCACATCAGTGTACCCTTGTCATCACCACTACACTTGGGAGATAGACGTAGTTGGACTTGGATATTTTTTTTCTAGCCGTTGGTGGCTCTTTATAATTGTATAAATGTATGATTGGTTCTAGTCGTCGTATGCATCATCTACTTTTGTGATCTAGTCTCTTAAGTTTAGTATCTTGTGTCCAGCACCACACAAGCGTAACTGCATAGGTGTTCCTCTTTAACATGTATATTACAATCCACTATTCCAACTGATGATGCAAACTTTTGATCACCCTCATGGCCATTTGCAAAGGTCCACCTTGGACATATTGACGCCGATTGACACGATGATGGGAAATAGTAGACATGAATCGGCATTTACGCCCGTCTAGTTAGCATTATCGACTTACAATTTCCTATGAGCTCTTGATCTCTCTAATAAAGAGGATGGCGATTGTGAACATGTGGCATTATAGAACAATAATTTTGCTTCTCATGGGACCTATTGTTTTTTGGTTTATTCTGATACATTCATGTCTTACATTGTCAACACCGTGAATAATCATAACGTGCTAGGGTCAAATTTTCATTCTCAAGATACATCCTGTGTTAATATTCTAGTAATGACGACCCTAGATGCACTCTAACTAGGTACACTTTTTAGCTACCAACACCCGGATTATTAAGCAATTATCAACCATAAACAAGAAAATCCCTCTCTCATCATTATTTGCAAGAGCCATTATCCCCATAATGTAAGTTTATACCCATTAGCAATGATGTTGTGTAATTAGATTTTCACTTTGATTGCTCTACAAATTGTTTTAATGTTACATTTTATGGCAGTCAAATTGTTTTTGCATATTACTCAATATTATTCCATTTATTTGCTTCTGTATCACATCCCTACCAATGTTTCTAATACTCCTTCGCAGAGGACTATGTTTATTGCTCTCTATGACAGAATTTGAATCCAACTACTTTAGAAGACTTGCTTTTGACCTATCCTAACATTCATACATTGAGCGTGGCCTCCCTTTCTCTGAAGACTGATATCCACTGGTAACCCAATCTTGCAAACCACCCTGTAAATTTAGATAACACCTCTCTTATCCGCTCATTTGTACTTCAAGTTGTCTACTTTCATTCTCTTTTCTTGGCAAACAGACTTTGCATCAAATTTTTCCTTCATGGTGTTTCAAAAGTTAATGCATTTGATATGCAATTATTAAAGTCTTCTTAAATTTAACAAGCAATTGTTTTTAGTGCTTTGTTTTATTTTGGAGATAAATCTAAATACAATGTTCTCATATCAAACTCTAGGTATGACACTCCTTAGTGTATTCTGATAATACCCCTCTTGAAACATCATTTCAATTATCCCTGATAAGTAAGATCTATCTATGTATCTTTAGACCTAAAAGTAACATTAATAAATTCTAGATAGGATCAATATTATTTTATTTCATGGCCAAATTATTAACACAACATTCACACATTTTTGATTTGTTAACTATCCTTTGGTGAAAGTTTGATAGTCACAGTTTTCTCTTACCTGTACCTCTCTCTGCATGCACACACTGGTGTATACATTTGTAAATACGGTCTATTATCCAGGTAAGTGCCTCCAATACCTCCTTTCTCTTTTCAAGTTATCTTTTGAGCTATCAATCCAGTCATCTCTCATATAATGGCTTAAATTTTGCACTGAATGGAATTTTTATTAAGGTCATTTGATATTATATAGCTCCTCACATGAGCTACGGTGTTTTCCATCATAAACAAGAGTTTGTAAGTACTTTGCTATTTCCACTATACTCCAAAGTGGTGTCAAACAAATAGTAAATATTTTCCTATTTTATGTCCTGTCTAGTCCATTGGTTACATGCACACAGATCCACCAATTTATGCAGAGTGTAAATGCTCATCCTGGTGCAGATTCGCCGATTTATGCAGCATTAGTGCAGATTCGCCGATTTAGGAAGCACGTCTTATTGGTGTAGATTTGCCGATTTAGGCAACACCGATCACAAAATCATGCTGCAGTGGCTGGCCACCGCTGCAACTGGTATGATTTTGTTACCCGGGTACATAATGATAGTGATTTGGATTTGGACTTACATTGTGGAATTGGAATTGGATTGGGATTTGGTATGTGGTGATTATTACGACAGTGTTTATGTGATGAGACTTGCCATTATAAGAATTGATTCTGATGAGTGTGACCAATGATATCTTGATTCATCAGGATATGACATATACTGCTTATTCTAGTGGTATGGGACACTAGAATAGGTAGTATGTGGATGACGGCAGGCATAAACAATGTTGACTAATTTTATGAATTCTTTATTATTTGATACATATTTCTAATCATTGTTTTTGACAAGTATTGTTTGCAGATTTTTATCTTCGCAACTGAGGATAGTTGCTTTCCAACAGAGAGGTATGTTATAGAATTGATATTTTAGTATTTACTGCACCTGCCAGGTGGAAAAGACTAGACCCAGCTTGGCCTATGCGAATGGATATGTTTATCATGTACATTTTATTATTCAAGTGCTCTTTTATGAGCTTTGGCCATTTATGACCGGTCGGCCAGTTTGTACTCATTTTTGGGCATTCAAGAAATCTATAAATAAATACGTGCAAGAGGGAAATGCTCACTCTTACACGGGGGGAGATTGCACCCAGTGTCTGTGTATTCTTCTCTCCTCTCTTCTCTTCTCTTCTCTCTCACCGTGCCGGCATAGCACTCCGCTCTAGGAGGTGCGCCTGCACGTGCTCGCTTACTCTCTCTTGCTCTCTGCCTCTCTCATGTGAGATTTGCTATGGCATTTACGCGTACACGATGGTGCAGGTATGGATATCTATTGATTTATGGTTTGTAGTATGTTATTCTATGTATTTTGTAGGGAGCCACGATCACTTCCGACTGTAGCAACAAGGACGTTTCCTAAAAACATAACAAGAGCACAGAAAAGGGCTATAGAGCTAGAGGCTCGGGACTTTCAGTTACTTTGGGAACCAACTCTATAAGCAAGGAAAGGACAATCAACTTAGAATCTGTGCAAGTGAAAGTGAATACCTGCTGATTCTAGAACATGCACATAGCGGAATAAGTGGAGGCCATTTTTCAGGCGCGATAAGACGGCAAAAATTGTCTTAACCGCAGGAATATGGTGGCCTACATTGCATATGCATGCTGAAGATTTTGTAAAGCGTTGTGACGCATGTCACCACACCAAGGTGCCAATAAAGAGAGATGAGATGCCACTACGGCCAATGATGAGAGCAAGGGCATTTGCAAAATGGGGCATTGATTTTATGGGGCCTATTTCACCCCCTGCATATCGCACCCATACCCAATATCATTGTGGCTACGGACTATTTCACAAAATGGGCGGAAGCCAAGGCAACACAAAAAGCAGATGCACGGACCACTGCACAATTTTTGTATGAGAATGTTTTTGTCCGATACGGTTTAACAATAGAAATTGTCAGTGATCGTGGAACACGTATTCTTAATGAAGTCATTGAATATCTACTAGAGGAATTCATGGTCATACATAGGAAATCTGCTCCATACCATCCATAGGCAAATGGACAAGCTGAGGCCACAAATAAAACACTATGCATGGTTCTCACTAAAACTGTGTCAGACTCAAGAACAGATTGGGATCAGCAGCTACACTCAACACTATGGGCATACAGGGTAGCTCACAAAACATCGATAGGAACGACACCGTACAACATGGTGTTTGGCCTAAATACTATAGTACCCATAGAGCTTTTAATTCCAACTCTACGAGTAGCGAAACGCTTAGAATGGACAGGGCATGAGCTCTCTTCAAGAATAGATGACCTTGAAAAGCTAGATGAACTTCGCTTGAGAGCTGTAGCTTCGATCTATGCTAAAAAGATAAGACAAAAAGAGTTTTTTGACCAGCATGTGCGCACGAAAGATTTCAAAACTGGTGATTATGTACTTGTTTATACTTTGAAGCAACATGCCAAGAAATTTAAAAAGCGAGGGATGGGACCCTTTTTAATTAGTGATCTATCGCAAAGCGGAGCTGTCAAGCTAGCTACATTAGCAGGTGAAGAAATGCCAAATTGGATTAGTGGGTGTCGATTGAAGAAATGTCATTTACCACTAACACAGGACATGCTTCAACAAATCCATCAAGGAAAACAACGAATGAAGGAGAAATAGAGAGTACGAGAAGAAGCTCAAGCAGAAGCAAAAGAACGCATTGCAAAAAGAAGACTTCTGCGACAACAACAACAATGTGGAGCACCATTGCGAATCAATACCATTAGACTAACGAAGTTTGATGAAGACACGGTGGAGCCAATAATTACAGTCAAAGTGGGTAGCAATCAAGTTGAATCAACGGCATTGCTTGATTCTGGAGCTCAAGCAAATTTGATCTCTTACAGATTCTGCAAACAGCTCAAGTCCACAGGTCAACTTTATCCTACTCCTCAAGTGTTGGAAAGTAGTACATCACACTCGTTGAAAACATTGGGCTATACTATATTGCATGTACAAGTACATCAATATATTTACCCACACAAGTTTTATGTGGTCAAGGATGAAAGCACACAACACCCTATGTTGTTGGGACAACCTTGGCAAAAAGAGTACAATGTGCAGATAGATTGGAATGTGAATGCAGTCAAAATTCAGCATGCACAAGAACAACAGGTGATAGCCTTTGCTCAGCAACCCCGCAATAATTAGCTGCTGTCAGCAATGCAATCACTGGAAAAAGAGCCAAAAGCAAGGGTGCCACCAAAGAACAACACAATACCCAAGACTAACAAACAGGTAACAACCAACATTATCCACTACAAGTATGACAAGTCACCAACCGCAGTGCAAAGATCGAGGTTACCAAAACCAGAGAAACAAGTATGGATGTGGAAGGATAGAAATGACATGGCAGATAGAAAACACAAAAACGAAAGAATTCAACCGCAGCAGATAGTTCAACAAAAAACCAACGGCATAAAACAGATATGGATCCCAAAGAAAATGCTCAGAAACAACTCAAATGCAAATCGCATTTGGATACCGAAACAAAAGCAAAAGGAACTCCCTTCAGTACAAGCAACATCGGCAGGCAGACAGCTGCATTTGCAAACGGCAAATCGACTTATGTGGATTCCAATAAGCAACAAAACAGTGGCAACCAAGGAAGTAACAAGAAACCTACAAAAACTGGCAAAGACAAGCTACCAATGGAAAGCAAAAGAGATACGGGCTATGACCATTCCGGCCAAGTCAATTCTCTCCAAAGAGACAACTACGGCCATATCAACAGTAGCGGCAAAGCCAGCGACTTTTGCAAGAAATACAATCAAACAAAGAGTAGTAGAGTTACAGCTGTTACTTGCAAAGAAAATAGGAAACCTCGACGGCAAATGCCAATAAGCATCTTGCTTATACCCTTCTCTTGCACAGCATTAATTTTTCCATGCATTGACCGAGTATGCATAAAATAGGGCCACATTACACGGCCAAGCATTAGCACAACTTTTTCAACCTATGCACGGCACATAATCCGAGGCGATACCTTGTCGTCCGGGAGGACTCCGGCTAGGAGGGGGGGGCATTCTCAAATGCGGAACCAATAGTAGAAAGAGCAAAAAAGGGCATGATTTTCAACTATTTCTAAGGGTTGTTGTTTGATTGCGAAATTTTTTGGACTGACCCAAGTACATATGCCCTTATACAGCATGAATCTACAGGTATATGGGGCCAAATGCCAAATCAAGCCCCTAGGTGTGTGTATATAAGTAGAAATAGCAATTTTTCGAGCAAATTATTGGTAAAACGGAGAAATCCGGCCATAAAAATTTCATGTGAGTGTATATAATGTTTTGCGGTGATGTTTTTGATTTATTATGATTTTTGGGGATTTTCTGGGTTGGAGTTGCTATTTTCCTTTTAATTTTGCTAATTTTTGGCAGAAAAACTTCAAAAATATAAAAAGCAGGTGAAAAACAATCATAATGAAAAAAAAATATGGGGATGATCAGTGACTATAAGACAACCTATGGTACAACAGGGGTGCAATTATGAGACTAGAGCGGAAAGCGTGCTTTTGCCAGATTTTGACCGAAATGCCAAATCTCTGGTAAACAGGACAAATGGAGTTCAAATCAAGAAATTTATTAGCCTAAACCGCATCTCGCAAGAAGTTGGGAGCACATGTCAAATTTCATGAAAAGTGGTTCGGGGACCCCCATTATAAGAATTTTTCATTTCATTTTTAGCTCATTTTCACTATTGTCCTTTGAGAGAGAGCTTCTGCCACCTAAAGCGAGCGGAACTTCCAGCAACTTCTACGACGCGTACGACTACCCGACGGGCTTCAGACATGAGAGGTAGGCTCACCACCTTGAGCTTTTCACGCATGTTTTTCGTTTTGTCGCGAAAACTAGCGTAGGGTTCACACACAAAGCGAGCAGTAGAGACCTACAAGTAGAAGTGACCACGTAACGGCTAACCCAAAAGTAATGAGGCTTCATCGGCAGCTTACCCTAGCATAGGAGACCAGTCTTGGATGTCCACAGGCACTAGAAAACCATCGGGAAAAACCCTAATTCCTAGAATCAAGAGGCCACCAAATGGGAAATCGGCGGAAAGGCGCCTAATGCTACCAAAATTCATGGGTAGGAGCATCTCGACATACTCGACAAGTCTATGTAGCCCACATGACCAAAAGGTGACCCGAAGCGGCACTAAACTTCAGAAACGGCATCAGACACACAAAACGTCAAATAGCTCTCGCGGCCAAGCCGCATGTCCGTTTGCCACCAAACTTCACGAGTGGCTTTCCTAGACCATCAACGACCAAGTCCTATGGTGGTAGACCACCACAAATCATCGAAGACTTGTAAACGCAACCACGGGTGCTTCTAGAGTGAAAAATTGCCAAATGAAGCTCCGGTGAAGCCAAAGTCGACAAAAACCATACGGCAAGGATCCCCAAAGGATCGGGAAGCTATGGAGACCAACATCAAGAAATTTCATCGCCGAAAAGCACTCCAAAAGTCAAAAAATGGCTCGGAGGCTCTGAAATCCACACAGGGAGTTACTTTCTATCCATTTGACTTTTTTGTTGAAATTAGGCTTAAAAGGGACTCAGGGGGACTAAGGGCAAGCACTAGTGACAGTTTCCATCGAAAAATCATTAGGAGACATCCTATGCGTAGGATGTCTCAAGGGCATTTATGGGCACATAACCCAACATTTCTCATCACACACATTTTCTGAACAGCGTTTACATGCTAGCCACCAAGTTTCATCACATTTGGACCAAAATTGACCTCATATGCATGAAAAAACGCAAAGTTAGGACATAGAGGCAATAATGGGCCATAGACCTACCAAAACTTGTCCAAATCACATGAAACTTGCACAACACATTCATGAGCACATAGCCAACCAATCTGTGTGGTCACCTGCAAAAATTGATGAAGTAGACATCCTACACGTAGGATGTCTATTTAACATTTTTGGCCTATAGAGAGTATTTTTACATTCCAGATCTTTTCTTATCATCTTCAAGAGCTCATATACCAAGTTTGAAGCCATTCTAATCATTTTTGACCCCAACACCTTCAAGATACACTTTTTGAGCCCAAAAACACTACCCAGGGTCTTACCAACATCAAATCTTGTCCAAATCAAAATCCAAGAGCATGGCCATGGTCCACATGCCAAGGACTACCCACAGAACAAATCCCAAGCCATTTTGATGAATAGACATCCTACGTGTAGGATGTCTATTGCATGTTTTTGACCTTCTATGCAAAAGGTGACATCATGGGAGCCAATACCATGGTACAATGTGCCCATATATCAATTTTCAACCCATTTGGACATCACTTGCTACCTGTTGTGGACTTTCTACCCAATTTGTGACCTAAAGCCTGAATGAGCCCAAAAATCCACTTTTTGATGCCCAAATCCAAATCCAAGCACATAGCCATGTTGTACAGGCCAAGGACCACCAGCATGTCAAGTATCACCCAAATATGATGAAAAAGACATCCTACGTGTAGGATGTCTAAATAAAATTTTTTGGCCAGAATTGCACTGTGAGCACATGCACAGTTTCACGAGTTCCTTTTAAGCTTTATTTTCAATTTTCAAGTCATTTGGATAGTTAAAACTCAGTTTCTCAGCTGATATGGAAAAAACGCTAACTTCGGACTACTGAGTGCAACAGGATCTATGGCAGCCACAAAGTCACCGGTAAAGAAGAAGAGGATGACCATAAAGGATTACCTATAAGAGGTAGAGCCCTTCGCCATACCAAAAGGAACTCTAAAGCCAACCAGCACATGGATCCAAGAAGATCTGTTGGAGTCAAATGATCTAAAGATTTACCAAGGCGTGTTCAAAGACACCGCAAGAAATGTAATAGAGATACCAATGCTACCACGGGAACTCAATGAGTTCTTCAGAAGCAAGATGGCGGAGTATCTGGAGAATATTGATCTCCATAATTATTTGAAGCTGTGCTGATAGGTATTGACATAAAAAGAGTATGGGAATTTGTGACGACAATCAAAGAAGATGGAGTGGCCCAAGTCACGGATCTGCAGGGCAAGCCAAGCACGGAGATTATAATCACCGAGAGAGTAGTGGCAGTTGCACTAGACCTCTCCAACAAGGGGGATAGTGTAACCAAAAGGAGAGACAAAGTAAAGGTGTACACAGAAAAGAAACCCAACTACACCTTTGAAGACATTGCCAACCCTAAAGTGGCAATCATGAGTCAACTGTACAATCAATATTTCCATGTGTACAAAGCGGCCACAAAAGTACAGGATGCCGCTTGCAGCAATTGCCACAACATTCACCTGGGCAATGCAAAAAAGCAAGCCGAAAGTAATCAATTATGCAGCTTATGTACATGATAATCTGGTGAAGATGGGCAGCAAGAACCCCACATACATCGTGCCGGGTGAGCTAATCACAAAGGTGATTTATGGAGCATTGCACGCCAAGGGGAGATGGCCTGACCCTCCATCACAGAATGACTGGTTGAGGCTCAAGGAAGATAAGGAAGAAGGACAGCCAGAAGCACCAAGGGTGGCAACCCATTTGAAATGCCGGTTAGAAACCGTGCAAGAAGATCAGCCAGAGTTGAAGAAGGGAAAGAAGGAATCTGTCCAAGTGCCAGTAAAAGAGAGGAAATCACAGAAAGTGGCACGGCTAGAGCAGCTGATGGAAAGCTTCAGGACAGAAAGATCCCTCAAAGGAGATTTAGATGAGCTATGGAAGCAATATCGGGATCATCCCGAAGGGTGCACAGAGACAGATTCGATGATTACATTAAGAATTTTGAGATTCTTGATGCCACAGCGGAGAATATCCCACATGTACCCTTTACAGAAGAGGAAGTGGAGCAAGTCCTACAGAAACTGCTAAAAGAGTAGGAAGGCCAAGAGAGAGAAAGGAAGACAAAGGCAGACAGAGATTTCAAGAAAAAACCAACAACTCCACCTGCAAGCCCTTAGTCCAGCCCACCGCCCTCACCACCTCCTCGTAGCCCTCCACAAGAAGATAAAGAGGAGCAAGACAAACTACAAGACCAAGAAGAATCAAAGCAAGAACAAAGCCAAGAGCAAGAACCAAAAGAAGAGGCTAAGCCTAAGAGTGAGCAGCCAGAGCCAAATGAAGCAAGGTATAACACATTCCTAGACCTACTAGCTGCCAGATATACAAAAGAAGAGGCTGCCACAGTCGCATTTGACTTGGCAAGCATGGGGCCCAAAGAGAAAATGCAGAGCCTAACGTTAGTGGAGCTTTAAAAAATGGCCACTGATACATGCATCCACCCACCAATGATTGGGATGTGGTGATGACAAAGCTAACTGGGCTAAGAGCACAATCAATGGTCTCAGAAAGTGAAATGGCAACTCTCAAAGCCACTGAAGTGCAGATAAAGCTGGAAGTTGACACTTTACAAAAACAAAGCCAAAGGCAGATAAAGAGAGAAGCAGAGCTGCAAGCCAGTCTAGCAAAGGCATTGCAAAGATGCCAGGAAATGGAAAGAGAAAATCAGGCAGCAGCTCAAAGACTGCAAGGAGCTGAAGAGGAGTATAGACAACTCAGCAAATCATTGACAGATGCAGAGAGGGAAAGGGATAGCCTAACCCTACAAATTGTTGAGGAGTCCAAGGAAGTTGAGGCCATGTGAAATTCCAAAGAGAAGGCAGAAATAGACCAGGAGGTTAGCCAGGATGAGGTCCTTCAGCTCAAGGACCAGCTTAAAGTTAAAGATCAAACCATCCAGCAGCTACGGGCATCTCCTGCCAGAGTCAAGGCTACTAGCTCAACTCACACCACTACAGAGAGCCAGATCTACGAAGAACAGATGAAAGAGCTCTAGAAAGAGTTGACCTTAGAGAAGAAGAAAAGGTTGATGATGGCAGAAGAGTCGGTGGTGATGCAAACACGCATGGAAGAAGAGCAGAAAGCATGTAGGATGAGCTAGAAAATTGCAAGAAAAAGCTCGAGGAGACGGAGAAGATAAACGCCAAGTTGAATGACCTCCTCGTGAACATGGGAGAAGAAGTTGAAGCAGTGAAACAGACACTCCAAAAGCAGATAGAAGAGCTTAGAGGACAGTATGCAGAAGACCAAACAACAGGGCCAGCAGCCATGGAAGGCATAGACCTAGAGAATGTGGCAGATCCTATGGACACAACCATGCAAGAGGAAATCCTAGTAGAACCCTCTCAAGAGCCACAAGATTTGACACAAGAAGAGGAAGAGAAGTTGTGCAAGGCTATAGAAGCAGAAATCAGAGAAACGGCCAAGGAAGCCTTGGAATGGGAGCAATTGGTTTTTAAATCCATGACCATTCAGAAGATAGATGCCAGCAACCTCCGCCATGAATGTCTACAGCCCTCTCTCCCATATCCTTTGCTAAAGTACGAAGCCGCCACCATCAACAAGAGAATCAGAGAAGATCCAACAGTGCCACTCTACACAACAGATATCTCCCAGCCTGAAGGGGCAAAGATGATAGTCGACTCCCAGCCCAGGTGGAGAAAGGCATGGCTGATGAAGTATCCATAGTACCTAATCCATTTGGTAGAGGCACCCAAAATCATCAGAGGTAACCTAAGCTTCTGCCCTCTACCAAGGATGCGGACGTGGAAGGCTCAGGAGATACTACAAAGAAGCCAACCCACTTGGCTGAACTATCCGAAGCTGCCAGGCTTGAAGGGAGGCGAGAGAATAAGTGTTCATTACATGGTGAAAACCCTAACGGGCACCATCAAATTTTTCACTGGCCCGCCTGACCTTTCTTGCATAATGATGAGGAAGATCTGTAAAACCCTTTTGTCAGTCTTCGAGACATTCAAACCGGGCTAGGTGACAGACAGTATCTTCTTCTTTCAAGATACTTACAGATTTTCATATGATCTGTCTGGTCAGCCTTCCAAGGAGGTGATACATGCATTGTATCAAAGGATCATGTTTCTGCCATCCTATCACCTCCAGGCCTTTGAAGAAGCCTTCTACACCGGTTTCTTTACCATCAACACTGATATATTCGGCCCAACACTACTGAATTTACATGCAAGATACGAGTAGATGCTCAAGACGCGTGAAACCATAAGATGAAGAAGCAGCTCAACAGCCATGTTGGGGACGACATGAACAAGGAGGGGGGGAGTGTTAGAAGTTGGACACACCCTACGGAAATTGACTGCTCGGCAGATTATCATTTTTTATAATTATTCATTCATTGAGAAAACCCGACATTTCACCTTGTAAATATTGGGGCTTACAGAAGTACATCACCCTCACATTGTCGAAGTGCGCGTCTCTCTTGGGTCGACTAGGAAAGTGTCGGGCTTTTGGTTGTAGATGGAGAAGCAGTCAAGGTGCAAACTGAGGGAAACCAGTGTCATTAAGGTAGATTTTAGTATAAATAAGATGATATAGAGGTGTTTAGAGATAATTGCAAAAGAATATCACAGATCAAAACAGAGTTAACTGCTAAAATCCAAGTTGGAACAGATATTAACACTTAATTGAGTTGGCAATCAGAAGATGTTTCCATTAATAAATATCTGAAACCCTTGATACAAATTAATTGCATACACCACATCGGTATGCCTATTGATTTGAAATCCCCTATTACAATAGCCCAAACCCATTGGAAGCAACTCGTAATTGCCAAGCAGAACACCCACCCTGTACTGTTTCTGTGCTCTTGAATCTCGTGCTAGACGCTTCCAAACGAGAAGCTTGCTTATCAAAAACTCCTTCTGCCGTTCCTTTCTATCCACTACTTCCCCACAACCGCCTCCTTTGTTACTTCAAGGTCCAGAGAGAGAGATAGAGAGAGAGAGAGACCTCTTTTGCTCTTGAATTCCGTGCTAGACGCTTCCCTCTCCTCTTCTTCACATTCCTCTCCCTCGCCAAATCAACACACTTCTTCTTCTTTGACTACTCCTACTCTCCAAAACACACTTGCTTGTTCTTCTTCAACTCCACCTGCTCTCCACAACCTTGCTCTTCTTCTTCCTTCACTCCCCAAAGAGCTCTCGCCAAAAATCCCCCCCGAAAAGTGCAAAAATGGCCCTTAGTGCGTGGGAGCACCTCCCAATTTAGCAACCTTTCTATTTTTGGCCTCCATGCATGTGACGCCCTCCTTTGCTATTTTGGGCCCGGCTCCCTTGTGCCCCACGCATTCACATAAACTCCCGCTTATCTGGGGCATTGACGGCACCGTCAGTGCTCCCAAGCCCTCTCTCAAAAAGCTTTTTCCCCAAAGAGCATGGGAACCAACCAACACGTGGACCTACCATGTCATCAACAACCTCACGCCAGTAGCACCACCTCATCCACCTACGACGCTGGCGAAAATCGCCGAGAGCCGCTCTGTAGCACGCGCACAGCAGCGCCCACAGGCCCGCCATATCTAGTTGAGCTCAAGGAGCCACAACTCCTTCACTCGATGAACATGAGCCCTTCTTCATGGAATATATATACCGTGTGTTCTCCGTCCTCTCCCTTGCATATGGGGTATCTTTGTGACATGTGGCGGCCCCATGGGATGGCCATCTTCCAAGCTCCAAAAAAACTCACCACAAAATGTCAAAAAATCCCATTTTTTGCCCCCTTTGCTCTGCCTGCCAGACATTGCACAGGGCTCCTCTTGCCATCCTGTAAAACCATGCTTGTAGACCTAGTCCACGACTTTGGTCCGTGCAAGCACCACCCCATTCCCTTCTTGCTTGGTCTTCCAACCGATGCACCTAAAATTGGGAAAATTTTGCCTAGCATCACACCTCCCCTAACTGACCCAATTCCTCCAGGCCACATTTCACTGGTCCGGACTCCGTTTGACATGCTGTCACCTTTTGCTAGCTTTGTACACCGCATAGAACGCATAGAACCCCTGGTGAAGCTCCAAAATCATCAGATGTCACATCTACCGAGGCGACCAACCCGGCACAAACCTTGCCTCTGACAAAACTTTGACCGGTCGTAGCTTGGCATCTAGGACTCCGATCGACGATTTGAAAAGACAGACATGCTCCATAAATCAAGCAGTACACACCCATAGCTCCAAACTGGCTCGGACTGACTGGTGTCACTTGGCCTATCCGTCTCGGATCTGCAATCACTTCTAATTTCAAAGCCCCGTATCTTGCACACGTGGCTCCATTTGACGAGCCATATGGACTTGCTCCTTCATCACTTCAAGCTCTACATATCAGAACCAAAAACCAGCACCTCATACATTCTTCACCTACCACTCTATTAGGCCCTATCTAGAGCCCATCTTGGTCTAGAAACCCACATAAAGCATAAATCTCCGACCTCTTGCTGACATAACAGTTGTTAACATTATTCATAAGTTGGCAAGACCTTGAATAAGTATGCAGATTTTCATCTTTCACCCCGTGCTCGCAAAGCGGCACGACATACACCCCCTTTAAACCTGCACATCCTTCGGTATGTGCCAACCATTATTCCAAACTTCAAGCAAAAAAACTTGTAAACATATAAGCACTAACCCACTATGAACAGACTTTGAAAAATTTTCCAATCTATTGGCTTATTTGAATATTCCCTCCTCTAGGATTATAAGGAAAAAATAAGAATTTTCCAGCAATAGAGCATAAGCATGAATTAACCCATAAACCATCATGAGCCCACCTGGATCATATGGTACATTAGTCAATCACCCCAAACCACAAACATATACATCTCCACCTAGATCAAATGGCATATCAATCAATTGCCCCTGACCATGCATATAATTTCCTTCTCCTATATCAAAAACTAGCTCAACATCCCCTACATCATAGGGTAACAGACAATAGCAGGTATCACTAGATACTGCCATATCCCTTATGAAACTGGCTCATCCAATTATTGATCATCAATCATGGGTAGGAGGATTGGTAATTCACCTTCACCCCCTTTAGCATCGAAATTCCGATCATGCATATCTAGATACATCAAATCTCTGGAAAAATCCTCTTCATCAAACTCCCGAGATGCATCAAAAAGCATTCCCCTAGATTGTATAGGCCCAAAACCCAATGGAGCATCATCCAACAACTACATAAGGTCATCATCAACCACATCTAGATAAAGGTGTTTATGCAAGAAACCAAATTTCTCGATACCCTTTGCATTTGTAATTGAGAAGCCTTCCAAAGATTCATACAATAAGCACATAAGCTCAAGGTCCACCGCTTTAGAAGATTCCTCTATCATGCATAACTCAGGCTGCAAACTAGGCTTTCCACACATGGTATGCATACTAGCCACATCTGTTGTCTGCAGACTACTCATCAAGTTTCTCCCCCTCATCCAAATATCTTTGAGCTTTTGCAGCACAAAGCTCAGCATGCACATTGAAAATTGCATCAATTGTCCTGTCCATATCATTGGCACAATGCAACCAATCATATGCAACACCAAGAGATTGCACTTTTGTGTGTACCCTCTCTGAATAAGCATCATCAAGTTCATGATCATTTTGCCATAAAGTGAGCCCTATGTCACAACCTCTTGATAAAGAAGGATTCTGCACCCCCTCTAAATCATCACTTTGCATATCTACAAGGACATACTCTTGCAGATCCAAGCCCTTAAAATATGGTATATCCAAACCTTGTAAATTGGATGACACAAGTCTTGTAGATGCTCATGTACATGTACACCCTGTGAACCCTCAAGTGTATACAGACCCTCTAAACCCTCATGGTTTTCTCAACCCTGTAAGTCTTCAACTTTAGCCATTAACATGGAATCTGCAGTTCCAAGCTTTGAATAGATAGCTTGGACAACCTCTTCATCATTCTTATCATGTAATAGCCTATCATTCTCATGCAAGCATTCATCAATAGCAGTTTCCAGCATAGCCCCAATCTTCTTGCAAACCTTCGTATAGGTAGGCATATTAACACAATCCTCATCATCTTCATACATGCTTGGATCCCAACGTTCTCTAATAACTGCAGCTTTAAACTCGCTCCAACTATGCATATGTTGTTGTCAAAGCCCCTGAACTCGCTCAATGAAATCTAGGATTACAAACATGTCGAAATTTAGAGTCTTGTTCTCTTTTGGCACCCCATGCAGCTCCAGCTCCTCGTCATAGCACTCCAAGTATCCTACTGGATCATAACCATCAAAAATCCCCTGTCGATCAAAAATTGAGTGTTTGGCATTTTTCAATGCTAATTGTAGTAGCATCTCTTGTTTTCAATTATCTAAGGCTTCAGATTCCCTATTTTCCATTACTAGCTCCGATACTTGAAAAATTTCTAAGTTATCCTGCCCTTGAAATGCACCCAATTCACTTTTTGCAGACTGCTGCAATTCTCGATTCTCAGTTTTCAAATTGGTACCCAAATTTTGATTCATATTATGCCCTTGACTTCCATACTGTTGTTACAAAATAGTAGCACATTAACCCCATATCTACTACATCTCATTCTCTTGGTCTTTTGACATGACTCGCTCTATCTACTCGGTTAAGTTCGCATCGGGTTCACCAAATTGCCAGTGCGCGTCTCTCCACGGTCCGACGGGAAAGCGTCGATCTCTTTGCTGTAGACAGAGAAGCAATCGAGGTGTAAACCGAGGAAAACCAGTGCAGTTAGGGCCGATTTTAGTATTAATAAGATGATATAAAGGTGTTTACAGAGAACTGTAGGAGTATATCACAGATTGAAACAGAGTTAACGGCTAACATCCAACTTGGAACAAATATTAACACTTATTGAGCTGGCAATCAGAAGATGTTTCCATTAAACAGATATCTGCAACCCTTGATACCAATCGGTTGCATACACCAACGTTGATATGCTTGTTGATTTGAAATCCCCTATTCTGATAACCCAAACCCGTTGGAAGCAAGTCTTAATTGCCAAGCAGAACACCCACCATGTACTATTTCTTTGCTCTTGAATCCCGTGCTAGGCGCTTCCCAAACAAGAAGCTTGCTTATCAAAAACTCCTTCTGCCGTTCCTTTCTGTCCACTGCTTCCCCACAATCTCCTCCTTTGTTACTTCAAGGTCCCGAGAGAGAAAGAGAGAGAGAGAGAGAGAGAGAGAGAGAGAGAGAGAGAGAGAGAGAGAGAGAGAGAGAGAGAGAGAGAGAGAGAGAGAGAGGCCTCTTTTGCCTTGAATTCCACGCTAGACGCTTCCCTCTCATCTTCTTCACGTTCCTCTCCCTCCCCAAATCAACACACTTCTTCTTCTTTGACTACTCCTGCTCTCTAAACCACACTTGCTTGTTCTTCTTTGACTCCACCCCCTCTCCACAACCTTGCTTCTTCTTCTTCCTTCACTCCCCAAAGAGCTCTCGCCAAAAATCCCCCCCGAAAACTGAAAAAACGGCCCTTATTGCATGGGAGCACCTCATTATTTAGTACTCTTTCTATTTTTGGCCTCCTTTGCTATTTCGGGCCCGGTTCCCTTGTGCCCCACGCATTCAAATGAACTCCCACTTATTTGGGGCACCGATGGCTCCGCCGGTGCTCCCTAGCCCTCGCTCAAAAAGGTTTTTCCCCGAAGGGCATGGCAACCAACCGTCACGAGGGTCTGCCATGTCATCAACAACCTCATGCCAGTAACACCGTCTCAATCACCTACGATGCTGGCAAAAACCACCCCAAGCCGCCCTGCAACGCGCGCACAGCGCCGCCCATAGGCCCGCCATAGCCAGTTGAGTTGCAAGAAGCCACAACTCCTTCACTCACTGAACATGAGCCCTTCATCATGCAATTTATATGGGTGTATGCAAGATAGAGTGTACCCACTTCCTACAGTCCGCACCCAAGCGTGACCTCCACAATGCGGCTAACTCGGCGAGTTACCCTCATGCCCGAAGTAGGAAATTGCGACGCGTGGCATACTTATGGAACTCAGTGAGTAACTGGTAAGAAGCTCCACTTCACCGAGTGACGTGGTCATGCCACAAAGGTGATGTGTTATTTCCACGTCGGCATTGCCACGTTACTCACCGAGTAACGTGGCTATGCCAACATAGGCAAGCCATGTAACTCAACGAGTTATGTGGCAAAGCCTGCTAGATTGCTACATAGGCAGCCCCGTAACTCGACGAGTTACGTAGATGCCCTCTTGTAAAAACTCTCAATAATGATGTGGCATACACTTCAAAAGTCCACGTAACTCGGCGAGCTACGTGGTCGCCGTGTAACTCAACGAGTTACGTGGACACATCTACAACAGTTTACACGCCACGCAAATCGGCGAGTTATGTGGCACTCGATAAGACTTGCAGAGATGATTCAACATGGAGCTACATGCGTGCATGGACTTTTTTGACGAGAATCGTACCGAGTGTCTAGCTGAGAGAATGTCTAGATCAAATCTATGTGACTCCTTGTCTCTATTGAGACTCTTTTTTCCTCTCTTTCTCTTTCTCTCTCTCTCTCTCTCTCTCTCTCTCTCTCTCTCTCTCTCTCTCTCTCTCTCTCTCTCTCTCTCTCTCTCTCTCTCTCTCTCTCTCTCTCTCTCCCCCCTCATACAATGTGTATAAGAGTCTCTCTACCACATGATAAATATCATATCATTTTTTGTAAAATTATATATAAATTCATATCCAAAAATACATCTATTTCCAACCTTTGGGGGTGCTACCCCCGAACTCCCCCGCCAAGGGGGGGTTAAATAGCTGTCGCCGCCCCCCTTGGATCCCCCTAGCGACAGAAATAAGGAAGGGGAGAGAGAGAGAGAGAGAGAGAGAGAGAGAGAGAGAGAGAGAGAGAGAGAGAGAGAGAGAGAGAGTTTTCTTTTCTAATTGTAGTTGATGAAAATCTAGTTGTCCATATAGACGATGAGCTAATTGTCTAAGTATACACCAATCTGGTTGACCATATATGTGATAATAAAGATGATCATATAGAAAATAATCTAATCTAATTATCGATACAAAGAACCATTTAAAAGGGCTTGGGGCAATCCTATAAGAAACCATATAGATGATCATATAGAGGATCATAGCATCAACCATATAGATGATCATAGAACTAACCATATAGACTAGCATAGAACTGACCATATAGACTACCATATACATGTGGTCTATGGAAAAAGGATAGCGCTATATTTAGATGACCATATGGATGCCAATATAGAGGACTATATAAATTCCCATGGTCATAGAGAAAACCATATAGAGTCTAATATAGATTTCCATAAAACCATATAAAGAGATCATATTTTAATCCATCATATAGAAAGATAGCAATGAAGATGATCTTTTTGATGACATTAGCCGATTATATTGATGATCCACATAGACAACAAATCTTTACAAAGTTAATCATGTATATGTCCATGCAAACAATTGTATAGATGACCATAGAGGCAACATTGTAGATGCACTTGTAGAGGACCATGTAAACACCCATATAAAAACTATAAAGACAAGCATGTCTTAATCCATTATAAAAGGATACCAATGTAGATGAGCATATAGAGGTCCACATATGTGGCAATCAATCTAATCATATAGATGAAAATATAAACCATATAAAGACCCATGTACATAGACAAAGATCCAACAATACCAGATGATCATATCCTAATTCATGATAGAAGAGCTAAAATGGGTTATATGAGCCATATATCCCATTTTAGCACATAGTATGGCCCTTGACCTCCCAAACCATATTGGATGGCTATGTGACTTTTTAAGAGTGGTTGAATGATTCTCACACCAATTTGTGCAAAGTCTCATGGTCATCCGATATGGTTTGGTCGATTCCGACCCATACTATGTGCTAAAATGGATTATATGAGCCATATGTCCCATTTTAGCACATAGTATGGGCCTTGATTTCCCATACCATATTGGATGGCTATGAACCTTTGTAGGGATGGTTAAGTGGTGCTCACAACCATTCGTGAAAAGTCTTATGGCCATCTAATATGGTTTGGACAGTCCCAAACCATACTATGCACTAAAATGGGACGCATGGCTCATATGACACATTTTAACACGTATTATGGTCTTTGACCACCCATACCATATTGGATGGCTGTGAAACTTTGGACGGATTGTGAAATGATTCCCTAACCCACCCATGAAAAGTCTTTGTGGCCATCCAATATGTTTAGTGGTCGCGAACCATACTATGTGCTCAAATGGCCATACGGCCCATTTTAGCACATAGTATGGGCCTTGACCACCCATGCCAGTTTGGATGGCTATGCAACTTTTTAGGGGTGGGGGTGAGAACATAATATAGTTTGGGCAATCCCGACCCATACTATGTGCTAAAATGGACCGTATGGCTCATACGTCCCATTTTAGCCCATAATATGGGCCTTGACCACCCATACCATATTAGATGGCCATGAAACTTTGTAGGGACAGGGAAAGCACTTAAATGTATACCCCTGAAAATTTTCATGGGCAACGCAATCCGTCTCAACGGTCTACTGTGGCACAATCGCCAGTTTTTTACCATTGGGCCCTTAGCGAAGCGAAAACGAAAAAATTGGATTGTGCCACCCTAACCCAACGAGACGGGAGCAGATGGACATGAAACATTGCAAGGGCAGGGAAAGAACCTAAATCCCTACCCCTACAAATTTTCATGGGCATCCCAATCCGTCTCGGCAGTCTATGGTGGCACAATCGCCAGTTTTTTACCATTGGGCCCGTAGCGAAGCCAAAACGAAAAAATTTGCGACTGTGCCACCCTAGACCAATGAGATGAGAGCGGATGGCCATGAAACTTTGTAGAGAGAGGGAAAACACTTAAATCCTTGCCCCTACAAAGTTTAATGGGCAACACAATCCATCTCAACGGTCTACTGCGGCACAATCGTCAATTTTTTACCATTGGGCCCTTAGCGAAGCCAAAATAAAAAATTTGGTGGTTGTGCCACCCTAGACCGACGAGAAGGGAGCGCATGGCCATGAAACATTGTAGGACCAAGAAAGCACCTAAATCTTGGTCCCTGCAATGTTTCATGGCCATCCCAATCCGTCTCAACAGGCTATGGTACCACAATCGCCAGTTTTTTACCATTGGGTCCTTAGGGAAGCCAAAACAAAAAATTTGGCGAGTGTACCACCCTCGACCGACAAGACGGGAGCGCATAGCCATGAAACTTTGTAGGGGTATGGAAAGCAACTAAATCCCCACTCTTGTAAAGTTTCATGGGCATTGCAATCTATCTCAATGGGCTACGATGGCACAATCGCCAATTTTTTACCACTAGGTCCTTAGCGAAGCCAGAACAAAAAAATTGGCGATTGTGCCACCCTAGACTAATGAAATGGGAGCGGATGGTCATGAAACATTACAGAGGCAAGAAAAAAACTTAAATCCCCACCCCTAAAAGTTTCATGGGCATCACAATCCGTCTCGACGGTCTACTGTGGCACAATCGCCAGTTTTTGAACATTGGGTCCTTAGCGAAGCCAAAAGAAAAAAATTGGCGATTGTGCCACCCTAGACCGACGAATCGGGAGCCAATGGCCATGAAAAATTGCAAGGGTGGGGAAAGCACTTAAATCCCTGCCCCTGCAAAGTTTCATAGCCATCATAATCAGTCTCGATGGTCTATGGTGGCACAATCGCCAATTTTTTACCATTGGGCCCTTAGTGAAGCCAAAACAAAAAAATTGGTGATAGTGACACCCTAAACCAACAAGATGCAAGCGGATGGCCATGAAACCTTGCAAGGGCAGGTAAAGCACTCAAATCCCCACCCCTGCAAAGTTTCATGGGCAACACAATCCGTCTCGATGGTCTACTATGGCACAATCACCGATTTTTGACATTGGGCACTTACCGAAGCCAAAACGAAAAAATTGGCAATTGTGCCATCCTAAATCGACGAGACCGGAGTGGATGGGCATGAGACTTTGCACGGTAAGATAAGCACCTAAATACCCACCCCTACAAAGTTTCATGGGCAACGCAATCCATCTCGATGGGCTATAGTGGCACAATCGCCAGTTTTTTACCATTGGGCCCTTAGCAAAGCCAAAACCAAAAAATTGGCGATTGTGCCACCTTAGACCGACGACACGGGAGCGGATGGACATTAAACTTTTTAGGGGTAGGTAAGCACTCAAATCCCCATCCCTGAAAAGTTTCATGGGCAACACAATCCATCTCGACGGTCTACTATGGCACAATCGCCAATTTCTGGACCCTTACCGAAGCAAAAACAAAAAAAATTGTGATTGTGCCACTGTAGACAGACGAGATAGGAGCGGATGGCCATGAAACTTTGTAGGGGTAAGAAAAGTACCTAAATTCCCACCCTTGCAAATTTTTATGGGCAATGCAATCCATCTCGACGGTCTACAGTGGCACCATCGCGAGTTTTTTACCATTGGGTCCTTAGCGAAGCCAAACCAGAAAAATTGGCAATTGTTCCACCCTAAACCAATGAGACGAAAGTAGATGGCCATGATACATCACAAGGGCAAGGAAAGAACTTAAATCCCTACCTCTGCAAAGTTTCATGGGCATCGAAATCTGTCTCGACTGTCTACTATGGCACCCTAAACCGATGAGACGAAAGTGGATAGCCATGATACATCACAAGGGCAAGGAAAGAACTTAAATCCCTACCCCTACAAAGTTTCATGGGCATCAAAATCTGTCTCAACTGTCTACTATGGCACAATCGTCAGTTTTTGAACATTGGGCCCTTAGCGAAGCCAAAACATGAAAAAATTGGCGATTGTGCCACCCTAGACCAATGAGATGGGAGTGGCTGGTCATGAAACGTTGCAAGGGTGGGGAAATCACCTAAATCCCTATCCCTGCAAAGTTTCATGGCCATCGTAATCAATCTCGATGGTCTACGGTGGCACAATTGCCAGTTTTTACCATTGGGCCCTTAGCGAAGCCAAAACAAAAAAATTGGCAATTGTGCCACCTTAGACCGACGAGACGGGAGCGGATGGCCATGAAACATTGCAGGGGCAATTAAAGCACTCAAATCCCCGCCCTTGCAAAGTTTCATGGGCAACGCAATCCGTCTCGACGGTCTATTATGGCACAATCGCCAGTTTTTTACCATTGGGCCCTGAGCAAAGCCAAAACAAAAAAATTGACGATTATGCCACCCTAGACGAGACGGGAGTGGCTGGCCATGAAACTTTTCAAGGAAAAGTAAAGCACTCAATCCCTGCACCTGGAAAGTTTCATGGACAACGCAATCCATCCCGACAATCTACTATGGCCCAATCGCCAGGTTTTGACCATTGGGCACTTAGCAAAGCCAAAAAGAAAAAAAATGGCAATCCTGCCACCCTATACCAACGAGACAGGAGCAGATGGCCATGAAACTTTGCAAGGGCAATAAAAGCACCTAAATCCCCACCCCTACAAAGTTTCATGGGCAACGCAATCCGTCTCGATGGGCTACAGTGGCACAATTGCCATTTTTTTACCATTGGGTCCTTAGCAAAGGCAAAACAAAAAAATTGGCGATTGTGCCACCCTAAACTGATGAAACAGGAGCGAATGGCCATGAAACATTGCAAGGGTAGGGGAAAGCACCTAGATCCCCATCCCTCCAAAGTTTCATAGCCATTGTAATCCGTCTCATCGGTGTAGGGTGGCACAATCTCCAGTTTTTTACCATTGGGCCCTTAGAGAAGCCAAAACAAAAAAATGGCATTGTGCCACCTTAGACAGACGAGACAGTAGCGGATGACCATGAAAATTTGTAGGGGTAGATAAAAGCACTTAAATCCCCACCCCTACAAAGTTTTATGGGCAAAACAATCCGTCTCAACCGTCTACTATGGCACAATCGCCAGTTTTTTACCATTAGGCACTTAGCCAAGCCAAAACAAAAAAATTGACGATTGTGCCACCCTAAACCGACGAGACGGGAGTGGATGGCCATGAAACTTTGAAGGGGTAGCAAAAGCACCTAAATCCCCACCTCTGCAAACTTTCAAGGGCAACGCAATCCGTCTCAACGGGCTACGGTGGCACAATCCCCAGTTTTTGACCATTAGCGAAGCCAAAACAAAAAAAATTGGTGATTGTGCCACCCTTGACCGACGAGACGAGAGCAGATGGCCATGAAACATTGCAAGGGTGGGTAACACACCTAAATACCTGGCCCTAAAAAGTATCATGGAGATCGTAATCCGTCTCAATAGTCTACGATGGCACAATTACCAGTTTTTTGCCATTGGGCCCTTAGCGAAGCCAAAACAAAAAAATTGGCGATTGTGCCACCCTAGACCAACAAGACGAGAGCGGATGGCCATGAAAATTTGCAAGAGTAGATAAAGCACTTATATCCTTACCCCTGCAAAGTATCATGGACAACACAATCCGTCTCGATGGTCTACTATGCCACAATCGCCAGTTTTTGACCATTGGGCACTTAACGAAGCCAAAACAAAAAAAATGGCGATTCTGCCACCCTAGACCAATGAGACAGGAGCAGATGGCCATGAAACTTTGCAGGGGTAGGGAAAGCACCTAAGTCCCCATCTTTGCAAAGTTTCATGGGAATCCCAATCCGCCTCGACGGTCTACGGTGACACAATCGCCAGTTTATGACCATTGGACCCTTAGCCATTAGACTCTTCGCGAAGCCAAAACAAAAAAATTGGCGATTGTGCCACCCTAGACCGACAACACGGGAGCACATGAAACATTGCACGGGCAAGGAAAGCACTTAAATCCCTACCCTTGCAAAGATTCATGGGCATCACAATCCGTCTCAACGGTCTACTGTGGCACAATCACCAGTTTTTTACCATTGAGCCCTTAGCGAAGCCAAAACGAAAAACTTGGCGATTGTGCCACCCTAGACCGACGAGATGGGAGCGGATGACCATAAAACATTGCAAGGGGAGGAAAGCACCTAAATCTAAGCCCTTGCAAAGTTTCATGGCCATTGCAATCCGTCTTGGCGGGCTACGGTGGCACAATCACCAGTTTTTTACCATTGGGCCCTTAGCGAAGCCAAAACAAAAAAATTGGTGATTGTGCCACCCTAGACCGACGAGACAGGAGCGGATTGCTATGAAACATTGCAAGGGAAAGTAAAACACTTAAATTCTTGTCCCTGTAAAGTTTCATGGGCAACGCAATCCGTCTCAACCGGCTACGGTGGCACAATCGCCCGTTTTTGACCATTGGGTCCTTAGCAAAGCCAAAACAAAAAAATTGGCGATTGTGCCAGCCTAAACCAATGAGATGGGAGCGGATGGCCATGAAACATTGCAAGGGCAGGGAAAGCACCTAAATACCTACCCATGCAAAGTTTCATGGCCATCGGAATCTGTCTCAACAGTCTACGGTGGCACAATCGCCAGTTTTTTACCATTGGGCCCTTAGCGAAGCCAAAACAAAAAAATTGGCGATTGTGCCACTCTAGACCAACAAGAAAGGAGCGGATAGCCATGAAAATTTGAAAGGGTAGGTAAAGCACTCAAATCCCCACCCGTGCAAAGTATCATGGGCAACGCAATCCGTCTCGACGGTCTACGATGGCACAATCGTCAGTTTTTTAATATTGGACACTTAGCGAAGCCAAAACAAAAAAATTGGCGATTGTGCCACCCTAGACCGACGAGACGGGAGCCGATGTCCATGAAACTTTGTAGGGGAAGGGAAAGAACTTAAATCCCCTCCCGTGCAAAGTTTCATGGGCAACGCAATCCGTCTCGATGGTCTACTGTGGCACAATCAATTTTTTTTACCATTGGGTCCTAAGCAAGGCCAAAACAAAAAACTTGGCGATTGTGCCACCCTAGAAGTGAGACGGGATTGGATGGCCATGAAACATTGCAGGGGTAGAGAAAGCACCGAAAACCCTATCCGTGCAAAGTTTCACGGCCATCGCAATCCGTCACGACGGGCTACGGTGGCACAATCGCCATTTTTTTACCATTGGGCCCTTAGCGAAGCCAAAACAAAAAAATTGGCGATTGTGCCACCCTAGACCAACAAGATGAGAGCGGATGGCCATGAAACATTGCAGGGGTAGGGAAAGCACCTAAATCCTCATCCTTGCAAAGTTTCATGGGCATCACAATCCGTCTCGTGGAAACCCTCTCTTACGGCCTTCCCCCAACAAGGGGGGTTTCTCCGTTTGGAAGCCCGTGGGTCATGGTTCTTGGGGGGTTTGTTGGCCCGCACCCGATTGTGTATAACTATAACATAGTGGTGCTCGGTTGAGATGGGAACGGGGCAGACCGCAGCGTGAAGGACGGCTGAGGTGAGGTGACGAGTTTCCCACACCCCTCTTGTGACATTGGTATGCCCCCCCCCCGGGGGCGAGTGCCAAGGCTACCTTCCACCATTGGGCTTGGCTACTTTTGGGCCGTTTTTAAGTCTATCAGGGCTCAAGGTGCTCGGGGTGGCCGACAAGGCTTGATAGGCGACGAGTGATTGGAATTGGAGCTGATCTCTTTAGATAGCTGATTCCAATGTTAGAATTTACAGCTGGAAGTCGTCAGTTCGGTCAGTGAAATTGGAATGGAATATGGAAACTAAACTGGAATAGTTAACTGAACTAAAATACTCTACTGGGACTAGAAACATACTAAATGACTGGAAAAGTGTTTCAGGTTCAGATTCAGAGTTTATGAAGAACGAGTACAAGGTATAGGAGACTCAAGCCCAATTGACTACCGTAGTAATGATTACAGAGTAGAATTACAAGTGAAGAGATTGTAACTCAAGGACAGCTTCAGAGACTAAAACCAAGAGACTAGGAGTAAGAAGTCAAAAGTACAAGCAGCCCAAAGTACAATCAGCCCAATTACAATGTAATGGGTCCTATTTATAGCATCTTGAGGTTACTGTGGTAACCGCCGTGGTAATTACTAATTGATCCACTATTCAGCTTGCAGGAGACATTTCCCGCTTGTTGAGACTATCTTCGTCGTCTACATCCTTCCCTCCTTTCTTAAATTTTGCAAAGACTCCAAAATTTCTGGAAAAAAATCCACCGTCTCATTCTTCTGAGATGTTGAGGAACCTCTATGCCTGCTTGCTGGGTTGGCCGATGTTCCTCATGAGTTGGCCTATGTTCCTCATGATAGTACTCTTTTGAAGTTGCTAACTCTCTTGGTATTGCTAGCTTTATACCATACTTCATGCTTGTTGAGTCTTGACACCCCTATAATTGTAATTCCAAGGGTGTCCAGCCAAAGAAATTTCAGCACCTTACTGGGAAAATCCACCGTTTGATTCTGAAATTAGCTTGAAACACCATCGGATTCTGAGATGGAACTACCTAGTATCCTTCCACTGAACCCGCTTCCTCTTGCCCTTTGGTTGTGTTGGTGTTTCAAAAGTCCCAGCGCCAGCATTGTCCTTCTGGATAAGTTTGTAAATGGCCTCCTGCTCAAGCTGATCCCGCCTTTCTGTGGTCATTTCCACTTCATAAGGCGTGAGAGGATGATAGGTTTTGGTGTCGAGATCATAGAGTGTGCGTTTGCCTTTTGTTAGACAAGTTCTGGCCAATTTATGACAATGCGAAGCTTTATGGACCCATCCTTCTGGAAGAGGCTGATTTGTTTTAATCCTAGCTTCAAAGAGAATCTCAACTATCTCTCTATATTGTGGTCCCAGGCTTGGTTTAGCCGTAACATCCTTTTCAGGGTTTTTAGAGGACTCCACAGTAAATTGAAACAGTTGGTTTGTGATCTTGGTGAGACCTCTAAGATGGATTTTCCATTGTCCCATACACAGCTTAACCCTCTGTATCTCCTCCTTTAGTTCCCCACAATCATTTAATTGAAGAGCATCATTGAGCAATGTTTGCTAGGTTTTCCATTCTACAGTGGATCGCTCATACCAATCCTGAAGATCATCAGTAATATTATAGTATGTGAGCCGATCTACTGGTTCTAGATGTTGAAGATACAGTGCTGGGAAAAACCTAGCCAGCTCAGCTTCTCGAGCTGGTAAAGCATACAGGAGGAATGAGGAATCGGGTACAAACTCCAAAAATGTGAGGACAGTCTGGTTCTCCTGCTGCATCATCTTTCTAGTTACTCTCACCAACTGAAACAATCTTCAGAGATCAGTTGCTTATTCTCCTACTGTCATTTGAGTTGAAGGCCCCTTACTGATGGTAGCCTGGTCTTCAATAATAGCTTGTACCCTCTGATCCAGAACTCTCCTGGCAATTTTGCATTTGCAGTAAAACTTCTTTCAATTGACCTATGACGTCTTTCATACATTTATAGGTTGGCCTACTCCCCAGCAGGAGCTCTAATTTGATGGCTAGGGAATTACAGGCTGCAGTAGACTGCCACTATCAGTGTGGATTAGCTAGTTTGGCATCAGAGGTTAGTACCCATTCATGTACTCTCTCTAGCAGTCGCATTCTGCTAGGATGCTTAGGCAGTTGGCACACCTCTTGGTCATGGAAAGCAGCTGATTTCCAATGTTGAACCATTTCTCTGGCGCCGATACATAGTCGCTGAAATTGTTCAAGATCAGATAGAAGAACATCATCCTCCAAATACATCCTAGTTATAGGAGCTTGGTGATGTCTTAGTCTCTTGTTCAGTGTGATGAGCTGTAACGAATGTTGCTCATCACCTTCCAGAACCTCACTCATAGCTTTACCTTTCCCCTTCTCATCCGAACTGTGTTGTGACTGGTGTAGTGGTGAGTTCCCAGTGTTGTTGGGTTGTTGATCTCTAGCCTGCTAATCACCCGACTGCTGACCCCTATACTGGTATGGTTGGTCTGTATTGGGCTGATTTCCCCCTGTGGCCCCTGCTCTACCAGCACCAAATCTTGAAGGTGGAGATGGAGGAGAGTCATCATCATCATGCCTTTCTACTGGTTCATCCTCCTTCTCTTCCTCTTTTGCTGCTTTATCATCATCCTCATCGAGGTTGTTCTGTTGTTCAATATAGTCCAGGATAGCTTGATTTGCCAAAGCACTGTTGTATTCAGAAAGTTTATCCTGCAAATCACTCTGCATTGTTTCCATGAGTGCCCTTAGATTATCTATATTGAAATAGCATTCCCCTCTGGATTCAGTATCTCGGCCAAATTATTATAGACATATCTTTCAGTTAAAGTGGCTTTCAATGCAGCGTGGCTGGACAACAATGAGTTGAAATCAACTCTCTTTATTCGCAGCATGGTTTCAAATCTATCAGCAGCTCTTTCAGCCTCTGCCTTTTCTTCTCTAAGCATCCTCATCTCAGACTCCATCTTTGACAATTTATTCTCTAAACTCTGAATGGTCCTAGCTGATTGATTTTCAAGGATATTGTGCCGCAATGACTGTGCTCCTCTATCTTGCTCCAACTTCTCAACTTGCTGCTCAGTCTCCCTCAGTTCATCCTTTAACTTGGTCAATTCATCATTATACACTAAGGCATCCAACATTTGTCCTATAGAATTCACAATAGTGTTCCAGGATAACTAAATAAGTACTAAACAGCCATCATTCACCTTTGTTGGGTCACAAGCAACTGGCTCATAAACTGTGACAGGAGCCATATATGGTAGTGTAGCATAATCAGATTTGTGCAGGAGTAGGTGTCCTTTGAGAGGATGAGTTTGCAGTTGTTGTAATCGGTCCTTCTTGGTTAAATGCAAAGCCGCTTCACTATAAGGGATGGAAACTTTATCGAGTGGACTCAAAGGTGCTGATTCTTTTCCCTTATTGTCTGACCCACTGGTTGCTCAACACTGGTCCTGTCTGACTGGTCTTTTCCTGCACTGGTGGTCGTTGAAATTTGCCTTGCTGGCTGGCTGATTCCACAAGTGGTCTGGACCAAAGGCTGTTCAGACTGTTCAGTTGAAGTTTGGTCTGCTGGAGTCTTTTCAACAGACACTGTTTTGACCTGACTTTCCAGCTGCTTAAGGAAAGCGCTGCTTTTGGTCAATGTAGTTTTTTATGTTTTAGAAGTTCTAGCTTCCTCTTGCGTGGCTTTCCTCTTTGGTCCAGTGAGAGCTAATTGGTTATCTGGGGCTTGTTCATCTGATGATAAATCCACATTGTTAGTTACTGGAAAGGGCTTCTGGCTCCAAGCCATCCTTACCTGGTCATGAGCGTCCGGAGAAGTTGCCTAGTAAAGGAGCTGCCAAACATACCAAGCTTTGAAAACAATTTGGGACTTCAACTTAGCAGTCTGTTGAAGCATAATGTGACAAAATCTGACATAGATTTATTGGAACTGTGGCATCCAATCTTTTTGCCAGTAACATAGCAAACAGTTTTTCTGACACATAAGTTGTATTTTTTTTTAGACTCACAGCTTCGGCTACAAAGCGGTAAGTAGCGAGAATGTCCAGACCCGCTACTAGAACCCCTTGCGCACTAGCTTTGTGTTTCTTCTTGGCAGCATCATCTTCTTTCAGAGCTGCACTGATATGTTCTACTATTGCTACAGATGGCTTTGGCTCATTTGGCATCTTGAATGAAAAAGAAATATTTTTAGGTGTTGCCGACACTTTCCTACCATAGACCATAGCACTTCCTTCATCCACATTGAAGGAATCAAGAACTTGTCTACTGATAATTGTGTCAAACTCAATTCTTGTGGCTTGCACAACCACATGCAAATCCCACAGTCAGAGTAATACCTTGGCATGCTTAGTAAACACATACCGATGTATTTTACTATGAGGGATCAGTGGAAGAGAAGCTTTTGTAGTAGGAATAAGTGCTTGGGTTTCCTCTATAGTTTCATGCATCCTTTCCGACATTTTCTTCCTACCCATACACCATGAAGATGATGAATCAGTAGAGGAACAAGAAGAGGACTTACTTGAATCTTCAAACACGTATCCTGGTGTGGCTGGTAAAGATAGATAGCAATCAGCAATTTCCTCAGAGGAAGAAGTTTGTGTTTGTAGTGATGAAACTTCAGAGCTTGGCGATGGCGAATGGATAACAGTAGGCAGACATCGCGCATGAGATTTACGAGGAAAAATACCTAGTCGCCTTATTGTTATACACGTTCTCACCATAAAAGCTCCACTACTTACCGTTCCTAAAGTTCTGTGCACCTCAAATGATGTGGCACACATGCATTGGCTAATACTCTCCATCTTCTCTGAAATGATTATTAATGATAGTCCAACTGACCCTTTTCCCCGTAAAAGCTGATATTGGTTTTGACACTTTACTGATTCTCGTACTGCCATG
The DNA here is from genome assembly GCF_014529385.1 of Adiantum capillus-veneris. Taxonomy (NCBI): domain Eukaryota; kingdom Viridiplantae; phylum Streptophyta; class Polypodiopsida; order Polypodiales; family Pteridaceae; genus Adiantum; species Adiantum capillus-veneris. Next base: position 60,214,222 of record NC_140960.1, read on the forward strand.
GTTTTGTCGTACTGAGACTTTTTTGACCTTTTGACTGGCTCTGGAACTGGCTATACATGAAAAAGGCTTAAAATAGCTGATTCTGGAATTTCCTGATCTTCAGTTCTCAGACTACCAGTACCCGTATCCCTGGAAGTCTCTCTGTCTTCTGAATAATAGAGCTTGATTTTGGCCCCATTATATACCCCTGGAAACAATAATCCAGATAAATCTTCAATATTACTGTGCCATTGGAGAACACCCAATCAACTTCATATAGATCTGCCCAAGCTATCTTTAAGTTCGATTTTTTAGGGCCTACTTTTGATTGATATAACAGAACCAAATCTCCTTTCTGAAACTCCCTGACTTTGATCGTCTGTTATGTCAGTGTTTCCTTCTTTGCTGAACAATTTCCTACCCCAGCATAGCCCTCTGCCTTAACTCATCCAACTGTGTTAACTCCTCCAGTCTCTGTTTCATATTGTGATTAAAATCTAATCCATACTCAACTGCCATTCTAAGACTGGATATGACAAATTCCATAGGCACAACAACTTTAGTGCCATACACCATTCTAAATGGTGTCAATCCCGTCGTGACCTTATAAGCTGTCCGATATGCCTAGAGAGGAGTTTGAAGTTTCAAATCCCACTGGTGTGGCTCTTTCTGCACAATCTTAGTGAGAATAGTATTGACAGTCTTGTTACTGCTTTTGGCTTGCCCATTGCATCTAGGATAATATGGTGTTGATTTGTGATGCTTGACTGAAAGAATATCCATGAGAATGTCCATAGTGTCATTGATAAAATGCGTACCCTAGTCTGACACAATCTCCATAGGACATTCGTATCGACGAACAATATTTTCAAATAGAATCATAACAGTGAATTTTGTCGTGTTGTCGGGAAGAGCCTTAGCTTCTACCCATTTGGTCACATAACAAGTGTCCATCAATATATACTTATTCTTCCTTGGAGTAATTTTCTTGAAGGGACCCATAAAATCTAGACCCCATTTCATAAAAACACCCAGTGGGGTTGAACCGGTGTGAGAGGTCTGCTGCCGTGGGTCTGCCCATTCTTTGGCATATATCACAAGTTTTACAAAAGCTTCTGACATCAGATATTAAAGTTTGCCACCACAAGCCAGCCTGCAGAATCTTTTTGGAAGTGATATTAGTAGAAAAATGTCCCCTAGAATCCCCATTATGTGCCTCTAGAATAACTTGCATTTGTCCCTCCATAGGCACACATCTACGAAGAACCCCATCGACTCCCAATCTGTAAAGTGATCCGCCAATGATGGTGAACTTCAGACTCTTAATAATTAGAGCCTTCTTCTGATTCTGAGTCCAGTTATCTGGGAATTCTCCCTTAGAAAGAAACTGATACACCTCATACAATTTTGAATCAGTTGATTAGTTCTGCATCCACTGGCTCGTCTCTTAAAGACACCTCAGAGTAGCCATCCATACTCTTGGACAAGAAATCAACACCACAATGGTTTTTCCCGGGCTTATGGAAAATACGAAATTCAAATTCCATCAAGAACATCATCCAGCGTATCAATTGTTACCATATACATGTGGTAGTGATGTGTGTGAACACACTAGGACCGCCGGGGCATTTTTTCCCTCTTTAGGAGGTTTTTTCCCCCGTGCATTGTATATACGCCCATCACTCTAGGGCTAACTATCTTTCCATTGCACACTAAGTAACACACTCTCTATCGTGTGCCTTGAGCTTCCTTCGTCTTCTCCAAGCTGTGTGTGTTTCTCTGCAACCCTAATTCCAACAATTGGTATCAGAGCAGGTCACGTCCTCCCGGGCTTAGTCGCCAGCTGCTCCAGCACACGCCTGCTCACTTTCTCCGATTTCAGTGATCTTTGGCGAGCGTTCGCAGGTCGACAAATATTTTGGGGAGACTCGAAGAGCTTGGTCTGCTCAAAATTTTGATTTGGGCTCATTTCGGCCTCCGTTTCCACTACGGGCAGTACTGCACAGGCTATTTCGTCATTTTGTGCAGATTTTTTGTCAGTGCCGTTTTCTGCATAACAGGTGCCTTATAGTCTTCTACGGTTTGTGCTATATAGCACAAGTTGTTCCCGCTCCATTTCTCCTATTTTCGGGCAGTTTTCACATCAGGTGCAGCATTTACCATGGCTGACAACAACAACACAGATGTGTTCAAGATGTTTGCTGCTAAGGACAGGTTGGATGGGGACAACTACCCTATGTGGGCTTATATGATGCAACATGTTCTTGTGTCAAAAGGTGTCTGGAACATTGTGCAGGGCATTGATGTACGTCCTGGTTCTAAAGATGTAGGCGATGTTGAGGATGTTGCAGGTCTTGCTGAAAGGATTGCAGTTGTTAGAGTTGTTTTGCCTACGGCAGAACAAGCTCGTTGGGATGTTAAGGATGCGCAGGCTCATGCATTGATTGCGTTGTCTGTGAAGCGCACCATTATTCCTCACATCCGTTCAGCAAAATCTGCAAAACAGGCTTGGGATATTCTAGCAGGTCTTTATGCAAGCCGCAATGAGGCTAAAATTTCTTTGCTGCGTAAAGAGCTAGAGTCGAAGATTATGCATGAGGAAGATGATATGGACACTTTCCTTGCTAGTGTCAAGGATATCAATGAGCAACTCATTTCTGCAGGTGAAGTCATTTCGGACAGTTCCCTTGTGCAGACTGTTCTTGATGCCTTACCAGATTCCTACCAGACTTTTGCTAGTACTTGGAGACTCATGACCCAAGGAAATCCTGAAGTTGTCAAGTTTGATGCATTATGCACATTGCTGTTGCAAGAGTCACTTTCTAGAAAAAACAGGACTAGGCAGCGTGCAGTTGAACAGGCTTTTATTGTTTCTCAAAGAAAGGGTGGTAACAGTAATGCAGCCACTTCTTATGGTTCTGCTGCGAGTGGCAAAAATTCTGTTCCTAATGCTTCTGCTGGCAGCACTTCGTCTGGCAATTCTGGTGATAAGGGCAAAAAGAAGATGTGTTGCCATTATTGTAAAGCCAATGATCACTTGATCAAGTTGTGTCCTAAGTTGAAGGCCAAAGAGGCTAAGAAGAAAGAGGGTGTTTCCACTGCAAATGCTGGTTCCACTACAAATGCAGCCATTGTTGAGTCTTTTGTGAAAGGAGATTGTGATGCTGATGTTGATGCAGAATGGGCTTTTAGCGCAGAGTGCACTTACAATCCTACTGTCCATGATGCATGCTTGTCAGTTGCTGCAGATTCACATGTGTGGTATTTCGACAGTGGTGCTACAAAGCACATTACCTCACATCGTGAATTGTTTACCTCTCTCGAGTCTGTCCCTCATGGGAATTCAGTCACTTGTGCCAACAACGCCTCTTATCCAGTTCAGGGAGTTGGAAAGATTGTGCTCACTGCTGCTAATGGCAGTTCCTTCACACTTGTTGATGCACTTTATGTACCTGGGATCAAGAAGAATCTCTTGTCTGTATCCGCACTTGCTAGTAGACTTGGACTTGTAGTCAAATTTGTGGATGACAGATGTACAGTTCATGATCTCAGTTTTGGTGATGAAATTATTGCATCTGGGCTTTTGTGCCGTGGGCTGTATAAGCTCACTTTGTATGACAAGTGTGGACAAAATTTTGCAAATTCTGTTGCAGATTCAAGGGCTATTTCAGATGCAAAACTTTGGCATGCACGTTTTGGTCATCTGAATTTTGCTAGTTTGCTGCGTTTGCAGAAATCTGATATGGTTGCTTCTTTGCCGCCTCTTGAAGCACCTGTTAAACATGTTTGTGAAGGCTGTATTCTGGGTAAAATGCAGCGTTCTAAGTTTCCAAAGGATGGTTCAGTTAGGCCACATGCAGGTTGCAGCTTGTGCATAGTGATGTTTGTGGGCCCATGCAAACTCCGTCCTTGGGCAATTACCTGTACTTCGTGACTTTCATTGATGATTACTCCAGGCATGCATGGGTATTTCCGCTTAAAGAGAAGTCCGAAGTTTTTATGTGCTTCAAACAATTTTTGGCTATGGCTGAAAATGTCTCAAAATGTACTATGGGCACCCTCCATTCCGATCGAGGGGGGGAGTATATGTCTCATGAATTTAATGCATTTCTGGCTAGTCGTGGGATAAAACACCAATGTACAGTGCCTTATACACCTCAGCAAAATGGTGTTGCTGAGAGGAAAAATAGGTCACTAACGGAAATGGCACGATGTATGGTCAAAAGTCAAGCTTTGCCGCATTCTTTTTGGCTTGAGGCCATCATGTGTGCCACTTATGTACTTAACAGGTGTCCTATGAAAGCTTTGCAGTCTATTACTCCATATGAAGCATGGCATGATAGAAAGCCTTCTATTGAGCACATGCGTGTTTTTGGCTGTTTGGCATATGCTTTGGTGCCACAAGTGCAGTGCAGAAAATTGGATGATAAGGCTGTCAAATGTATTTTTGTTGGTTATAGTGCTGAAAGCAAAGGTTATAGGTTGTATCATCCGCAAACAAAACGTATTCTGGTTTCACGGGATGTAGTATTTGTGGAAGATTCTGTTCAGCCCTTGCTATCATGTACTAGAGACAGTAATGTAAGCTCACAGGACATTTATGACACTTTGTTGCCTCTTTTCAGTGGTGGAAATACGAATGTAAGTTCCAATGAGGCAAATGTACAGCCTATGGAGGTTTCTGAAAATGTTTTAGAACAGCCTATTACTGATGCAGATGTACATGATGTACTTGATCAGGAAAGGGCTGCAAATGAGTAGGCTAGAGGTATGCCAAAATGGCTGGTGCACACTTTGCGTGACAGTAAATTGGATGCACCTTTATCTAGTCGTACTCGTTCAGGCTCTCGCCATGCATCTTATGCATCAGATTGTTATGCTTTGGCTGTGTCTAGTTTACATGATGTTGAGGAGCCTCCGTCTTTTGATGAAGCACAGAATTCAGAAAATTGGATTGCTGCCATGAAATCAGAATATGATGCACTTATAGAGAATGACACATGGACTTTATGTGATTTGCCTCCTGGCAAAAAGGCCATTGGTACGAAGTGGGTTTACAAGTTGAAACGCAAGCCGGATGGTGAGATCGATCGCCATAAGGCTCGACTTGTTGCAAAGGGTTATGCACAACAAAAAGGCATAGATTATGAAGAGACTTTTGCTCCCACTTGTCGTATGACTACTGTGCGTTTTCTATGTGCATTGGCAGCTCATTTTGGTTGGGATGTACATCAATCAGACATTGTTACTGCTTTCTTGAATGGTGACATATTTGAGGAAGTTTATGTAACGCAGCCTCGCGGTTTTGTCATAAAAGGACAAGAGGACAAAGTGTGCAAATGTAAGAAGGCTTTGTATGGGTTGAAGCAATCTCCTCGTGCTTGGTATGAGAAAGCTGACACTCATTTGGTTAAACGAGGCTTTCGTAACAGTCCAACAGAAATCACATTGTATGTAAAGCGTGAGGATGATGTATTTCTCATTGTGGTTCTTTATGTTGATGATTTGCTGATCACTGGACCAAATGAGAGACATATTGCTGAATTTAAGGCTGATTTGAATGCTACTTTCAAGATGAAAGATTTGGGGCTGTTGCATCATTACTTGGGTATACAGTTTAAGCAGTGTGATGGTGGTATTGCCTTGTGTCAGAAAAGTTACATAGAGACATTGCTATGTAAGTTTGGACTTGAGGATTGCAAACCTATTGCCACTCCCATGGAAACAGGTTTGAAGTTGAGTCTACATGATGTTGGCGATCCTGCTGATGTCACTCTTTACCAAACTGCTGTTGGCTGCCTCATTTATGTATGCAACACGAGGCCAGATATTCAGTTTGCAGTCTCGCAGGTCAGCAGATTTATGCATAGCCCAGGGTCTAAGCATTGGCAGGCTGTCAAGAGGATTTTCCGCTACCTTAGTGGCACTTTACATCTTGGCTTGTTTTATCCCAAGGGGGGATCATTGCCGCCAGACTTACATGCTTTTTCGGACTCAGATTGGGCTGGTTGTTTTGACACGCGAGTGTCCACAAGTGGTTTTTGTTTCATGCTTGGCAGTTCATGTATATCATGGTTGAGCAAGAAGCAACCTACTGTGGCCACTTCGAGTTGTGAGGCTGAGTACAGGGCAGTCTTCACAGCTACGGTTGAGTGTGTATGGCTCAGACGCCTTATGGCTGACTTGGGTGTTGGACAGGACACTGCCAACACTATCTACACTGACAGTCAGAGCGCATTGGCAGTTGCGAGGAACCCAGTTTTTCATGCTCGCACAAAGCACATTGAGGTGCATTACCACTATGTCAGGGAGAGGCTCTCAGCAGGAGAGATCAGCTTGGCTTATGTGGCAACACAGGACAACCTTGCAGATCTTTTCACAAAGGCATTGTCTCGTGAGAAGCTTGAAGCTTTCCGCCAAGCTTTGGGCTTACTCCCCTTTGTGGACTGATCCTATCCTCAGGGCATGGCACTTCCCTTTACTCATGTGCCAGCTCTCGTTCACCGCATCACTCCAGGGGGGATTTGTTACCATATACATGTGGTAGTGATGTGTGTGAACACACTAGGACCGCCGGGGCATTTTTTCCCTCTTTAGGAGGTTTTTTCCCCCGTGCATTGTATATACGCCCATCACTCTAGGGCTAACTATCTTTCCATTGCACACTAAGTAACACACTCTCTATCGTGTGCCTTGAGCTTCCTTCGTCTTCTCCAAGCTGTGTGTGTTTCTCTGCAACCCTAATTCCAACATCAATCTGCCTTGAATAATGACTTTATTAATCAAAAGCAATAAGGCTTGATGATCCACATAAAAATGAAATAGCTTGCCCAAAAAATAATGTCTGAATTTGGTAGCACTGAAAACCATCCCTAAGGCTTCTCTTTCAGTAGTTGTGTACCCTTGTTCAGCCTAATTGAACCTGCAACTAGCAAAGTACACTGGATAATCAGCTCTTCCTTCTGGTTGATCTAGTATTGCTCCCATCACCAGTCTTGAAGCATCGACATGTACATGAAAAATGACGTCCCAATTTGGTTGTCGAAGGACTGGCTTACTGATAATAGCATTCTTTAAATTCTGAAAACTCTTCTCACATTCATCAGTCCAACTGAACTTGCTGGTCTTCTTTGTAAGTTCATACAAAGGTAATGCTTGGGAAGAAAACTTGTACACAAATCGTCTATAAAAATTGATATATCCCAAGAAAGAGCTTAATTCTAACACATTCCAAGGCGCCTTTGCCTGTTGGACACACTCGATCTTGTCATTGGCCATTTCTATACCATTCCTAGACACTACATGTCCCAGTAGCCGTCCTTTCCAAAGTAAGAAAACAGATTTGAACGGGTTCAAATAGATCTGCTTTTCTTGACTGGAAAACCATTTCAAGAAAAAGTAATTGCTTCTCCTCTGTTGCATATATAATGAAATCATCCATAAATATGGCAAGGAATCGGTGAAGAAATTCACTCCATATTTCCATCATACATCGTTGAAAAGTGGCTGGTGCATTGCAAAGACCAAATGGCATTACTAGATACATAAATGCTCCCCACTCAGTAATAAAAGTGATATTACTCCGGTCTTCAGGAGCAATTTGTAATTGGTTATAGCCACTATAACCATCCATAAAGCTATACATCTCATATCCTGTAATTTCATCAAGCAACATATCCGTGAAGGGTAATGGAACGGGATCCTTAATTGTTCGAGCGTTCAGCTTCCTATAATCCACACACACTCTAAGCTTTCCATTTTTCTTGGGTACCACCACAATAGGGAACAACCAGACACTACTAGCTACATCAGTTAATGAACCCAGCCTTTAGAAGGTTATCAATCTCTTCCTTGACCTTCTTAGTGTAATTTGAATTCATTCAATATCACTGCATCTGTATTAGTCTGGCATCTGGTTAATGGTATGCGATGTTGACATACCTCTGGATCTACTCCTTTAAGATTAGTATGTTCCCATGCGAATACATCCTTGTACTGCTGGAACATATGTCGGGCCTTCTCTTTCATCTTAGGATTCAGATGTTTGTTGACTTTGATACTTTGATCAATCTAGGATTTTTCTCTGAACCTAAATTCCATTCCTCTATTTCCTGATCATCTGGAAGTAACCAGTTAGGCCCTCCGTCTTTTCTCTTGGTTGACTCCTTAGTGTAATCCCAAGACGGTCCTCTGAGCTCTGAACTGCTATTCTGATTTTCAATAACTTCTTCCGAGTGTATTTGTTCAAAATCCATTGGTGTACTGGAATCAACTGGTTCTTCTGGCCTTCCAGTCAGCTGAACTGGCCGTTCTCCAAAGTTTCTCAGTGAACTGGTTTGGAAATTGCTTCTTGTTAAGTATGGAGCCTGATTTACCCTTGTAATTTTTTGTGGTAAAAGCGCACATTTGTAAGGCCCCCATTATGAGGAGAATCCATCGTGCGTGAAAGAAAATCACTCACCGAAAACCAAATTTTTCGCGGCCAAGAATCAGGGGCACTTTAAGTGGCCGGTGGCCGGTAGTCAATGGCCGGTGGCCGGTGGTCGGAAGTCAATGGCCGGTGGCCTGTGGCCGAATTCAAAAGCGGACTTATCTTCTCAAGGGCCGCCACACATGGGCGGATTGGAGGGTCCGATTTGGACTTATTCGCACAAGGGCGGCTACACATGGCTGCCTCTCATAAGAGAGGGCAACCCTTTTGGCCTATAAAAGGAGGCCATTTCTACACACATTTCATAGTGTGAAGTTGATGCAACAAGGTGAGTGTGACGTGGTGAGAGTGAAGCAAGGCGGGATCTCCATTGAGGGTATAATCCCTTTGTAAACTACTTCTTGTTTTGAAGTACTAAATCCATTGAGTGGCTGCTTTCCCGTGGACGTAGCCCACATTGGGTGAACCACGTATATCGTGTGTAATCTCTCTCTCTCTCTCTCTCTCTCTCTCTCTCTCTCTCTCTCTCTCTCTCTCTCTCTCTCTCTCTCTCTCTACTCTATAATCTCGTGTATGTAAATCTGTCTCTCTCCATTAGGTAATCTACTCAATTATCTATTTAGCTACGTCTTATTTCCTAACAACTAGTATCAGAGCAAGGTTTGCTCGTAGCTAAATTATCTCAAGGAAAGGATTCCTTGAATTGAGTGGGAGTTATGGCGGAGGAATGGAAGCTCAAGATTGAGAAGTTCAACGGCAAAAACTACCAACATTGGAAGATGCAGATTGAAGACTATCTCTACCAGAAGGATCTCTATCTGTCACTAGGCGGTCTTGAAAAGAAGCCCGCAACGATGGTAGATGAAGCATAGATTGTCCTTGATCGAAAGGCACTGGGAACAATCCGGTTAAGCTTGGCGTCAACGGTGGCCTTCAATGTTTCGGAGATGAAGACCACGGAGGACTTGATGAAGTCACTTGATGACGTCTACGAGAAACCATCACCATCCAATAAGGTATTTCTTATGAAGCGCTTGTTCAATCTAAAGATGGCAGAGAATGGTTCAGTTGCAGAACACCTAAATGAATTTAACACAAACATAAGTCAACTTTGATCGGTGAAAATCAATTTCGATGACGAAGTGCGAGCTCTCCTTATACTATCATCTCTACCGGATAGTTGGGACAGCCTTGTGATGGCTGTAAGTAATTCTATCTCTGGTACAAATACTCTTAAGTTTGATGATGTTGTGGGTGTTCTCCTAAGCGAGGAAATACGAAGGAGAAGCACAGGAGAATCATCAAGTGCTGCATTGTCAATGGAAACAAGAGGAAGGCCTAAGGAGAGGTTCAAAAGCCAAAAGTGTCGTGATCGCTCAAGACGGAGCAAGTCACGCACAAAGTCAGTTCTTGAATGTTGGAACTGCGGCAAGAAGGGCCACGTCAAGAAGGATTGTTGGTCCAAGAAGAAGAAGGAGACTGAGTCTCAAGACAACAAGCCAACATCGGAGGCCAATGTGGCAGGTAAAGTAGAGCAAGATGCTCTAATTCTCTCATTAGACAATGTGTCTAATTCCTGGATAGTAGATTCCGGGGCTTCATTCCATGCGACACCACACAAGCAACATTTCCAAGACTACACCAAAGGTAATTTTGGGTATGTATACTTGGGAGATGATGAAGCTTGTGAGATTGTCGGCAAAGGTACAGTTTCTGTCAAAACTGCTAACGGAAATGAATGGAAGCTTAAAGATGTTAGGCATGTTCCTTCTCTTCGCAAAAATTTCTGTCAAAACTGCTAACGGAAATGAATGGAAGCTTAAAGATGTTAGGCATGTTCCTTCTCTTCGCAAAAATTTGATCTCTACAGGACAATTGGACGATGAAGGTCACAACATTGCATTCGGAAACAAACGGTGGAAGATCTCAAAGGGATCTTTGGTGGTTGCCAAGGGAGAAAAGGTCGGTACACTTTACTTGTGTACTGTTAGCACGCAACCTCAGCTTGTGCAACAACTAAAGAAGTTGACAGTGCGGTGTGGCACTACCGACTTGGGCATATGAGTGCCAAAGGAATGCAAATCCTTCAAACAAAGAAGCTTCTACCAGGTTTGAAAGAAGTGGACTTAGAGTTCTGTGAAGATTGTGTTTATGGTAAACAAAAGAGGGTAAAATTTCAAAAATCAGGAAATGAAAGAAAAAATAAAAAACTTAAGTACGTTCATTCTGATGTTTGGGGTCCTGCAAGTACACCATCACTTGGTGGCGCATTGTACTATGTAACATTCATAGACGATGTGACTAGAAAAACATGGGTTTATGTCATAAAGAATAAATCCGATGTATTTTCCATATTTCAAAGGTGGAAAGCCTTTGTGGAGAATGAAACAGGTACCAAGGTTAAATGCCTCAGATCTGACAATGGAGGCGAATATTGCAGCCAAGCTTTTGAAAGCTTTTGTGCTAGCAATGGCATTCGGAGGCAAAGGACAACCCCAAGGACACCTCAACAAAATGGGATTTCGGAAAGGATGAATAGGACAATCATGGAGCGAGCACGAAGCATGCGGCTACACGTAGGCCTACTGCTTGAGCTTTGGGCGGAAGCTGTAAGTACGTCTGTGTACTTAATCAATCAGTCACCCTCAACAGCATTGGATGGGGGAGTTCCAGAAGAGGCATGGACAGGTAAACCGGTGAATTATGCATTTCTCAAAGTGTTTGGGTGTGAGGCTTTCATGCACTTAGATAGAAGCCTAAGATCAAAGCTAGATGCAAAGTCCAAAAAGTGTTTCTTCATTGGCTATGGAGAAGGTGACTTTGGGTATCGCCTATGGAATCCTGAAGATGGTAAAATATTAAGGAGTACGGATGTAATTTTTAACGAACAAAATATGTACAAAGATTACTTGGAAAGAAAACAAACAAAAGAAATAGGTGATGAGTACATGGAGCTTGAGGACAGTGAAGACTCAAGGACTGCAAACGGTGACAATGTGCAACAACATCAACCAAATGAGGATCCTCAACCTATTCCCCGAAGATCTACAAGAGCAAGTAGACCTCTAGAAAGGTTTGTTCCTTCCTTCAACCATCTCTTGATCTCAGATTCTGGAGAGCCAGAATCATACGAAGAAGCTATGCAACATGAATCCAAAGAAGAATGGACGAAGAGCATGCAAGTGGAGATGGACTCACTACATCATAACCAAACGTGGGAGTTGGTTGAGTTGCCTAAAGGTAAGCGGGCACTTCAAAACAAATGGGTGTACAAGCTGAAGGAAGAAGAAGGTGGGAAGAAGAGGTACAAGTCTAGGCTTGTGGTAAAAGGGTTTTCTCAAAAGAAAGGTATTGACTTCAATGAAATATTTTCTCCTGTTGTAAAAATGAACTCAATTAGGCTTGTCTTAAGCCTTGTGGCTGCTCATGATCTAAATCTCGAGCAAATGGATGTAAATACGGCATTCCCTCACTGTGACTTAGAGGAGGAAATCTACATTCTTCAACCAAAGGGGTATGAAGTAAAAGGTAAGGAGAAAATGGTTTGTAGATTAAAGAAGAGCTTGTATGGTTTAAAGCAAGCATCAAGACAATGGTACTTGAAGTTTGATCGATGGATGTTGGATCATGGATTCACAAGATGCAACTCGGATCACTGCGTCTACACGAAGAATTTGGGAGATGGGAAATTCATCATCCTAATGTTGTATGTTGATGACATGTTGATTGCAAGTGCTAACATGCAAGACATCAAAGACCTAAAACAGGAGCTGTCTAAATCTTTTTCAATGAAAGATTTAGGTGCTGCAAAGAGGATACTTGGTATGAAAATATCAAGGGACAGGACGAAGAAGACAATAAAGCTATCTCAAGAAGATTACATCAAGAAGGTACTAGAAAGGTTTGCAATGAAAAATGCAAAACCAGTTTCTACACCTTTGGCTGGTCATTTTAAACTAACGAAGGATATGTGTCCAAAGACACAAGAGGAGATAGCCTATATGTCTAAAGTTCCATATGCTGCAGCAGTAGGTTCTCTAATGTATGCTATGGTCTGGACAAGGCCAGACATTGCACATGCAGTGGGAGTTGTGAGTAGGTTCATGGACAACCCAGGTAAAGAGCATTGGCAAGCTGTGAAGTGGATACCTAGGTGACAAAGATACTCGAAGGAGCACTACTGGCTATGTGTTCATGGTTGGAGGCACAGCAGTAAGCTGGGCTTCAAAGCTGCAAAAAGTGGTTTCACTTTCTACCATGGAAGCAGAGTATGTAGCAATGACAGAGGCAAGCAAAGAAATTATGTGGCTTCACAGATTCTTAAAAGAGCTTGGATTCAAACAAGACAATTGTGTCTTGTACAGTGATAGCCAAAGCGCTATCCATCTTGCAAAGAACTCGGCCTTTCATTCAAGGACAAAGCATATTGAGGTGAGATATCACTTCATACGCACTCTTTTGGAAGAGGGATAGCTAAAGCTAGGAAAGGTGCATACAAGTGAAAATCCTGCAGACATGTTTACAAAGGTGGTCAACAAGGAGAAGTTGAGCTTTTGCTCATCTTCAATCGGAATTCAAGGATAAGAAGCTAGAATGGAAAGTAGTCACAGGTTTGGTTTGGAGATCAGTCTCCAAGTTTGCTTCTTGTTAAGTATGGAGCCTGATTTACCCTTGTAATTTTCTGTGGTAAAAGCGCACATTTGTAAGGCCCCCATTATGAGGAGAAGCCATCGTGCGTGAAGGAAAATCACTCATCGGAAACCAAAATTTTCACGGCCAAGAATCAGGGGCCTCGGGGGCGGAAGCCTCTGAGACTTTTTTTTTCCCTCGCCGGAATATTATGGCCGGACGGCGGCCGGAAAGTGGTCGGACAACCACCGTCGCGGTTGGCCGGTGGCCGGTGGTCGGAAGTCATTGGCCGGTGGCCGGTGGCCGAATTCAATGGTCGATGGCCGAATTCAAAAGCGGACTTGTCTTCTCAAGGGCGGCCACACATGTGCGGATTGGAGGGTCCAATTTGGACTTATTCGCACAAGGGCGGCTACACATGGCTGCCTCTCATAAGAGAGGGCAGCCCTTTTGGCCATAAAAGGAGGCCATTTCTACACACATTTCATAGTGTGAAGTTGATGCAACAAGGTGAGTGTGAGGTGGTGAGAGTGAAGCAAGGCGGGAGCTCCATTAAGGGTATAATCCCTTTGTAAACTACTTCTTGTTTTGAAGTACTAAAGCCATTGAGTGGCTGCTTTCCCGTGGACGTAGCCCACATTGGGTGAACCACGTATATCGTGTGTACTCTCTCTCTCTCTCTCTCTCTACTCTATAATCTCGTGTATGTAAATCTGTCTCTCTCCATTAAGTAATCTACTCAATTATCTATTTAGCTACGTCTTATTTCCTAACACTTCTTTTGCTTTTCAGCCTGATCTTTGTCTAGTAACACTGCGTTGAGATCTATCTCGGCGGTTAATGGAAAAATATTTATTGTTGCCAGCATTCTCTCAATTTTCTTCACCTTATTCTTCTGGCAAGCTCTTCGGATCTCAGCTCCTTTCTCCAGGTCCTAGTGTTATTCGTTTGAATCTGAATTTTGCTACTGGCACCTTGTATTGTCAGAGTCTGATTAGCATAGTCGTGAATAGCCTGTGCCCATTCGCAGCCATGGGTGCCCCAATAGCATCCCATACGCGCCTTGCACATCTAATACTAGGAAGCTAGTTTTGAACTTTTCCTTGCCCACTCTTATCTGCATACTCTCTATCATACCAGTTGCTTGCACTACTCGATGGTCCGCCATGCAAACTTTGAAAGGTGCAGGTTTCAGATTTGTAATTCCCATCCTTTGCTGAAGATGTGCCCCTAGAATGTTTACCCCTGCTCCTCCATCCAGTATGACACCAGATAGTGGCTCCCATTGTTTCCTAACTTTATAATCTACCTAGATCATTGGCACTTCATCATCTCTGATAGCAGCCAAGTCAACCGTTCTGGCTTCCATCTCAGCCTTCCTTCGTTTTCTGATGAAATTCGCTGCTTCAGGCAAAGTTTTTCTAATGTCCTGTAACTCCACCGTGAGTTTCTGAATTTCGTCACAAATCTTGACATGAATTTCCTGCCTCTTATGATCAGAGTTGTTATCAGAACTTAAAGAATTGGTAGTATTTGCACAATACCATTCCTTTGTTCTAGTGCTTTCAGCTCCCTTATCAGTCCCTAACTCTTCCATCAGTCCCTGAACTACAGCCAACATGGTCTCAGGTGTTCTAGACCTTGACTGATCTGGTTGTTCTTTCTCAGAAGACTGAGCTGGTATCTTCTGAATGGCCCAAGCATCAAAACTCTATGGCTGCTCAGGCAGCTTCTTGGCTAAATCCTTTATGATTCTCGCCACCAATTCTCTATGCTCCTACCATTCATCAACCACCTTTTCTTTACCCTTGGCTTTCCACACCTCTCTCTGCTGAGCCCATTTGCTACTTTCAAGATCGATTGGTTTCGCTGGGTTATCTAGGATTTCCTCAATAACCACCCCTTTGTTGCGTGTAACTACTCGTAGAGGAACTGGTTCTGGGGCCTTCACCTTAGTAGTCACAATAAAAGTGTTTCTGGACATAGAGCCACAAAATGCCCATACTTACCACAAGTATAGCAATTCAGACTTCGACTCTAGGAATTACCACGACCCCGGCCCCGGTCGGTACCCCCTTAGTACCTGCCGAACCTCGTATCAGCACCACCGATACCTGATTTCTCTTCTTGGGGTACACTGGTAGTCTCCACTCTTACTGGTTCAACATTAGTAAATGCCACCACAGATAGATATTTTCCCTTCTTCAAATGATAAATGCGAATGCCACCGTTGTTCCATAGATGGCCATAAGCTTTGCAGTAAGTACATTGTGGACATGCATTGGAAACATGATCTTTGGATTTACACTTTGAACACCAAGTTTCCACTCTTCTTACTGGTTGTCCGGTCTGGCTGATTTCAGCAATCTGTCGGGCCATCTCATCAATCTTTCTAGACCAAGACCCCTTCTTAGACTTTTCTTTGCTCTTCTCATCTGAGCTACTTTCAGAACTACTGGAGGTCTTACTGGAATCAGAATTCTCAGTAGAAGTACTGCTACTACTGGACCTCCTCTTCTTATGACTCCTTTCCTTCTTAGCCTGCTCTTCCAGCTTCAGGGCTTGCTGCACCAAATCATTAAATTTCTTTGTTGGTGCAGGCACCTCCTGTTCCCTAAGCTTCCTACTGCAAAAACCATTTAAAAACCATGCCCGCAACCATTTTTTTGATGGCGGTTCCTGCAGCAGCTACCTAGTCAGCTCCTTGATTTTCTCAACATAACTTTTGACTAATAATTTCCTTTACTTTATCTTATCCAATTCACAGAGGATATCCTCATCTCCTCTGTTATTTGAATATTCCAGTCAAAAAGCTTTGCGTAGTTTGTTATATGATCTGAGTTGGCAAGCTAGGTAATGGTAGTACCATTTGCTTGCTGTCTCATCTAATGTTTGAGGAAATTATTCCCCCCAGTCATCTTCATCAATATTGTTCAACCAGCATACTGTTCAAAGGCTTGGATATGAGCATCTGGGTCATCTTTCTTCCCACCTTTGAACACCGGAAAATAAATTTTCAATGAAGAGGTGTGATCATGTCGATCAGCATCGTTTTTGCCTCTTCTCACCTTAGGAACCTGGCTCCTCCTTGAAGATTTCTTGTAATGGTCTGTGTCTGCATCCCAGTCAATTTCTTCTTCAGTCTCAGTTTCTGTCTCCTCCCTGTCTTTTCTACTGGAACTATGGCGACTACCTTTACTGCCTTTGGCTTCTTCATCCCCATGTGTGGTCCGAGAACTCCTGGCCTTGCATTCTTTCCTCTCAGCCCTTCTTCTTCTGGACTGACTGGAGTATTGCGAGTCCTTAGCCTCATCAGCATGATTGTGATCCTTCTGAGCCTCGTCTCAGTCCCCGGTTCATTCTTAGGATCAAAATATCTTTCTGACTCCTCAATGATAGGGTCAACGAGGTAGGATGGTTTACGACCACGACTAGTTTTGGGTGCCATAACTTCAGCTGAAAATTCAAACTGGGAGAAGCGTTCTGGTAAATGAGCAAGCAGCTCTATCCACTATGATCGGCAAAATGGAATTGGAGCTGATCTCTTTAGATAGCTGATTCCAGTGTTAGAATCTGTAGCTTCTGGAAGTCGTCAGTTCAGTCAATGAAATTGGAATGGAATATGGAAACTGAAGTGGAATAATTAACTGAACTGAAATACTCTATTGGGACTAGAAACAAACTAAATGACTAGAAAAGTGTTTCAGGTTCAGATTCAGAGTTTATGAAGAAACAGTACAAGGTATAACAGATTGAAGCCCAATTGACTACTATAGTAATGATTACAAAATAGAATTACAAGTGAAGAGATTGTAACTCAAGGACAGCTTTGGAGACTAAAATCAAGAGACTAGGAGTAAGAAGTCAAAAGTACAATCAGCCTAATTACAATGTAATGGGTCCTATTTATAGCCTCTTGAGTTTACTATGGTAGCCGCCGTTGTAATTACTTACTGATCCACTGTTCGGCTTCCAGGAGACAGTTCCTACCTGTTGAGACCGTCTTCCCGTCTACAGTGATGGCGGTGTCGAGGGATATGTGTTCGAAACTTGAGCCAGGTCAGCACTGGGCTGCTGGCTGTGGAAAAATTGAATGAAAAATTATCGCACCGCACAATACAGCAGCAATTAATTTCTCGGTAATACTCTTGACGCACAAAACTTGCTTGAAAATTGGTAACACGACGAAACTGATACGCAATCGAGAAGAAGTGTCGTTAACGACACCATTAAATAATGCTACTGACAATTAAGGAGCTTAAACTCCCATTACAGATCACTCCGGGCCGTTAATGGCTCCGCAATCCATCAAAAAGAGATAATTAGACTAATTTGCCTGCTGTGACGAGGAAAATCCTATTGTGTCGATTCTATCTGTTGTTGAATTTGTCTTCAATCAATGTCTATGCCGAAAGTGTTTCTTCTCCTATGATTGCTTACAAGCCTTGATGATATCTCCTTGCCTAAGCCGATGAGGAATAGTCTCCTTGGTGCCTTGGTTGCAAAGCCTTTGCTTGAGCCTTGCCGAGGTCGATAGAGATAGAGCTCGCCTTTGCTTGGGTTGGAGGTTAAGAGAGAGAGCTCGCCCTTGGCGGTTTGGATTGAGAGAGAGAGCTCCCCTTTGGCTTGGATTCGATTGAAGGTCAAGAGAGAGAGCTCTTGGATTCTTGCTTCGATGGAGAGCTCAAGGAGAAAGCCCTTCCTCTTGCTTCGATGGAGAGCTCACGGAGAAAGCCCTTCCTCTTGCTTCGATGGAGAGCACCCCCGGAGAAAACTCTCTTGCCTCACGTACATGCAAAAAAACTGAAGTCCTCATGCAAAAAAAAAACTCGCTATTAATAGCTCCTTGCTTCCCTTGCAGTAGCACCGGCGTCATTGACATGGCGCGTGAAACGATGTGATGACGTGGCAAGCTCGGGGCTCAACCCGCATGAAATGTCCTAGAACTAGCGCCGAATGGCTTCGCCCATGCCTGCTTGCCAAAACTCGTTTCATGGCGGTCTCCACCCGAGCCTCACCAAGCGCGCTACGAGCTCCTCAACATCTTGCGCAGCTCTGTTCCGCCCCTGCCCGCCATCTCCCCTTTCTTGGCTTCACACCCTTTTTAATTAGAGTGGCCATTGGCCATGCCCCTTAATTGGGCGGCCAATTTTATTGGGCGGTCGGTATGATTGGGCACCATTTGAAGAGCAACAATGTGCATAACTACCGGCCGAGGTATTGCCAAGCATTGGGCGGCCACATTGGCGGCATTGGCCCTTTGTTTCTTTTGGGCGGGCGGCCCTTAAAGGGCATCCCATTTGGCATACATATCGATTAAAGCATCGCCAAGCACAACAACGTTCTCCAGTAGCCCTCGATTAACAATATCATCGTGAATTTTGATGCCCTTAAAAAAGTCTTGAATAGTGCCACAAGCGTGCTAGCTAGATGCAAGTATCCATAGCCGTGTTGAGCATTTCCTGCTATCAGAAACCTCCAATAAATAATATTCTTGTCAGGCACAACATATCAACCAAAGTGTTGCTGCATCACATTCCAAAACTCAGTCAAAGTAAAAACAAATCCTAGATGGGACACCGACTGAGCGGATCAAACTGGTACGGAGCCGGCCCCCGACGAATCTTTAAAGGCTAATATCTTGGCAACCAGAACTCTGATCATTCACTGATCTGAAAAGACTGATACGCTCCACAAAGTGAGCACTTCAGGCCCATGCATTCATTTCAATTCTGTCAACTCAGCTGCTGCAGTTGCCCAATCCGGTACAGATCTGCAACAATCGACTTAAACTTCAAAGTGCCATAACTTCTTCACCGTGACTCCAATCGACGAGCCGTAAAGATAGGCCGGTAGAGCACTTCAAGCACTACAGTTTTAGATCGTAATCTCTCATCTGTGGTCACTGCAAGCATACTCATTTTTGGCATCGTTGAGGCATCTGTTGGCCCTTCTAAGACGCATCTGGCATACATTAATCATTAGACTTGGCCTGTTAACAAGCCCTGATCACTGACCATTAATCAAGTAGGCTTTCAATAAGCTTGATCTACATCCTCTTGGCATATTTCTTAGCATGGAAGCGGAGCTGCACGACATCCACCCCCTCTGAACCTGCACAGCCTCCGGTCTGTGCCAATAGCACTTCAATCTGCATCTGCTACAGGTACCTTAAGCTCCTTACCATCATTAGACTCACGTAACTAGTAAACTTACGAAAAATGAAATAAGGCTTATACCCTATCATCAATGTCCTAGCTTAATCATTAGATAGCTGTCCATCAAAAATCTCTGAACTGTATCTGTCGTATCTTCAAAGCATTCAATCATGGATAAATTGCTTAGTGAACCCCGCCAGACTCAAGTGCTCTAGTTAATGATGCACAGGGCTTGACCATTAAGCTCTCTCTTAAGGAACCCTGTCAAGCTCAATTATGCCTTACTCTGTCTGCACACGGAATGGCCGTCAAGTCCTTTACTCAAAAAAAATGTGAAGATACTTCATCAATTGTCCAAAGAAGTCAGCTAGAAGCCAGCCATGTAAGCTTATTGATCGCATAACAAAAACTCTTTTGACTTGGCATAAATCTAGAGCATCATCAGACTCGTCGTCTGATGCATACATAACATTGTCTTCAGGAGGTTGATCTGTGTTGAAGTCTCCAATATTAAGCTCACCATCTCGTTGCTTAAACAATTTAACTCTTTTCCTTGCAATGGGCACCTTGAGCTCAGTGCCATCAAGCTCGCATAACTTGTAGGTCGCATTATTATAAACATGAAGTACAACATATGGTCCAAACCATCGTTTAACCATCTTTCGCATAGCAGTGTATGGGTTCTCCAGGCTACTGTCATATACAAGGACCCAATCCCCATCTTTAATGGCACGAGGTCGTAGTCTGTGCTTATCATCAAACGCTGCCTTGTTCTTCAACCTGGCTTCCTTAAGCATTACTTTAGCCTGCTCAATATCTTCTTGACGTCTCTCAAGTTGGGGTATGCGCAATGCAAGCAAATCTTCTGTAGACATACCTTCTTCCCATGGCATTATGGTCCAAGAGATAACCGCTTCCTCTGTAGGCATAATGGGTTTTTGCCCGTACATCAGCTCAAATGGCATAAAACCTGTAAAACAGAACTATGTGTAGTCCGATCAGCCCATAAAGAAAATGGTAGGAGTTTAGGCCAATCACCAATATGTCCCTGGCATGCCTTTGCTAAAGCTTTAACAATAGGCGGATGCCCTCTTTCACTTTTACCATTACCCTCTGGATTATATGCTGTAGTGAGAGCCAATTTAATGCCCAAGCGAGCAAAGAAATCCCGAGCTTCATCTGCATCCAGCTCTCCTCTATTAGCAGTAATTCTACCAACACATCCATACCTAGAAATAACATCCTCAAGCAAGAACTTGCATACGGAACTAGTAGCTTTGGTACGCAAAGCTCTGCCTTCCACCTGATTAGTAAGATCCTCTCTTGCAAGAACAATATACCGCATCTACAGACACCTACTGGCATGGTAATCAGGTCCACCACCCACTTGTAGTGCATAGCCAGTGGATAGGTGGGATGCAATCCATCTCGATGTCGCACATTAGAATATTGTTGGCATATTAGGCATGTCTCCACAAACTGAGCCACATCTTTATACATACCTTTCCACCAGTAACGATCCTTAATCTTGACAAAAGTTGCTCAGACCCCTCTGTGTCCAGCCCATAAACTTTCATGAAACTCTTTGATAACCTGCTGTTGAGTCGCTTTATCACAAACAACCCGCTGCGGTACTCCTTTAGAGCGTTTTGGCTGCTTCCATAAATGGCCATCCTTCATAAAATAGCTATAAGCTTTCTTCCTTATCTTTTTGTACTCTTGATCCGTCCACCCTTCATGCTTAGTAAGAGTGCTAAGGTAGCGACCAATCAAAAGCCATTCTCCTTCATAGAACTCTTCAGAAAATACCTCAAAAGTATGAGCAATATTGCCACAATTTGCATGCAGATAAGAAGACAAATAGAACTTCAAGCCAACATCATCACTTGTGGTCAGCATCTCTTCTTCATCTTCAAATCTAGCTCTTGATAACATATCTGCAACAGGATTATCTCTACCTGCAATATGACAAAATTCAGGATTAAGAGATTTAATGTAGGCTATCCATCGCAGCATAGCAATATTCGGAGGAGAGAAATTTGCAATCATCCCTATCAGTGGCAAGCAATCTGTCTCTACCATGAATGAAGCTCCAATAAAGTATTCTTTATCAGACCTTAGAGCAGTAGCAACGCCCCAAAGTTCTCTCTTAACCTGTGGGTAGCCTCTTTGGCGAGCATTGAGCACTTTTGCTCCAAATCGAACCGTATACCTGTTACCTTCTTCATCATCTTGACCTATAGTCCAGCCAATAC
This sequence comes from Adiantum capillus-veneris, assembly GCF_014529385.1. Taxonomy (NCBI): domain Eukaryota; kingdom Viridiplantae; phylum Streptophyta; class Polypodiopsida; order Polypodiales; family Pteridaceae; genus Adiantum; species Adiantum capillus-veneris. The sequence goes on from NC_140960.1 coordinate 60,235,674, forward strand.
ATATCGGACTAGTGTCAACTGTTAAGATTACTGGCCTTCCGCATTTGTAGTCAACTTTCCTCAAGGTTGGAGCCTCAAGGAGCATCTTCTTTAATTTCCTCATAGCTCGTGTGTGAACTTCTTCCCAAACAAATCTTTTACCTTTTCTCAACAGTTGATAAAGCACTTCTGCAACATGAGCAAAATGTGGCAGCCAAATAAGATAGAATACACATGCACCCAGAAATCGACGAACTTCAGTAACCGAAGAGCACGTTTCCTTCATCTTTTGAATAGCTTCAACTTTAGCTGGACTTGGCCTTCTACCTTCTGGACTGCACATGTGCCCTACAATTAGAACCTCTTTGGTACCAAAAGTTGATTTTTGTCCTGAAAGTGTTAAGTTAACTTCCTCAAGCCTGGATAGCATCACAGTCAGCAATATGTTGAGAAACAAACTGTCGGCACCCCCTCTGATCTTTTACTTCATCTTTTGAGCCTTCCTCACAGCCCTTAATCGGTAGATCGTCAATGAAGGCATAGTAACATGTGGGATAAAGTCCCTTAATACCTTATTCATTCTCGTTCATCATATGAGTTACAGAATTAGTAGCTCCCTGTGGCAAAGTGCACATCCTTACCAATCCGAGAGGTGTACGCATCGTAGTAAGATCCCTGCTCTCCAAAGCTAACTGAAATTGATCATATCCAGAATAAAGATCACCCATAGAGTAAATTGACCTACCTGCAAAAGCCTCAGAAAATTCATCCACAATTGGGCCGGTACCCACATTGCAGATTGTTACCTTGTTAACGGGCTGCAAATCCTATATAAACCTTAAAGTACCATTTTTCTTTGGAACAGTGAACCATTGGTTAGAGTATGGCGCACATGATGGTTCCAAGATTCCCATTTGTATCTTCTCATTAAGCAAATTGATAAGCTTTGGCAAGTGAGCTTTAGGAACTGGAATAGGACGTAAGCTCCATGGCATGTGAGGAACAATGAATATAACCATAGGTGCCACAACACTTGGATCCACACACCCAATCTCACTTGGCTCAAAGGCAAAAGCTTTACCATGTTTTTCGAGCATACCTTGAAAACACTTGATTTCCTCTTCGTTGAGAAAACCATCTTCTCCCACCTTAAGCTGCTGCAATGTCTCTTTAGTGAATTTGTGCCCAATGTTCTTAGGATTTCTGAGCATAGGCTGTCGAGAAGCTTCTTTAATTACTTCATCACTTCCCTCTGGTAGAGGTGTAGCCACAGGTCTCACTTTCTTTGCAATTGTCTTGTACTTCGTCTCTACCTGTGCTTCAACTTCTTTATCCAAGTCATCCTCAATATGCATAAGTGCCTCGTATATGTCCATTGAGTGCACTTTAACAACTTCAGTTCCACTTTCTAACCTGTTCTGCTTGATATCCTCAAGCTCTGACATAGTGTCAACATAAGAGATCTCTTCGAAGATTCCTGATATCACATCATCCGGTTCTAGCACATCACATCCCTGCAAGTCACTTTGAATGCTTGAAACATATTGTTTCTCCCACTTAGTTAAATCATTAAATTTCCTGTAAGATACTGAACCCTCATATGTCAACCCTAGAAATCCTGAAGAGAAGGTTTCTATTTGCGAGATTTTCTCCTCACTTACACCACCATAGTCCCGCTTTATAGTGGCACCCCAAGAAAATCCTAAGCAAATCTTTGTTCTTTAAACTCCTTACGTATCTTTGGCATTGGACGATCACGTAAATTGTCTTTGTTTCTAGCATGATCAACACATATAGTTAGAAATTGAACTGCTTTCTTACCATCTCGGCTTCGAACCCTGGCATAGGCCGAGCCATCATCCAGCACCTTAGTTTCCATCCGCACAGCCGTAATGTAGGGTTGTCCTAGAATCAACGGGTAGGAGGAATGCTCCTGTATAAAAAAGTTTTGCTCATCACAGACATCCCCAATAGTTACCTTAACATTTACACATGCACCATAAAGATCTCCAGGAAGCATGTTGGCAGCTCGAATCCGCCACCCGTGATCTACATCAATAGGCCACTTCCCCTTTTGGTGCAAATTCTTTGCCATGAGATTGATTTCTGAACCATGGTCTATGAGGGCTAAGACAGGCTCCTCAATGTCGCCAAGCTTTACCACTGTTTTTGTCGTGGCTCTTGCCCAATGAGTCCTCGAAAAGTGACTCTTGGGTATAACTTCTTCATCTTCACCGTCGTTAAAATTCATGTTTCTTACCTCAGGTATAATCGGGCTGGGAACCACCACAGGCTTTGGCTCTTCTTCTTCAAGATCTGCTAAGTACTCTTCATAGACTTCCAAAATTGCTTCAATGTGACGAACCACTTGGCTTTTAACTGGATCTGACTCTTGATCAGTCGGTACTTGCCGCTTTCTTTTTATAATGTCGATGATCTCGTTCTTAGCAATTCCAAGAATATCCCCCAAGGTGAGCTCCACTTTACTATTTAGGATACGTTCTTCAAAAACTTTCTTCAAATCTGTAGCTAGTTCAATATCAGACTTGAGTTTATACGAGGGCCCTTTAGGTTTACCTTGCTTCTTATCCTTCGGAGCCTCTTCCATAACCACCTCCGGAGCAGGTTTAGGAGTTGGAACTTCTTCTTTCTTATTGCTGGATCTCGTTGACCTTTTTGACGCCCCAGCCACCTCTTCATCTCTTTTTCGCTTCTCTTCCACCATAGCTTCATTGGCTTGAGCTTTAGCAATATAAGCATATATCGAAAGAGAATCCACTGGATCAGTCCACCCAGTGGTTTCTCAAATTGAATTCCCCACCTGTCGTAGCTTCCCGTATGTTACCTTTCCTTCTTCTGTTGTCTTTAAAGCATATGACCACAACTGGCCCTTTGTACCTGTACCATCATCATCTTCCTTACCACAAACTTGCAGCCGATATGTAGCTGCTTCCACAAGGGCAACATGATGCTGTATTTCCTCCACTATCTTCTTCATTCCGCCTCTGCCAAAGTTCAAGCGGAGCAGTTCCCCTGTCGCCCTGAGATGAATCTTCTTGTCTTTCCAAAAAACCACATCCTTCTTATAAGCTTCATCAAACTCATGACACTCTCTCACAAACCTGTGGTCTTCACTATCGCACCACATGCATCGATCCCAATTTTTACGTGGTGGCTGCTGCTGCTTAGGTTCAAAAGTAGACGCCTTTGCAGCTAACCCTTCAAATTTGACAGTTTTAAAATTCAAATTTAGTTCTTGAATACCTTTAACGAGATCGTCAAGAACAGGCCCCTCCACTTTGGGTAATGTAGAGGGCGGCTTCTCTTTAAGCTCTTCTTCATCATCATCCAGTACCTCGATTACGATTCGCTTATCAGCCCGCTTCTGTCGTTTTAAGATCATGTTCACCGCTTCAGATACTATTTTCCAATCTGATGTCAATCCCAATTCTCCCGCCGGATCCTCCAATAATTGCACCAAATTATTTTGTAGTCGCGGATCAGCGGCTTGAATAAACAATTCCACCTTTTGATCCTTCAAGGAACGTTGTTCTGACGATAACTGATCAAACTTCTTTTCAAACTCTCGCAACAGTTCTCGTACAGATAAATTTTTACCCTTCTTCTGCACCCACTTCGTAAAACTTTGTCTGGTCACCCGTTGAGAATCTTCCAGAAAATATTCCTCTTGCATCGCCTTCTTAAAATCCTGCCAGTTCGGCCCTTGAGCCGCTTGAATTTCTTTAATCCGGGCCCAAAGTTCTGGCACTGCAATCAGATGAAATCCTTCCACTGAATCTTGGTCTTCAATACCATTATCTTCCATAGATTGCTCATACAAATTGCAAAATTTTGAAATATCTCAGCCCTCAAACCGTTGCAGCTTTTCCGTAACATTTTGACGAGCTTTACGAATCCGCTCTTGCAAATTATGTTGTTGCTGGGCAGCCTGTTGCTGTTGCATGTATGCTGCAAACTGATGCATCATCTGCTGCATGGCTAATTCTTGTGGTGTAGACATATGCTTCAACAATTTTCCCACCCCTACTCGGTTTCGCGTCGGGTTCACCAGGTGTCGAGGGATCTGTGTTCGAAACTTGAGCCAGGTCAGCACCGGGCTGTTGGCTGTGGAAAAATTGAATGAAAAATTATCGCACCGCACAATACAGCAGCAATTAATTTCTCGGTAATACTGTTGACGCACAAAACTTGCTTGAAAATTGGTAACACGACGAAACTGATACGCAATCGAGAAGAAGTGTCGTTCACGACACCATTAAATAATGCTACTGACAATTAAGGAGCTTAAAATCCTATTACAGATCACTCCGAGCCGTTAACGCTCCGCAATCCATCAAAAAGAGATAATTAGACTAATTTTCCTGCTGACGAGGAAAATCCTATTGTGTCAATTCTATCTGTTGTTGAATTTGTCTTCAATCAATGTCTATGCCGAAAGTGTTTCTTCTCCTATGACTGCTTACAATCCTTGATGATATCTCCTTGCCTAAGCTGATGAGGAATAGTCTCCTTGGTGCCTTGGTTGCAAAGCCTTTGCTTGAGCCTTGCCGAGGTCGATAGAGATAGAGCTCGCCTTTGCTTGGGTTGGAGGTTAAGAGAGAGAGCTCGCCCTTGGCGGTTTGGATTGAGAGAGAGAGCTCCCCTTTGGCTTGGATTCGATTGAAGGTCAAGAGAGAGAGCTCTTGGATTCTTGCTTCGATCGAGAGCTCAAGGAGAAATCCCTTCTTCTTGCTTCGATGGAGAGCACCCCCGGAGAAAACTCTCTTGCCTCCTCTCCTTCTCACGTACATGCAAAAAAACTCAAGTCCTCATGCAAAAAAAACTCGCTATTAATAGCTCCTTGCTTCCCTTGCAGTAGCGCCAGCGTCATTGACGTGGCGCGTGAAACGATGTGATGACGTGGTGGCAGGCCCGGGGTTTGACCCGCATGAAATGTCCTGGAACTAGCGCCGAATGGCTTTGCCCATGCCTGCTTGCCAAAACTCGTTTCATGGCGGTCTCCACCCAAGCCTCACCAAGCGCGCTATGAGCTCCTCAACATCTTGCGCAGCTCTGTTCCGCCCCTGCCCGCCATCTCCCCTTTCTTGGCTTCACACCCTTTTTAATTAGGGTGGCCATTGGCCATGCCCCTTCATTGGGCGGCCAATTTTATTGGGCGGTCGGTATTATTGGGCACCATTTGAAGAGCAACAATTTGCATAACTACCGGCTGAGGTATTGCCAAGCATTGGGTGGCCACATTGGTGGGCATTGGCCCTTTGTTTTTTTTGGGCGGGCAGCCCTTAAAGGGCATCCCATTTGGCATACATATCGATTAAATCATCGCCAAGCACAACAACTTTCTCCAATAGCCCTCGATTAACAATATCATCGTGAATTTTGATGCCCTTAAAAAAGTCTTGAATAGTGCCACAAACGTGCTAGCTAGATGCAAGTATAAGTGATTGCATTTGAACAATGACCCTCGATTTGTATTTGCTTAAGCCATAGCCGTGTTGAGCATTTCCTGCTATCATCAACCTCCAATAAATAATATTCTTGTCAGGCACAACATATCAACCAAAGTGTTGCTACATGACATTCCAAAACTCAGTCAAAGTAAAAAAAATCCGAAATGGCACACCGACTGAGCGGATCAAACTGGTACGGAGCCGGCCCCCAGCGAATCTTTAAAGGCTAATATCTTGGCAACCGGAACACCGATCATTGATCTGAAACTGACGCGCTCCACAAAGTAAGCACTTCAGGCCCGTGCATTCATTTCAATTCTGTCAACTCAGCTGCAGTTGCCCAATCCGATACAGATCTGCAATCGACTTAAACTTCAAAGTGCCATAACTTCTTCACTGTGACTCCAATCAACGAGCCGTAAAGACAGACCAGTAGAGCACTTCAAGCACTACAATTCTAGATCATAATCTCTCATCTGTGTTCACTACAAGCATACTCATTTTTGGCGTTGTTGAGGCATCTGTTGGCCCTTCTAAGCCGCATCTGGCATACATTAATCATTAGACTTGGCCTATTAACAAGCCCTGATCACTGATCATTAATCAAGTAGGCTTTCAATAAGCTTGATCTGCATCCTCTTGGCATATTTCTTAGCATGGAAGCGGAGCTGCATGACAGCGGACCGTGTCCAGGTCCGAGGCAGCGACTACGGTAAGCTCCCGCCCAGGCCGCAGTGTGATCAAGGAGCGCGATGGACGTTTTGTCCGCCGTGAGCTACGTGCGGCTTGTATCGATATATGGAAGGTCCCGAACCCGTGTGGATAAGTAAACCAAAAGCTATTTTTAAAAAATCTTTCTTTTTGTGATCCAATGATATTTCAAATAAATAAAATTTTATTATTAATTTACACTTCTAAAAAACAAAAAATTACATAAAAATATATACATTTTTTTTGCTTGAACTACCAGGTAAATAATTAGGTTGAGATATCTTGATTTTTATTTATTTACATTATTTTAAAAAAAATAACAATGACATGGCTTTTGAGATGGCCATGCATAAATGACATGGTCATCCATGTGGCAAGCTGATGTGGATGATTGATGACATGGAATGCATAGATGGAAAGATGAGGTGGCGGATGGGATCCCCTCATTTTTCAGGTCATATGATGACGTGTTAAAATGGTGACATGTAATGATTTGGTGGCAAAAAAGGACGTCATGAGCTGGCAAGGTGGCGATGTGGCATGCTTGGTGGCTCATGAGGTGGGAGTTATATGGCATGCCATGCAAGAAATACTTACACGTGGCATGTGAGGTGGTGGATGACATGGCACTTAAGGTGAAGTGGCATGGAAGGTGGTGGTGGATGAGTTGACAACTAGAGTGACATGGCAAGCCAAATGTTACGGTCAAAGTGTTGATTGTGGTGATGTGGAAGCTGAGATGGGGTGATGACATGGACCTTTGGTGACATGACGGCCTCCTTGTATGAGGTGGACTAGCCAACTAGGATTGGGAGAGTAGAACCAAGCCATGGTTGGTTGACAAGTGTCATAATTTCTAGGTTTGGGATTTACCAAACCTAAGGAGGCACACCTCAAGTTAAAGGTGCAAGTGAAAAAAATCAAAACAATGAAAACGTGTCTTTCCCTTACTCAAATTGACTCAAGTGTTTTTCTATGAGGACCTTACACTAAATGACATATATGAAAGTCAAGATAAGTGGCAATGTACATTATTTATTAGGATTTTTTCAAAAACTATATCAAGGTTCTCAAAGCTGTCTTTGTTCTTTTTCAAAGGTAGATCTTTAAAAAAATGAATTGTTGAAGTTTTTTTTTTTGCATGGTCACATTCCTTGGGACATAATCTATCAAATGACCGTTGGATCTTGCAAAATAAGTTCTACATCATTAAATATCTGGTGTAAAAAATTTATGTTTTTATAAATAAAATTTCTAACAAAGAAGAATGAATATTAATTATGAAAAGATCCAAACAATTATCAATAAATCAAGTTACATTTCTTGCCAAGTGAACATTTCATGTGCAAGAGGGTAAGTAAAGAAAAAAAGCCCATAAAAAGTTATAAGTATTTCTTCATCAAGGTCACAATGCTATGACAAGGTGTGACAGGCTGAACCAGATTAGTCCTTGCACAATAAAATTACCATTTAAATGTGAAAAAATGAAGATCAGAGCTTTCCATTGTGTTTGCAACTATGTATTGTATGGCTACCAAATCTTGCCTCTTCAAAGTAAGTGCAAGCAAGTCAAATGTACGTAGGAATGGCAAAAAAGAGGATGTTTCTTGGTTGTCTTGGTGGGGGAAACTTCTGAAAGTGGGTAATCCTTATCATGCATACACCCATATACTGTGTGTTCTCTATCTTCTCCCTTGCATATGGGGTATCTTTGTGACACGTGGCGGGCCCATGGGATAGCCATCTTCCAAGCTCCAAAAAAACTCACCACAAAATCTCCAAAAAATCCATTTTTTGCCCCCTTTGCTCTGCCTGCCAAACATTGCACAGAGCTCCTCTTGCCATCCTGTAAAACCATGCTTGTAGACCCGGTCCATGAATTTGGTCCATGGAAGCACCAGCCCATTCCCTTCTCGCCTAGCCTTCCAACCAATGCACCTAAAACTGGGAAAATTTCGCTTGGCATCACACCTCCCCTTACGGACCCAATTCCTCCAGGCCACATTTTACTGGTTCGGACTCCGTTTGACACGCCATCACTTTTTGCTAGCTCCGTACACCGCATAAAATGCATAGAACCCCTGGCAAAGCTCCAAAATCATCAGATGGCACATCTATCGAAGCAATCAATCCAGCATCCAGGACTCCAATTGACAATCTGAAAAGACCAACATGCTCCATAAATTAAGCACTACACATCCATAGCTCCAAATTGGCTCGGACTACCTGGTGTCACTTGGCCTATCCGTCTCGGATTTGCAATCACTTCTAATTTCAAAGCCTCGTATATTGCACTCCGTGGCTCCGTTTGACGAGCTGTCTAGACTTGCTCCTTTAGCACTTCAAGCTCTACATATCAGGACCAAAAACCAGCACCTCTAACATTCTTCACCTATCGCTCTGTCAGGTCCTATCTGAAGCCCATCTTGGTCTAGAAACCCACATAAAGCATACATCTCTGACCTCTTGCTGACATAACAGCTGTTAACATTATGCATAAGTTGGCAAGACCTTAAATAAGTATGTAGATTTTCATCTTTCACCCCGTGCCCGCAAAGCGGCATGACTACATATAATGTGCTTTCTCTTGGATTGTTACGAAAGCCTTCGTTTGACCAAATGAGTGTCATCCTTCTCATACCAAGCACAAGGAGATTGCTTCAACCCATACAAAGCTTTGTTACATTTACACACCTTATCCTCTTGTCCTTTCTTGGAAAAACTGCAAGGTTGTGTTGCATAAACTTCCTCAAATATGTCACCATTCAAGAAAGCAGTAACAATGTTTGATTGATGTATATTCCAACTAGCTTTGTAGCACCACTGTCAAAATACCACACGTGAATGTGCAGCAACTGACATGCATGCATCATGGACAACAGGATTATAAGTGCACTCTGCACTACAAGACCATTCGACGTCAACATCAACATCACAGTCTCCTTTCACAAAAGACTTAACAATAGCTGCATTTGTAGTGTAACCATCATTAGTAGTGAAACCAGCCTCTTTCTTCTTAGCCTCTTTGGCCTTCAACTCAGGACACTGCTTGATAAACTGATCATTAGCTTTACAATAGTGGCAACGCATCCTCTTTTTTCCCTTATCACTAGAATTTCTAGACGAATTGCTGCCATTAGGAACAGGTTAATTTCCACTCGCAAAAGAACCATGAGAAGTGGTTGCATTATTGTACCACCTTTTTTTTTAACAACAATAAAGGTGCACATTGTCTAGTCCTTTTTTTTTTGACTCTTGCAACAGCAATGTGCATAATGCATCAAACTTGACAACTTCAAGATTTCCTTGGGTCATAAGTCTCCAAGCAGTAGCAAAAGTCTGGTATGAATCTGGCAAGGCATCAAGTACAGTCTGCACAAGAAAACTGTCTGAAATTGACTTCACGTGCAAAAATAAGTTGCTCATTGATATCCTTGACACCAGCAAGGAAAGTGTCCATATCATCTTCCTCATGCATAATCTTTGACTCCAACTCTTTACGTAGCAATGCAATTTTTGCCTCACTGCGACTTGCATAAAGACCAGCCAGAATATCCCAAGCTTGTTTTGTAGATTTTGTTGAACGAATGTGAGGAGTAATAGTGCGCTTAATAGACAACACAATCAATGCATGAGTCTGCACATGTTTTGCATCCCAACGAGCTTGTTCTGTCGTAGGCAAAACAACTCTAACAGCAGCAATCCTTGCAGCAAGACCTGCAACATCCTCAGCATCGCCTACATCCTCAGAACTAGGACATCAATCAATGCCCTACATAATATTACAGACACCCTTTGACACAAGAACATGTTTCATTATGTAAGCCCAAATAGGGTAATTGTCCCCATCCAATGAACACATATGTGTTTTTGTCGGCCCTCGCAAATGCATGCACTTGATGTGAAAACTACCAGAAAAGAGGAGAAACAAAGCAAGAATAACATGTGCTATATAGCACAAACCGTAGAAGACTATGAGTAACCTATTATGAAGAAAACGACACCGAAAAAAAAATTGCACAAAATGACAAAATAGCCTATGCAGTACAGCTTGTAGTGGAAACGGAGGCCGAAATGAGTAGCATAAATCTGAGTAGACCAAGCTCTTCAAGCTTCCCCAAAATATTTGTTGACCTACAAATGCTTGCCAAAGCTCACAGAAATCGGGGAAAGTGAGCAGGCGTGTGTTGGAGCTGCTGGTGACTAAGCTCGAGAGGATGCAACCTGCTCTGATATCAATTGTTGGAATTAGGGTTGCATGAAAACACACACAGCTTGGAGAAGACAAAGGAAGCTCAAGGCACACAACAGAGAGAGTATTACTTAGTGTGCAATGAAAAGATAAGTTAGCCCTAGAGTGATGGGCGTATATATAATGCATGGGGGGGAAAACCTCCTAGTGAGGGAAAAAATGCCCTGGCAGTCCTAAGTGTGTTCATACACATCACTACCACATGTATATGGTAACAGATACATTAAAATAAGGGGGTTTTATATTCAACTTGGAAAAAAATCCTAAATAAGGGGTCATTTTATTCATTCAGACATGTTAAAAGAGGGGTTTTTTAATACCCCACAAAAGCACGTTATATACGGGGTTATTGAATGGTGAACCCCCCGAGTGCAAGGCCTTGCAATGAGGCACTATCTATGCATACTCAAGCAATGCATGGAAAAATCGGTGATGTGGAAGAGGTGGGTCGTAAGCCAACTACTTAAGGGCATTCAACGACGAGGTTGAACTGTTTCTCTGTCAATGATCGTGTACCATATAACAATCATTGTAATTCAGCATTGTGCTTTTAAATTGGTGAGTTTTTATTTAGCACCTAGGTTTGGATTTGTGTTTGAAGTTCAGGATATCGCACCATTATAGTTGGTCCTAACTGTGGCAAGTGTTGTGGTGTCTTTGAAGCACTACTCTGGATTGTTGTCTCCATGGGATAAATTGCACTTTTTTGTTTTTAAATCCAAAGTTTGTGTGTTGATTTTGAGGAGAACAAGCTTCTTAGGTACCTGTACCTATTTGTATTTGACTACCTATGTTTTCTTTGCCTTTGGAGTATGAAGAATACTCAAATTTTCTTGGGACGATTGACTTAAGTGATCTATTTTGATGCTCTTGAGTCTTCAATTGTTGACATAAAATTTGTAATTAATAGGTAGCTTTGTCTCAAAGACTTGTATTGAAGGGAGTGAATCATTTGCACATGCACAATTATCATTGTTAGTAGATTTTGTAGGTGTCATTTCTGGCATGACAATTGCAATGTTTTGTTGTGTGTCTATTGCATTCAAGTTGTGGGATGATTCTTGCATGCTTTTGTCACTATCTTCAAAGAGAAACCTGGTATTTTCTATGGAAGAAAATGTGACTTGTCGTACTCAATGTTCTGCTGTAAAATACACTTGGTTTTATATCCAATTGTTAGCAAGTCGCCACAACGGACGTCTATAACATAGCTATTTGGAAATAACATAATAATGTCAATACTCAGGGAAGTGACTCAAATGGAACACGATGGGGTTTCCAACCCTCAAGAAGTGAGCCTAGCAAGCAGGCGCATCAACTCAACAAGCTAATCACCACTTTTAATTTGTATATGTCCTATCTCACCACTCTAGGTTATCACGCCATGTTTATGACTAAATAGACTTTGATCATCACAAAACTTCATGGGAAGCTATATTTGGTCTAAGGGCACAAGTCTATACAGTCTGGTAGCTATCTGACAAGGTACCAAAATCATGATCCATCATGTACCAGGTCATAATAACTGCAATAGAACAGCATAAACAGGTCGCCCTAAGATCTAATAACACTCTACTATGGTCAAAATGTGAAAAAACAGTGACTCGTTAAAAACTCAAATCTGCATATAGTACTCACAAATTCATAGTTGCGGACCACAAATAGAATTTTAAAGAGCTTACACTTAAATGAAAGAGACAGGAACACAATGCAATCTTGGAAGTGAATTTGGATTAGCAAATCAGGAGGAAATTGGGTTACAAGTTGTAGCTGAGTAGCCGCTTGACAGTTGTACACAAAGCTCTCTATTCTCAAAGATAAGATATGTGTTCAAACGAAGGCTCTTTTGGCATATATAGCTAGGGCTTTTCAAAATGGCCAACAGTCGGTTACTTAGCTTTGAGTACATGATCAAATAGTATAGCTCATAGCTTTACAGCTTCAGATCAAAATTACATAGACTCATTTACAAGGCTTTCTTTCTCTTTTCCAAAGTCTTGATGACTTTGTTGAACTTGGCAGCTCTAGCTATAATTTTGGCTTTGACTAATTGGTCTATTAGAGGGTTCTTCAGCAGCATGCTCTGGTAAGAAACATGCCTTGCTTGCATATATTTTTTCAGTGAGTTGAAAATGGTGGAGTCCATCTCGAAGAAGCCATTCATGAATGCTTCTTTGAATTTATGCATATATTGAAATGACAAAAACATTATCCTTGCATACATCCCCATAATGACGTTCTTTGAGGGAGTTTTGATCTCCAAATTCTAGCTAATGCCATCTGTCCCTTTGAGAAGCACCTCCCAAGGGGTGTTCAACTTTGTCAATGTCATCAAATGCCCTCAATGCAAGTGAGGATCATCTTGGAAATCTTGTATGTCATTGGCAAGTCAAATCTGGGACATACAAGGGTATCTTGGGAATTTTTGAAATTTGAGGGGGTATTTTGAGATTTTTTCTCAAATTAGAGGGGTATTTTGGTAATTTTCGTCAAGGTTGATGGAATTGCCGCTGGCCGGAACTGGGCCGGTCGTGCCGCATGCTGACGGCTGGTGGTGTTCGATGATGCAGCAGCAGCCAGTGCAAAGAGGTCAATACAGTCGGTGGAGATTCCATCCTTCTTTGAACGGTCGGCGTGCAGGAATGTCCGCAATCTCTCTCTTCTCTCTCTCTCTCTCTCTCTCTCTCTCTCTCTCTCTCTCTCTCTCTCTCTCTCTCTCTCTCTCTCTCTCTCTCTCTCTCTCTCTCTCTCTCTCTCTCTCTCTCTATCACTCTACCACTCAAGAAGCACGCGCAGAGAAGTGAGAACTTGACCATCTCAGATCAAGGGTGCATACAGTGTGGAGAAGTCATTTCCAGTTACGATGATGGGCACGCGTGGGAGCTCCTCCTGAATGCACACACCAGGCAACTCTCTCTCTCTCTCTCTATCTTAAGAAGCACGCGCAAAGAAGTGAGAACTCTCTCTCTCTCTCTCTCTCTCTCTCTCTCTCTCTCTCTCTCTCTCTCTCTCTCTCTCTCTCTCTCTCTCTCTCTCTCTCTCTCTCTCTCTCTCTCTCTCTCTCTCTCTCTCTCTCTCTCTCTCTCTCTCTCTCTCTCTCTCTCTCTCTCTCTCTCAAGGAGAGAGAGCCTGAATCCTTCCAGGCCAGACATGTAGCATCATTGACCTCACCCATGTCAGCTGAAAATCTCCCCTTCGTCTTCCCCGCCGTCTTCACCATCGGCCCAAAGCCTACAATCTAGACGACCTCATCAAGTACGCCTGCCTCATCGCCCCCCATAAACAAAACGCAGCCATGTCAATGACCTTGTCAAGAGCATCATCGAAGGCAAAATGTCCTCGCCGCCGCCATGACCATGGAGGACATCTTCAAAGGCACCAAACAATTCAAGGTCGCCGTCTTCCAGAAAGTGCAGCTCGAGCTCGATGAGCTCAACCTCGTGATATGCAATGCCAATTTCAAGCAGCTCGTCAATGTCCCTGGCCACGAGTACTTGTCCTTCCTCGGCCAAACGACGTAGCCACTAGCGCCAAGATCGCCCTCGCTGACGCCAAGTATAAGGGCGATGTCGGCACCAAGGAGTGGCAGGGTCTCACGCAACGTCAAAACGCCACGGAAAGCAAGGTATGTCGCTCCAGTACGAAGCAAGGTATGTCGCTCCAACACGCTCAGATTGCAAAACAGAAGGAGCTTCTTGCTCAAGCAAAGACCAAGATCTTTGACAACACTAGGAAGGCTGAGATGACTCAAGCAGCTGCAGAGCTAGCCAAGAAATCTGCATTGTGGTCACAAGAAGTAGAGCTTGCCAAAATACAAAGCAAAAATGTGGCCGTCATACGAGAAGCCGAGCTGAATATACAGGCATCTTCCGTGGTTGTGCTAACCACTTTGATTCTTGTTAGTAATTAGGCTTGATTTTCCCATGTGTCTTGTTTGGAAGGAATATCAAAATACTGACATACCTTGGACAACACCCTGCAGATGCCATGCCATATTTGTGGAGGGTGGATTGGCACTTGCCGCTACCACTGTAGCCTTTTGTGCAGTTAATCCTCCTGTGGCCTTTTCTATTGGGGAAGGACAAGTCTTTACGTGGTGGATGTGTGGCATATACAGAGGACTGTTCCGGCAAGCCTTGCAAAAGAAATACCATCTACAGAATTCTCCTTGTGATCTTTGCTTAGTCCACTGTTGTATGCATTATGCCAAGAGCATCGAGAGATGCAGGGTAGGCTATCTGATGATATTGTTATGCCTATGACAATCATAAATCCACCTCCTTCGTAGGAAATGCATATTCCTGAAGGCCCGAAGACTCTTTCAGCCTAATGGTAATGATGAGAGTGTAAGTGTTGAAGTACAAGCTCCATGATCTATTCTTTGTCTTCACCAACTATTTTGTAAGAAAAGTTGCCAAGCAATAGTAGGTGTAATTGCAAATGTTAAACCTCTCTTGCCTTGGGAGTCTTGGCTATGTGGTTCCATTGTGTTCTTGAGAGGCTCCAAACACACGAACCTATACTAATGTGCAGAAGTGTTGGATTCTTTGGGGACAGAGAGAGAGAGAGAGAGAGAGAGAGAGAGAGAGAGAGAGAGAGAGAGAGAGAGAGAGAGAGAGAGAGAGAGAGAGAGAGATGGAAGGCTCAGGCTATGGAGGCTTTACCCGTCTTGTGATGATGGTGGTGGTAATGCTGGTCACCGATGGGTCTTGGATGGCACTGGCTACTGAGGCTGCTTGCCGTGGCACTCAGGCACTCTACAACCAATGTAGCAAGTACGTGCTAGGCGATAACCAATGTAGCGAGTATGTGCTAGGATCCAACCCCCCACCCCTACGGCTAACAATGGATGTTGCAACCTCCTCAAATCATCCAACGCTTTGGGCCTTTTGCAGTTCTATCCTTGACAGCTTCAAAAACGTCATCAACCAGTAGGGTATTCCATCCGCATTCCATCATCAAATCTGTCTACAAGATTTCAGATTCCTTATGCGTTCAAGTTAAGGTGTAGTAGTTATTAAGGCCCACATGTTCGCCCTTAATACCAATAAGCCCATCTCGGCCAATATAATATGTCGTTTATCTGTTTAACTCAAAAATAGAATGATATGCTATGAAGCTTCCAACTTGTATGGCATGCATCATCACAAAAACCTTTTCATTATGATGAGAATGCCATTTTGTGAATAGTATACATAACCTCTTTACCACACAAAGAGAGAGAGAGAGAGAGAGAGAGAGAGAGAGAGAGAGAGAGAGATCATTAAGAAAAAGATGATGGAGGATTGTATCACTGTCTCTAATGTAAAGTTTAGGGAGTGATGTTTGCAGTTTATGGCACAATTATGACATAATTGATACCAAGATGACATGATGTAATTCAATGTATAATTTTCATATATATATATATATATATATATATATATATAAAGAGAGAGAGAGAGAGAGAGAGAGAGAGAGAGAGAGAGAGAGAGAGAGAGAAGGGAGCATTTTGAGCAATGCAAAACACACCTTCAATCATTACAAAAGAAGCTGCCATAAGGTTTCCTCTTCGACAAGGGCATACAATATGTCTGGTGACACTTTTTAACAAAAGGTGGTATGAAATGTGTTGTTTGGTTTTTAGTGCCTAATTGGTTTCTCTCAAATTTGAACCAAGTGAACAACGTGCAAAGATATGTGCAAGAACTAACACTTCCACATGGTCTAAGATCTCATGTGAATATGGTTATGATTGTATTGGAAAGAGCACATTGGCATCTAGCTTAAGAGGCTAATGTATTTCTCCTTCTAAATCATAAGAGATACTCTAAGATGAGAATTTCAACCTTGTAACTTCTTTCTTACCTCATCTTCCTTCACCCTCATTATTCCTAAGTTTGATCATGACTTCCTACGTATTATTTTTCTATTTTGCTCGGTTTTTGGGATCGCTCGTGATAACTCACTCAGGTTTTGGGATTCCTCATTCTGTTATTTGAAAAAATTAAGATATGACCGGTTCATTTTGCTATTCTATGTTCAATATCTGAACTATTGCAATGTTGATATGCTCTTTTTTATTGTATATATTCGCTCGCTTTCCTGTTCACTAGGAAGTATTTGCTCGGGGTTAGGGATTCCTCCCTAATGGCATAGTCAAACTCCAATTTTGAGCATGGTGCCATATAGAGTGGTTGGTGCCATATCTGGAATTTTGCACATGTGAGTGTTGCCTTAACCAGTAGGTTCTTTTGATGCTATGTGCACTTCCAAATGATGGTTTCTTGCAAGATATGGTCAATTTTGTCCTACCAGACCTAGTCAAAGACGCACACACTTACCTAACCCGCAAATTTCAAATCATATGACAACAAAAACACTGCAAGCATCTCAAGCATAGTCTTGTAAAAGTGTACGACCATTTTTAGAATTGACCCAAGATGCTTCAGCATCTCAAATTAGCTTCAAAAGCACTCCTAATGCCTAGGATTTGACCTCAGCACGTAGACACTAAAAAGAGAAGCTTAACCACTAGGCTATTCGCCTTGGCTGCCCTTAGGGGATCCCTTAAGCACTAAAAAGAAAGAAATCCCCCCCCCCCCAAAACTAATTAATCGTTTCTGAAAAAGTCGTTTTGGCTACCTACTCAACTTCTATCATCTAGCATCTATGTTTGTTATTTGCACCCCTGAGTAATGGAAAACGTTATATTTATATAAGCTTTACAAGTGAAAGAACTTTTGTGAGGAATGGTATGTTGAGAGAGAGCTGCCAAATGAGCTTTATTTCCATTTTTTCGTACCTTGACATGTTTCACATGAAAGCTCGCTCCAAAAGCTCACCCCATACCCTCACATCCCCACTCCCCCTTTTTTGAGGGTATCTATATTTTAACATGTGATGCATTCAACCATTATAGCCTATGATAGTGGTAGTGCAACAGCCTCTAAGTACACCAGGTGCATTAGACCGTGTGCTTACTAATTTTAGTGTCGGCCACGATTCAGTCACAACCAATTGATTGTTAAAATGCATAAAAGCTCTCTCCAAAAGCTCACCCCATACCCTCACATCCCCACTCCCCCTTTTTTTAGGGTATCTATATT
Organism: Adiantum capillus-veneris; assembly: GCF_014529385.1. Classification (NCBI taxonomy): domain Eukaryota; kingdom Viridiplantae; phylum Streptophyta; class Polypodiopsida; order Polypodiales; family Pteridaceae; genus Adiantum; species Adiantum capillus-veneris. The sequence continues at coordinate 60,253,175 of NC_140960.1, forward strand.
TTAACATGTGATGCATTCAACCATTATAGCCTATGATAGTGGTAGTGCAACAGCCTCTAAGTGCACCGGGCGCATTAGACCCTGTGCTTACTAATTTTAGTGTTGGCCACGATTCAATCACACCCAATTGATTGTTAAAATGCATGATTGAGTAACCATTATAGGTTGAGTACTCACTTCAGAAATCATCAACACACACTTAAAGATCGGGCGGCCCAGATCACACATGTTTACATGTTATGCACACCCGAGTAAACATTTTTTCTCGAATTTACACAAAGCAAATCAGACGGCCCAGATCGCACGAGATCCTTGAAATAAACGTGGCCCATTGATCCCCTCCTTTCCATGCCAATGTGAGATAGTGAGGAGGATAGCCTTGCAGCCTGAACCATTGCCTTGTGCTTCTCTACAATGCTCAAACCCCGGTCCCCTATCTGCGGGTGCCATGCTCTCCAAAATGCCACGTCACAAGGAGAGGAATCTTTTTACTTATTGGTGTTGTTTTGAAGTGTTGAAATTTTATGAAAGCTTGCCAAATGTTCCCGCTTTACTACCTCCCGCCAAAGAGAGGGGTTTTAAAGGGGGCGTGCCAAAACACCTGACGTTGCTCTGAGTCTGATGAATTGATCTCCTTCTTCTTCTTCTTCTTCTTCTTCTTCTGCTCTCTCTCTCTCTCTCTCTCTCTCTCTCTCAGTCAGATGGAGGAGGGCTGCTCTTGCTCTTGTTCAAACTATGGATATGCCTTGACTTCCAAAGCTTCTTCCGAGAAGGTGTTTGCCATTCGCAGGCAGGGCTCTAAGGAAGTGGAGGAGCTCTGCCTCTCCATTGACCAGGCTAACGTCCTCGCTTGCCAAAAGCAGGCCGGAGAGTTGTTTAAGTGCGCAGGTGAGCATGACCGCGCCGCCCTCCGCCACATCTTTGACACCTGCTCAGAATGCTCTTTTGACGAACTCTATGCCGCACTCAAGGCCTTCAGAATCTCCCCTGCCTCTTCTTCATCCGCCTCCTCAAACACTTTGTCTGTCTATGAGATCGTACAAGTGGCTGTCGACGCTGCGGTCGTGCGGCCCGATCCAATGCACTTCGATGCCCATCTGGGAGTGGACGGCATTGTCACAGAGTGAATAGCCAAGGAGAAGAGTGCATCAGATGAAAGTCTACAGAGTGGTGTGCGACCAGGAATGTGAGACTCTGGGCAATCAACTCTATGGCAGCAAGCAGGCGGCCTATGCCGCGGCGATTGTTATGCAGGCTGCATTGGTGAGGGGAGGTTCTCAGAGTGTGGAGGAGAGGGACGCATTCTTGAGGAGCAACATCGAGCTTTGCTGAATGAAGTAGCCGGCTTGATTCTGTTTCATGTGGAAGAGCTGGTTGTGGCATGCTCGGCCTCCGACTCGGCGGAAGATGGCAATGTGGCTGTTGCAGTGATGATGGAGAGAGCGGCAAGCTTGTTGAGGAACAAAGAGGAGGCCATTTATTTGGTCAAGAGCTTGCCATCGTGGTGCGGGAGGTCCAAGGCTAGACAAGCTGTTCTCAGCTACTACCCAGATACAAGCAAGGAAAAGAACAGAACCATATTCCATGGAGCCTTCAGGGATTCTAAAGAAGCTTTCTCTGTTGCTCTTGCCATGCAAGTGCGAGACATCTTGCATTATGCCACTGATTTGGCTCCCAAAGAGCCAATCCATGCAATGCTGGCTCGCCTTACGGCCACTGCAGAGGAGCCAAGAGAAGAGGCCTTTGCGTCTTTGAAGGCATGGCTTATGGAGGAGAGGGTGCACTTGACGAGCGACACTAGGAGTTTTACGGTCCAGAGATTTGCAGTGAAGGACTTCTTTGAGAAGGATGACGACGCCATCTGGTATGAGATTGAAGGGCAGTTAGACGAGTGGGAGAAACAATTCAAGAAGGCCGAGGAGTCAATGAACTCTAGAAGATCATCTCTCTCGCTTGGAGAATGATCAATTTAGACTAGTATATCACTATCTTACAAGATCATGAGCCCCAATGTGTTAAGTCCCTGACAGCCTAGTATATCACTATCTTACAAGATCATGAACCCGAATGTGTTCAAAGTCCTTGAGAGCCTCTGTGTGCATGCGTGTGTGGTGGTTGCGTTTTCCTTCCGCCACTTTTCACAGACGGTTTTGGCTTTTTGGGGACAATCTTTTTTGGTTGGGTCAGATTCTCGGTTTTGTGGACTATTTGGCACCATCTCAACTCCTTGATGTTTCAAAGCATTGTTGTTGACCCAATCCCCTACTTCAAATTTTTGTTGGGTCAAGCGTTGCATTTTTCTTATGATGCTGGGGATATCACTTTTGATGCCTACAAGATTTATTTTAACTGTTTCTAGCCCTTGGAGCCCCATGTTGCTCCACTTTTTGTATCTTTTTTGCTTGGTGGGTTTTCCTTGCTTTGAGGTATCCCACTTGTAATATACATCAACAAGATTTACCCAAAAAACAAATAAAAATGTGTGGGTCCAACGCAATATTTGCATGTTCCATTAGCATGATGCGGATCCCTTTTCGTCATTCAAGATTTCACTTAGGCAATCTTTACATTTTGCCTTGAGTGCATGATCAATCCACAAAGGGGAGTAATCCCAAAGCCTTGCAGAAAGCTTCAAACTTCTCACGATGCAATTCTCTTGTGAACTGATCTGCAAGGTTGTCTTGTTTTGGCACATAAGACAAGTTGATCTCTCTTGTTGAGAGTTTCTCCTTGACATAGTGATAATGCACCTCAATGTGATAGGTTCCTCACAACTGTCAATACGCTCTGACAATCACTGTAGATGATGTTGGCAATGTTTTGGCCAACATCCAAATCAGCCATAAGGTGTATGAGCCATACACACTCAATTGTAGCTGTGTAGATTGCCATGTACTCAACCTCACAATTAGAAGTGGCCACAATAGGTTTCTTCTTGCTCAACCAAGATATGCATGAAATGTTAAGCATGAAACAAAATCCACGTGGACACTTTCATGTCAAAACAACCAACCCAATTTGAATCTAAAAAAGCATGTAAATCTTGCGACAATGATCTCCCCCTTGGGATAAAACAAGTCAAGATGCAAAGTGCCACTCAAGTAGCAACAAATCCTCTTGACAACCTACCAATGCTTAGACCCTCAGCAATGCATAAATCTGGTGATGTATGAGACTACAAACTGAATATTAGGCCTCGTGTTGCATACATAAATAAGGCATCCAGTAGAGGGACGTCGGCAGGATCACCAAAATCATGAAGATTCAATTTGAAACTTGTTTTCATGGGAGAAGCAATAAGTTTGCATTCCTCAAGTTCAAACTTACATAACATGTCTCTATGCAACTTGTTTGACACAAGGCAATACCACCATCACACTGCAAAAACTATATGCTCAAGTAATGATGCAACAGTCCCAAATCTTTCATCTGGAAATTAGTATTCAAGTCAGCCTTAAATTCAAGAATGTGTCTCATTGGGTCTAGTGATTAGCAAATCATCAACATAAAGAACGACAATGAGAAGTACATCATCCTCACGCTTTACATACAAAGTGCTTTATGTTGGATTGTTACGAAAGCCTCGGTTAATTAAATGAGTGTCAGCTTTCTCGTACCAAGAACAAGGAGATTTCTTCAACCCATAAAAAGACTTCTTACATTTGCACACTTTATCTTCTTGCCCTTTAATGACAAAACCGTGAGGTTGTGTTACATAGACTTCCTTAAATATGTCACCGTTCAAGAAAGCATATGATTGGTGTACATCCCATCCCCATCCCATCCGAAAGGAGCTGCCAATGCACATAGAAAATGCATAGAAGTCATACAAAAAGTGTGAGCAAAAGTCTCTTCATAATCTATGCCTTTTTGTTGTGCATAACCTTTTACAACAAGTGTAGCCTTATAGCGATCAATATTACTATCCGGCTTATGTTTCAACTTGTTCGTGCCAATGGCCTTTTTGCCAGGAGGCAAGTCACATAAGGCCATGTGTCATTTTCTTTAAGTGCATCATATTCTGATTGCATGGTAGCCATCCAATTTTTTGAATTTTGTGCTTCATCAAAAGATAAAGGTTCCTATACATCACATAAACTAGAAACAATCAAAGCATAATAATTTGATGCAAAAGATGCATGGCAAGAACTTGAACGAGTACAACTAGATAAAGGTGTATCCAATGTACTATCACAAAAAGTATGCACCAACCATTTTGACATACCTCTAGCCTACTCATTCTCAGCCCTTTCCACATCAAGTACATCATGTACATTTGTATCAGTAATAGACTAATTTGTAGCATTTTTTGAAACCCCCGTAAGTTGTACATTTGCCTCATTGGAATTTACATTCAAGTTTCTACCACTAAAAAGAGACAAAAAACTCTAATAAATGTCATGTGAGCGTCTATTACTGTCTCTAGTACATGACAGCAAGGGTTGAACAAAATCTTCTATAAGCACAACATCTTGTGAAACCAGGATACACTTTGTTTGCAAATGGTACAACCTATAATCTTTGCTTTCAGTACTGTAACCACCAATGCATAAGATAAAAAACAAAACATATGCATGTGATCAATAGAAGGCTTTCTATCATGCCATGCTTCATATGGAGTCATAGAGTGCAAAGCTTTTGTAGGACACCTGTTGAGTACATAAGTAGCACATATGATGGCTTCAAGCCAAAACGAATGTGGCAAAGCCTAACTCTCGACCATACATCATGCATCTCCGTAGGCAACCTCTTTTCCCTTTTAGCAACACCATTTGGTTGAGGTGTATACGGCAGTGTACATTGGTGTTTTATCCCACGACTAGCCAGAAATGCATTAAAATCATGAGACATATACTCCCCCCCTCGATATGAATGGAGGGTGTCCATATTACATTTAGAGATATTTTCATCCACAGCCAAAAAATGCTTGAAGCACGTACACACTTTGGAACTAGCTTTAAGCAAATACACCCATGCATGCCTGGAGTAATCATAAATGAAAGACACAAAGTAAAGATAATTGCCCAAGGATGGATTTTGCATGGATCCACAAACATCACTATGCACAAGTTGCAATCTGCATGTGGCCCTAACTGAACCATCCTTTGGAAACTTTAAACGTTGTATCTTACCCAAAATACAGCCTTCCCAAACGTGCTTCACAGGTGCTTCAAGAGGCGACAAAGAAGCAATCATAGCATATTTGTGCAAACGTGGCAAACTAGCAAAATTTAGATGCCCAAAACGTGTATGCCAAAGTTTTGCATCCGAAACCGCCTTTGAATCCACATCTACATTTGATAGATTCTGGCGACACTTGTCATACAAAGTGAGCTTATATAGTCCATGGCACAAAATGCAATAATTTCATCACCAAAACTGAGATCATAAATTGTACATCTGTCATCCAAAAATTTGACAACAAGACCAAGTCTAGCAAGTGTAGATACATACAGAAGGTTCTTCTTGATCCCAAGTACATGAAGTGCATCAACAAGTGTGAAATAACTACCATTTGCAACAATCAGTACAATCTTTCCAAATCTCCTGGTCGGATAAGAGTCATTGTTAGCACAAGTGACCATATTCCCATGAGGAATAGCCTTGAGAGAGATAAACAAGTCACAATGAGAGGTGATGCGCTCTATAGCACCACTATCAAAGTACCATGCATGTGAATCTACAGCACTTGACATACATGCATCATGGATAGAAGGATCATAAGTGCACTCTTCATTAAATCTATTCTGAATCTACATCAGCATCACAATATTTATTCACAAAAGATTCTATAATTGTTGCACTACAGTAGTGGAACCAACCTCTTTCTTCTTAGCCTCTATTGCCTTCAATTTCAGACACTGCTTGATCAAGTGATCATTAGCTTTATAATAATGACAACACATCTTCTTCTTGCCTTTTTCACAAGAATTCCCTGACAAAGTGCTTCCATCAGAAGCCTTAGGAACATGTGATTTACCACTCATAGAAGAACCATGAGAAGTTGCTACATCGATGTTACTACTTTTTCTATGAGCAAAAATAAAAGCATGTTCAACAGCACGCTATTTAGCCCTGTTTTTTCTTGAAAGTGACTCTTGCAACATCAATGTTCATAATGTATCAAACTTGACAACATCAAGATTCCCTTGGGTGATAAGTCTCCAAGTTTGGCAATGCATCAAGAACAATCTTCACAAGGGAAATGTATGAAATGACTTTGTCTGCAGAAATAACTTGATCATTAATATCCTTGATACCAGCAATGAAAGTGTCCATGTCATCTTTCTCATGCATAATCTTCGACTCCGGATCTTTACGCAGCAATGCAATTTTAGCCTCATTGTGACTTACATAAAGACCAACTAGAACATCCCAAGGTTGTTTAGTTGATTTAGCTGAGTGCATGCGAGGAGTGATAGTGCGCTTCACAAATAACGCCATTAATGCATGAGCCTGTGCATCTCTAACATCCCAATGACCTTGCTCAACTATAGACAAAATATCTCTAACAGTAGCAATCATGTCACCAAAACTTGCAACATCATCAACACTGCCTACATCCACAGAGTCAAGACATACATCAATGGCCTACATAGCATTCCAAGTTCCCTTTGACACAAGAACATGTTGCATCATGTACGCCCACATTGGGTAATTTTCCTCATCCAATTTATTCTCAAAACATCTTGAACACATCTATGATATTATCAATCAGGGCAAGTGCCTACACCTGATGTGAAAATTGCCCAAAAAGAGGATAAACAAAGTGGGACTACCACATGCTATTGATAGCCGTTTTTCGGCTTTCCATAATTGCCATAGTAAGCTACCTCACCCTACCAAAATCACCCAAACACTGTGGCTATCCCTACCATTTCACTGTACATAGGCGTGTGTGAGTTAGGAGACTTACCCCATATTTTCTTAAAAACCCTCAGCTAGCTAGTCACTGGGCTAGTTGAGCCAAATAAATAAATAAATAAATAAATAAATATATATATATATATATATATATATATATATATATATATATATATATATATATATATATATATATATATATATATATATTATGGCCCATTTATGTGTAAATATTGCATTGTATATATGGCCTAAATATAGGGATTTTTATAATTATTCTGGTATTTTATTTAAATATTTATACTTAGGTGTCTATTTTATTAAACATGTATATGCCTTCTTTCATTCTCTTACACCATAAGTATTTTGCCAATGTGTACATACTCTAACCTCATATTTTTCTTTTATACAACTCACCCCCACATTTTCACCCTCACCCTCGTGAAAACAAAAATTGATTTCTACTCTCTTAGTCACGTTTATTATATTATTTACTTGCATACCTTTTCCTCTTTCACCCAAAATAATACAAAGAGGGACCATATCATATGATTCCAATATCTTTTCATATCCATATTTTTTTATTATTTATACTCATTATTCTAACACCATGTGCTCATTGAGCTAAAATCCATGAATAGTCCATACACTAGTCCCACCATGTATATATTGCTTTATTCACCAATAATCCTCCTCCATGCATGTGTAAAGGGCAACTTGGATGCTTTGTATTATGATATGACAAAGGAAGGGCTCACTCTTGGATGCATTGTACAAATTCAACAAAGGAGGGGGCCACTAAAAGACTTTTGCAAGCATAAAAAACAGGCTTTTTGGTGAGATTTTTGGCACCCATCTCCACTCCGAATTTGGAGCGGTGATCAAAAGAGAAAAACCTATAAATAGAGCCCTTCTCTCCCTTGTAAATCATCACATGATCACACTACACCACACCATTCTCAACACATAACACACCACTCTTCAAGCCTAGTTGTGTAGAGTGTGTGCATTGTGAGTGCTCTATTCCATCACTACACATAGGTGCATGGAGAAGCTTGAAGTTAGTTATGCCGTCTAGAGGAGTGGAGTGATACCATACTCTGCATCACACTTGTAGCCTACTCTTGTCCATAAATAAGATTTATAGTGATAGCCGTTTTTCGGCTCTTTGTAATTGCCACAGTGAGTTACCTCACCCTACCAAAATCACCCAAACACTGTGGCTATCCCTACCATTTCACTGTACATAGGCGTGCGTGAGTCACGGGACTTTTCCCATATCTTCTTAAAAAACCCTCAATTAGCTAGTCATTGGGCTAGTTGAGCCAAAAAAATAAAAAATATAAAAAATATAAGTATATTATGGCCCATGCGTATGTAAATATTTCTTTGTATATAGGACCTAAATAAAAGATTTTTTTATAATTATTTTGGTATTTATTTAAATATTTCTACCTAGGTGTGTGTTATTTATGCTCTGTACATTGCCTCACCATTACCACAATTTTTCTTACCATTTTTCATACTCTTTATTCCATATAGAAATATTTTCATGTAAGCTTCTCTTATATTTGGTGTAACTCCACCCCAACAAAAATCCAAAAAAACTAGTTTTATTTATGTGTATATTTTTTCACTATTGTGATTTTTCCCTTCCTACATCTATTTTGTTTTTTTCTAAAAAATTAGAACACCAAAAATATTTATCTTTTTATGGTAGCCTCATAATGAGAGAGATTTCTTTTGACCCCTTTATATTTTTTCCACTTATATTATTTATATTTGACATGTACATATTTTTTTGACCCTCAATATTTAATTTTCTTAGTTGTACTATTCACTTATATCCTAATCTCAACAATATCTTCAATTATAGACCTACCAAATAAGGTCAAGGGTAGGTGGCATGCATACATGCACTATGGAGGGCTCACTCTTGGAGGTATTCAAAAGAATCATCCAAAGAAGGACCCCACAAGGACCTTGTGCAGTGGAAAAAAACGGTCGGTTTTGCTGAATTTTTAAAGTTCACTTGCTCTCCGAATTTGAAAAGGTGATACAAACAAAAGTTGTAGCTTGTGGGCTGAACTTTTGCCTCAAATTTTTTCATATTTTTTTGAGCTACGAGCTGTGAGCTATGATTTTATTAGTGGACCCCAGTTTTCCCATGCTATGCAGCCACACTCTCTCTGCCACTTTATCATTTTCCTCTTTCACACACACTTCTCCACTCATCATCCCCACCTCTCTCACCACTCCTCTCTGCACCCTACTCACCTTCTCCTCAACCTTGAAGAATAAGAGAAACCATGGTGAACTCATACCTCCCACACACAATTCCATTCCAAAATTGACCACCTAGTCTCATTTTTCCACCCATATCTATAAAAAAAACCACAAAATTCAGCCTCTTCTCTTAAAAGACAGCATCATGGTGGTTGATTACTCAGCTTCAATTACCTTGTCTCTCAAGGAAGGTCAAGAGTGGAGAAAAAATGTACCGTCAAAGCTAGTGGAGCGTCAACAAGCGTCAAAATTGGCCCTACTCAAGACACTTGGAGCATCAACCTTGTAAGAAATCCACCTTTTCTTACCTCTTAAGAGTTTTTCTTCCTTATTTGTATCCTACATGGATACTCCCATTGTAAATATCCAATTCCATTTGTAAATTAATACTAACTCTACTAACACTAACCCACTATGAAAAGTCCTATCACCTCCATTTCTCTCCTCTCTCTTTCCCCACCAACTTCTGGATAATTCCAAGCAAAAGAAATTAGATAAATTGCTGAAAATCTAACCCAACCATGGTTAGAGGAGTAACCCTAGCCTTCAAAATTGCTATAAAAGGAGGGTGTAGCTAGCACAAAAGGAGAGAGCCATAAACAAGAGCACTATGCTATAGCTTGAGAAGCCAAGCTCAACCTCTCTAGAAGGAGCTCTTGAGTGGAAGCTCATTGTTTTATGCATGTGCATGTGTTGTAATAGGGGATTAGCAAGGGAACTCTATGCCATTGTAAGAGAGAGAGTGATCATTCAATTGAGAGTAGGAAATCTATCATTTCTCCTACTAGTGTAAGCCCAACATTTGCTGAATCAAGGAGGGTGGATTTGGACTAAGCTTGGATACTTTGTCTCCCTTCCAACGTGAAGTAATGGACAACAATGATGCGTAAGTGTCTTGGTGTTTTTTGTTAAGTTCTTGATAGCTTGTCTCTGGTGTTGTCATCAATCTAGCCATAAATCCCACATACTGTAAGAGGGCGACAGGGTGGAGAGGACTCCCCTGGCTTTAAGACAGTGATTGGGGTGGCTTTTTTTGTGATGTGTTGTGGTGAAATTTACGCAAGCTATGTTGAACAAATACTAATCTCACTTTGATTTTTCATGACAGATTTGTAAGAAGGTATTGATGCAACAAGCACCCCCTCCCCCTTTCTCTCTCTTTCTTAAATATATAGTTGTGTTTGATTGATCATTGCCGATACGTTTCAAAGCAGCCCGAGCACTATCTCTCTCTCTCTCTCTCTCTCTCTCTCTCTCTCTCTCTCTCTCTCTCTCTCTCTCTCGTGTTTTAGTGTGTGAGAGTGTTCCAAGTGTGTTAGGGTTAGTGTAAATTCCTTGCTTGTTTGTGGGTTGCTCTAACGATTCTCCTCTTTTGCGTCCTAGTTCGCTCTTAAACTAGGTGGTGCCCCTTGTGTAGTTGGGATTTGGCTGTGGGTTTGTTGTTTTGGTTTGTGTTCTGTTGTGTCCCAGCCCCATTGAGCAGCACGGGAGCCTTGAAGGGTGTCTAGAGGTTACTCTTCTTGTTGCCCGGTTTTGGGTGCAATTGTATGCTGCAACTACGACTCTTCTCTCCAAATTGACTTGATAAGTTGGCTCATCAGGTAGTTGAAGGTATATTGTCCTTGAAGTCTATTGTGCTATTTCATGCTTGATGCTTTGAGGGCTTGTTGAATTGTTTGCCTAAAAAGTCAATTTTAAGAGGGTGCTCGGTGAGAGGGCTCCCGTGACCCTAAGACAATTTGTGTATTGGCAACAAGGTCAAGTTTTGTGTTGTCTCTCTATTTCTCATCAAGCTTTGTATGCATCTAGCCTTTAAGGCTAAGACTGAGTTGCTCAAGTTGATTTGTGCTCTTACCTCTCTCTGGCGTGTTGAATGTTTGTGTTTGGTGTGTGTGGTTATCTTGCATTCCCCTCTCTTTGTGCGTTTGAGTATAAGGAGATATCACGTGCGTCCTAGTTCGCATCTACAACTAGGTGGTGCCCCTTTTCTTGCTTGGTTTTTGGATGTGGGTTGTTGTTGTCTCTGATTGTGCTTGCCCCAGCCGCAATTGAGCAGCACGGGAGCCTCGAATGGGTGTTTAGAGGCCGCTCTTTTTGTTGCCCGCCCCGGACCGCCTCAAATTGGTGCCCCCACTCAGGAATGACTTTGTGCTTATTGTTGTTGTATTGCATGAATGCTTGAATTTTAGCATAATTAAGTAGATTATATGAATCATGAAAACTTGTATGACCGAGTTTAATTTCAAGGCAACCAAAATTGATCTAGAATATGGTTTGGATTAGCATAACATAAGAAAGGGAAAAAAAACATTTTCACATAAGAGTCTAGAATTCATGTTGAAAGACCTTTCAAAACTTTGTGTAGTTAGTTGATGTCATGAGAGAAAATGATTGTTTGGAACTAATCTTTGTGTGGTTCTAGCATTGAGAGACTATGACACGCTATACCTTTGATGATATCCCAATCTTCTTTGAAAATCTAGAAGAAGATGTTGATGATTTTCTTGCTGATTTTAGAATAGTTTGTCATATCCTTGGTAAAAGGGCTGACATTGAAAAAGGGGATTTTCTATTGCTATGCCTTAGAGGCAACGCTGAGCAATGGTTTTGGAGTATGTCTTCTCAGATTGAAGATGGATATACCCAAATTTCCAAAGCTTTGAAGACCAGATTCTCTAAATTTCCAACAACAGAGACAGCATGGGCTTCATTAGGGAGACTTCAACAACATGGTGAAGACTACTATGCTTATGAGGATTTTTTTTCTCGTCAATGGGGAGGATGTGGGTTTAGTTCTACATTTCTAGATTATGTAAAAATGGAGCAATTTATTTCGAGTTTGTCTCCTTTCCTAAAGACTAAGGTTACTTGTAGTGGACCCTCTACCTTTGAAGAAGCGGTCACTATTGCCCGAAGGAAGTTTCACAAGTACTTCTACATCAAAAATGGTTTCCATCATGCTAGAAGAACCAACTATCATGAAAGTGTTTCTATCAAGGAGTCATCTCCTTTGCCCTACTTGTCTCCTTCTACTCCGACAAATGTTGAAGAAGTTACTTACATGCCAACTGATTATTCAAGTGCTAAAGTGTGTGGCCATGATTCAAATGTGGAATCTCTTTCTTCTACCCTTATCACAAGCATGAAAAAATCGACACAAGAGATCTCAAATGGCATTGATGATTCAATAATGGATACATCCAACCTTTTGGCGGAGGATCAATTTCTAGTCCGAGCAGACAAAGCTTTTGTGCAACATGACTCTATGGAGAATGAAGACCTTGAAGGTAACCTTGATCTTATGGAATGTTCTGAGAGTGTATCTTGTCTAAAAGAAGAGAGTGAAGAAGAAGATGAAATCATAGGTGGGGAGATCATGGACCACATTGATCATAAAGAAATGATTGTGTACATGGAATGCCAACTCCAAAAAAAAGTAGAAGAGTGTGAGTTGAATCCATGTGAGGATAATCCTCAAGAAGTGTTTGAGGATGTTGAAAAGCATTGGTATGACCCATGTATGTTAAGCATGGAGGAACCTATCATGCAAGAAGCCAAAGTTTTCACAAAATCAAACAGTAATCTGTCAGCCTTTGAGGTGGTCCAATGTGAGGAGTTACAACCTTGCCAAAGGGGGGGCTTAGAAGGGGATGAAGAACATGGGAGAGTAGTAAAAAATAAAATCATAAAAGGAAACTATCAGAAGGGTATCATTCTCTCCAATGGTGTTTTAGTGGGTGGCTCTCCATTCATGGGACAATCTCTTAGGAAGAAAATCCAAGCTTTTGAAGCCCCAATCATCTTCACATTGGGTTTCACCTCTTCAAAGTCAACTTCTCCTCTCTTCACATATACCTTTCATCGGGGGCACCATACCTTCTTAAGTGGAAGAGGACATGAATACTTGGTGATGAACGGATGTTTCCAAACCTTCTTCCTTTGGTTCTTTGGTGTATGGAGGTCGCACATTGTGATGCTTCTGGTCTTCATCATAGATGAAAAACTTGTTGATTGCTACATGTGGATATTTCTTCAATCAGTACCAAAATCTATTCTCTTCCAATGTGTTGGAAGCAATAGAAACCTTCGTCTATTATCTACTTATGTGGTAAACTATTTGCAATATCTTCCAATAGCACCTGGAAGCATGGATCAAGCTTTCCTAAATCATGAAGGCCATATAATTTTTGACTTGGTGAGCCTACCCAGGTTGAATGAATTTTATGAGCTACAGTTCAGGAATTTGTTTATACAAGCTCTTGAAGATCGTAGCAGATACATCAACTTTACAGAGGAGGAAGAGCAACCAATCTTTTATATCACATTCATAGTGATAGATGCAATGATGGACAACAGTAAAATCTACAAGTTTCTTCAACCTAAATCAGTAAGTGATTCCATACCATACATCTCTCTTTGGGAAAGATATTCCAAGATCTTTGATCTTGGGGGGTGCTTATGGAAACTTTCTCAATGGAGGAGGTTTACTCAGTCACTTCCTTACATCCTGCTATGGGCTCTGAGAACCTTTCATATCACAGAAGGTTTTTTAATCATACAACAAAGGTTCTTCAAAGATGAGAGCAGACAAAGACAGACGTTACATAATCTACATGTTGTATGATCGGATAAATGATACATGAATGTACCATTATCTAAGGGGGGGGGCTAATGATAGCCATTTTTCGGCTTTCCATAATTGCCATAGTAAGCTATCTCACCCTACCAAAATCACCCAAACACTGTGGCTATCCCTACCATTTCACTGTACATAGGCGTGTGTGAGTTAGGGGACTTACCCCATATTTTCTTAAAAACCCTCAGCTAGCTAGTCACTGGGCTAGTTGAGCCAAAAAATAAAATAAAATATATTATGGCCCATTTGTGTGTAAATATTGCATTATATATATGGCCTAAATATAGGGATTTTTATAATTATTCTGGTATTTTATTTAAATATTTATACTTAGGTGTCTGTTTTATTAAACCTGTATATGCCTTCTTTCATTCTCTTACACCATAAGTATTTTGCCAATGTGTACATACTCTAACCTCATATTTTTCTTTTATACAACTCACCCCCACATTTTCACCCTCACCCTCGTGAAAACAAAAACTGATTTCTACTCTTTTAGTCACGTTTATTATATTATTTACTTGCATACCTTTTCCTCTTTCACCCAAAATAATACAAAGAGGGACCATATCATATGATTCCAATATCTTTTCATATCCATAATTTCTCCATATTTTTTTATTATTTATACTTATTATTCTAACACCATGTGCTCATTGAGCTAAAATCCATGAATAGTCCATACACTAGTCCCACCATGTATATATTGCTTTATTCACCAATAATCCTCCTCCATGCATGTGTAAAGGGAAACTTGGATGCTTTGTATTATGATATGACAAAAGAGGGGCTCACTCTTGGATGCATTGTACAAATTCAACAAAGGAGGGGGCCACTAAAAGACTTTTGCAGGCATAAAAAACAGGATTTTTGGTGAGATTTTTGGCACCCATTTCCACTCCGAATTTGGAGCGGTGGTCAAAAGAGAAAATGTGGACCAAGAGCTGAATAATCATCTCAAAAATTTTGGTGAGTTTTGGAGCAACCACTGGTGAGCTATGATTTTTGGAGTGGACCCCAGTCTGCCCACTTTTCTCACAAGTAGCCCATAGTCTTCTCTCACCTCTTTCCACACTTCTACTCACTCTTACACACTCCTCCTTCTCCTTCTTGCTCACAAACCTACAACTCCCATGTCCTAATTCATCCTCTTCACCATTGCCACTTCTCTCACACCTCCATAGCCTTCATCCTCCATTTCTACACCCCTAGGTGCTCCCCTTTCTCTCTACATATATGTCCATATTACCATACTCTTTTCAGCTTTGTAAAGAACTTTAAAAAATCAGCAAAAATCCAAGGTTAACCTCTGCAAATGAAGGCTTTTATCATGAATTTTCCAAGGTTTGAGGATAACATAGCTTCATCGACACGTGCTACTTCGCCATGCTGACCGCTTCTTCTTCCGGTGCTGTAAAGAGGTGAATGTTACCTTCTCCAGAGCTTCCACCTCTCTTTACAAGCTCATCCCTTCTCTAACTTTTCTCATCATATATCTCACCATTTGGTGAATGATTTTGTAAATATTTTGTAGTGATAATTACTAACTACTAACTACTAACCACTAACCTTATTGTAAAATGCACCCCCTACTAGAGTAGGCACTCCCCAATTATTCACTCAATCCCTCTCTCCTTTCATCCTCAATAATTCTCTTCTCTTGAGCCCACATCCATGTGACTCAAAGGACAAGAGAGACCCACCCTCATTTAAAAAAATAAAAATATGCATAATCTTTTATTCCTTCAAATAAACTTGATTAGGCCTAATCCTAATCGGGGCTTCTAAAACCTATAAATAGAGCCCTTCTCTCCCTTGTAAATCATCACATGATCACACTACACCACACCATTCTCAACACATAACACACCACTCTTCAAGCCTAGTTGTGTAGAGTGTGTGCATTGTGAGTGCTCTATTCCATCACTACACATAGGTGCATGGAGAAGCTTGAAGTTAGTTATGCCATCTAGAGGAGTGGAGTGATACCATACTCTGCATCACACTTGTAGCCTACTCTTGTCCATAAATAAGATTTATAGTTTTGGGTGCAATTGTATGCTGCAACTACGACTCTTCTCTCCAAATTGACTTGATAAGTTGGCTCATCAGGTAGTTGAAGGTATATTGTCCTTGAAGTCTATTGTGCTATTTCATGCTTGATGCTTTGAGGGCTTGTTGAATTGTTTGCCTAAAAATTCAATTGTAAGAGGGTGCTCAGTGAGAGGGCTCCCGTGACCCTAAGACAATTTGTGTATTGGCAACAAGGTCAAGTTTTGTGTTGTCTCTCTATTTCTCATCAAGCTTTGTATGCATCTAGCCTTTAAGGCTAAGACTGAGTTGCTCAAGTTGATTTGTGCTCTTACCTCTCTCTAGCGTGGTGAATGTTTGTGTTTGGTGTGTGTGGCTATCTTGCATTCCCCTCTCTTTGTGTGTTTGAGTATAAGGAGATATCACGTGCATCCTAGTTCGCATCTACAACTAGGTGGTGCCCCTTTTCTTATTTGTTTTCTTGCTGTGGGTTGTTGTTGTCTCTGATTGTGCTTGCCCCAACCCCAATTGAGCAGCACGGGAGCCTCGAATGGGTGTTTAGAGGCCGCTCTTCTTGTTGCCCGCCCCGGACCGCCTCACTATATAGCACAACCCAAAGAAGATTGTGAGGGATCTGATATGTAAAAAATATCATTGATTGCAAAAAAGGATAAGATGTTGCACATTACTGCTTGTGGTTGACTTACTAACGCTCCCAAAGCTCACCCAAATCTGTGAAAATGAGCAGCATATGCTGGCGATGTTGGCGACTATGCTTGAGAGGATGCAACCCGCTCTAATACCAATTGTTTGAAATAGGTTGCAGGGAAGCACACACAGCTTGGAGAAGATGAAGAAGCTCAAGCTAGAACACAACATAGAGTAGTATTACTTAGTGTGCAATGGAAAGATAAGTAAGCCCTAGAGTGTTAAGCGTATAGACAATGCACGGGGGGGAAAACCTCCTAGTGAGGGAAAAAATTCCCTGACGAGCCTTACACATCACTACCACGTGTATATGGTAACAAAAACATGTGCAAATTCTTACTCAAAATTCCATGGTTTGAAACCAACTTAAATACAAATTACACCATAAAACATTCTACAGAGCATAGAGGTGAAATCCGTTAAAGTTCGATCCATACTTTGACCAACGAAAAAACAAGTACCACACTCATTTCTAAGAAAACATGACTTGCAATATTGGCTTACAAAAAAAACACACATCTGTTGAAAAACAAAAAGTCCTATTCACTCTTAAGAACCTAGAGTAGCAAATTGGAATTTATTTTGGTATGGCAATGAAGGAGGTGGTTATTATTTTCAATAGGGGAATAGATGAAAAGAATGCCTTGGGTTTTGTTCTCTTGAAAGAAGGAAATAACTAGAGACCATAAAGAGAGGAGATAAATTTGGGTTGCTTGACTTCCGAGAAGTTTTTCTTCTTAGGAGAGGATCAAGGATGCTTCCTATTTCTTGAAAGCAAGAAGAGTTCATCTCTAATGAGGTGATTGTAAAATACAAGATTAGTATAGAAACCCCTTTGAAGCGTCCACGAGTAGAGTCAAGTGTAGCTTCAAAATATAATGCCATTGCACATACAACCTCTTTAAAAGAGATGGATGCTACTACAAACCTCGGGGGTTTCACCGTTAAATAAGTCCTCTATATAACGTGCGTTCACAGGATATTAAAAAACCCCCTCTTTTAACATGTTTGAATGAATAAAATGACCCCTTATTTTAGGATGTTTTTCCCAAAATTGAATATAAAAACCCCTTATTTTAATGTATCTCTATTAAATTGCCTAAATTTTTTGCATTTCAAAATCCCTCCGAGAATTGGAGATGATCTCCTTAGACAGCTAATTCCAGTGTTGGAAGATTTCAGCTACTAGTGTGGGAAGATTTCAGAATGCAGACTGGACAGGAATCAGAGACTAGACTGGAATGTGGATACTAAAATAAGAATCAGACTTATGTACTGGAAATAAGGTTCAGATTCAGATTCAGATTCAGAAGACTGGACGAGAAGTAAGTATAACTGAAATATATGCCATGATTGGGATTACAGATCAAGATTACAGTGAATATGATGTACAGAGAGAAAGTACACCCGACAATACTGCCAATGATTCTCAAGTACAAGTATAGCCAAGGCGCTAACCCAAATGATAATAACTGCCAACCCGATTACAATGTAATGGGCCCTATTTATACACTTCGGGTTTACTGTAGTAATTACCATAGTAATTACTAAGTAATTCCTTCCATAGTAATTACTAAGTAATTCGCTGCCCATCTTCTAAGAAGATGTTCCCACATAGTGAACTATCCAGCCGTCTACATCCTTCCCTTCTTTCTTGAATTTTGGCAAGAGTCCAAAATTTTTGAAAAATTTCCCTGTTTGATTCTGATGTGAGACTGAAAAATCCATCGTCTGGTTCTGATGTTGGGATTCCGACTTGACCACCACCGATAGAATGGCCATACAAAGATTGCGAGTAGGCAGCTGAAAAGGCCAAGGATTGCGAGAGGCAGCTGAAAAGGCCAAGGTGGAGGTGTCATCAGGCCAAGGTAGAGTTGTCATCTCCACTTGCCTGCTGAGGAGAAAAATCGCCACCACTGAATTCTGAGATGGAACTACCCAGTATCCTTCCATTGGACCGTCTTTCGTTTACCCTTTAATGTAGATGGTGCCTGAGAAGTCCCAGTACCATCATTCTCCTTCTGAATCACTTGGTAAATGGCCTACTGCTCAAGCTGATCCCACCGGTCGGTGGTTATCTCTACTTCATAAGGCGTGAGAGAATGATAGGTTTTGGTGTTAGGATCATAGAGTGTACGCCTGCCCTTGCTCATTCTAGTTCTGGCCAGCTTATGACAATGCGAAGTAGTATGGATCCATCCTTCTAGAAGAGGCTGATTAGTTTTGACTCGAGCTTCGAAAAGAATCTCAGCCATCTATCTGTACTGTGGTGCCAGACCCGGCTTTGCTGCAATGTCTTTTTCAGGCAATTTGGAAGATTTGACCGTAAGTTGTAGCAACTGATTAGTAATCATGGTCAGTCTTCTGACTTGAATCTTCCACTGGCCCATACACAGTTGAATCCTATGCATCTCCTCTTTCAGTGCGTGAATGTCATTGATTTGGAGAGCATCATTGAATAGCGTCTACCAAGTCTTCCATTCCATAGTTGATCGCTCATACCAGTCTTGAAGCTCATCAGTGATTTTCAAATATGTGAGATGATCAACTGGTTCTTGATGTTGAGGATACAGCGCTAGAAAGAATCTTGGCAGCTCGGTTTCTCTTGATGGAATTGCATACAAGAGAACTGGAGAATCAAGCACAAATTCTAAGAAATTGAGAACAGCCTGGTTCTCCTGCTGCATCATCTTTTTGGTGATTCTCACTAGCTAGAACAGTGTTCGGAGTTGCATGTGCTCCAACTGACATTCTCATCTGAGATCCATTGCTAGTGGCTGTCTGGTCCTCAAGAATAACTTTGACTCTCTGTTCCAAAACACCTTTGGCAGTTTGCATTTGCACCAAAACTTCCTTGAGTTGTACCCTAACATCCTTCATACAGCGGTAAGTTGGTTTGTTACCCAGCAGAAGCTCCAGTTCCAGGGCTAGGGAGCGACAATCTGCAGTAGATTGCCTTTGCCAGTGCGGGTTTGTCACTCTCTCATCAGCATTGAGTATCCATTCAGGGAGGCAAGCTTCTTTATCATGGAAAGCTGCTGATTTCCAATGTTCTACCATTTCCCTGGCTCCCACATATAGCCTTTGAAATCTTTCCAAGTCAGACAAGATATCTTCATCCTCCAGATACTGTTTGGTAATGGAAGCCTGTTGATGTCTCAATTGCCTATTCATGGTAATGAGCTGCAGTGAATGTTGATGATCAACAACTGGTCCCTCATCCTACACTTTCATTTTTCCTTTAGCATTTCTATTGAGATGGGACTGATCGATTGGCTGATTCCCAGTGTGACTGGGTTGCTGCTCTTCAGTCTGCTGGTTACCCGACTGGTGCTCTTTCTCCTGTCCTTCCTGCTGGCCCTCATTCTGGCCTGGATGACCTGGCTGTGAGTGCCCTGTCCCACCAGTACCAGATCCTGGAGGTGGAGATGGTGGTGGGACATCATCATCATCATCATCTTTTGTACGCCCAGCTTCTTGATCATCCTCCTTCTGATCAGCTTCATCTTCCTCGTCTTCTTCTTCCTCATCCGGAGAAGTCTGCTGCTCAATATAATCCAGTATAGCTTGGTTCATGAGAGCATTATTGTACTCACTCACCTTGTCCTGCAAATCGCTCTACATACTTTCCATCAAGGACGTTAAATTCTCAAAATTGAAAAAGCATTGCCTGATGGATTTAAAATTTCAGACAAGCTGTTATAAATGTATCTTTCAGTCAAAGAAGCCTTCAGAGCTGTATGGTGCAGTAGCAATTTTTTGAATTCCGTCCGCTTCATCCTTAGCATTGTTTCAGCCCGCTCGGCAGCTCTCAGTGCATCATTTCGTTGATTTTTGATGATCATTATTTCATATTCAGCCTTAGCTAACTTTTTGTTTAGCAACTCATTAGTCCTTTCTGAATGAGCTTTCAGTACCCTGTGTTGTATGTTTTGCTCTTCCTAGGCTCTCTGGAGCTTTTCAATATGATGTTGTGCTTCTGTCAAGTCAGCTTTGAGATTTTTGACTTCCTCTTCTGATCGAGCAGCCTCCATCAGTTGTCCCATACATCTGACAATGGTATTCCAAGAAGATTGTATAAGGACTGAACATCTATCTTTGATTGTGGTTGGATCAGAATCAGTAGGCTCATATATTGCCACTGGAGCCACGTAGGGTAGAGTTGCATAATCAGCTTTGCTGAGCAGATGATTCCCTTTCAATTGCTGAGTCTGCATTTGCTGCAACTTATCCTGTTTTACCAGTTGCAGAAGGTTTCCAGTATTTGTAGGAACTCCACCAGGAAAAGTCGAGAATGCTGGACCTTTCCCTTTGTCCAGTTGACTCTTGCCTTTGTCCCTTGACTAGTCTGCTATCTTCGCAACAGTGGTGGCTGGCTTGGCATGATCTTTCCCAGACCCGGTAGCAACTGTATTTTTGACAACTAATTGGTCAGGCACAGTCTTCTAAGCAGATTGCTGCTCAGTCTGGCTCACTACAGCTTTCTCAGTGGTTACTATCTTGACCTGGCTTTCTATCTGCTTCAAAAACTCACTGCTTTTTGTCATTGTAATTTTTGGCTTATTTGAACTGCAAGCCTGTTCTGCAGTTGCTTTCCTTTTCAGGTCGATTGAAATGGTTTGACTGTCTGTTTCCTCGTCGTCTGAGGACAGTTCAATGTTCTTTGGTCCAGAAATTGGCTTTTCACTCCAAGCCTTCTTTACCTGCTCATTAACATCTACAGCAGTAGCCCAATACTAGAATTGCCAAACATACCAGGCCTTGAAAACATTTTGAGATTTTAGCTTGGCAGTCTGCTGGAGTACATTATGCGAGAGAGTTTGACAAAGGTTGATAGGAACCTGTGGATCTTATATCTTGGCCAACATCATAGCAAACAATTTTTCGGATACATACGTTGGGTTGTTCTTAAGGCTTACTGCTTCGGCTACAAACCTGTAAGCAGTGGAGGCTTCCAGTCCTGCTATTGGAACTCCTTGAGCACTTACCTTGTGCTTTCGTCTAGTCATTTCATCCTCCTTCAGAGCTATACTTATCTGTTGCGCAGTTGCCACAGAAGGTTTGGGCTCATTGGACATTCGGAATGCAAATGCTATGGCTTCTCGTGTCACTGACACCTTCCTACTATTTACCATGGCACTGCCATTTTCAGCATTGAAGGAATCAAGAACTTGCTTGATGATGTCTGCATCAAAAGCAATCCTTGTAGCTTGCAACACAACTCGAAGATCCCAGAGTTGTAGCAGAGTCATCGCTTGATCAGTAAATACATAACGCTGGATTTTACTGTACGGGATAATGGGAAGGCTTTCCTTTGTCTTAGCAACCA
This sequence comes from Adiantum capillus-veneris, assembly GCF_014529385.1. Classification (NCBI taxonomy): domain Eukaryota; kingdom Viridiplantae; phylum Streptophyta; class Polypodiopsida; order Polypodiales; family Pteridaceae; genus Adiantum; species Adiantum capillus-veneris. Next base: position 60,275,029 of record NC_140960.1, read on the forward strand.
TGGCCTGGGTTTCCTCAAGAGACTCCTGCATCTTCAATGAGTGTTTCCTTCTACCCATACACTGTGAGGTCGATGACGATGAAACAGGCGAAGGAGAAGATGACTTACTTGGTGTCGCTGGCAAGGCTAGCTGACAGTCAACTGTCTCGTTAGAGGTCGATGTTTGCGGCTGCAGCGAAGAAACCTCGAAGCTTGGCGATGGTGAATGGTTAACAGGAGGGAAGCGTCGCATAGGGGATTTATGAGGAAAAATGCTAACTCTCCTGACTGTTAAATGTGTTCGCGCCATAAAAGCTCCACCACTCGCCGCTCCTAGACTTTTGTGCGTCGTTGCTATCGTGGCAGACATGCATTGGACAAGACTGCGACCCATCCTTGAAATAATTACCACGGGCGTGCCATTTGACCGTTGGGCGCTTAAAAATTGGAAAGTGTATCCATACTGGTACTGCACTGATTTCTAGTTTGGCTTGACCATACTGGTACTGATTCTAAGGTCAACCTGATCTAGTCCTTCTGGTACTGGTTTTGAAGTTGGAACTGGTTGCACATGAAAAAGTCCAAAAATGTCTGATTCCGATATCTCTTGATCAGCAACCTCCAGTTCCTTAGTACCTTGTTCTGGCTCAGTTTCTCTGGTCTCTGAATAATAAAGCTTGATCTTTGCTCCATTATACACTCCTGGCAACATCAATCCAGATAAATCTTTCAGTCTGACTGTGCCATTGGAGAAGACCCAATCTACCTCAAAAGGTCCTGCCCAGGCAATTTTCAAGTTCGGCCTGATTGGACCCAGTCTAGACTGATATAGAAGCACTAAGTCTCCTTTCTGGAATTCTCGAACTTTAATTCAGCAATCATGCTAGTGCTTCCTTCGTTGTTGAATAATTTCTTGTTCCAACATAGCCCTTTGCCTGAGTCACTACAATAGCTCCGCACTTAGGACACGACAGACAATCTGCGAATTCATTGCGAAAAAGAATGCAATCATTTTAACATGCATGAATCTTGTTGTAGTCCAAGCCAACTGAGGTCAATAGTTGCTTTGCGTCTGGCCTGGAGGGGGGCATTTCATTGCCAACCGGGAGAAGTTGCTCCCGCAACAACCTATTTAAGCCACATTAAATTAAAAAGCTCTCCAAGCACGTCACCGTTGCAATTGGAAAATCTCTTTTGTAAATTACGTACCTAAACAAAGCAGTGACGCTTGCATCTGACCACCCATACATTGACTAAAGATTCAAAAATACCAGACAAGTACAAAGCGTCGATATTTTGGCGCCTTCATAAATTGATTGACGTGCCAACTTCCTCAACATGTCTTCAGGAGATAGGCGCATGGCTTCTCGTGCTGCTTCGTTAGCGTTCTCCTCGCTTGTCTGGAAGAAGGCATCCAGCATCTCCTCCATGCCGTCATCTTCTGTCTGTAAGTCCTTTTCTGCTTCCATCCTTGGCTCTATATTGGTCGGACCTTCACGCATAATCCTTTTTCTCTCTCTCTCTCAGATGTAGGTGCTATGTCGCGAAAATCAATGCCCGTTCCGTAGGAGTCATATCGTAGATTCTGTACGGTTTCTTTAGCAAACTCTCGGTACTTGTGCACATGCTCATTACATATCCTACGATTGCGCAAGATTTGATACTTGCAGAGCGTGCACGAGCATGCAATCTTTTCCTCCATGTTAGTTGATGACGTTGCCATCTACAATGATTATGAATGTTGTTTTACTATATATACTCCTCACAATGTAAACTACCTCGCATTCTCTAGTCTTGCCCAATCTCCGTATACCTCTGTCCAGAGGTGTACGGAGATCAGGACCACCGGGTCAAAATCTCGTCTTTATTGGTCAAATCCTATATGGGTAGACACATACGTGCACTCCCAGGTGTACATGGCAATGCATGTAGCGGACTTTAGTCGAGGCCACATCTCTGGCATTCGCTCTTGACATTGCCTAAAGACTACCTAATCGACTAAGGATGGTTTCGGTAATCGTAGAATCAGTTTTTGAAGTCCACTTGCGTTTTTTCGTAGAAAAACGTAATCGTATCTGATTAATCCCTTGTGTATTTGGCGTTTCTTCTGTCCGTTTGACCTATGGCTTGCCATACACGCTCTTGACATTGCTTTAAGACTACCTAATGGACTATGGATGGTTTCAGTAGGCATAGAAGTCATTTCTGAAATCCGTTTGCGTTTTTCTATAGAAAAACGCAACCGGATTTGACCTACGGCTTGTGTATTTGGCGTTAATTCAAACCCATTGACAAATGGCTTGCCATACACGCTCTTGACATTGCTTTAAGACTACTTAATGGACTACGAATGGTTCGGTAGGCATAGAAGCCATTTCCGAAGTCCGTTTGCGTTTTTTCGTAGAAAAACGCAACCAGATTTAACCTACGGCTTGTGTATTTGGAGTTTCTTCTATTCGTTTGATCTACGGCTTGCAATACGTGCTCTTGACATTTCCTAAAGACTACCTAATGGACAACGGATGGTTTCAGTAGGCATAGAAGCCATTTTCGAAGTCCGTTTGCGTACGCAACCGAATTTGCCTACGGCTTGTGTATTTGACGTTTCTTCTATCCGTTTAACCTACGGCTTGCCATACACGGTGTTTAACCTACGGCTTGCCATACACGGTGTTGACTACGGATGGTTTCGGTAGGCGTAGAATCAGTTTTCGAAGTCCGTTTGCGTTTCTTCAAAAACGCAATCGTATTTGACCTAGCCTACGGCTTGTGTATTTGGCATTTCTTCTATCCGTTTGACCTACGGCTTGCCATACACGCTCTTGATATTTCTTTAAGACTACCTAATGGACTACGGATGGTTTCAGTAGGCATAGAAGTCATTTCTGAAATCCGTTTGCGTTTTTCCGTAGAAAAACGCAACCGGATTTCACCTACGGCTTGTGTATTTGGCGTTAATTCAAACCCATGGACCTACGGCTTACCATACACGCTCTTGACATTGCTTTAAGACTGCTTAATGAACTATGGATGGTTTCGATAGGCATAGAAGCCATTTCCGAAGTCCATTTGCGTTTTTCCATAGAAAAACGCAACCGGATTTGACCTACGGCTTGTGTATTTGGCGTTTATTCTATCCGTTTGACCTACGGCTTGCCATACACGCTCTTGACATTGCCTAAAGACTACCTAATCGTCTACAGATGGTTTTAGTAGGCATAAAAGCCATTTTCGAAGTCCGTTTGCGTTTTTCCGTAGAAAAATGTAACCGGATTTGACCTACGGCTTGTGTATTTGACGTTTCTTCTGTCCGTTTAACCTACGACTTGCCATACACGGTCTTGACATTACCTTAAGACTAATTAATGGACTATAGATGGTTTTGGTAGGCCTAGAATCAGTTTTCGAAGTCCGTCTGCGTTTTTTCATAGAAAAACGCAATCGGATTTGACCTACGGCTTGTGTATTTGGCGTTTCTTCTATCCGTTTGACCTATGGCTTGCCATACGCGCTCTTGACATTGCCTAAAGACTACCTAATGGACTATGGATGGTTTTGGTAGGCATAAAATCAGTTTCCGAAGACCGTCTGCGTTTTTTCGTAGAAAAACGTAACCGGATTTGACCTACGGCTTGTGTATTTGACGTTTCTTCTGTCCGTTTGACCTACGGCTTGCCATATACGCTCTTGACATTGCTTTAAGACTACCTAATGGACTACGGATGGTTTCGGTAGGCATAGAAGCCATTTGCGAAGTCCGTTTGCGTTTTTCCATAGAAAAATGCAATCGGATTTGACCTACGGCGTAGAAGCCCTTTATGAAGTCCGTTTGCGTTTTTCCGTAGAAAAACCCAATCAGACTTCAAAAACGGTTTGTATTTTGGGCATTTCTTCTATCCATTTGACCTACGGCTTGTTATATGCCCCCGCCCAACCTTTTTCGAGGAGGAAGCTTGTCTCTAAGAGCAACGACGACGCTGTTGTTGCTCCCTAGAGGACTTTCATGTGTAAACGTGAGAGTTGAGCTTCGAATGTATTTTGAGCTGGTCAAATGAAGTCAGAGGCTGCATCAGACGATCCAGGTCACTTTGGCTCGACATGCACAACGCCCGCTCAGACTACTGACCATGGAGGAGATTGATGAGGTCTGCCAGCGACGACAGATGTTGGATCTCCTATGATCTACCTATCCCAGCTAGCTGTTTTAGCTGCTTAGTCCACACCCAGCAGTTTAGGATTACATAATATTTTATTTTGTCATTTTGTCATCTTGTTATTCTGACTTTGTATCAGTCTATCACATTGTAACTTTCTGGTCTCATAGGTCACTTTGGCCTTTTGAAGAGTTAATATAACATTTCATTTCATTTCTTTCTTTAATTTTAATTTTTTACGCAAACCATAATTCTCTCTCTCTCTCTCTCTCTCTCTCTCTCTCTCTCTCTCTCTCTCTCTCTCTCTCTCTCTCTCTCTCTCTCTCTCTCTCTCTCTCTCTAGTTTTAATTTCCTACGCACATTTTTCTCTCTCTCTTTAATTTCCTACACGCACACACACTTCTCTCTTTCTCTCTCTCTCTCTCTTTCCTACACACACACACACTCTCTCTCTCTCTCTCTCTCTCTCTCTCTCTCTCTCTCTCTCTCTCTCTCTCTCTCTCTCTCTCTCTTTCCTACACACACACACACACGATGTGGAGAGAGAGAGAGAGAGAGAGAGAGAGGGGTTGGGGGGGGGGGGGGGGGGGGGGGGAAGAGTGCCATAATACCTGCTGCGCATGTTTCGGCCAAGATCTGAGAACGTGCGCGTTGAGGGCGAAAATGGCCCCTTCGCGCGGGTTCGGCTTTTTTCCCCCCAAATTCTTAGCGTCGATATGTCCGTCGATAACTGCGTCGATATACACGTGAAAAACTTTACCTTTCTACGCTAATATCCACGGGCATATCAACGCAGTTATCGACGCACATATCGACGGAGTGTAAGAACGTCGATATGGACGTGGAAAGGCACGGGTGTCGATAACTTTGGGTTATGTTGTAGTGAGTTCTTCTAATTGCATCAGTTCCTCTAGCCTTTTCATAAGATTATGGTTGAAGTCTAATCCATACTTCACAGCCATTCTCAGACTGGGGTTCACAAATTCTATAGGAACCACAGCTTCAGTACCATACACCATTCTGAATGGTGTCATTCCAGTGGTTACCTTATAAGCTGTCCTATAAGCCCATAGAGCAGTCTGAAGTTTCAAATCCCACTGATCTGGTTTCTTTTGCACCACTTTTGTGAGAATAGTCTTTATTGTCTTGTTGCTACTTTCAGCCTGTCCATTGCATCTGGGATAGTAAGGAGTAGATTTTCGATGCTTGACTGAAAGCTATCCAATAGGATTTCCATAGTGTCATTGATAAAATGTGTTCCTTGATCAGTCACAATCTCTACTGGACATCCATATCGGTAGACAATATTCTCAAATAGAAACCTTGTAGTTGACTTGGCTGTATTGTCAGGAAGAGCCTTAGCTTCAACCCACTTGGTAAAATAACAAGTAGCCATTACTATGTACTTGTTCTTCCTGGGAGTCACCTTCTTAAAAGGTCCCATAAAATCCAGTCCCCATTTCATGAATACTCCCAGTGGTTGTATTGGCATCAAGGGAGTCATATCTGCAGCTGTTGGTCAACCCATTCTTTGGCATATGTCACAAGTTTTACAAAAACTTCTGACATCAGCAATCAGTGTTTGCCACCACAGACCAGCTTGCAGAATCTTCTTGTAGGTTACTTCGTTGGAAAAGTGTCCACCTGACTCACCATTATGCGCTCCTGAAATCACTTGCATTCTTCCTTCCATAGGGACACATCATCGAAGTATACCATCGACACCCAGTCGATAAAGTAACCCTCCTATGATAGTAAATTTCAGGCTTTTTATGATCAGAGATTTCTTCTGATTCTGCTTCCAATCCTCTGGAAAGGCACCTTGGGAATGGAATTGATAAATATCATACCATTCAGGATCCACTGATTCTTTTACCTCTAACTGAAATAAATCAGCATCCACTAGCTCTCAAGGGTGATTTTGAATATCCTTCCGTACTTCTTGAAAGAAAATCAGCTCCACAATGGTTTCGGCGAGGCTTATGGAAAATTCTGAATTCAAATTCCATAAGGAACATCATCCATCTTATCAGCCTGCCTTGAATAATGACTTTGTTAATCAGAAACAGAAGAGCTTGATGGTCCACATAAAAATGGAATAACTTTCCCAATAGGTAATGCCTGAACTTCGTGGCACTAAAAACCATTCCGAGGGCTTCTCTCTCAGTAGTCGTATAGCCTTGTTCAACCTGACTGAATCTGCGACTAGCAAAATAAACTAGATAGTCTGTTCTGCTATCTGGATGAGCTAATAGTGCCCCCATTGCCAATCCCGAAGCATCTACATGTACATGGAAAATAATATCCCAATTCGGCTGCCTAAGGACTGGTTTACTAGTAATGGCTTTTTTCAAATTCTGGAAACTCTCCTCACACTCAACAGTCCAGTTGAACTTACTGGTCTTCTTTGTAAGCTCATATAGTGGTACTGCTTGAGAAGCAAATTCTATAGAAATTCACATAACCCAAGGAACTGAACTCTAAAGCAGTTCTGGGTGCTTTAGCTTGCTGAACACACTGTATTTTTTCATTGCCCATCTCTATTCCATTGCGGGAAACCACATGTCCCAGTAGCTGTCCCTTCCAGACTAGAAACACAGATTTGAATGGATTCAAACAAATCCGCTTCTCTTGACAGCGTTTGAAAACCATTTCTAGGAATAGAAGGCGTTGTTCATCATATGAATAGACAGTGAAGTCATCCATGAAAATGGCGAGGAATCGATGCAGAAATTCATTAAACATCTCTATCATACACCGTTGAAAAGTAGCTAGTGCATTGCACAGGCCAAAAGGCATCACCAGATACATGAAAACTCCCCACTCAGTGATGAAAGTGGTCTTGGCTCTATCTTCAGGAACGATCTGGGTTATAGCCGCTATAACCATCCATGAAGCTATACATCGCATATCCTGCGATCTCATCAAGCAAAATATCAGTAAAAGGTAAGGGAAATGGATCCTTAATAGTTTGGGCATTTAGTTTCCTATAGTCGACACAAACTCTCAATTTTTTCCATTCTTCTTGGGGACAACGACTATGGGAAATAGCCAATCACCGCTTGCCACTTCCGTAATAAGACCATATTAGGTATTTTGGTAAAAATCTCACATTATGGGAATCTCCAAATCGACCGAATTCATGTAATTTGGGAATTTTCCACTTAAAGTGGGAAAAATTGAGGTGTGTGGCTAGTAAATAAAGTGAAAATCTCATAGGATTGTGGTGTTGATAAACACCAAAAGTCAAGAGGATGTACAACACATGGATTTGAATAATAACTATAAATTACATAAAACAAAGGAAGATACAAAAAAGATTTTGTTTACAAATTGACTAGTATAGTCACAATAGAAGCTCCACATAATTCTACTCCACATTTGATACCATATCTGAACTTTGATCCAAGTGTGGCTGATGTGCACGAGTGAGGCCTTCTTTGGCTTTTAGAGCATGTCTTTCTGGAATCTTTATTCTAGAAAATGGTCCTTCTTTGTTGGGTCTCCAGGACCAAACAATTGCATCTATAGTTTCCCACACTTGTGGGTCCTTATAGTTGACAGCCCAATAACCCTTCCAACAATTGCTGTAAGCTTGAGTATCTGTCATCCCACTTTTTCTCGCGCAAGGTGCCCAATATTGAATCAAGATTTTTCTGTAGTTTGGTGATGTAGGCTCATTATCAATGTCTGATAAAGCCATTGCAAGCCACACTGGATAGATTTCTGTGTCACTCGGAACAAGCATAAGAAAGTCACCTTGGTGCACATCAGACATAGGGTCAAACTCTTCCCTTGGCCTATCTCGTTGAAGCCCACAAAAATGATCGTTCAACTCTTCAAGGCCTAGGAATCTTTCTGCTCCTTGTTGCAAATTCATTGTAGTGCTTTGTAGGTGAGAATATTCTTGAGTTTTTGGCCAAAACATTTCATACAAGACTCCCTATGATATGATTGCTTTTCCAATCTCTTCAATTCCTTACTCCAATAATCTATCACGGGTCTATAATATCGCGGAATAGTTGAACCATTCCCTAAATTTTTTCAAAATTTTATATAGTTCTTTAGCCCCAAAATGACTTCTTCGTGGGCCTTGACATACTCCGCCATTTGTACTAGAGGTGGATCTCCATGTGGTAACATTGGCTTGCCTTCTGTGTCTGTTTTCCAAAGGCGAATACTTCCACTCCAACTTGATACACCTACATGTGCCTTATATTGCATCATTGGTGTCTCATCCTGCATAAAGAACGTGAACTGAAGCGGTTTGGAATGTCCAACAAGTATGTCTTGTCCATCACAAAGATAGCCATCACAATATTGCTTGAAATCGGGGATCTTTGTGAGAAAAAATGGAGCTGGAGATGAAGATGAGCTGTTTCGTAATGTATCCATCAAATGTGGCAAAGTATAGGTTTGTGTAACTCTCAACTTCTCTGAAAACCTACTAAACATAGCGTCTATGTCCTCATGTGTATGCCAACCATTAAAAATCCCAGCTGGATGGTTTTGAAAACACTTCTTGCAACAAGCATTGACAAATAGGCAAATAAGTATCGATTTTTGTTTTCCCCTGCACAATTATCCAATTGTAGCAACAAGTTCTCTGGCAATCTGCAAAATGTTGACCCCAATTCCTCTTCTGCAATTTCTGACGACTGCACCATGGGCTCTTTTCCATCACTCAAGTTATGGTAGTCCAAAGCATCCCTTGAGTTCAAAGCATGTAGTAGTGAAATATTGCTCCTTGGAAGTCCATTTGTTACTAGATCACCAAGAGGATGCTTATCTATCCTCTCGAGGTTATGTAAACAATTAGCAATTGAGCCAATTGTAAGATTTGGATCAGCTGGCCACAAACCATTCAAGACAAAGTGTCCGTAATGACCTTCTCCATGTCCATGAGTGATCATGCCAATCAATGCCACCTGTAGATTATATCCTGAATCCACACCCTTGGGAACAATGCGTAATCTAGGAATGGCAGTCTTCTTTTGATCCATCTTATCATGGATTATGCATACATATTTTTGTGGTTGAGTTTCTGAATACGTGCGCCATGCATAATATAGGCTTCTGCAACTCTTTTGTTGTGCCATGTGAATTTCTCTCTCCCTCAAGAGAAGAGCTCTCTCTTCAAGAGAAGGTTTAGCTTCTAACCTTGCCTTGATTGAGCTACAAATATTGCACTTAGAGAACTCACTCGTCTTTGTTAAAGTGACATGTGGGTACTCTTTGTTCCAAATTCTACCAAAAGAAGATTGGGATAGCTTCTTCTCATAGCCCATTTGGTCAAGTGTCGTGTTGATTTCACATAAAATATCCACTTGTTTGTATGTTGATGGAATCACCAATTGAGTCTCTCTTGAGCCATCTAGCAGTGTTCTACTTCTATGTGGCACCTTCTCAGAGTTGTTTTCCACAAACTCATTTAGTAGTGCTCTTGCTAAACTAGTATGTTGAAGTCCCCTTCTCAATGTACATGTGTTCCCATGTACATATTGGCGCACACCATTTTCAAAGTTCTCCTTGTATCGATAAAATGATGTCTTTGGTATTCCATGTAGCTCATACCATGCTCTACAACAAACAATAGAGCCATTTAGCCTGAATTGGTATCGTGACTTCTCATCTTTCTGATAACATATAGAAAGAACATCATAAACATAATTAGTGCGTGATTTTTGAGACTCTCCCCAAAATTGTTGTCGTAACCTTGTCACCATATCACGATCTGCAAATTGGCAGCATTTTTGTGCACAACAATCAATGCATGATACCCTTTGAATTGATTTGTTTGAAAGGTAAAAAGTCGAATCTGGTGCTGCTTTTGATTTTTGAGTCCTGTTCATGAAAGTGTATCGTCTCTTCCTTGACAACTGGACAACATTACTCCCATCAAGTTTTTTTCCAACATTGCCATCGTTGGATACATCCTCATATGTAGCATGCATGCCATCAACAGGAACAAAGCGTTGTAATGGGCTCCCATTCAACATTGTTGCCTGCTTGATGGGCCACTTTAGCAAAGTGATGCTACCCACTTCAACCACATCATCAATGCTTGCATTTTCTCTTTCAATACCCACACCCACACAATCAGGACCAAGTTCCTGAAAGTTGACATAATCATGTGGAAATACATATAAGATGGTCCCTTCATTCATGGTTTGCATCATTGTGTCATCTTTTAAAAGGACCCTCTGATTTCTCCAAGACTCTCGAATCATTGCTTCAAATTCTGGGCTTGTCATAGGTATTGCATCTGTAACTAGAGGATCAAAATGATCATGTTCCTCATCACCATTGTAGCTTTTGTGTGGATCAATTAAGTTCCCATTTAATACAAAAGATTGCAAAAGAAGCTTTGACCATCGAACAGCACTCCATAATGAGCCTTGGAGAGATGAAGTATCCATTGTAGGAAAAGGTAGGACCACATCCTTCAAGCATTCCTCCACTAGTATGGAGACATTGCCCAGCCCTATCATTGTACCACCACAAGTGGAATCTGGATCTGTTCTACACACACAACCAATACCAACTATTTCATTGTCAAGTATCATATGTACTTTCTCCCCAGATTCGAAGTCCATCCTGTAAGTAAAAAGATTACATTGTTAAATCCATAGTTATAGAAAAATACTCTTCAAACAAAAAATCATGCTACAATATGAAAAAGGTTTGCATAGGTTGGACAAGTGGTGAACCTTGAGACCAAATCCTCCTTGCTATATTAATGGAAGCAAGGTTGGACAAGTGGTGGACCTTGAAACCAAAGCCTCTTTGCTATATGAGAGCATAGGTTGGACAAGTGGTGTACCTAGTTGTAATACCCACTGCCACCTATCAACTACTATAGGACTATGCTATCCAATGTCCAAGTATCCCTTGAGTCTTTCAAGGTTGAACACGTGGTGGACCTTGAAACAAAAATCCCCTTTCTATATCAGAGCATAGCTTGGACAAGTGGTGGACCTAGTTATAATGCCCAATATCCAAGGTGAAATACCTTAGGACTTTGCTACCTTGCTTGCCAATGTTTACGTAGCCCCTCATTTCTTTAATGGAAGTAAGGTTGGACAAGTGGTGGACCTTGAAACCAAAGCCTCTTTGCTATATTAGAGCATAGGTTGGACCTAGTTTTAATACCCACTGCCACCTATCAACTACTATAGGACTATGCTTTCCAATGTCCAAGTATCCCTTGAGTCTTTCAAGGTTGAACACGTGGTGGACCTTGAAACGAAAATCCCCTTTCTATATTAGAAAGGTTGAACACATGGTGGACCTTGAAACGAAAATCCCCTTTCTTTATCAGAGCATAGCTTGGACAAGTGGTGGACCTAGTTATAATGCCCAATATCCAAGGTGAAACACCTTAGGACCTTGCTACCTTGCTTGCCAATGTTTACGTAGCCCCTCATTTCTTTAATGGAAGCAAGGTTGGACAAGTGGTGGACCTTGAAAGCAAAGCCTCTTTGCTATATGAGAGCATAGGTTGGACCTAGTTGTAATACCCACTGCCACCTATCAACTACTATAGGACTATGCTTTCCAATGTCCAAGTATCCCTTGAGTCTTGCAAGGTTGAACACGTGGTGGACCTTGAAACCAAAATCCCCTTTCTATATCAGAGCATAGCTTGGACAAGTGGTGGACCTAGTTATAATGCCCCTCCTTTCTTTAATGGAAGAAAGGTTGGAAAAGTGGTGAATCTTGAAACCCAAACCCTTTGGCTATATATAGAGGATATCTTGGACAAGTGGTGGGCTTAGTTGTAGTATCCAATGTCCAAGGTCCAAGGTGAACTATGTAAAGACCTTACTTCCAAAAACAAAGTCGTACAAGTGGTTCTCCTTGAAACCAAAACCTCCTTAGTGTATTAGAACATAGCTTGGAGAAGTGGTGGACTTAGTTGTAATGGTGAATGTCCAAAGCAAACTATTATAGGACCTTGCTTCCCAAATCAAGTTTGGACAAGTGGTGGATCTTGAAACCAAAACCCCCTTACTCTATTAGAGCATAGCTTAGATAAGTGGTGGACCTAGTTGCCATGGAAAATGTTCAATCTGAACTGTTGCAGGACCTTGCTATTAAATGTCTAAGTAGAGCTAGCTTCTTTAATGGAATCAAGGTTGGGAAAGTGGTGCATCTTGAAACCAAAAGCCCTTTATTGTATTAGAGCATAGCTTGGACAAGTGAGGGACCTAGTTTTAATGTGTGATGTCCAAAGAAAAGTATTACAAGACCTTGCTTTCCAATATTTGAATTGGTCAAGTGGTTAAAACTAAGTATAAAACTTTGACCATTTTCTTCTCGAATTGCCAAAAAGCTAGTTTTAGACACCCCTAAATGAAAATGGTTTAGGGTGGCCTTAAACAATGTTTTTTCAAAGACTTGAACAAAAGGGTTGCCGAAGAGTAATGACAATTTATTGTGGCTTGAAGTGCCTGAGTATGTGAAAACAAGCCTAGGTTTTCCACGAGGCAAAAGGTGACATAATAAGAACATTGGAAACTTAGGATTGACCATGTGGCCTAAACTTTGGCAAGTGAAGTGGTGGCCAAGTTTTGTGGCACAGTGTGCACTTGGTCCTATATGTGTTGACCACTTGGCTAAATCTAGGACCATAAGGCCAAACCTTTGGCACCTTAAATATAGTATGGGACATAATCTAGAACTGCTATAGTAAATTAGTAGTATAGCTAATATGTTAATATTTGTATTATATTTAAGTATATGCTAATATAATTTATGTTCAAAATTTCACTAATGAAGAATGTTCCCATTTAGCACTCCAGATGCGGGGTCTTAGGGCAATGCCACAATGGGGTGACAAGGCAGCGCTTCCACGTGAGGTTTGGGGGTAGCGCTCTTGATGGGGATGTGGAATATAGCGCTCTCGATGGCAGGGCTTGGGAGGTTGATTTTGGGATATTGTTCTAGGCGGGGTCCGGGGCAGCGCCCCGGGTGGGGTCAAGGGGCGGCACACTAAGAGCGCATGAGCAACGCACACAGAGAAAGCAGACGAGCAGCAAACACATAGAAAGCGCACACGGATCGCACACAGTTGGAGTATACACGCGTGTAGAGGAGCAAGCTCGGCATCGTACACAACACACAGGTGGAGTGCACAGGATTGAAAGTTCGTGCACAAGATAAAGAAACAGCAGCGTACACAACGCTTTCCAGAAGGGCAAGATCGAGCAGTCTTCTCAGGAGACATTGCACACCTCACGAATAGAGAAAAAACAGGTATTTCTCTCTCTCTCACTCTCTGTCTTTCTCCATATAGAGAAGATGTTTCTCTGTAACTCTTCTTGCACACACACTCTCTCGTCAAAAGACAGAGATACATAGTTTAAAAGTATCCCCGCACACATACACATATTCCCACACATCGTCTTCCTCTCTTCCACATACATAACCACAGTGAAATCTGTTATCTTGCTGTCTCTCTCTTGAAAATACATGCACATATTCCCACACATCGTCTTCCTCACTTCCACATACATAACCACAATGAAATCTGTTATCTTGTTGTCTCTCTCTTGAAAATACGTGCACATATTCCCATACATCGTCTTCCTCTCTTCCACATACATAAACACAGTGAAATCTGTTATCTTTCTCTCTCCTCTCTCTAAAAAACAGGTATTTATCTCTCTCTCCCTCTCTCTCTCTCTCTCTCTCTCTCTCTCTCTCTCTCTCTCTCTCTCTCTCTATCTATCTATCTATCTATCTATCTCTGTATCTTGCTATCTCTCTCTTGAAAATACATGCTCATGTATGTGTGCGTCTGTGTTATCTATGTGTATGTATGTATATTTGTGTTATTTCATTGTAATACTCATACATAATGCAGATACACAATTACACTTAATTACGATATGCACACATAGTATATATACATACATAAATATCACAAATAACTAACACATTGTAATACTAGTAAAATTGAATGGAAGACTTACTTGCGTGATCTGTTAAAGTCGATTCTTGTAGCGAGTTCTGGATGTATGCTGAGCTGATTTTCCTCTAATCCATTTGTAGATATGATTGTAACTTCTGTTTCTCAAAAATAGTAGTGTTGTTTAGTGATACACCTAATGGACATAAATGGTTTAAACTAGGACATGTAGACCAAAAATACGTGTATTTCTTTGGATGAATATATACACTTTTTGGTGACCCTTACCACAAGTGGTGGACCTTGAGACCAATGGACTATAAGGACCTCCAAACAATACCTTGTACACTCAATCCTTCTTGGTATCTAGGTTGGACAAGTGGTGGACCTTGTTCAAATTCTCTAACCACTCTCTCTAACATGGTGACATAATTTAGGTGTGATAAATTCATATCTATGCAAACTAATATCAGTTTAGGCTTGTTAATTTGAATTTGTTTGAATTTATGTACAATATAATGATTTGAGGTCTGCATATTTGAATTTAGGTGGTATAATGATATCTTTATGACATAGAGTGGAAAAGTGGTGAATCTTGAGACCAAACCACTCATGCTACTAGAGATAATAGGTTGGACAAGTGGTGGACCTTGAATGTAAACTCCCCATGTACAAAATAGCGTGGGTTTAAGGTATTTCAATGGATCTTAGCATCTTGGAGACATGGTGCAGCTTGCTTCTCTTCATGTTTCAATGGAGCCTATCTTGGACAAATGGTGGAGCATCCTTCTCTCCATGTTTCAATGGACCCTAGCTTAGACAAGTGGTGGACCTTTTCTTCTCTCTATGTTTCAATAGAGTTAGCTTGGACAAGTGGTGGAACTTGGAACCAAACCCCCATGTAAAACCTATCATGGTCATTCCAAGTGGTGAGAAAGAATACCCTTTAAGATATAGCCTTATAGGTTGGACAAGTGGTGGACCTTAACACCCAGATCTTCTTAATATAATGACATAGAGTGGAAAAGTGGTGAATCTTGACATCAAACCACTCATGCTGCTAGTGATAATAGGTTGGACAAGTGGTGGACCTTGAATGTAAACCCCCCATGTACGAAATATCATGGGTTTAAGATATTTCAATGGAGCCTAGCATTTTGGAGACATGGTGCATCTTGCTTCTCTTCATGTTTCAATCAAACCTGGCTTGGACAAATGGTGGAGCATCCTTCTCTCCATGTTTCAATGGAGCCTAGCTTGGACAAGTGGTGGACCTTTGATTCTCTCTATGTTTCAATAGAACTAGCTTGGACAAGTGGTGGACCTTGGAACCATACCCCTATGTAAAACCCATCATGTGCATTCCAAGTGGTGGTAAATAATACCATTTAAGATATAGCCTTATAGGTTGGACAAGTGGTGGACCTTAACACCCAGATCTTCTTAATATAATGACATAGAGTGGAAAAGTGGTGAATCTTGAGACCAAACCACTCATGCTACTAGGGATAATAGGTTGGACAAGTGGTGGACCTTGAATTTAAACCCCACATATACAAAATATCATGGGTTTAAGGTATTTCAATGGAGCCTAGCATCTCAAAGACATGGTGCATCTTGCTTCTCTTCATGTTTCAATGGAGCCTATTTTGGACAAATGGTGGAGCATCCTTCTCTCCATGTTTCAATGGACCCTAGATTGGACAAGTGGTGGACCTTTGCTTCTCTCTATGTTTCAATATAGTTAGCCTATATTAGACAATTAGTAGACCTCGAATCTCTCCATGTTGTCTAGAGCTGAGCTTGGACAAGTGGTGGACCTTACTTCTCCCTTCCCTTAGTTTACTAGCTTAAATGATCACTATGTATACGTGCTTAGATCTAGCTTGAACAAGTGGTGGAACTTGTATTCACACAAACTTAATCCATTACAAAAAAGTATATGTTAAAATAACATTTGGTTTTTTTTGTTTCAGGAAAGATGGCTCCAAAAAAACAGGTTGCAAGGGTTGCTGTCTCAGTTGACTATACTTGCAATGATCTTAGGAAATGGTATTTGGACATACATGGTATAGAGGGTGCACAATTTCATAAGGTGCATCTATTTATTGCCAAAAAGGAGAATGACAGCTTGTTTGAAGATGTTGGACAAGTTGTGGAAGCATCTGTCTCTGTAGTTGATAGTCATCCAGAGGTGGAATGCATTGACATTCTAGTTCCAATGAATCTAGAATTTCAACTATCTCCAGGAGCATATGCATTGGAGCGCATGTCTAGAAACAAAGAAGAGACAATGTTTTCTCGAGGATGGAAGTTTGCAGAATCAAATCCAAATATCACAGCAGATCAACTTCAAAGCTCCATCATTGCCACACTACAACGAAAAAAGGTGAAAGCTTCACGACCATCATCCACAAAGAAGCAAGCAAAAGTGCAGAAAGTAGAAGCTAAGCGAACTAGTTCCATTTTGGATGTAGACAAGGCATCTTTGGCATCCTCATCAACAGAGGGTTCAATGTCAAAGATGAGAATTGTGGATCCAGATGTTTTAGAAGCTGAGGCCATGAAAGGACAAGAAAAAGATACAGGTGGAATGAATAAGTACATAAATTATTTTCCTTTCCAATATAGGGAATTTGATATCCCTATTCAAAATTGTTGGCTTGCTCCTGATCACTATAATGCACGTATTATGGATAAAAAACACGTTGAAAGTGTGTTATTTGGATTTTCACAGAGTACGACCAAGCCTGCAGCATGTGCATATTTGATGCCTGTTCGAAATGCAAAATCAAAGAAGGGGACTCCTTTGGCAGTAGAAGAGGTAGAGGAGAAAAAAATTAAAGATTATCATTATTGGATTCTTGATGGGCAGCATTCAATCTATGCTGCAAAAGTTTTGCTTCACAATGAACAAAACAACAAAGAGATCTTTGAAAGACTGATTAGCGTGTATAAATTTAGAAAGGCTCGCATTGTTGTGAATGCTCCTCCATTTGTTGCAACTGCTATATCTGCCATTGCAAATGAGGAGGCTCAGGCATTGTATGTCAAGCAACCTTACAGCCAAATATTGAGACATTTACGGAGTCAATGGATCTTCTCAGGACGACCACCAAAGGCAGCAAGTGGAATTGCAGAGGGACATGCATCTCGTGCCGGATGGGATGTAAGTTATTTTCTTTGTCTTTTTGATAGTGTTTAATTAACAAATCTTGCTCAATAGTTTAATTATTTCTCTATTTATTTTTAGTCTTTTCTTCGATTGGCAAGAATGAGTGCAGCAGCAAGTTGGATTGCTAAACAGGCACACATGGTCACGTACTCTGATTTAATTTATGATTGCTGGATAAAAATCATTGAAAAGCTAGAAGAGGAGAATAAGAAACCCCCAACAACTGTATTTAGATACCTTTGTGGCCTTGAGGAATCAGAGGTAAAGACTATTCAAGAAGAGATTAGAGATGAGAAGATTTTACTGTCAAAGAGTGCAAAGGATGGTGATGCAACTGACATGTATGATCGAATCAAGCAGTTGAAGCAAGACAAATTGATTCAAGATGTACTTCTTGAAGGCTTCAACAATTTGAATGAGTCTTCACCATGTAAAGACTGGGAGGAGGTGGTCAAAATGTATAACATCAATGATGTTGTTTATAAAACAATTTTAATGCTATGTGAGGAATGGATCAGATCTAGTTTGACGCGTGGAACAAAGAAAATAGCTTTTCCAGATGGAGCAATAAAATACATGCAATGGGCAATTCACCTTCAAAAGGAGAAAACTGAGCCTAGAGATTTACCATGGTCAATCTATGTGGTGAGCCTACAAATGGAAGGCAATCTCTACTTGATGCGCCACTTCAATAATAAAGTGCCTATTGGCTTATGTGTTTTAGATATGACAAAAAATGTTGGAGGCAATTTGAAGTGGAGTGAGGAGACATTTAACAATGCTTTGGATGGGATCTTGGCTATTGCTGGAGGGTCAACAGATCCTGGATTTGTCTTTCTTTCATTTGTGGATTTCACTAACTTCACAAAATTGCAATGTGCCTTTCACGCCATGGGAGATAATCTGAGCTACCATTGTTGTGGTGCATTGCATCACTTTCCATTAGCTCCTTGCAAAGGAGAAATTCAATTCCTAACAGTTATTGCCTTCTTGGGACAAGGCAATGTATTTGAAGACCTGAGAAGAAGATCAGAGGAACATCCCATGCCAATTGATTGTTCTCTTCTTCAAGTAGCAGATAACGATATGTCAGATTTGCAATATTTGGAGGCCAAAAAAAGAGCTTTGGTCAAGCACTACATTTGTACATATTGTTTTGAAGACCGCAAGCTTGTTGATGTTTTTGGTGATGGCTCCTTGGTTGCACAAGAAGGAATACAACAGAAAAAATAAGTTATCTGCTTAATTGATAGTGTGGAGGAGGCAAAAAGCGTGGAGACCATGCTGCTAGACTTTGTTAAGTCTCATGAAGATATAGAAAAATGGGCTGGACTTCAACAATCCACTTCGCAATCAGGCGACATTGTGCCTGTTACAGAGGAGTGCTCTCCACAAAGAGAAGAAGAACAACAACAACACCATCCTCTGTCAATGGAGGACTTTTTGGAAATGGAGACACGTATGTTTTGAGTTTCTTGTGCATGTTAGTGTTTCTTGTTACTGATTTGATACTCTTAATGTTAGATTTTGCTTTATATAGTATTGATTGAGTTTGTATTTTTTATCTCAAGCATTCAAGGTTTGAATGTAAATAGTAAATTACTTGAGTTTTTGAATGGTGGATCTGTAGACTAAAACTATAACATTTAATACTCACAAAGACTTAATTACTTAAGAGCTTGAACTCAATAAGTTTTGGACCTTTTATCAATACCCCCTTGATATGATACATTAGATCGTAGCATGGTTAAATGGTGATGCTTCATAAATTGAACCTAGCTTAGACAGGTGCTGGAGCCTAAATTTAAACTAACCTTGCTAGAAGGGAGCTTATGTTTGGACTTTGAGAACTAGCATAAGTAATCAATTAGAGCATAGATTAGACATGTGGTGGTGGCCGGCCTTAGAGACCAAAATCTTAATGAGCTTGGAAAGGTATTTAAGTACTGCAATTTACTTAGTTTTAGTACTCATTAAATGCATAGCTTGACAAAAGGTGGACCTTACATGGATCCTAATTTCAAGAGGTGTGGTAGACCTTCAAAACAAGCTCATATAGCTTGGACATGTGGTAGACCTTGCATGAAGACTAGTTTAGACAAGTGTGGTACACCTTGTAACCAACACCCATTTGTTATATTAGCTTGGACAAGTGGTGGACCTTGCTTTTATGTTTCAATGGAGCATATTTTGGACAGGTGGTAGACCTTGTTTCTCTCCATGCTTCAATGGAGAGAAACTTTAGCTTGGACAAGTGGTGGACCTTGTTTTTATGTTTTAAAGGAGCATATTTCGGACAAGTGGTAGACATTGTTTCTCTCCATGGTTCAATGGAACCCACCTTAGACAAGTGAAGTACCTTGAAACCAAACCCCCATAATACAACCTACTAAATAGGTTGGAAAATTGGTGGGATATGAAACCATCCATGATAGAGCATAGTATAGGTGAAAACGTAGTGGTCCTTATATCAATTACCCATGCATAGCTTGGACAAGTGGTGGACCTTGATTCTCTCTATGTTTCAATGGATCCTATCTTGGACTAGAGATATATCTTACTTAGTTCCATGCTTCAATGGATTGTAGCTTGGATAAGGAGTGGAACTTCAAACAAAACTCCACAGCATAGCATATATTAACAATTCATGGGTTTTATAGAGATTGTCTTGCCTATTTTGGAGAGTTGGTACACCTTTATTCTCCATTCTTCAATGGATCTGAGGTTGGACAAGCGGAGCTGGAGAAGTGGTCAACCTTAAAATGAAACCTCCCATGCTACAACCCATCATAGATCGTATATGTAGTGGACCTTGAAACTCTTTTATGTCCCTAGCTTAGAGAAGCATTGCACTCTTGATTATCTCCATACATGAAGGCAAGGTTGGACAAGTGGTGGACCTTCAAACCAGAATCTCTATGCAATAATAGGCAAGTGGTGGAGCTTGTTTTCTCCATGTTCCAATGGAGCCTAGCTTAGACAAACAATGGAGCTTGCTTCTCTCCATGTTTCAATGGATCCTAGCTTAGAAAAGTGGTGGAGCTTTGCTTCTCTCCATGTTCCAATGGACCATAGCTTAGACAAGTGGTAGACCTTGAAAAACACCCCCCGTATACAACATATTATGGGGTTTTCATGTTTCAATGGCTCCTAGCTTGGACAAATGGTAGAGCTTGCTTCTCTTTATGTTTCAATGGATCCAATCTTAGCCAAGGGGTGGACCTTGAAACAAGAATCCCCCCCCCCCCCCCATGTACAACGTATTATGGGTTTTGAAAGCACTGGGAGAAAATAATAGCTTTGATAAGTGGTGGACCTTGCTTCTCTCCATGCTTCAATGGAGCCGAGGTTGGACACATGTTGGAGAGAAGATGGTTGCCCATGAAATAAGACCATGCATGCTATAATCAATCATATGTTGTACACATGGTGGACCTTGCAATTGTTTTATATGCCTAACTTGGACAAGTGGAGGACCCTTGATTACCTCCAGATATCAACAACAAGCCAAGTTTGGACAAGTGTAGTACCACCAAACCAGAATCTATATGCTACAATAGAGTATAGGTAGGACACGCGATGAACCTTGATATCAAACCATCCATGCTACTAGAGATGATAGGTTTCACATGTGGTGGAACCTTGTATCAATGTTCTATGTGTAGTTTTTGACTAGTGATAGACCTTGAAACTAATCCCTCTAGGCTACAAGAAAAAAGAGATGGATGAGGAGGCTAGACTACTTTTGTTGCATCAATGCATCCCATGTTACCACATATACTATAGGGTTCTTGGATAAGTGTTGGATCTTGTGTCAATGCTCCATGTCTAGCTTGGACAAGTGGTGGACCTTGGTTCTCTCTATGCTTCAAATGGGCAATAGATTGGAGACACAGTGGCCTTTTTTTCCAATGATTTTATTTTTTGGAAACCTTGGAGGCACCATGTAAGAGGCACTCTAAGTCTTCCATACAATGGACCTATTGGACTATAAAATAATGATATCTTTCTTTGATATTGTCATTATTTTATGCATAATATTTTCTTCTTTTTGCAGACACAAAGGAGTTAAGTGATATAAAAACTAGATGTATTTCACACTATGATTGGCATGAAGATCCTTTTGGGACACCAACTTTTCCTATTCCCAAAGATGTAATTTTCCATATTAACGGTGTGGATTTTGAAGTGCGACTTTCATGTATTGAAGGAGCTGGTTATGGGCTATTTGTGCATACTACCCTGGAAAGTGGTTTGACTATTCTAAACTATGGAGGGCATAAGTATAGATTTCAAGACTGGAAAAAGATATGCAAAATATTTCCAAGAGCTTATAAATATTCTCTTCTAGAGGATCCAAACATAGAAGAAGAGGAAGATCAATCATACATTATTGGTTGTGTAGAAGAAGGAAACGTGTCGGGCTATATAAATAGTTCTCACAGTACAAATGTCTGTCCCAACGTACGCTATACATTTGATCCAAATTTGCCACCTTGGCATAAATGCACCTCTTCACACATCAAGTCAGAAGAATATGGCCATGTATGCATTGAGACTATTTGTCAAGTTGAAGCAGGAGAAGAGTTGTTTGCTGACTATAACTTTACTTGACATTGTAAAGTATTGTACATGGATGGAAATCTCAAGTACATGCATCATTTTCATTTTTCATGGATGAAATCTCAAGTGAATATAACATTTGATTATTGTTTAGTTTATGCTCAACGAGAATCTAGAGTGCTCTTATGCTTTGTGTGTTGTCTAACATATTTGACTACCTTGGCCATAGAATCTTGATTCTACTCTAGATTTGTGATAAATCTTACCAAAATTTAATCAATGTCTAGGTTGGACAAGTGGTGGGGCTTCAAACATTACTGTCTTAAACAAGTGGAGTTATCTTACTTGAATAAGTGGTGGCCTTTGAATCCAAATCTAAGCCAAATCTCTAATTATTTTCTTGTAGTCTAGGTTGGACATTTGGTGGACCTTGTATCCATGTTTCCTCAACAAGGGTGGCTTTTAGTTTTCACTTTAAGTACTCATCTTTAATAAAGTGTAGGATGGAAAATGTTGAGTTAGTAGATTGTATTTTAGACAAGTGGTGTTTGGTGTACGAATGCTGAAAATGGTTGCAAGGATTCTAACAACGACTTTACCTTAAATAAATTTCTTACTAGGAGTTCTACATATAAATATGGTGAATAAAATTCTAGTGGTTTTGAGATACCATTTGTGTGTGTGTTTTCTTAGATTCACAAACTGGGATGGATAATGCTCCTATGGTTCAGTCAACAACTATAGAATCCATAGATTCTATGGTTTCTAAAGTGCCCAAGATGGATGATATTTCTATACTAGAGTCTAGTGTTGTGCAACTTGAGCAAGCTTCCAATAATGAGAACCAAAAAATCAATGCTTCAAAAATGCAACATACATCAAAAGAGACTGAAAAGTCCACTCACGAGCTATTGCCAATTGGTACTACGTCATGTAGCGTAGATATTGAGAAATCCATGCTTACAATTATATTGGATTTAAATGGTCTATTGTTGAAACGTTCCCCTCAACCATCCTCACACCACAACTCAGTGCAAATGGATTCAAAAAGATATATTATACTCAGGCCAGGTTGCATCCAATTCTTGAAGACTATTTTACAAAGGTTTAATGTTGCAATTTGGTCGACAGCTACTAGGAATAATGTGTATCAAATCCTTGCAGCACTAAACAACTTAGCTGAGGATACATTGCCTTTCTTTGCAATTTGGTCGCAAGATGTTTGCTACACCGCTCAAACTCAAAAAAAATTTAGACCCGACAATCCAAACGTTGAGGCAATGTTCAAGCCTCTAGCCAAAATTGCCATGGGGTTTGAATGTGATCCACAAAGAACAGTGCTTATTGATGACTCTCCTTACAAGGGATGTATTTCACCAGCAAACAATTGCATTTTTCCACCACAATTTGATGCTGAGAAGATGGTTGACAATATGCTCTTGGAGGAGCTACTGCCATACTTGATTCAGCTTGATGAGAGAAGGGATGTGCGTGATTTAATTGCTTCTAATCGTTATGGACAACCTATAGTGACAAATGATAGTGAATACAAACAAATCATGGAGTATTGGAAGCAGAAAAATGATGTTTGGTCAGCTAAGGTGTTCTTTACAAGAAGAATACCACCTGCAAAAGGTGACAGAGATGAAACTATCATTGAAGATGCAAGTGACACAAGCCACCGCAATGAAATGAGAAGAGCCCAAATACAAGAGATCTTGGCAAAGGAGCGTACACCCATTGAAAGCATGAAGGCGTCACAATTGACCACTTTAGCTAGGCAATTGGGTTGTAACACAAAAGGAGTTTTGAAGGCAACCACAGCAAAGGCTTATATAAATAAGGTGAAAGCTGAGAACAATCTTCTAAGGCTGGATAGAAAGCAACCCTAAGGTACTAGTGACATGTCATATATTCTTGATACACATGCTTGAACACTCATGTGCATGGTATCTAACAAATCTTTCTTTTTATTCCTTCTTGCAGGATCTTACAAAGGACTACTAGATGGAGCTCAATCAATAGAGATTTTGATATTTTTGCTCAAAATAATGAAGCAGTCACCTACATTTTTTGTTTATCAATTTCTTGAGAGACTTTATTTTAGTTTGTAATCATCAAATGAAATGAAAAGTATCCTTCTTATTAATATTGTTGATCTTTTTCTTGTTCAAACCTTTCAATTGTGATTTATAGTTTTGTTAGCATGAGATTGTGCTTTTTTAGTTTGAAAAAAACTGTCAAAGATCCAAGTCTTTTTGGCTTTAATTAAGTTATTAATTGTGAAAGATCCAAGTCTTTTTGCTTTACTTAAGTTATTGATTGCCTATGTAATAGTCCTTAAAACAATATCGGATGGCTTTCTTGCTCCCATGTCTCACATTGGTCTTTAGGTAAGACAAGTGGTGACCTTGAAAGTATGGTCTCATATCTCGATCAAGTGAAGAGACATGAAGCTTAAATATCACTACTATGTATCTGGTGTTAAACTCCATCGAGACAAAGACTAGATAGCCAAATTGCAGTCGAGTTTAAGTGAAAAATCCATTTGAGCTAAGGTAAAACTTATAGTGCCTCATTTTTCTAGGATCCTACCCCATCAAGGAAGTTAGAATCTAGCACAAACCAATTAAGACTCTTTTGGAGCCTAGATAGGACAATTCGTGGAACTTATGAAACTTATTATTGAGTTAGAGTCTAGTTTAGATAAGCAAAAGATCTTCAAACCAGCACTTGACTTTCTTACTATTCAATATTCAAAGTCCCTTGAGGCTAACAAATTACATACCCACTTGTAACCTAACTAATGAGTAATTATATAGATCTAAGCAAGTATATATAATGAGTCTTCAAACTAATAATCCAAGGGAAGAGAGTAGCAAGGTCCACTACTTGTCCAAGCTCAGCTCTAGACAACATAGAAAGATGCTAGTTCTACTAATTGTCTAATTATAGGCATGGAGAAATGATAGAAGGTTGACCACTTGTCCAACCTATCATCTCTAGTAAGATGGGAGGTTTGGCCTTAAGATTCACCATGTAACCAACCTATACATCATTGTATTATGAAGAGTAAAAAAGCAAAGCTCCACCACTTGTCCAAGCTAGTTCTAAAATCCACATGGAGATAAGCAAGCTCCACCATTTGTCGAATCTCTCTTCCATTAAAACATGAAAAAACTCAGCTATGTTGTACAGGGGGACTTTTTTCCAAGGTCCACCACTTGTCCAAGCTAGGATCCCTAGTAGCACGAGTGGTTTGGTCTCAAGATACACCACTTGTACACTCTATGTCATTATATTAAGAAGAACTATGTATTAAGGTCCACCACTTGTCCAACCTATAAGGTTATATCTTAAATGGTATCCTTTCTCACCACTTGAAATGCCCATGATATGTTTTACACGGGGGTTTCATTCCAAGGTCCACCACTTGTCCAAGCTAACTCTATTCAAACATAGAGAGAAGCAAAGGTCCACCACTTGTCCAAGCTAACTCTATTCAAACATAGAGAGAAGCAAAGGTTCACCACTTGTCAAAGCTAGGCTCCGTTGAAGTATGGAGAGAAGTAACCTCCATCATTTTTCCAAGATAGGTGCCATTCAAACATGGAAAGAATCAAGATCTACCATGTCTCCGAGATTCTAGGCTCCATTGAAACACCCTAAAACCATGATATTTTGTACATGGGGTGTTTACATTCAAGGTCTACCACTTCTCTAACGTATTATACCTAGTAGCATGAGTGATTTGGTCTTAAGATTCACCACTTATCCACTCTATGTCATTATATTAAGAATAACTGGGTGTTAAGGTCCACCACTTGTCCAACCTATAAGGGTATATCTTAAATGGTATCCTTCACCACTTGTCAAGGTCCATCACCACTTTTCCAACCTATAAGGTTATATCTTGAATGATATTTTTCCTCATCACTTGTAATGTCCATGCTATGTTTTACAAAGGGGTTTTGTTCCAAGACCCACCACTTGTCCAAGCTAACTCCATTAAAACATAGAGAGAAGCAAAGGTCCACCACTTGTCCAAGATAGGCTCCATTGAAACATGGAGAGAAGGATGATCCACCATTTCTCCAAGATAGGTTCCATTGAAACATTGAGAGAAGCAATCTCCACCATGTCTCCAAGCTAGGCTCCATTGAAATACCCTAAACCCATAATTTTGTACATGAGGGGTTTACATTCAAGGTCCACCACTTGTCCAACCTATTATCCCTAGTAGCAAGAGTGGTTTGGTCTCAAGATTCACCACTTGTACACTCTATGTCATTATATTAAGAAGAAATATGTGTTAAGGTCCACCACTTGTCCAGCCTATAAGGTTATATTTTAAATAGTATCCTTTCTCACCACTTGAAATGCCCATGATATGTTTTACATGGGGGTTTCATTCCAAGGTCCACCACTTGTCCAAGCTAACTCTATTAAAACATATAGAGAAAGAAAGGTCCACCACTTGTCCAAGCTAGGCTCATTGAAACATGGAGAGAAGGAACCTCCACTGTTTCTCCTAGATAGGCTCCATTGAAACATGGAGAGAAATAAGCTCCACCATGTCTCCAAGTTGCTAGGCTCCATTGAAATACCCAATACCCATAATTTTTTGTACATGGGGGGTTTACATTCAAGGTTCACCACTTGTCCAACCTATTATCCCTAGTAGGTTTGGTCTCATGATTCACCACTTGTCCACTCTATGTCATTATATTAAGAGGAATTAGGTGTTAAGGTCCACCACTTGTCCAACCTATAATGTTATAGCTTGAATGGTATTTTTTCTCACCACTTGTAATGCCCATGACATGATTTACATGGGGGTTTTGTTCCAAGGTACACCACTTGTCCAAGATAAATCTATTGAAACATAGAGAGAAACAAAGGTCCACCACTTTTCCAAGCTAGGCTGCATTGAAACATGGACCTTAATACCAAATTATTTCTAGTAGCATGAGTGATATTTTGTACATGGGGCGTTTACATTCAAGGTCCACCACTTGTCCAACCTATTTCCCTAGTAGGTTTGGTCCCAATTTCACCACTTATCCACTCTATGTCATTATATTAAGAATAATTGGGTGTTAAGGTCCACCACTTGTCCAACCTATTTCCCTAGTAGGTTTGGTCCCAATTTCACCACTTATCCACTCTATGTCATTATATTAAGAATAATTGGGTGTTAAGGTCCACCACTTGTCCAACCTATAAGGTTATATATTGAATGGTATTTTTTCTCACCACTTGTAATGCCCATGATATGTTTTACATGGGGTTTTTGTTCCAAGGTCCACCACTTTTCCAAGATAACTCTATTCAAACATAGAGAGAAACAAAGGTCCACCACTTGTCCAAGCTAGGCTCCATTGAAACATGGAGAGAATGATGCTGCACCATTTATCCAAGATAGGCTGCATTGAAACATGGAGAGAAGCAAGCTTTACCATGTTTCCAAGCTAGGCTCCATTGAAACACTCTAGGGGGTTTTATTTCAAGGCCCACCACTTGTTTAACCTATTATCCCTAGTAGCATGAGTGGTTTGGTTTCAAGATTCACCACTTGTACACTCTATGTCATTATATTGTGTTAAGGTCCACCACTTGTCCAACCTATAAGGTTATATCTTAAATGGTATCCTTTCTCGCCACTTGAAATGCCCATGATATGTTTTACATGGGAGTTTCATTCCAAGATCCACCACTTGTCCAAGCTAACCATATTCAAACATAGAGAGAAACAAAGGTCCACGACTTGTCCAAGCTAGGCTCCATTGAAACATGGAGAGAAGGAACCTCCACCATTTCTCCTAGATAGGCTCCATTAAAACATGGAGAGAAGTAAGTTCCACCATGTCTCCAAGATGCTAGGCTCCATTGAAATACGCAAAACCCATGATATTTTGTACATGGTGATTTACATTCAAGGTCAACCATTTCTCCAACCTATTATCCCTAGTAGGTTTGGTCTCACAATTCACCACTTTTCCACTATATGTCATTATAATAAGAGGAATTGGGTGCTAAGGTCCACCACTTGTCCAGCCTATAAGGTTATACCTTGAATGGTATTTTTTCTCACCACTTGTAATGCCCATGACATGCTTTACATGGGGGTTTTGTTCCAAGGTTCACCACTTGTCCAAGCAAATTCTATTGAAACATAGAGAGAAACAAAGGTCCACCACTTTTCCAAGCTAGGCTCCATTGAAACATGGACCTTAATACCAAATTATTCCTAGTAGCATGAGTAATATTTTGTACATGGGGGGTTTGCATTCAAGGTCCACCACTTGTCCAACGTACTTTTCCTAGTAGGTTTGGTCGCAAGATTCACCACTTGTCCACTCTATGTCATTATATTAATAATAATTGGGTGTTAAGGTCCACCACTTTTCCAACCTATAAGGTTATATATTGAATGGTATTTTTTCACCACTTGTAATGTCCATGATATGTTTTACATGGGGATTTTGTTCCAAGGTCCACCACTTGTCCAAGCTAAATCTGTTCAAACATAGAGAGAAACAAACGTGCACCACTTGTCCAAGCTAGGCTCCATTGAAACATGGAGAGAATGATGCTCCACCATTTATCAAGATAGACTCCATTGAAACATGGAGAGAAGTAATCTCCACCATGTTTCCAAGATGCTAGAGTCCATTGAAATACCCAAAACCCCTGATACTTTGTACATGGGGGGTTTACATTCAAGGTCCACCACTTGTCCAACCTATTATCCCTAGTAGCATGAGTGGCTTGGTCTCAGGATTCACCACTTGTCCACTCTATATCATTATATTAAGAAAAATTGGGTTTCCATATCTAAATGGATCTTTGCTTGGATAAGTGGTAGACCTTGAGACCTAAATACCCATTCTACACTAGAGCATTGGTTAAACCTTATACACTTCAAGCATACCTTTAACAACAAGTAGTAGTTATTAGTTGACTTAAGTCTAGTTGAACTCCATGGTATTGAGACTAAGAGAGAGTGTAGCATAAAAAAGAGTCAGGATTTTAATTTGACTTTCTTTCTATTAATGAGTAGATCATAGATGGATTTTGGTATCTAATAAAACCTTAGGGTAACAATGTAAAACTCATGTCTATTGTTGTGTTTGCATTAAGTGTTCTTGTTCTTTAATTTCAGAACCATTACAGAAAAATGGATTGGCTATATGCTGGCATAAATTGAAGAAAACTATTGAATTACCCATCCAACCTCCTCCAAGACCTTGTCCAAGGAATGAATCACCTCCTTATCACCTACCACTTGCTTTCAAGGACATCAAAAGAGTACTTATCTTGGATCTAGAGGGGTTACTTCTCAAGACAGTTGAAATGAAACATGGAGATTCTATGCCATCTTGGGCTCAACACATGCGACTTGTGGAGGACAAAGATGAAGTTTATCATGTGGTGCGACCAGACGCACAAAGTTTTTTGGATTTTTGTGCTGAATACTTTGAGCTATGGATATGGAGTTGCTATAACTTAACAAGGGTGCAACGCATCACACAAAAATGTTTTCCTGAGCAGTATACCAAGTTCAAGGTGTTTATGAGTAACAAAAATTGCCAAAATCCAAATATCATGTTAGGATTTACAAGGGTTTATCACAAAAATCTGAGTGATATTTGGAAGATATTTGAGGATTTGGATGCAAACAATACCTTAATTTTTGATGACACTCCATATAGGGTGATGTGGAACATGCCAGGGACATATCTTATATTTCCAAAGATGTGGAGGCAAACTTCCGAGCAACTTCAAAACTTCTTGCAGAGAACCATAATTCCATGGTTGGTAGGATGGTTGTATGCAAGAGATAAGAGAGTCTATACATACAACACAATTGTAAATCAGTATAGTGATTCTGAGACAAATTATGTCCTTGGTGTGTACTTGTCAACACGAAAGCATTGAATAAATATGGCTATAAGATGCTTTTTTTATTCTAGTGTGTATCTTTCAACATTTTATAATTTGATATAGTCTTTTTTTTTTTTTTAAAGGTGTGTCAATTTTATGAACACTTGAATGGAGTGCACCCTACTCTAAGGGGACTTCAATGTACTATTGGAGTGCATCCTATTGT
Organism: Adiantum capillus-veneris; assembly: GCF_014529385.1. Lineage (NCBI taxonomy): Eukaryota > Viridiplantae > Streptophyta > Polypodiopsida > Polypodiales > Pteridaceae > Adiantum > Adiantum capillus-veneris. The sequence goes on from NC_140960.1 coordinate 60,304,927, forward strand.
AAGGGGACTCTGATGTATTGCTAGAGTGCACCCAAATTTTTTGGGACTCATTTTTTATTTGATTGGGGCCTATGTTGGGTCATATAGTAAAAGAAATTCATTTTTTGTCAATTCATATCGAGGTTGCATTTATTTGGAACTATGAAAGAATTGATGTTTGATGTCAAAATAAAACTTGTAAGTGTGGATCAGAGAATTCATGGACTTTAAATATGTGAGAGGGATCTTTTTCTTGGGCACAAATGTTTGCTTCACGAATTTTGTCATTACATACTTTATGTGAAAGAGTTTTAGAACCTAAAAGACTTTGAAAACAAAACTATGGAATCTAAGTGCATGTATTCTTGAATGGCTTGAAAGTTGATGTATACATGCATGTCGCCTTGATAAAGATTTAGATCTGACAAGATGGAAAGATATAATTCTTGGACGTTACCTTTGTCAATTTGGTAATAACATATTTAACTTTCTTTTAATATGGGTGGAAAATATATTATTATGTGCATTTGGAACCTAATTGCTTGACCTTCAAACCAAGATTCCTATGTTATTTTTTCATATACTTTTTTGTACTGAATTAAGATTGTGGATGCAAGGTCCACCACTTGTTCAAGCTAGATCTAACAAAGTATATATACTGAGTCTTCAAACTAGTAAACCAAGGGAAGAGAGAAGCAGGGTCTATCACTTGTCCAAGCTCATCTCTAGACAACATAGAGAGATGTTATGTCTACTAATTGTCCAATATAGTCATGGAGAAATGATAGAAGGTTGATCCACTTGTCCAACCTATCATCTCTAGTAAAATGGGAGGTTTGGCCTTAAGATTCACCATGTAACCAACATATACTTCATTGTATTATGAAGAGTAGAAAAGAAAAGCTCCACCACTTGTCTAAGGTAGTTCCAAAATCAACATGGAGAGAAGCAAGCTTCACCATTTGTCCAAGATAGGTTCCATTAAAACATGGAAAACCTCATATATGTTGTACATGGAAGCTTTTTTCCAAGGTCCACCACTTGTCCAAGCTAGGATCCATTAAAACATGGATAGAAACAAGGCTCAACAACTCGTCCAACCTTTATAGCTGCGAAGTGTACCGGTTGTCTAAACTAGGCATGGGAAAATAATAGAAGGTCCACCACTTATCCAATATATTATCTCTAATAGCATGGGAGGTTTGGTCTCAAGATTTAGGAATTGGCTGACCTGTATTTCATTGTATTATGATGAATTTGGTTTTAAAGTCAACTACTTATCCAAGCTATAAGTTTATATCTTGAATGGTATTCCTTCCCATCACTTAGAAAACCAATGATATGTTGTACATGGGGGGGTTTGTTACAAGGTCCACCACTTGTCCAAGCTAGTTTCATTGAAACATGGATGAAGACAAGCTCCACCATTTGTTAAAGCTAGACTCCATTGAAATCTAGAAAATCCATTCTATGTTGTACATGGGGTTTTTGTTTTAAGGTCCAACACTTGTCCAAGCTAAGATCCATTGAAACATGGAGTAGAGAAACACTCCACCACTTGTCCAAGCTAGGCAACATTGATAGTAGTTGGTTTATTTTGAAGATCCACCACGTGTCTAAGCTAACTCTATTGAAACATAGAGAGAAGCAAAGGTCCACCAACTGTTCAAGCTAGGCTCCATTGAAACATGGACAGAAGCAAGCTCCACCATTTCTCCAAGATAGACTCCATTGAAACATGGAGAGAATCAAAGGTCCACCATTTCTCCAAGCCAAGATCTAGTTGTCCAACCTATAAGGTTATATCTTAAATGGTAATCTTTCTAATCACTTGGAATACCCATGATATGTTTTACATGGGCGTTTTGTTCCAAGATCACCACTTGTCCAAGCTAACTCTATTGAAACATAGAGAGAAGCAAAGGTCCACCACTTGTCCAAGCTAGTCTCCATTGAAACAAGGAGAGAAGCAAGCTCCATCATTTCTCCAAGATAGGCTAGCATGGATAAGTGCACCTTGAAACCAACCTTCCTATGAGGCAATAGAGCATATGCTACATATTTTATGTATGCCCCATGCCTCAAATTAAGAAGTTATAGATTAGAAGTGGACCTTGCTTAAATGTCACATGCAATAAATTAAGGAAAAATAGCCAAGTGGATTGTATTCCTCAATGGATCCTTGCTTTCACAAGTTGTGAACCTTGAGTCACTTTTACATTAACTTGGACAAGTGGTGGACCTAGAAACCAAGTTCTCCATGTTGAGATAAGTTGTAGGTAGGACAGTAGAACATAGACAACGATAATGGATGCAATATACTCCTCTCCTAATAATCCAATTGATTGAAACCATGATATTTTAGTTGTTTTCATTGTGTATTGTATGTGCATAAAGTGGAATGAGACCTTAAGAAAACTCAAATTTTTGACAAAATCTCTATATTTTATACATGATATATTGAAAGTTGTCCAACCTGGGAATTGGGATTTTCCCACTTTACCTAATATGGTCTTAAATGAACCCAGCCTTGAGAAGATTATCAATCTCCTCCTTGACCTTCTTTGCATAGTTGGGGTTCATTCGGTATCTTTGCAATCTTACTGGCTTAGCATCCGGTTTCAGTGGTATTCGGTGCTGACAGACTTCAGGATCTACTCCCTTCAGATCTGTATGTTCCCAGGAAAACACATCTTTATAGTTCTGGAACATTTTTCGTGCCTTTTCCTTCATTGTCGGGTTGAGGTGCTTGTTAACCTTGATCATTCTAGGATTTTCCTATGATCCTAGGTTCCACTCTTCTACTTCTTGGTCATCTGGAAGCAACCATTTTGGTCCGCCTCCTTTTCGTTTGGTCGATTCTTCAGCGTAATCCCAGGATGGTCCATTCATTTCTGAATCATTATTCTGATCCAGTGGGTACTCTTCATAACATACTGGTTCCTCTACTATACCAGTATTAGCTGGTTCCACCATCCTTCCAGTTAGCTGAACTGTTCTTTCCCTTGTATTGACTTCGGTAAACTGATCAGGGAATTGTCTCTTCTGCTTGTTAGCCTGCTCTTTGTTCAGCAAGACTGCGTTGAAGTCGATTTCTGCCAAAGGGAATATGTTCATAGCTGCTAGCATTCGCTCGATCTTCTTGGCTCTGTACTTCTGACACAACTCCTTCGGCCTCAGTTCCTTTTTCCATCTCTTGGTATTGTTGGTCTGGATTTGGATTCTGCCACTGGCCCCTTCTATGGTCAAAGTTTGGTTTGCATAGTCATAAACAACATGTGTTGTTCTCAACCATGGGCACCCTAGTAGCATTCCATATGCTCCCTGCACATCCAGGACTAGGAAACTGGTTTTGAATTTCTCCCTCCCAACTCTTATCTGCATGGTTTCAATCATACCCGTCGTCTGTACGACTCTATGATTTTCCATTCTTACTTGAATGGTGCTGGTTTCATATTAGTGATACCCATTCTTTGCTGAAGATGGGCTCCCATTATGTTGACTCCTACCCCTCCGTCCAGGATAATGCTTGAGAGAGGTTCACACTGCTTCCTAACCTTGTAGTCTACCTGAATAAGTGGAACTTCATCATCCCGGACAGGCGTCAGGTCCATTGTTCTGGCCTCCGCCTCAGCCTTCCTGCGCTGTTTGATAAAGTTGGCCACCTCAGGCAAGGTTTTTCTTATATCCTCCAGCTCTACAGTCAGCTTCTGGATTCTATCACAAATTTTCACCTGAATTTCTTCTCTTTCTTGGTCAGACTGATTGTCAGAGCTTGAAGAACTGATATCTTCACATTGCCATTCTTCTTTTGCAAGTGCTTCCACTCTTTCTATCCATTCCCATTTCATCAGGTAGTCCATGTACCACAGCCAGCATGGTCTCTGTCATGGCCGGTACTGTCTGATCTTTATCAGTCGATTGGGCTGGTATCCTCTGAATGACTCTTGCTTCGGAACTTTCTGGCTGCTCTGGCAGCTTCTTAGCTAAATCCTCCGTGATTTTAGCTACTAGTTCCCTCTGCTCTTGCCACTCATCTACCACCTTCTCTTTACCTTTGGCCTTCCAAACTTCTCTTTGTTGAGCCCACTTGCTGCTGTTAGAATTGACTCATACTTCTGAAATTTCTGGGATTTCTTCAATGACTACTCCCTTGCTCCCGGTAACTACCCTGACTGGGACTGGCTCTGGTGCCTTAGCCTCAGTAGTAGTCGTTACAGGTGCATCTGGACATTGGGCTGCAAAATGACCATACTTCCCACAAGTATAGCAATTCATGCTCCTGTTCTGGAAGTTGCCTCTTCCTCTGCCTCTGCCCATTCCTGGTTGGTATCTGCCACGTCCCTGACCAGTACCACTGGTACCTGGTCTTTCCTCTTGAGCTACCTTGATTGGTTCTACCTTCACTGGTTCAGTGTAGGCAACCACTGACAGATCCTTTCCTTTCTTAAAGTGGTGAATTCTGATGCCACAATTATTCCATAGGTGACCAAAGGCCTTGCAGTAGGTACATTGTGGACATTCAGTGGAGATATGGTCCTTGGATTTGCATCTTGAACACCAAGTCTCCATCTTTCAGATTGGATGTCTTGTGTGGCTAATTTCTGCAATCTGCCTAGCCATCTCTTCAATTTTCTTGGTCCATGATCCCTTCTTTGATTTCTCCTTTGCTCGTTCATTGGAGCTGCTCTCGGAGCTACTGGAAATTTCACTGGAATCAGAAGTTTCAGTAGCAGAGCTACTACTACTGGTCCTTCGCTTCTTGTGGCTCTTTTCCTTCTTAGCCTGCTGTTCCAGTTTTAATGCCCTTTGGACCAGATCATTGATTTTTTTTGTAGGAGCTGGTACCTCCTGCTCCCTAAGCTTCTTGCTTCTGAACCCATTCAGGAACCATGCCCTCAATCTCTTCTCAGATGGCGGTTCTTGCAACTGCCTGGTTAGCTCTTTTATCTTTTCCACATAGTTGCGGACTGACAAATTCCTCTGTTTGATCTTATCTAATTCACAGAGAATATCTTTGTCCCCTCTATTGTCGGAATATTCCAACCTGAAGGCCTTAAGCAATTTGTTATATGATCTCAGCTGGCATGCAGGGTAATAGTAATACCATTTCCTCGCTGCCTCCTTCAAGGTTTGTGGAAAATATGCCCCCCAATCATCTTCACCAATGTTTTTTAGTTCAGCATACTGCTCAAAAGCTTGTATGTGAACATCTAGATCATCCTTTTTCCCCCCTTTGAATATTGGAAAGGAAATCTTCAGGGAAGCTGTGTAATCATTTCGATTACTATTGATCCTGCTACTTCTCTTCTTGGCTTCAGAATGACGCTTGGGAGCCTTCTTGCAATTGTCAGTATCAGCATCCCAATCAATCTCTGTCTCTATCTCAGTGTCAGTGTCTTCTCTAGTTTGTCTGCTAGAAGTACGGTGACTTCCCTTACTACCCTTGGTATCCTCATCTCTCTGGCAAGACTGAGAATTCTTGGAACTCTTTGCCTTCCATGCTTCCCGTTCTGCCTGTCTGCGTTGAGAATGACTGGAGTGCTGTGAGTCCTGCGCCTCATCAGCCTGACTATGCTCCTCCTGAGCCTCAGTGTCAGTCATCTTCTCTTGCTTGGGGTCAGACTCTCTTCCTGACTCCTCACGAATGGGGTCCACACGAATGGTAGATTTCTAGCCATGATTGGATTTTGGTGCCATTGCTGAAAAGTTCAACTGGGAGAAGAGTCTTTCAGTCAACGAGCTTCAGCTCGTGCCACCGTGATCGCCAAAATGGAATTGGAGTTGATCTCTTGAGATAGCTAATTCCAATGTTGGAAGATTTCAACTACTAGTGTGGGAAGATTTCAGATTGCAGACTGGACAGGAATCAGAGATAGACTGGAATGTGGATACTAAAATAAGAATCAGACTTATGTACTAGAAATAAGGTTCAGATTCACATTCAGATTTAGAAGACTGGACGAGAAGTAAGTATAACTGAAATATATGCCATGATTGGGATTACAGATCAAGATTACAGTGAATATGATTTACAGAGAGAAAGTACAGCCGACAATACTGCCAATGATTCTCAAGTACAAGTATAGCCAAGGTGCTAACCCAAATGATAATAACTGCCAACCCGATTACAATGTAATGGGCCCTATTTATACACTTCGGGTTTACTGTAGTAATTACCATAGTAATTACTAAGTAATTCCTTCCATAGTATCCTTCCATAGTAATTACTAAGTAATTCGTTGCCCATCTTCTAAGAAGATGTTCCCACATAGTGAACTATCCAGCCATCTACACCTCCTATCGAACTCACGTTATACATTAACATGGTTACGTAGTGCACCCCTCGAGCTACAAACAATCTTCCATGTGAGATAGACATTAGGAGAACTTTGGACTCACTTTTGGGCCCTGTAAGAAGTTCCACGTCATCTTAGAAAGAGAAAATGAAAATGTTAGATAGTATATTTCAGGTGACGCTTTTTTGCACCAACAAACAACCAAAATGACATTCATTGTTTGGTAGCCGCCGTCTTCTTTTCTTGTCCTTCTTTCTCTTGGCAGGAATCAAAATACCCGTATGACCAATGATTTAAAACACCAACTTACAAGTGTTCCCTCCAAAAACATAAGCTAAGGGATCTCTATCAACTCTAAACATGGGACTACAGTTCACACGCGAGCTTCCATGCCTTCGCTGCCAAAACTTAACTCTATTTTGTTAGTCACAGGAATGGACAACACTTCTTTTTCTTATGAAAACATCAATTTGAACTTGCAATCCCCAAACCCTTCATCTTCAACACTTACCCGAAGAAAGAATACACATCATCTTCATGTTGATGTATTGCAAGCGTATGCACCATTGCAGAAACGTAGGAAGGAGTCTTTCTTATCCCAACAAGACAAAGAACTTAGAATGACAAACAAGGAACGTCATTTGGATTTTTGGATCGATGGGTCTATTACCCAAAGGATCCTACAAAAAATGCACCACCTCCCTTTGCTAATATCACTAACGTTTTACATTTCACAGGCAATGGCAAGGATGGGCTACTTGGATACACTGAACATTTGGAAATGCGAGAATTGAATGCAGAAAAGCAAATAAACCTCCTAGCGATGGAGAACACGGAGCTGAAAAAACTTAATGAAGCATATGCCCAAAAGATTTCATCAGCTAGAGAGACAATCCAAATCCTTGAGAAGAAGATCACAAGTTTGCATGTAAAAGACACCGTGCCTGGAATTCGAAAAGAAAACAAGATCTATGTAACATAGAGAATATGAAGATTGGTAGTAACGGCTTGAAAAAATGAATACGAGCTTTAAGGTAACTCAAATACTGGTTCTGCTTTTGTATCATACATATGCTTTACACTTTCTTATTATTGATCATGATGCATGGTGCTTTCTTTGCACGACTTCGCTACATCCAAACTCGAACGGAGTAGGTTCCAATGCTGGAGTAGGTTCCAATGCCAGTGTGCATTACAGCCGTCTAGTTCCAAAACATTTAGTTGAAGAGATGATAACTCAAAAGAAATTTGATAAATTAAAAGGGAGGCTCCTTACCTCCTTCATGAAGGAGAATCGGCTGGAGCCAATGGAAGTGCAAGCAATACTTGATGAGAGTGGCATGTGCAGATGGGATACAAGGATCTCTTCAAAGCATTAGCTAAAATGTCTCAAAATAAATTATAGAGAGGATCATTGCTTCCAAATCCATCACATGTAAAGGCTACAGGTTGATGTAGCCTTGACACATAAACAATGATATGTTTGAGAAACTTGGATCACCATTCCATATTAAAGCAACATTCATAGGCAAGGGGGAAAGAGAGGTACATTATAACGAGCATAACAACTTCTTTGTTGATCTTGAAGCATTGCAAAGGTATGCAGTTCACTTATTTGATATGAGTCAAGAGGAGTGCAATGGGGTTCTCAAGTTTTCTTTGAAGCTCGACGAGTGCGTGGTCTTGAAGAGCAGGAAGCTAGAGAGAGTCACCATTACCCTCATGAACAGAGCTTTGGATCCATCAATAACCAAAGAGGGCCCACGATATTTTAGCGTGCAGTCTAAAAATAATATTCTGATGCTAGATTTATTTGAGGTACACTTGTTTCAATCTATAATAACAAAAATATTGCATGTATGGTTCTTGGTCTTATGTTCATTTTTTTTACAAACAGGTCGATAAAGAAAATTTTGAAATCCTTCATTGGGTTTTTAGTCAAACCCAGATTCCTTCTATTATCGAATGGCACATGGCAGATGATTTAAAGACTCTTAAGTCCATGTACAACATAACACACGGTGCATCTGTGGGGAAAATCCATGTTTATACTGCATGGCCGCAATCTCTTGAGAGTGTGCAATGGAGTAGAGTACCCAATAGACATCTTCAAGATGAACCTTTTTGGCCAATGCTTGACATTCCTCTGTGTAAAGTTCACATTTGTACACTCCATGCACTCTGCAGAATAATTAAAAAGGTGGTTCATTTGTACATATGTTTTGCATGGATCCTAAAGCCGGTGAGCGAGTCAAAAAAAGTCATTAAAGCCTTTGAGGAAGTGCTCTCAGACATTAGTTTGCATGGAGGTAATGTTAAAATCAAAGAAGACCCTAAGATGTCTCATGGTCGTTACAAGGTACCAAGGAAAGTGTCAATAGGTGGTGTGAAGGCCAGAAGGTTTCTTGGGTTTAGCCTCAAAGATTCTAACAGAGAGAAGAAGAACATCCTATTCAACAAATGGAAACAATTACATAGATTGGTTAAAGACAATGCTGGTGGTGGGGCAATCCAAAATCACAAGGCAAACGTGTGGACATCACTTGATAAAATCTTCCACTGCATTGAGCAGCATTTGTGGGATGAAAGTAAGCTCACATCATTTCAAGAATCCTTGCTGGATTGGAAGAAGGCATACTTGGTAGGGTGGGGTGGGCAACATATCACTCATTACATGGTGAGTTACCATGCTCCATATGCAAACCACCTATGCTCCATAAATCCCTACTCTACTCACCATTTTGTTTTATTCTAATGCAGCACATATTGTTCAACCATGGTCCTTATTTTCTTAAAACATACGGCTCATTGTCAATATGGTCCATACAAGGCATGGAAAAGACGCACTACATGGCAAGAACAGGTTACTTTAAGCACATCAGACACGGTGGAGGCAAAGATAAAGCCAATAGCCTATTAGAGTTATGCCAATGGACTTATAGACGGCTTCCGCATAGAGCAAGGTAGAAAGAGCTTCCTAAGAGTTCAAAAATTACACGTTCTTTACAACTCATCCACCAAGAGAGGAAGGAAAGGGCTTAGGGAAACTCAAATGTGGGGCGAGCGCCATGCAAGGTGGCGATAGTCACGAGTCCAAAGCGGGAGAAGATGGGCCTGATCCCGTCATTTTTATTCTCTTTGTTGCACCCCCTTCTTCCTCATTGTGCACCTCCTTGACCTGCACACCGTATTAGCCGAATTCTTTCCTCTATTGATGGAAACATCCCCGCGGGCATCAAGCATCTTCTATCCCTTAAAATTAGCCTTTTGTTGTATGGATCCAGGCTCTCCAAGTCTTCGACTCCTGCCGCCAGGGCATGAGCTATGTATGACATGAAATAGGGGGCACTGAGTGCTTGGCACCCATACCCCATGCCAAGAATGTGTAGGGAAACTTGTTTCTCTATCAAGATTATCCTTTCTGCGTCAGTGGCAGAAGATACCCACCACACAATCTTGTAATAACTTTCATTGCAAACAAAGGGAACTTTGCATTATCCTCAGAGTATTCCTTGTGGTATATTATGATCTACAAAACAATATCAAAACATGCACATGTTATTATTGATTTGCGTACAATAGTGTCAAGTACTTGAATTGTTTCTACAAACCTTTTTGTGGTTAAAAATCCCGATTTACTGAGACAATACCGCATCCTTGCCTTGCACTCCAGTGACAGGTCCTTCTCGTGAGCCTCCTGCTCTTCTAAGGAAACTATCATCATACACAAGCACCTGTCAACAATTAGATTTATCTCAATATTGCATATTGGGACATGGGAAAAACCATTTACATGCCTCTAAAGAAGTTGCCATCTTATTCTCATCCATTTCTAGCATGGACCTTCCCCACAAGTGAATTGAGTGGCTATTCACCATGTGGACCAGGGGTGCCACTAGGATACCCATGTTTTCTAAGCCCAGATGTCTTATGGTCGATTGGAACTGCTTCTTGGTTGGCAAATTGGCTTCTCTAGAATTTTCTTCATTGAATATTTCTTTCATCGGTTGATACCCTGAAGTAAACTAAGTGTCATGCACAGATGTGTCAGCAAGTAGATATTTCTCCACTACATCCTCCACAAATCCCATGTCTGTCTCACAAAAATTAGTAATTGTAGCTAAGTAGTAGTCCTCTCGTATATTCATCTCATGCATAATATCCATGAGAATAATGTAGTGCACCCCGTCGGCCATAGCAAAATTGGGAGCACAATTCAAAGGCAAAAACCCTTCCTCATTGGGGCTTTCTTGGTTGCTTCCAAGTGCTACATTTGCAAGAGAAGCAAGAGCTAATCCTGCATCAAATGTCTCCTTAAGTACCTCTACCCGCTCTTCTTCTAGGTCAAACTGTAACTCCACGTCTCCTATCTCTTCCTCTTGTGCCAATGGGCAACTACCAAAATTTGATGATTGGAAAGTCTCTGACTCACCATCCATCAACAGGTACAAGTAGCACACAAACCCATGGTTGAATTCCACTAAGAGACACCTTTTAGAGTGCTTACAAAATCTTTCTTTGACAAGCATTGCATTGGAGGGACACTTTTCCAGACAGCGATTCAACCTTCATGCAACACGCTTCTCAGGATCAAGATCTATTGGATGCACAAATTGCTTACCAGGAATTGATAGGGAGCTATCACAAATGAATGCTTTGTACTGTTGCAAATGCATTTGTAGGTACTCCATTAAGCAATCAATAATCCATTGGATACAAAACTCTTTATTAAACATTAGTGATAGCTTTGGTGCACGGTCATGAAAACAGGCGATGTATAGGAACGTGAGCAATTTTTCATCACATGTATCCTCCCCTACATCGTACGTGTCTAGTACTATGTTCTGCATGTCTAAAAGAAATAGCAAGACAAAGCTATTGTTGTATAATTAACGTGACCAACATGATCATCTCGGTACTATTCATGTTGTACCCACTCTGATTTGGGGTCAAAACCAAGCAAATAGAGGGCTTAGACAATTCTCCAAGCCCTTCTTCACTTGGTTCTGACCCAAGAGAATCAATACAATTCATGGTATCTTCATGTCCATTCAGCACAGAGGGTTAGAACCAAGCGAAGGAGTCCCTTATGAAATTATTGAGACCCCTACTCACCGGGTTCTAACCCGTGCGTTGAGAGGCCTACTTAGAACCATGCAAGAGGCTTAGTTATTCATCTAATACTCTAAAGGTATTTACTCATTTGGTTTTGACCCGCTTATTTAATAGAGTTGAGGATGTGGCAATAGTCAAAACCAAGCGAGTAAGGGCGTAAAGAATCCCCTAGGGCCCATATTCGTTTGGTCTGACCAAGGTGATCGTCTTGGTACTATCCACACATATTTGTGGTCAGAACCAAGTGGGGAGAGGGCTTGAAGGATTCTTCAGGCCCTTATTTGCATGGTTCTGACCCATGAGAATATATTAGTACAAATCACAATATCTCCACGTCCATTCAACACAAAGAGTCAGAACCAAGCGAAGAAGGGTGTGAAGAATCCTTAGTTTTTTATTTAATACTCTTGACTTAGTTATTCATTTAATACTCTGTCTAAGAATAGTTAACTTAGTTATCAATAACTGATAACAAAGCCTCATGTGCCCATAGCCTATCTAAGCCCACTCACTCACGATGCCCAAATAGAGCATTAAATGAGCAACCATAGCCTTGCACGGTCAACGAGGGGTCATTATTCCACTATGCTTTGAACCTCACAACTATGCATGGAAAATCTCAACCCATTGTTACCGTTGTCAGGAGTTTTTTGGAGCAATGGATTGCGCATATGTACATACACATGCATGGTGCATCGAATAAAGGATTGCCCAATTTCCATAACCAGGTGGTTACGTGGGGCCCACATGTGTACAGGTAGGACAGCATGTACATAGTGCATCGATTTTCACTATCACCAGCACCAGTATGTTTTTTCTACAATAATGAGGAGTTTATAGCGCGTAAAACTTCTCGAGGAAGCTATTCGTGGGCTGACGACATGAGGTAAGCAGGTGCGTCAGATGGCATCTAGTGACGTCAGGAGGGCGAACGGGGTCAATATTTGCACGCGGATGAGGACGGGCACAACGTGGGTGTTTTCTTGTGAGAGTTATGCAGAAAGGTCATCATTAGGACCACTTTTTGGGGCCACTTCACGTGGTTGCGAGACGCATTATTGAAAAGAAATGAGTGCCAGGTGTGCGGATGATGCAAAAAAGGTGACAACTATGCACTGCAAGGTCAGTTTTTGGCCTGTTCGGGGTCCGTTTGAGGTCATCTAAAAGGCCAAGGGTGCCCAACTAAAAAATCTAAGTGTGGGAACTGAAAAAACAGAGAGAAGACCAGAAAAAACGTGGAGAAGAGAGGAGGAACAGCCGCAACTGTGTTTTTGGGGTTTTTGGAGCCTGTTTTGGCCGTAAACTGCTCATCCGAGGTCGGATTTGATCACTTTGACATTGTAGATTGGGGTTTTTGGGCGTTACGGACGCAATGGCGCTGTCCATTTTGCCAAATTACTCACAAATTTTCTGCTGTTTTTCTGTGTAATCTTCTCCGGTGAGTGAAGCCTCTGGTTAACTTTGTGGTTGTATCTGGTGTATTTCCTCAATACTGTGTAAACTATTTGCCCCATTGGTGTTGGGATGAGCTTCATTGAGTCTAAACAACAGAAATTTGCCTCCTTTGAGCTGAATTGAGAGTGTGTGTGTGAGTGTGTATGTGTGAGTGTTGAGTGGGCAAGTGGGAAATCTCTCTCTTCTCACTCCGTCTGTGTGTTTCCTGTCTCGTCCAGGCTGGTTGTGTAAGTCGAGTGGTGCCTCATAGTGTGTGTGTGTGTGTGTGTGTGTGTATCATTCCAAGATTGTGTGTCGGGTTGTTATAGAGGCGATGTGTGTGTTTTCATCCCGCTCACATTCTTTTGGTGCCCCCACGGAGGATCTTCTTCGAGTACCTTCTGCTGTGAGCTTCAAGCTTCGAGATTCGAGGCTACAGGTTACAGCTTACAGGTTACAGGGATAGGTATAGATACAGGTACAGGTGATTCACACAGGTACAGGTGGCTGGAGTACAGTGATATTCTAGCAGTGATGTCCCTTGCAGTTGTTGTGGGTATGCATAACTTGGCGCCTATTTGAGCGCATTGTCTGCTAGATTGTACGTTACTTGTGGAAACTACCATTGTACGCATTTGTGGAGCCATACTTGGTTGTATTTGGCAGTCCCAGCCATTTCTGAGACTTGGTCTGGAAGATAGTCATTTCTGAGACTTGACTATACGCGATTTGCATTAGCCTTCGTGTGAGGGTCAATAGCGTGAGGTCTTTATTAAGCTGGGGGATTCTCAAATGTGGAGATCCTTTCGGTGATACAGGTAGCTGGAGCACCCTTTTTGTGACCTCGCCATAGGCTATGTACTAGTGAGTCCTACTTGATGCTCGGGTTCTATTGTTGACAGTTTATGCATACATATACAGTCTATATTTTGGGTTCCTACTGCTCTACTTCTGGGGAAACTCTGCCAAATTTTTTCCAAGTTATGATGGCTGGTTTTTTGGTCTTTTGAGCCATTTATGCTGTTATGCTGCTGAAATTTTGGCAAAATCAGAGGTTAAGTCAGGTGTGCCTTCTTGGGAGCTTCATGGTTGGCTTTAATGGATGATCAAAATGGCCCTCAATTCACTCCATTTCATTTAACTCAAAGAATCCAGATAAATGTTCATGTGTCCAGGAAGATTTTTTTCCAGCAGCGCATAGTCTTTATGTTCGAGCCAAGAAGATTACGAGAGATCTTGGAATGTCCTTTGCCTGTTGTAATTCTGGTGATTAACTATGAAAACTCATTTGATGTGCATGTGTTTGTCCTTATCTAAAGCTGAGCACCATTGAAGTTTCTGGGAATTAAGTAGTGAAAAGTTTTGGGTTCTTGCACGTGTGTTAGAAGGGGTTCTCAAAGCATTATAACTTGGTTAGCCATGGCTTTCTCTTATTCGGAGTTTCATGGAAGAAGTGATGAAGATGTGGAAGAATTTTTGGAAAAGATGGAGGTTTCCTGCATTAGCAACCAGATTCATGACCCTGCGCAGATGTTACGCCTTCTCCAAATTTTTTTGAAGAGTGATGCACGAGTTTGGTCTAAAGCATTTGAACAGGAGTTGCGTGTGGCTGATCCACCTGTAAGGTTGAGTTGGGACAATCTACGACATGGGTTGGAAGTGGAGTTTGTGAAGATAGAAGATCCTAACAAAGTGTGGCAAGAAGTACAAGGTTTGGTGTAAAAGGAAGGTGAGCCAGTAGATGCGTACATACGTAAGTTTTCATTGGCATGGGAGCGAATGTGCAAGGCCTTAGCACCACAGGTACCCCCGCCTGACATGATGAAGAAGGACAGGTTCTTGGCTGGTCTTTGGGAGAATATACGTTGGAGAGTGGAGCTAAAGAAGCCTAGGACATATGAAGATGCACTAGAGGTAGCAAGGAACAAAGAGTGGAAGTTGAGGAAAATGAGCCAGTTAGGGGTGGAGTCTTTGTCCATGAGGTCTGAATTTCAGCCTATAGAGTCTTTATAAGGTCGCATATCAGGGGTTCATCATGAACCAGTGGTTCCTGTTACTACTCAGGTTATGCCAGCAGTGGTCACTACATCGGTGCAAGATGATGGGCTAAGGCAAGACATGAGGCAAGTGGTAGATTTGATGAAGAATCTCAGCCTAAACATGCTAGGTCAAGTGGGAAATAATCGAGGTCGAGGGAGGTTTGCAAATCATCCAGGAGGTGAAGAAAGACCTAGGAATGGTGTTGGACAAAGCAATGGTAGGTTTTGGAGGCAGACGCCCACATGTTACAATTGTGGAGAGTTGGGTCACATCAGCCCACAATGTGATAAGCCACCAAGGATGGGGGGAGACATGTATCCATTTCCAAAACAGGTGCTATCTAGGTCTCATGATTATGGCATCGAAATTAAGGGAGATGAAGGAACCAGTGGATTAACCCAGGAGGAAAAGGGAAAGACAAAAGTGCTAAGTGTAGTCACCTTGGAGAAGGCATCAAAGCTAGAGGATACATTAGTGATGCCTATTGGGAAGAGGACCACAGAGGATAAGGAAGGAAGAAGTGCCCCAGGTCCTAGTAAGAAGAAAGGAAAGAGCCATGAAGGCGAGGTTGTCAAGGCCAAGAGGAAAAGGAGAGCTCGTCGAAAGTTTCATGTTTCAAATTTTCCGCTAGGGGATGGGCAGTTAATCTATGACTTGAAGGAGGATCTTACGAGCAGGAAGGCAGATGTTACTTTTGGGCAGCTTATAGAGATGGTGCCTAAGCTAAAGCGACAGTGGAAGAGGATGGTTAACCCAATGGAGAAAGAGCCAGAGAGAGGTTCAGTAAAGGTGTTGGCAATGGATGAGCTACCAGACATTTGTCCAATAGTAGATGTGTGGCATAAAAGGAAAAATTTGGGACAAGGTTATGTGGATGGTGGAGCCCAAATATGCGTCATAACACACTCATGCGTTGAGAAGATGGGTCTCACAGTGGCTCGGGTGTCAGGTTTTCGGATCAGATTGGCAAACCATCCAAAAGAAAAATGCTTGGGTGTTGTAAAGAGCTTAGAAGTGGAGGCATATGATGCAAAGGCAGTGGTTGATTTTCATGTGATGCCAGCAGGGTTGGGAGCATATCCTATTATGCTGGGCAGACCATGGTTACGTGCAGTGGGAGCTGTTCAAGATTGGCGACATGGTACGATTAGCCTCTATGGAAAGACAGGTACCAAGAAGCTTTATAATATGGACACAGGGAAACGATTAGAGGAGCTTTATGAAGATGAGGATGAGTCTAGTGATGAAGACTCTTCCATGGTGACAAATGAGGACAGTGATAGCACTACCAGCAGTGATGAGGATGCTGATGTTGCATTTCTTTTGATGGACAAAGAAATACAAGAGTTTGGTTTAGTTGCATTTGCGAATGAGGTTGAAGATGAAAGTGAAGGGCCTTATGAAGTGATTGAAGGGCTGATGCAAACCAAGGTTGAGTTGTCAAAGAAGCAGAAATTGATGACACAAATGATCAGTGGATACCTCTCAGCTATGGAGAAGGATATATATTTGCATATGTTGGCTAGTTTTCCTGATTTGTTCATTACTTCATATGAAGAGATCAGAGGGTTCAAGGGTGAAGAGATGCATATAGAGCTGAAAGAAGGTGCTAAGCCAGTGCGGCAAAGGCTAAGAAGGATGGGTCAAGAGCAAATGGAAGCCTTGTGAGAAGAGGTGGACAAGTTATTGAAGGCAGGGTTAATAGTTCCAGTGGAGACCACAGAATGGGTGAGTCCACTTGTAGTCAATCCAAAGAAGGATGGGAAGTGGAAAATTTGTGTGGATTTTAAACCCTTAAACGCAGACACTAAGAAGAACCCATATCCTCTTCCATTCATTGATCAGATCTTGGATTCAGTGGCAGGTTATAAGAGGTACAGTGTGTGTGATGGTTTTTCAGGCTATTTTCAATTGAAGATTGCTCTTAAAGACCGCACAAAGACAACTTTTATTACGCCATGGGGCTGCTATTGCTACACAGTATTGCCATTTGGGTTGTCAAATAGACCTTCCTTCTATCAAAAGAGAGCAAATTGGGTGTTGGAACCATTCATTGGTAATTGTTTTTAAGCTTTTATGGATGACTTCTGTGTTTATAGTAGTAGGGCTGAACACCATGAGAAGCTGCAGATGGTATTGGCTCGATATGATGAATGTGGAGGACAACTAAATCCAAAGAAATGCCATCTAGCACAGCCAAGGGTGAAGTTATTGGGCCATATGGTGTCAGAAAATGGCATTGAGGCTGATCCAGATAAGGTTAAGTCTATTATTCTTCTTCCATCACCTACGAGTACGAAGCAATTGCCAACTTTTATACACAAAGTTAAGTACATGGCACGGTTTATTCCATTGTCTTCGCAGCTTCTTTATCCATTACAGCAAGTGGCAAAGCATGATCCATTGCAATGGGATGACAAGTGTGAAGAAGTGTTTCAAGAGGTGAAAGAGGTGTTAGGGGGGTTGTCAGCCATGCAGGCTCCTGATTGGGAGAAAGTTTTTTATGTAAATCCATCAGTAGGGGATGATGCCATTGGAGCCATGCTATTGCAAAAGGGGAAGGGCAGCCATTATATGAGGCCAGTGTATTGTGCAAGTCGAGTGAAGTTGGTAGCGGAGAGAAAGTTCTCGGAAGTAGAGCTAGTGATGGCCAGTGTAATATTTGCTTGTCGACGATTTCGTCATTACTTGCTACCACGACCTTTTGTTTTCTTGACGAGTTATGCCTTTTTGCCACAATTAATTAATGGTACTAACATGTCACATGTGGTGAAGAAATGGGTAATTGAGTTGCAAGAGTTTGAGTTCTCTTTTCTAGTGGAAGATAGTACAAGGGCTACCCTAGCTGATTTGTTGACCTACAAGGAGAATCCCCTTATTGTTAAGGAAGAGGTGGTGAGAAAGGTAGTTGAAGAAGTGCCA
The DNA here is from genome assembly GCF_014529385.1 of Adiantum capillus-veneris. Lineage (NCBI taxonomy): Eukaryota > Viridiplantae > Streptophyta > Polypodiopsida > Polypodiales > Pteridaceae > Adiantum > Adiantum capillus-veneris. The sequence goes on from NC_140960.1 coordinate 60,322,716, forward strand.
CAGATCAGCAATGCACATGTGTTGTTCTTTGATGGTTCATACGGAAAGAGCCATGATGCAGCTTCAGGGGGTATAGCACTTTATGATCCATAGGGGAAGCTAGTATGCAAGAGAGGGTTCAAATTGGATGTTCATAGTAACAATAGGCTGAATATGCTACTCTGGAAGCCGGATTACACATTTGTTTGAAGCATGGGGTTCGAAGGTTGAGCATAAAAGGCGATGCCTTGTTAGTAGTGAAGCAAGTGCTGGGTGTGTGGAAGAGCAAGAACACCTCATTGAAGGAAATGTGCTTCAGAATTAAAGGCATGTTAAAAAAGTTCCAAGCATGGAGCATCAAACACATTGAACGTGCTCTAAATGGAGAGGCACATGAAGCAGCTCAAGGCATGATTGGGGAGCTATTTGTGTTGAGGACCACTTTACCTCTTTACCATGGCCGGGAAAGTTTGGCTCAAGAAGAGGAGTTTTTGCTAACAAGAATCATTCCAAAGGAGATTCAGCAGTCTAAGAAGTATGGCTTTGTGCGTAGAGCATACAGGTACAAATTGATTGGTGATGTCTTATACATGAAAGGGGCTGATCTCATGTTGAGACGTGTACCTTGGTGGGAGGAGCTTTACAGAGTGTTGGAAGAGAATCATGAAGGCGCATGTGGTGGCCATTTTGCTCTAAAGATCACCTTGCATAAGATTTTGCAAGAGGGGTATGTATGGCCTAGTTTGCACAAGGATGTTCACCATTGGTGTAGGTCTTGCAATAGGTGTCAAGCATTTGGGAAGAGATTTTTGAAGCCAGAGCTACGAAAAACCATTATGGCGTTTGATGTGTTTGAAAAGTGGGGGATTTATGCAATAGGCCCGTTACCTATCACAAGCAGGGGCAAAAGCTATATCTTGATGGCAGTGGACTGTCTCTCTAGATGGGCAGAGGCTATAGCAGTAAAACGGATCACTGCAAAGGATGTGGCCAAATTTGTGTATGATGAAATATGTTGCAAGTTTGGGGTGCCATTAGAGCTACTTTCAGATAAGGGGCCAGGATTTAGAGCTAAACTGCTAGACTTCTTATGCGCAAAGATGAAGATTAGGCACCAGCATACCACTCCTTATTACCCACAGTGTAATGGCTTAAATGAAAGATTCAATGGTGAGTTGGTACAGATTCTTTTGAAAGTGACAGAGCACCAAGGAAAGAATTGGGATTTGGAATTGCCTAGTGCATTATGGGCTTACCGTACTTCGGTGAAGACAGGTACTGGGTTTACTCCATTTCATTTGGTGTATGGAAAGGAAGCACTATTGCCTGTGGAGGTAGAGTTGCCTGCGGTCAAGATGTTAGAGAAGTTGCTTGGGCCGCCTAGTGATGCATTCAAAGAGAGGCTCTTGCAGTTACAAGAGGTCCAGTTGGATAGGATGAGCGCATTGGAGCATTATGGGCAGATGCAGGATAAGCCTTTGGCAAAGATAAATGAAAAGGTCAAAAGTAAGGGTATCAAGAAACATGACTTGGTTTTGCGCTACAACAGTAAGCTGGATAACACCTTCCAAAAGAAGTTTCAAATTAAGTGGGAAGGCCCTTTCAAGGTAGTGGAGTGTTTCCCGAATGGTACATATCAGTTGGCTAACCTAGATGGGTTTCTACATAAGTCAAGGGTAAATGGATTGCGTCTTAAATTGTATCATGCCAGGTTGATGATGGTCGAGCAGGATGAGCTGTATGTGGATCAAGGAGTGTTGGTGAGGGATGAGGAGACATGTGATGCCGCGAGTCTCATATCTCTTTTTGCTGCTGCTGATCATGAATGATCTAGCAGGCTAGGAGATGGGCAAATTATGTCAGGAGTTTTTTGGAGCAATGGATTGCGCATATGTACATACACATGCATGGTGCATCGAATAAAGGATTGCCCAATTTCCATAGCCAGGTGGTTACGTGGGCCCCACATGTGTACAGGTAGGACAGCATGTACATAGTGCATCGATTTTCACTATCACCAGTACCAGTATGTTTTTTCTACAATAATGAGGAGTTTATAGCGCGTAAAACTTCTCGAGGAAGCTATCCGCGGGCCGAAGACATGAGGTAAGCAGGTGCGTCAGATGGCATCTAGTGACGTCAGGAGGGCGAACGGGGTCAATATTTGCACGCGGATGAGGACGGACACAACGTGGGTGTTTTCTTGTGAGAGTTATGCAAAAAGGTCATCATTAGGACCACTTTTTGGGGCCACTACACGTGGTTGCGAGATGCATTATTGAAAAGAAATGAGTGCCAGGTGTGCGGATGATGCAAAAAAGGTGACAACTATGCACTGCGAGGTCAGTATTTGGCCTGTTCGGGGTCCGTTTGAGGTCATCTAAAAGGCCAAGGGTGCCCAACTAAAAAAGCTAAGTGTGGGAACTGAAAAAACAGAGAGAAGACCAGAAAAAATGTGGAGAAGAGAGGAGGAACAGCCACAACTGTGTTTTTGGGGTTTTTGGAGCCTGTTTTGGCCGTAAACTGCTCATCCGAGGTCGGATTTGATCACTTTGACATTGTAGATTGGGGTTTTTGGGCGTTCCGGACGCAATGGCGCTGTCCATTTTGCCAAATTACTCATAGATTTTCTGCTGTTTTTTTGTGTAATCTTCTCCGGTGAGTGAAGCCTCTGGTTAACTTTGTGGTTGTATCTGGTGTATTTCCTCAATACTGTGTAAACTATTTGCCCCATTGGTGTTGGGATGAGCTTCATTGCGTATAAACAACAGCAATTTTCCTCCTTTGAGCTGAATTGAGAGTGTGTGTGTGTGAGTGTGTATGTGTGAGTGTTGAGTGGGCAAGTGGGAAATCTCTCTCTTCTCACTCCGTCTGTGTGTTTCCTATCTCGGCCAGGCTGGTTGTGTAAGCCAAGTGGTGCCCCATAGTGTGTGTGTGTGTGTGTGTATCATTCCAAGAGTGTGTGTCCGGTCGTTATAGAGGCGTTGTGTGTGTTTTCATCCCGCTCACATTCTTTTGGTGCCCCCACGGAGGATCTTCTTCGAGTACCTTCTGCTTCGAGCTTCAAGCTTCGAGATTCGGGGCTATAGGTTACAGGTTATAGGTTACAGGTTACAGGGTTAGGTACAGGTACAGGTACAGGTGATTCACACAGGTACAGGTAGCTAGAGTACAGTGATATTCTAGCAGTGATGTCCCTTGCAGTTGTTGTGGGTATGCATAACTTGGCGCCTATTTGAGCGCATTGTATGCTAGATTGTACGTTACTTGTGGAAACTGCCATTGTACGCATTTGTGGAGCCATACTGGGTTGTATTTGGCAGTCCCAGCCATTTCTGAGACTTGGTCTGGAAGATAGTCATTTCTGAGACTTGACTATACGCGATTTGCATTAGCCTTCGTGTGAGGGTCGATAGAGTGAGGTTTTTATTGAGCTGGGGGATTCTCAAATGTGGAGATCCTTTCGGTGATACAGGTAGTTGGAGCACCCTTTTGATGACCTCGCCATAGGCTATGTACTAGTGAGTCCTACTTGATGCTCGGGTTCTATTGTTGACAGTTTATGCATACAAAGAACTGTGTTACGGGCTCTGATTTGCTTGGTACTGACCATCTTCCTTGCAGTTGTGTTTTTGTTGTGCTATTTGTAGATCTTTTATTCTTTTCTACACTTCAAGTTTGCAAGGTTAGTGCCAAGTGAATAGGGACGTCATTACTGTATTTGATGCTCTGGTTCGCTTGATATTGACCATAATATTTGTAGTTGTGTTTGACACGTGGATCCCCTTATGTGAAAATAACATTTACTCACATAATGTGGTTGTTTCTTCGTTATGTTGTTTGTAGAGATGGCTCGTGCAAAGGCCACACCTAGAAGGGCGACAAGTGAGTCCTTACATGATCAAACAAGAAGACGCTAATATGAGGCGCACAGATGCGTCCTACAAGAGTTGTGTAGGGTCAAAAGGGACATGCAACCAGCCATTCCAAGGCTTCCCTTTCAACGAGTGGTGCAAGAGATATGCGAGAATTGGAGAGTGGGCATGCGATGGGTCAGAAGTGCTCCTCTTTGCCTGCAAGAGATTGCAGAGGATTGCCTCGTTGAATTTTTCAATGATGGCTACATCCTGGAGGCCCATGCGCATCGCATCACGATTATGCCCAGGGATTTTGACAACCTCCGCAGGCTGTGTTGCCACTACGATGGGCTGCTTCAACCTGTGCCCATCTAGGACAACAGGACAATGGATATTCTTAACATCTCCCCCCCCCCCCTTCCCCCATCCTCGTGCAAAACAGGCAGAGCCTTCAAGGTTGAGAGCAATAGACACACAAGGTCACGTGTCCAAAGGGAGGAGCCTAAGCACGTCACAGAGGAGCCTGCACAGGTAGAGATAGAGCCCGAGCCCACATAGGTAGAGACAGAGACCACCAGGAAAGAGCAACCGAGTTTAGAGCCTGAGCCAATGAGAGAGGAACCCGCAAAGGTAGAACCAGAGCAAGGAGAAAAGAGAGGATCTCACAATCCTTCAGCCAGAGTCCACCAGGGAGAAGCCAGTCAATTCAGACCCTGACCCAATAAGAGAAGAGCCTGGTGAGGTAGGGCCAGAGACTGCTCAAGAGAAGCAACAAGCAAGTACCTCTTCGCAAGGGCCAGCCAATGAAGAGCAAGAACGTGTCCAAGAAGACTCCCATATTGTAGAGCTGATCAACAAAGAGGAACTACAAATTCTTGTCAATTCAGCACCTCTTCAAGTACATATTCCTCTTCCCGAATGATCAGAGGAGTCCTCCATTATCAACCTCGATCGACACGATTTTCTATGCATGCACGACTTCTCCAATGCCAACGCAACGGATGCAGTCGTCCACGCTGCTATGTGATAAAGATAAGGTTCATTATGTGACGTTGTCAAGGCAGTAGGAAGAGGATGGGGTCTAGGAGGGCCTCTTTATTTGCCATGAGATCATGGAGGTGATTAACATTTTGAGAAATAGACGCACGCCATGTGTGCAAGAATGGTGGGTCTGTAAGAGAGGTGTAAGAGTGGTCAAAGGATGCACTTTTCCCCCAAAAAAAGGGGGTGGACAACTTTATGGTTTTCGACCCTCCATAGCTCCTACATACGATCTTTGATTTGAGTGGAGACTATATATTTGTTATCTACATGCCGAGATTTTTCCATAGATATGTTACATGATATGGTTTTGCCCGCTCGATATTACATTTCATTTTGAGGCAAAATTTGAATTCAAATAAACTAGTCCTTTTGGCAGTTTAAATTCAAAAGTTATCCTTTGATCACTTTCTTAATAGGAGAGGTTTGACTCCCTTAAACTGCCAAATGCAGAGGCCCTCCTAGACCCCATTCTCTTCCTAATGGTTGGTACCAAGCGAATAGGGACCCTTAAAAATTTACATGGTTGTTATTCGCTCCATATTGACCTTAGTTTGAGATTAGTACAAAGCAAATAGAGACACTTGGATATCTTTAAGGCAACTAATTGTTTGGTATTGACCTGAGTCAAAACCAAGCGATTAGGGACTTAGATGACCATTTCAAGATCCATATTTGCTTTGTTCTAACCTATCTCTATATGTCCAGTAACCAATCTAAAGAAAATTTCTTTTTCATGTCAGGCACCCTATCTCGCTTATGTCTACGAATGTGTAAGACAAAATCTATGTAATAAATATGCTTATATTGCCTATGCTTCAGAATAATGGAATGTCATTGCTGATGCTGTTGGGCTAGTTCAACAGAGTAAACTGGGATCTAGCGTACCTTCTAGTCACTCCCTACAATCAAACGTGAGTTTTGTGTCGACATGCAAAGCTATGTTGAATTTAGGGTCTTGCTATTTATCATCAGTGATAGTTTTGATGTTTTCTTTTTGTGTAGTGAACATTGGGAGTCTGGTGCTATTCAACATTGAAGCGGAGGTCGTCCACTACGGAAACTCGGGGCAAAGTAGGGGATTCATGGGCATGTAAAGGCGTAAGGCTTACCATTATGCTTTTGCATGTAGTGTTTGTTTCTAATGCCCTATTGAGCAAGTGCTTATGTGTGTAGTTCCACGAGAAAAATTATTTGCTATGTGGAGCTCATTTTGTTAGAACATGATCTAGGTCCTGCCATTGAGCATTGACTGGTTAGCGTGTCCACTGAGATTGATGATTTCAGTTGTGGCTGAAGGACGTGTATAAATTGTATACTCCTTCTAAGCCAAATTTTCAATGTACCAAACGTAAGTACGCATATTGTTTAAGTGCTTGTATCGCTGCAATGCTTCTATGAAAAGAACATACTTCTTTACTTACTTTCTTATTGTCACGCATCTGCAGGACCTTCAATTACATAACTACAACCCCTATGATGTGCACAAATGTTCTGTAACGGACATTCTGCATATTATAATTTTGGTGCATAGTTAGTCAAGAGATGAAATCGCAGGACTAAGGAGTTTGAACAAGCCCGCATCCAAGAAATGATGCAGAGATACCATCAGACTCAAGATTAGGTTCGCAACATGGAAGAAGCAATCAATCAATATTATACAAACACCACAAAAGTAGAGGATTGGGTTGCACGTTGGTGCAGCCAAAGTTGGTCCGAGCTAGGAGATGGTCTCTGACAGGCAAAGGCAGCATGTGAGTGCAGTGCAAAAGGCTAGGGCAGGTACCAAAGCCCTAGGCAGCCCAAGGATAGCGGAGGTGTATGTTTAAAGTGGTTTTTTAGGCCAAGGTGTGCTGCAAAGAGCCAAGCAAGCTGATGGACTGTTGTGCCCGAGATGTGGGTTTTATGTGCTAGAATGTTGTCTTCAGTGTGCTCTACAAGCCAGTCCAGACGGCTCGTCAATTGGAGCCCTAGTATGCAAGATATTGCAGTTTAAAGAAAGGGTGTGTAGCAGATCCCCGACAGACAGGGCAGCTGGGGATAGGTGGCCCGGGCTGATGTCAGTGTATATGCGTGTAGCGCTCAAGTTGTGGAGCATGCCTGTCTTCTTGGATCGTGAATCGGAGCTCTGGATGGCAAGTTATGGCCATTAGAAGATTTTCCAGGGGTCAGGTCGAAGCTCATTGGACTGCACGGGGAAATGTGCCATCTGGCGTCGTTTGAGCCTCGCCCAAGTTCTCGATGATAGTGTGTGTCACGAGGAGCCAACATAAATAAACAGTGTGTCAATCGGATGCTTAGTCGGCAAGATACGGCCAGACAAAGTCGGGAGTATTTTTGTGGTGAGCAGTTGCAGAAGATTTTTTTCTTTTTGGAGGCCTTAGCTCGAGGACGCCGAGGGATCAAAATGCAGAGATGATTGGTGAAGATGGGGCCGGGAATGTAGAGTTTCAGCGGGTTTCTTCTGCTTGGAGAGCGGGTCAGTAGGCTACTGATAGTAGCTTGACCAAGGGAGACCAAAAAAATGGCAAAATAAGAAGGTTTTTTTACAAAAGGTAATGAGGTTCTTGGAGGCAACTCATGGGTGAGCGCCACGTGGCGGAGGTATTGGCCCACATGCACAGGGCGTAGCCTGCTGAACACGGTATAAAGGCTGGGGCGTGTAGCCCTCATTAGCATCACATGGTGAAGGGGGAGCGTGAGCTCCTTGAGGTCGTGGCCATGGCGTCCGCGCATGGCGCTGTTGTGGTGGCTCTACAGGCGGCGGGTGGCAGTTTGCGGCGGTTTTGGGCGGCTCCGCGCGCGCGAGGAAGGTGATGACATGGCAGGCCCGATAGGGAATGGTCCCGCGAGCCCATGGGGTGCCAAAATTTTAAAGAAGAAGGGAAGGAGCAATAGCGACATCGCTATTGCCCCCCCCCCCCCCCCCCCTTGTGTAAGGAAAAAGTCCCACAGCAGCAGGGAAAGAGAGTCAGAGTGAGAGAATGAGAAAAATAACCGTGCAAAAGTGTCTAAAAGAGCCCGCCATGTGTCGGAAAGAGGCCAAACATGCTAAAAATGGGTGCTCCCCCTCTATAAAGGAGTCTTTTTTATCATTTTGGAGGGCTTTTTGTCGCCTCGTGAAGCTTGGGAGCCACAGGGAAAAGAGCCACGAGTGGTTTTTGTCTGCAGAGGGCCGAGAGGGCGCCTCCCCCTATGTATTTTGTGAAGCCAAGTGCGGCTAGAGTGTTTTTTTGAGCAGGGAGTGAGTTCCCCCCATTGAAAACGGGTGTTTCTTGTAGTGCTATTTCCTTCCCCCCCTTCTACTGCTCTGTTCTGTTGCATGTGATGCCGGGTGTGTGATGGCGTGTGCGCCCCCTCGATGAGTGTGTGTGCAAAGAGAGAGAGAGAGTGTGTGTGGTATGTGTGCAAGGGTAGGCGATGATTGCAGCCGTTTTGGGGTGAGGGTTGATTGGTGGTCTATTTGAGTGCGTGTGCGCTGCGGTGCGTCAAGCTGTGTTTGATCGCGTGTGCAATAGTGTGAATTCTGTGAGTCGAAGGTGCTCACTAAGTGGATTAGGTGTTGTGTGTGCCCTGAGCTATAGAGAGGCCATTGTGTTTGTGTCGGGTATGTTCCCCCATTCCCCCTATCCATCTTCTGGTTCCCGCACGGAGGAGTATGCTGGTGCTCCTAGTTGATGTCAAAGCGGTGATTATGGTGATGCCAAAGGTGCGGCTTTTGAAGAGCAGGTGCTGCTAGTGATGGCTTGGGCGAGATTTCCCATTTTCAATGGGGTTGAAGATGCGAAAACTTGTCTTCAAGACTACGGACTGTTCGTGTTGGAAAGCGGTTTATCGAGAGAAGATGGTGTAGTGCAGGTGTTCCCGCTCCAGGTTCGTGGTAAGGCAAAGCTATGGTTCGATACCTTGGGTGAAGAAGAAAAAGCAGATTGTGAAGCCCTGGAGGCGGCTTTTTGAAGCAGATTTGTAGCGGATGCGCAGCTAGATGAAGTAAAGCGAAAGCTAGATAGTTTGAAGCAAAGCTTGGTGGGAGATTTTCAAGCGTTCAAGTGGGAGTTTGAAGCCCTTTGGGGGAAATTGATCAAGGTAACTACTGCAGAAAATGCCAGCTTTTTGAAATTGTGTAAATTCATGGATTGCCTGCATGAGGAGGTGCGAGATAAGGTGGAAATGGATGGTCCAATGTCATATGAGGAAGCGGTAGCTCTAGCGAAAGGGCGAACCAACAAGATTTTGAAGAAGCGTGCGGCTAGGCAGGGTTTGCCAAATGCTATGATGCCAAAGCAGTGTGAGACGGTGGTAGCCGAGGCAAAGGTGGTACAAAGAGAAGTGCAGGTGCGAGAAGAACCAAGGGTTCTTTGGCTACAAAGAGAGAGAATGGTTCCTATGTCGAAGATGCTGGCTAGAGCGGTTCAAATGGTGGAGGAAGTGCAGGTGGTTCCCGAGTGGGCAAAGGAAGTGCTGCCGAGTTTGAGTGAAGCTGTTGAAGCTCCATTGAAGTGCGGTAAAGAGCAAGGAGTGCGGTTTGCAAATGAGGTTGAAGCGGTGAAGCTAGAGGAGATTCCGAAGCTTGAAACCGAAGAGGAGACTGTGTCGAATGACAGTAGCTCTATGGACACAGATACGAGTTGGGAGACCGAGTCATCCCAATCCAGGTATGATGAGTTCGACCTCTTACAGGTGAGTGGAGAGGCAGCGAATATGTGCAAAGAGAAGTAGGAAGTGCAAGCCGAGGTGCTTAGTGAAGACCGAGCGGTGCAATTCAGCCCTACAGGTGGTGAAGAGCAGGTAAAGCTGGTGTGCAGTGCCATGCTAATGGCTATGTTGATGAAGATAGCGGTGGAGTATGCCATAGTGGTGCAGCAGGTGCAAAGTTGTGCTAAAAGGTGTGAAGCAGGTGTACCTATGGAAGAGGATGAGGAGGATGTGGTAGAGAATGAGTTTCTCTCTTCCTTGGCAGAGCTTGAGGATGCACTGGTAGAAGAGCAGGTGGTTGAAGCGGATAAGCAGGCAGTGCTTATTGACCTTGAAGGGCCAATTGACGAGGAGGAGCTCGACGATGCTGGAATTGAGTTCATGGCAGGTGAGAAGGGCAATGCAAAGTCCAGGTTAAAGGTGCTTCCTATGCAGTCAGTGCCTTCTATGACAGGTGATGCGGATTTCGAGGTGGTGTCCAAGCTTTGTAAAGAGGTTTGTGAGTGGTGGTTGAAGGGAATGCTAATCAAGGTAGCTGTGCAGTATGCTGTTGAGCAGGTGCAGGATCTGCTAGATGAGGATCTAGCTTTACATGGATGGGAGGGCGGGTCAGATGTGTTAGGTCTATTTGACGCGAGTGATGGTACAAACAGGTCTTTGGATGGTGAGCACGAGGATGCTCTATTTGGTGTTCTTGGGAGTGATTTGTTGCGAGTGGGCAGTTTGCCAAGGAATGCTTGGAGTGGTAGAAGCATGTGGGTGGCAATTTGGTTATGCAGTTGGGTGTGTGCCTTGGTGTGGCACTATGCAAAGTTATTGCAAGTGGATGGAAGAGATCAATGCAGGGTGTTCGACCCTGGTGGGTGATTGCAGGTAAAGCAGGGGGTTGGGCAACCCGCATGAGCAAAGAAAGCGGGTAGCAAAGAACAATTTTTGTACATATGGTGGGTGTTTTTGTAGTGTACAAAGAGTTTGTTTATGGTGTGTAGTTTTTTAGTGCAATAAGGCCATGTGTGGTTGAACATAAATTTTCAACAAGGGGGTGGGCAATGATGGTGCAGCCAAAGTTGGTCTGAGCTAGGAGATGGTCTGTGACAGGCAAAGGTAGCATGTGAGTGCAGTGCAAAAGGCTAGGGCAGGTACCAAAGCCCTAGGCAGCCCAAGGATAGCGGAGGTGTATGTTCAAAGTGGTTTTTTAGGCCAAGGTGTGCTGCAAAGAGACAAGCAGGCTGATGGACTATTGTGCCCGAGATGTGGGTTTTATGTGCTAGAATGTTGTCTTCAGTGTGCTCTACAAGCCGGTCCAGACGGCTCATCAATTGGAGCCCTGGTGTGCAAGATATTGCAGTTTAAAGAAAGGGTGTGTAGCAGATCCTCGACAGACAGGGCAGATGGGGACAGGTGGCCCGGGCTGATGTCAGTGTATATGCGTGTAGTGCTCGAGTTGTGGAGCATGCCTGCCTTCTCGAATCGTGAATCGGAGATCTGGATGGCAAGTTATGGCCATTAGAAGATTTTCTAGGGGCCAGGTCGGAGCTCATTGGACTGCATGGGGAAATGTGCCATCTGGCGTCGTTTGAGCCTCGCTGAAGTTCTCGATGATAGTGTGTGTCACGAGGAGCCAACATAAATCAACGGTGTGTCAATCGGATGCTTAGTCGGCAAGATACGGCCAGACGAAGTCGGGAGCATTTTTGTGGTGAGCAGTTGCAGAAGATTTTTTTCTTTTTGGAGGCCTTAGTTCGAGGACACCGAGGGATCGAAATGCAGAGATGATTGGTGAAGACGGGGCCGGGAATGTGGAGTTTCAGTGGGTTTCTTTTGCTTGGAGAGCGGGTCAGTAGGCTACTGATAGTAGCTTGACCAAGGGAGACCAAAAAAATGGCAAAATAAGAAGGTTTTTTTACAAAAGGTAATGAGGTTCTTGGAGGCAACTCATGGGTGAGCGCCACATGGCGGAGGTATTGGCCCACATGCACAAGGCGTAGCCTGTTGAACACAGTATAAAGCCTGGGGTGTGTAGCCCTCATTAGCATCACATGGTGAAGGGGGAGCGTGAGCTCCTTGAGGTCGTGGCCATGGCGTCCGCGCATGGCGCTGTTGTGGTGGCTCTGCAGGCGGCGGGTGGCAGTTTGCGGCGGTTTTGGGCGGCTCCGCGCGCGCGAGGAAGGTGATGACATGGCAAGCCCGATAGGGAATGGTCCCGCGAGCCCATGGGGCGCCAAAATTTTAAAGAAGAAGGGAAGGAGCAATAGCGACATCGCTATTGCCCCCCCCCCCCCTTGTGTAAGGAAAAAGTCCCACAGCAGCAGGGAAAGAGAGTCAGAGTGAGAGAATGAGATAAATAACCGTGCAAAAGTGTCTAAAAGAGCCCGCCATGTGTCGGAAAGAGGCCAAACATGCTAAAAATGGGTGCTCCCCCTCTATAAAGGAGTCTTTTTTATCATTTTGGAGGGCTTTTTGTCGCCTCGTGAAGCTTGGGAGCCACAAGGAAAAGAGCCACGAGTGGTTTTTGTCTGTAGAGGGCCGAGAGGGCGCCTCCCCCTATGTATTTTGTGAAGCCGAGTGCGGCTAGAGTGTTTTTTTGAGCAGGGAGTGAGTTCCCCCCATTGAAAACGGGCGTTTCTTGTAGTGCTATTTCCTTCCCCCCCTTCTCCTACTTTGTTCTATTGCATGTGATGCCGGGTGTGTGATGGTGTGTGCGCCCCCCCGATGAGCGTGTGTGCAAAGAGAGAGAGAGAGAGAGAGAGAGAGAGAGAGAGAGAGAGAGAGAGAGAGAGAGAGAGAGAGAGAGAGAGTGTGGTATGTGTGCAAGGGTAGGCGATGATTGCAGCCGTTTTGTGGGTGAGGGTTAATTGGTGGTCTATTTGAGTGCATGTGCGCTGTGGTGTGTCAACCTGTGTTTGATCGTGTGTGCGATAGTGTGAATTCTGTGATTCGAAGGTGCTCACTAAGTGGATTTGGGTGCTGTGTGTGCCCTAAGCTATAGAGAGGCCATTGTGTTTGTGACGGGCGTGTTCCCCCATTCCCCCTCTTCAACGTCAACGTCAAGAGGGAGGACAGAGTGAAGCTTCGCAGGTTCAAGATGCCTGAGACACCATGGACGAAGTCCAAGCATTTGAGAGATGCGAAAGGGCACCTGAGACCAGTGTCCCGTGAGGGAGAAGGAGAAGCAACCGAGGGAGAGGGAAAGGGAATAGTGGTAGCAACAGGGGCAGGGGATAGGCCAACAGTGGTAGCAACCAAGGCAGGGGGCAGGGGGCAGGAGGAAGTAATCATCACCCCTTTGTATAAATTTTGAATTAAAAAAAATTACAATGTATAAAGCCTTGAGACAATAGAAAGTTTGTGATCTTGAGACAATGTATGAACGGCACAAAATGTCTTTGTATTAATCATTTTGGGGTGTACATCTTGGGTGCACTCATTGCGTGCACAGGTTTATGACCTAGCCTCCGGTTGAAGCAATCAAGTGAAGTGTATTTCAGAAGGACTCCTTGCACAATGTTGTTCTCTCCTTGCATCTTGGGACATGAGGAAATCAAAGTGTTAGTATCTATAAATTTAAGGCATTGAAAACAAGTGAATTTTTTCCATTTAGTTAGTACCTTTCTATTGTTAAGACTGAATGCATACACTTGTTGCAGCAGTGGCAGGTCTTTATATGTAAGATCTATCTAAGCTGTGCAAAAGTTGTAGTTAACATTGTGTCCATCACAATAAGTAGGCTCTCTTGAAAGTAGATCTCCAATTTGTTCTCAGAGTTCGACTCTATATCTTGGTCGAGTAGAGTAAGCTGCCCACTAAGAAGATGATATCTAAAATAGTAAAATGATACTATGAAATTTTGAGAGCTTATAATGTACTTGCAAATTATGGACTTCTTTTCCAAAATACAGATTTTTCCCTCCGACTGTTTTCTATCCCAATTATCATCTAAAAAGTCCAAACAACTCTCAGACTTGCAAATAACCATTCTTCTAGTCGTTCTTTTTTGCTCATCAAAGAAGAAATCTACAAACACTTCAATAGGCAAAAATAGATTGAGCCTAACAATCTTTGTAGCAATCAAATACTTGAGGGACTTTTTATATCCTGAAAACACCTATTCCTGAAGTTTTCACTAGTTTGGGATACTGGCAAAGACCAATCCTTGCTGTCAAACAATGGAAGTGGCAAATGAGTCACACAACCCCAGGCAGACAATATTCGGGGTTCCAAATATGACATATTATAAAAGAATATTCCATTATCTGCAAGCTCCTTGTGCGATCTTCCTTGGTACACTTGCTCACCAATAAATGCATGGAAATCATAAAAAATCCCAACTATGCGCTCGATTGGTTGCCAATCCGTCCTATTCCATGGGTAAATATCCTCACCATATCAAACATAATATCAACCATAAGCCTTCGGAAATAAGCATGCACTGAATGATATATGCTCAAAATACCATATAGTTGGGTCAATGTCGTGGAAAACTAGGAGGAGATGTTTGCAACCTTAAGTCTGCCTGTTTGAAATCATGTTGTATGAGGACCTCTTTCACCCGCTTGCTTTGTGCACACACTTTTAAACTCTTTAACTTGACTCTTGAAATCATCCACAAAATCTATGTGTTGCCTCCTCTTCCTCCTCCTTGTCTACAATAGTACCCAACTCCCGATAGTTATTTTAGATGGTATTTACTACACTGATCATCTATAGAATAACTATTAAAAATGGTAACAGAGTCAATTGTAGTGCTAGGCCTTCGAGAGGTAGTCATGGTGTGCACTAGAACAAACAATAGAGTTAACAAAAATATGAAAAAGGGAAGACAGTTTTGAGAGGGAAGTAGAGTTACTCAAAGTTACATTTGGGTGGGAACATAGATACTGGATGGAGCCTTCAGTGCGAGTTCAGAAACTCTTTGGTGTATAGTTAGTACAGTTTATGGAATTTACACTTTGAAAGTGTGACATTGTATAATTTGAATTAGAGTAAAATTGTTTTTCCTTATATTCTTAACGAGTTTCACTCTAAAATGCCGATTTTCAACGTAATGTTAGCCTCCTCCTCATTGGTCGAGCACCACTCTCTCTCTCTCTCTCTCTCTAGAACGAAAAGGCCCGAAAGTGAGTCCAAAGTTCTCCTAATGCGCGTAGGAGGGAGTAGCAGAGGGACTCGAGATAAGAGAAATCTTGCTACTTGCTTTGAGATGAAGAAGTGGAAAAGGGACATTAGAAAAGCTAAGGAGAAGCTTCAACTAAGGGGAGTTTTTGACAGGTTTGAGTTGATCTTATTGGATAGAGAGGGAAAGCCAATTTTTAAAAATGGCGTCTAGAGTGTGAGATTTCTTAATTAAGGGAAAAGTTTAGTCAAGGATTTCTTTTTTTTTCAACAACATAATAGGGTTAGTACACATAAGATAGGGGGGCTTTTGGAAGTACTAAAAAACCCATATGTAGGGGTTTATGTAATTTATATGATCTGCGTAGATAGGAGCTAGGTCAGTAGGGGATTTTTGGCTTGAGGGTTTCTTACAGGTGACATCTCCTCATAGGTAATAGTGAATCCCTCAGGCTTGCATAGTGGGAAGGACTATGACAAAATCCATGTTGATATATTCTCACTCTTCATTTGGGGTATAACCACAATAGCTGCATTTTCCTAGCATTTTGATTCTCTCAACCTTCATTTTTTGACATCAAAGACATTGCTTGACATATTGAAGGATTTTTTTATTTGCCCCTAGCCAGAAGTAGCTTCTTCTAAGGGCATTAAAAGAGTTTGGGCATAACCTAGACATCAAGAAAAAGGGCTATCAAGGGCTTTATACAAGATTGCCTTTTGCAGATAATGATCCTTAGGGATGTACAACCTTTTCATATAGTAAATACATCCATCATCAATTGAGTAATTTTGTATTATTGCATTTTCTTGTTGACCAAAAGTACAAGAACCTCCCCCTTGAGTCAAGAGCTATGAGGCTCTGATAGTCAAGATCAAGGTGTGCTACACTTTTGTCTCCATCAATAATTGGATTATTTGGCATAGATATTGTATTCAAAAAATATTTTTGGCTACGTACGTTCTCCTTTCTTGCACTATACTTGATATCAAAATAATAAGATCTTTGTCCATCTTTATTGGCGCATAGATCTTGATCCACCATCATTGGCGCATGTTTGAGTGGGTTGGGTTTATAATCTTATGGCCACACGTAAGTTAATTTTTTTTGTCTCAAAATATAATGTCTTCATAGCTTGCTTCAATGAAGTATAGTCAAGAGGATTTTGGCTAACGTAGTTAGGCTTAAGTTTTTAGGATGTGTCAGTTGCTCGTCTTGAATGTTGAGATTATTGAGATGTCAAGCTCAATGTGTACGGCTCTTGGATGACTACCATTGATAGCCATCATCACTAGCGTGCCTTGGATACACATATCTTCGCCAGTGATAATACAGTTGGACTACATTGAGCTGGTCTACCTACTAGAGTGATGGAACACTTGTCTACTCACCTCACTCACTAGCGGTTTGTACTAGTTTCCCTTTTATGTTGTATTTTTCCTTATGTTTTGTAGACCTCTAATCTTGAGTTTGTGAAGAAGAAGAAGTACATTCTTTTGCCTCGATATTTTTGTGTGTGTGTGTGTGTGCGCTTGCAAGGTGGTGTAGAAATCTTTGGCTTGGATGCAATGTGCACAGACACTGTTTGGTATATTGAAACATGTGTATGTATCCAGATTGTGGTTACAACTGGTAACCGACTATTTCTAGCAGGTTGCTTGAAGACTGTGAGAAGGTTTGGAAACATGTCCCCCAACAATGATGGGTTGAACTAGGTTGTCAGTGAGAAGCTGGGCAAGAACAACTTCCATGCTTGGAAGTTCAAAATGAACAATTTCCTTATGGGAAAAGGTTATTGGAACTACATTGATAGAGAGCATGAGGTAGCACCACTACTACCAGAGGAAGGTACGAGTGCTGCACAAATTAAGACATTTAAAGATTGGAATCGGGGAGCTTGGAAGGTCATGTATTGACTTTTTGTTAGTGTATAGGACACTATGGTTGGGTATATACAAGATGCTCCATCTCCTAAGGAGGCTTGGGACCTTTTTTGTCATTGGATATGACCAACACAAAGGCAAGGAAGCTGCATTTGTTGAAGACTGAGCTGAATACTTTTCAAAAGAAAAGCCTACCTATCAATGACTTTTTGTTAAAAATAAATAACATATGTGAGTCACTTGCATTGATTAGTGTTACAGTCGATGATGATGATAAAGTAGAAGTCTGTCTGCGAGGTTTGGGTCCTGAGTACAAACAGTTAAAAACTAGCATCCATCTTTGAGAGAACATTCCCTTGTTTACAAATTTAGTGTCCTTATTGATTGTGGACGAGAAGGAACTTGAGGTAGACTCCTCTATGCAAGGTGGAAACAATTTTGAACAAGTCCTTTTCAACAACAAAGTAAGAGGAAGAGGACGTGGTACAGGTCATGGATGAGGATCAGGAAGAGGCAATCACCAAGCACAACAACAAAACAAAAATCATGGTTAGAACATAGGTGGTGGTTGAGGAAACTATCAAGGCAGGGGGTGTCCAAGAGGTCGTGGAAATGCGTAGCACAATAATGTAGGTCAACATGAAAATGTAGTATGTTGGGGTTGTGGAAGACGTGATTACTTTGAACGTGACTTTCCAGGCAAGAGACATCAAAACAATTATGCAACTACTAGCAGGAATTGTTAATGAGCCTTAGAGGCTATTTGTGGTGCAACACATGCTGAATACTATGTCTGCAAATGTGGAAAAGTTCAATGATAATTTTTGGTATGTGGATTCTCGTGCATTGAATCACATGACCAGCCATGGTGAATGGTTTAAGAAAATGCAGACTTTACAAAATCTTGACTATGTAGAAACTGGGGATGATACTACACATCCTACTATGCATACAAGAAATGTGCCATCGTCTATCACAGATGGTAAAGTGAAGTACCTAGTTGATATACTACATGTACCCAGCATTACAAAGTACTTGGTTTCTATTGGGCAAATGGTTGAGCAGGGTTTAGAGATCAGGTTCAACTCCTATGGTCTCTTTGTGAAAGAGCATAACAAGGATGGAAGACTGATTGCTCAAGGAAAGAAAGTTTGCAGAAAGTTTACTTTGGATGTAAATGTGTTTGAGGTGAATGCATCCATGTTTGCACAAGGTGCATGTGTTGTTCTAGATATAGAGATTTGGCACAAACATAATGGTCATGTAAATTTACAAAGGCTGAAAATGATGTACACTAAAGAGATGGTTAGAGGTTTACCTACATTTTGAGTTGCTGAAATGCAAAAAGTATGTGAAGCTTGTCAATTTGGAAAGCATGCAAAAGCATCCTTTCCTCATGATAAGCATGTAAGCAAGAATGCATTGGATTTAGTGCATATAGATATATGGGGTCTGACAAAGGCTGCATTTTGGGTGGATATAGATACTATGTGAGTTTCATTGATGACCATACGAGGAAAGTATGGATCTACTTCATGAAGAAAAAAAGTGAGGTGTTTATGCATTTTCAAAATTCCAAAGTTATGGTATACTAGACCATTGTACTAGTTCCCCTTTTATGTTATTGGTTTATACTAGACCATTGTACTAGTTCCCCTTTTATGTTTTATTTTCCCTCATTTTTATGTAGACCTCTTATCTTGAGTTTGTGAACAAGACCCCCTCCCCTGCACTTACGTGGTGCGGTAAGTTTTCCATGGTGAATCCCCCGGGGATGACTACCATCGGAAGTCATCATCATTTCACACCTTGGTGTATACGCATATCTTCCAGTGATACTATAGCTAGACTACACCAAGCTGGTCTACCTACTAAAGTGATGGCATACTTATCTACTCACCTCACTCACTACTGGTTTATACTAGACCATTGTACTAGTTCCCCTTTTATGTTTTATTTTCCCTCATTTTTTGTAGACCTCTTATCTTGAGTTTGTGAACAAGAAGAAGTACAGTATTTTTCCTCCATCTTTGTGTGTGTGCGTGCTTGCAAGATCTTAAGCTTTTCCCTTCTCTATCTCTTGATAGAGATAAGATACCTCCAAGAGCAAGACTACTCATATTCCTTAGTGAACTTTGGGAGCTTTAAGACTCATATTAAAGTAAGGATGAACTTTAAGTGCTCATAACTTTGTTTATGAATAGGTAAATAGTCTATCTTGGATTCCTTCTTAGGGAAATCAATTACAGATGCTATTTGCGTATAACCTTTGATGAAGATTCTTTTCCATCCAATGATTCCTAAGAATCCAAAAATCTCATTGATTGGCCTAAGAGTTTTACAATCTAATATATCCTTCACTTTTGCAGGATCTATTGAAATGCCATCCTTGAAGACAATGGATCAAAGATAATCTATTTTGGATGTGAAAAAATTACATTTACTTCTTTTAGCATAAAGCTTGTGCTCACATAAAATTTCAAGAATAGTGAGTACATGGTTTTCATTCTCTTTCTTTGACTTGGAGTGAATAAATATGTCATCAAAGAATGCAAGGATAAATCCTACTTGGGATAAATCCATCCAAGTAGGGACTATGTAGACAATTGAAGGTTGAGAGGACATTGGTTAACCCAAAAGCGATTACTGTGTCCTTCCCTTTGAACTTATCAAATTATAGTTGGACCTGAGGTCTATCTTAGTGATGAAGACTTTAGATCCATGCAATCCAACAAGGATCTTGCTAGTCCTTGGGATTTGTTATTTATTTATTTGTTATATAACTTGATTTGATCCCTTATGATTTATGAATAGATGAAGCGTACCTTCCTTCTTTCTTTGACAAAGAATGGGTTCACCCTATGGCAAACTATTGAGACATGTAATCTTTTCTCTAGATGTAGACAAAGTTGTTGTTTCAACTCAATGTCCTTTGTTAGAGACATTTAATAAGGTCCTTTTGAGATTGGTTCAACCCCAAGCATCAGATCAATAATATGATGTACTTCTCCGGAGGTTGGAAGAGTTTTTAGTTCTTATGGAAAACATATGGAATTCTATAGTCCATGGGGGGGCACACTTAGTGTTGGGTTCCTCTATTTTGATGAGATAGATGTGTTGTCCCTTCCTTGCTCCCTTGAGAAGTTAATTAGCTTTGCACAAGATGGGGATTTTCTTCTCCATTTCACCCACATAAGCTATCACCCTATTTCCCTCTTGTTTTCAAATGAGATACTTGCCTTACAGTAATGATTATGTCCCTATTTGACTAGCCAATCCATCCCAAGTATCCATCATAAATCCCCAAGGGTCTTTGTCAATGATGAGCATCATGGTGTTGTGGAAAGCGTAGCTAGGAGATCTACACACAATCTCAAAGATTATTCAAGAAAGCAAGAAGTGCAAAGACCTGCATGGAGTCTCAAAGATGATCTAGATAGCAAGAAACACAAATACTTGCATGCGGACTCAAAGTTGATCTGAAATATCAAGAAACATGAATACGAATCCAAGTGCGCTTGGAATTGTACACAACATCACTTAGAACAATACACATTACAAGAGACTATTGGACACAAAACTTTTCTATCATTCATTTGTATCCAAAATATGCACAATGTGCTTTTGGCCTAGATCCTATCTTGGTGTTAAATAAACCAAAGCACTAAGTTCAAAAACATCTATTTTCCTATAGTGGGGAGGATCCTTAGCTACTTCAGCTTCATTGTATACCCAAGAGTTGTGGAGAAATTGTTGGAAAGCTCTAGAAAACATATACTTAAACACCCAAAGTTTGTTTGTAGTAGGCATCTTGTCTTCATCCTACTATAGATAATATAGGTTGTCTCAATCCTCAATCAAGAAAAAAAAAAACACCAAGAAATATTTTTTAAACAATATGTTATTCCCTAATATCATTGTAATGGATCCTCTCAATATGCACTAAGAGGCTTATTTTGGTAGTCCACTAGGTCCATGAATTCCCCTTCTGCATGCAATTTAACTCTTGCTGTCAAAATCTACACCCACAAAAAAATAGAACAAATATAGATCTACCTTACAAGGAAATGTGGCTACAAAAAGTCCCTGATTATCAAGGTCCTAGTCATCTAAGAGCAAGTTAAATAGTCTACTCAAATAATGAACACTTTTTCCTCCACATTTAATAATCACAACTATCGATTTGTTTTGCAAACCAACCTTGTCTTAGACTCCAAATACCTAGCATCTAGCTACTAGAAAGTTACCCAACTCATTGAGTCCACTCATCCAAAGGATGCCACTTTCAAGCATCTATCAACCCACTTTCCACTTGCAAGCACTCACTCACCCAGTAGTTTTGTTTTCTAATTAACCTACCACACTATTGTGGCACACATATAAATAGGTTGCTTAATCAGGTAATTGCACAAGCTTGTTAAAATATCCTTAAATGCAATAGACATTGAAATAAAACATATTATGCTATTACCAAAACATTTTTACAAGTGTTTTTACCTGGGTCTAATTGGCCTCATTTAAATTGACTACAACTTATACATTCATTGTGTATCCTCAGCATTTCTAGAATTATGGACTCTCAACTAAAACCTGTTGTACCTAATAGACCATACTCCCTCTCCTTGTCACGTCCACAAGCGTTGTCACTCACCCAACCCTCTTGCTCCTCTAAGGGTCCGTCTCCTTAAGAGGTGGGCTCCAACCCCACTAGAATCTGATCATAGTACTAGGCACCCTCTAGACACCTCAATCCATGAAAGGATGCTAAAAAAGCCTAGCAACATGAGAAAGAAGATGACTAGGGCCCGCTCTCGGTCCTACTATTGTCCTCATTGCCAAGTCAGCTATGACGGCGGAAGAGTACATGTTTACACATTCTCAAGCATTGCAACAATACAAAATATCAACATTTTCTCTTGATAAACACCTCCAAAGAATGATTTTTCATACTCCTAGTTTTAGACAAATTCTAATTTAGAGGCAATGAGCTACAAATCTTTGTCTATATGCAAACTAAGTGTGCACTTTGACGCATTTTAGCATATTCTCTAATATTCTACTATCTCAATCACAACGTATTTTGTTTTAAATTATTTTTTACGTGATTTATGTTGTTTTTTTGCACAAATGGGAAGATAACCATAACGCAATCAACCTCACTTGACAAAACAACACATCAAATAAAGTCTTTTTTTTACAATCTAGCATTGCTACTTTATGCATTTCATAGTCTACGATAAGCGTATGTAGATAATTACACAAAAGAACATGCTAAATGCAAAAAAAAATAGCCATGATATCCAAAGTATGGTTTATAAATTTAAAAAAAAACAATTAAAACTAGCTTGACACTCATTTTGAGGATTGTTTTGGACAGCTGCATTCCCAACAATAAGAGGAACATTTTGAATCTCAGTATTCATTCTTGCATCCTTTGCATCACCCTTTTTGTGCTATCTCAAAATTTGATGTTGTAAGTCAACAAGATATCCACAGATATGTATATAGTGTAGTCTTGTAGAGCTCAAAGAAACAAATTTGACACACCAATAAAATTGTAAAACAAGCTTTCCTAGCTTCTGAAAGTGAGATCAAACTAAGGGGGGCATTGTAAAAGGCATATCTAGTCATTTCTTATAAGGTTTAAGGTCTAAAGTCTATTTTGATCTTAATATCCGTGTGGCTATCTTGGGAGTCTCATGTGATCTCAAAAGTTACGTTGTTTAGTTTCCTAGATAAAGGCATTGTTATCTTGCTCCGCACAATCAATGAAGAAAAAGGGTCTTGTTTTGTCTCAACTCAATTATTATGTACGTTCTGTTGTCTATGTGTTTAATTGCTTATGTATCATCATCTCTAACATTGGCAATCCTACGGGTTTTTGTTTTGTCAAGGCAAATTAAGAACAAGCTCCAAAAAAGAACTAAATGAGAGGAATGTATGTCCGATAGGCAATCAAGAAGGTTAATGGATGTGTATTCATGCAATATGTAGCCCAAAAGCTGGTAGAAGGGGAAGAGGATGATCGTAGATGGGAGGAGCATAACCATCCATTTGATCAACCTGACCCATTAAAATATGATAGGGATGATGGAGAGCAGACACCAATAAACAATGAGGTTGAAGATGATTTGCAGTTTGGAAAAAAGGAGAAATTATTTTTAAAAGAACAGAGAGTACGGTACCACATTCTTTTTGCCTAGATTGCTAGAGAAGCGGTACTTACAACAAGAAGGAAGTTGGTGTTTAATCCAACAGTTTTAGGAAACCAATCTGTACCAAGGAGGATGGTTGTGGCACCAAACTGAATCTCAAATTTGAAGGTCAAGTTCGGGAAATTCAAGGGGAAACAGAATGAAGACCTTGATTGTCATATAGGTCAGTTCCAAATAAAATGGGTTGCCAACGGATACGACCTTCTATATGGGGATCCAGAGAAATTGCAGCAGTTTTACAGGCAATCTTGGAAGGGAAGGCCATGCAGTGGCTTAATGGGTTTTCAACAAATTCTTTTGTAAATTTTCTTGCACTAAAAGGTTGCATTCTTGGGATGAATCCAAATAGAGAAGACACCCAATGAATTGCTAAGGAAGATCACAACGATAAAGCAGAACAACTTCAAAGTGGAGGATTATGCCCAAAAATTTAAACCAATCTTGAACAAGCTAGAAGTGGATGAAAGACCAACCAATGAGATAGTGGTAGTGTATTTTATGTGGAGATTAAGAAAGGAGTTGAAGAATGCAGTAGCAAGTTATAATGTGGACAGGGGATGTGATGGGTTGGTTGATTTGGCAGTCAAGTAGAAAAGAGGCTAAGGCTTACAAGCGTAGGGGGATCAGATACGGAATTGGATTTGGATTCAAAAGATGAGGAGGATGATTCACATCTAAAAATAGATTCAGAGGAATATTTTGGGGATGAGAATTCCAAAACATCAAGAAAGAAAAAGAAGAAGGGAAGGAAGCAGGATAAGAAATCCAAAAAAGATCGCAAGATATTAAAAAGGAAGAAAGAGGAAGTATGGGAGCTTAGTTTTTCGATTCAGCAATTGAAGAATGTGAGGACCATGCCAAGGACCACCGGTTGCACCATCTCTAAATGGATACACCACAATTCTTGTCATCCCTTCCACTTGAGAATGACACCAAGACAGGACTCCTCGTGCTCTTTCTGCCAACTCAACGGGGTGATAACATTCACTTTTTCTCATATGGAACCCTTAACCTCAAAATATCTTTCCTTATTGATTCAAAACTTTCCAATTGAATCCATTGAATTCTACCTTCCAGGGTCAACTGGTGAGAGTTCTCTAATTCACCCTTGGTTCAAGGTCACTGATGCTTTCTTCCTGGTTATGACCAAGCACAACCATCAGTGTGTTCCCTAAGATGAGTGTACTAACAAGCTACACAAATCCCTCGCTCCCAAGTTTGATCCCCACTCCGTAGATCGGAATCCCTTTCCCCCATTCTTCACTTAACTTAATGGACAACATAAAATGGGGTTCAACTTCTTGGCCACCAAATTAACCCTCCAAAATCCACCCTCTCACTGAACCGTTTTGTTACTGTACATTTCCAAGGTAGTATTATCATATTAGGAAAATAGTATTCCAAACAAGTTCAACCAAGAATACATTTCAAGCATTTGAAAACATCATAAAAACTATTGCATACCCTTGCAAGTGTGCATTTATCAGGTCGTTCCCACTTTTTTCCTTCTTAGAATATTTTATTTTCTTCTTCTTTTATTATTAGTAAATTTATCTAGTTATCTTTCAAGCAATCACATATACTTCTTCAGGCATGTCCCTATCCTTGTCCCAAGACTCGGGTATCATGTCTCCTCTGCCACGTGTGGAGGTGACACCTTTACACAGATTTCAATTCTTATTCTTCTTGTTTGGGAAAGGCTTACAAAATTAATATAGTCTAATTTTCTTTTAAATAAATATTTCAACAAGAAGAGCAAAGATCCGACTACTGAGGATAATTGCAGAATAGCCCATTTAGGCTCCTAACAATTCCAAGGTTCATTTTTACCAAAGAACTAGAAGAGTTTCTTAATTAAATCATATCCTCCTCCCTTATTTGATCCCTACTTGGAATCCCCTTTTCATTTCTCCTTTTTTCATCAGCATCAAGCCTACCTAGACTAGGTCGATTTGCAGACTCTTTCGTGGATCTCACCACCCGGCCAGAACACACTCCCATGCAATCCCAATTCTAGTGCCTTTAATGAAATCAAGCTCAAAATATAGACTAATTGTTATCAATCCTAGCCAGAAAGGACCATCCCCCGTTGCATCTTACGGGTAAACACCTGTGCCGGCCTTTTTCCAAACATGTAAGACAAGTTTCACACTTCAAACTTCTATGTTATGCTAGGGCTATCCACGTCAAATCTTCTTGATAAATTTTTTAATCCTAGTTGAAATTTAGAGTGAGTTCCTTGAGTTATAATCCGTTAGTTCCTATTTCCTTTTAAGGGTTTTGTTTCTACTATATAGTTGTTGAAAATGACAATAGTTGAACTTGAGGACCTTCTTGTCTCATCTATTGTGAGTTTCCTTGCCCAACTCCTTCAAAACCAAATTTGTCAATGATTAGGGACCCTGAGATTTACCTTTCCTAGCCAACACAGTTGTCTGAACGTGGCACAATGTTGTTTGTTGTAGCACAACCAACCTCCCAGTCACCCCTTGAAGGGGGTTACCTTATGGGGTGCTAAGGACCGAGGCCTAGATCACATCATTCTGCAAGAGGATAGATGCAATGCTAGACTACCATCCATTTGAATTGCTAGAGGCATTGATGGACGTACAACTCCCAAATAGTAGATAGAGTACAAACAAAAATGGAGGGCTAAGCCACGTTAGGAAAATCATTTCAAAGAACTACAATGAAAATCATACACCATGCCTCTAAGAAGTATATTCATCATAGGGGTATCACACGTTGGGTGAGTAATTTGGGTCGAGGCATGCCGGACAACTCAGCAGACTAAGAACTCCAAGCAGTGTAGGAGCTAAATTTTTACACTAAATTTGTAGGTTTACCTTGTAGTTTTTTACACTAAATTTCTCTAAAGTTTGTAGGTTTATTTACACTAAAAATCTCAAAATTTGTAGGTGGAATTACACTAAACCTAGGTTTCTATCGATATGGATAGGTGAAAGAGAACTAGTATGTGGACAAAGTTGTCATAAAATTTGTTCATAGCTTTATCAACCTTGCATACTCTTCTATCAAAGCACTCTTTATAATCCCCCACCATTACCACCTCCCTTGACACGTTGGTCGCCACCACTTTTGGCAACACTACTAACTCCCCCCCCCCCCCCCCGAAAGAAGGCTACCTATGATGGTGTGATCAAAACTTTAATATATACCATGATGTGGATTTTCCCAAAAGAATAGTCTCATTGCAATAAAAGAATGATTTTCAAGTTTCCACCGTTTTCTCCAGAGTAACTTAAAATGCATAGTATGTTATCGTACATCAACCCACAATAACTTGAGGTAGAGCAAGAGAGAGGAGAAGAAGAAGAAGAAGACGTGAAGAGAAGCTCAAGCTCCCAAACTCTCCTTATTCATGAGATTTGGTTGAGTGGCAACAACCTTACTCTTTTAGTGTAAGTCTTGTGGTGCTACATGTAGGGAGGTAGGAATAGGAGATTTGTATCCATTAGAATCATGGTGCCACTATTCCCAACAAGGATCAATGGTGGTAGAAATGAGCTTCCAATATCTGAGGGCAACTAGTTCCAAGAAGAGGAATATCAACATGCCATTGTATGTGTTCCAAATGTTCTAGCCCATCAAAAGAAACATTCTACTAAACCCTTGTTCAAGGGGTTCTTTTTGTCAAATATTTGTGGTCATTTTACCATTAAAATTAGTTGTAATCTTGTTTTAGATTTTTTTTGTTGTACTTGAAGTCACCTAAAAAATTATGTTTAGTTTCTGTTTTGTGTAGTGTACCTTGGCCAATCTTGCTCGATTTAGGGTTTGCTCGGAAAATCTCGCTCGAGATTTGAGATTCCTCCGTTGTGATTTGTTTTGCTCTTTCTCTAGTGGGAGACTTGGTAGTGTGCAGTTTGCTGATGGTTCAGCATATGACATAAAGGGTGTTGGAGATGTATGCATGTCTTTAACTAGTAGTGCATTGCTTACTGTATGAGATGTACGTTATGTACGAGGACTTAGCCAGAGTCTATTTCAGCGCGTCAATTGCAGAGTAGTGGACATTGTGTACTGCTTAGAGAGCGGTCATTTCAGATGCACAAGGGATCATTGGTGATAGGCAAAGGTGCTAGGAGTGGCCTGGTATACCCTTTGCATATTTTTGACACTCAAGGCGGTATAGTCTCTGTGTATTTGCAGCCATGTTTGGAGCGAGAGACGAGGCGTGTCTTTTTGCGGATGTGCTGCATGGAGAGCAGGTTATGCATTTGTCTTGTGTTGACGTTCACGTAGACAGTGGCATCTCTGGGGATGCACATCTTTGTCAATCATCAGTTGAGGTGACATCAGTTGAGCCAGAGATCGATGCATTGTTCTATGATGTGTCTGATACGTTTGAAGGTGACAGTGTCCATCAAACAACTGTGTGTGATTGCAGTCATGCTGATTTTTCTGTTTTACAGTCATTCTCAGCAAATATGTCTTTGCCAGATAATGTTGACATAGTGATACATAGTCAGGTGGTTCCTGATGAGGATGCATATGGCACTGAGGTTGCTAACAGGGATAGGTTGGCACACATAATGCATGTTTCATCGGATTTTGGGTCTCTCATGTCTGACCTTTTGGTCTCAAAACTTGATCTTGCTTATGCAGTTGGTCCATTTGCAGTGGGAGTTGTCAGTCATTCAATGACTGACACTGGCATTGTGCATTGTGGAGCCATGCAGGTCGTCAATCGATACCTGCATCAGGAGTGTCATCGTAGCTCTAGCCCTAGTGGTATGCATGTTGCATCTACACTAGAGCGACTACGGAGTGAGCCAGTGGGCATAGGTTGAGATCCGTCTTCTCTCACCTCTTGTATATACTAGTTGTAGGCTAGTCTTCTTGCCACTTATCAACACACAGCCTTTAGTGGGAGAATGTTAGGTAAAGTCAGTGTGCCTCATCGTGCTTTGTCTGTGTCTGCCGGCCAGTGTCCATCCACCCACATTTATCTCTTTATTCTTTATACATACAAAGAATAAGGAGCTCTCACTCATTCTCAGACAGTGCTCATACAGTTAGATTTGGGAGCTCCGCCCTCATCCTGTGTACTCTCTCTCTCCCCCCTTCTCACTCTCCACATACACACCGCATTCGCGTACTCACATTACTTATGGCATACACTCTCTTGATTGCATAGCTCATGCTCTCTTATCTTTCATATATTTATCGTATTGTAATTCATGCTCCATGAGATGAATAAAGGAAAATACTCAATCATATTGATTGAGGGGATGTTTGGTACTCAATATGGTGTCTTGTGTTTTGATTCTTGTTTATGTTGTTCTCTTTGTATATTGTGTTGGGAAGATATCAAGAAGCCAAAATATTGTAAATATCTTCGTGAGAAAATGGGATGGTATTCATGATCTTCGTCAGACTTTGGATGTAGTCAAGGCACAACAAACTAGTTAACACTAGAAGGTAAAGCTTATAAATGGTGGATGTCACTCAAGGAGAAGGGCGTCATAGCACACACATGGGCTTCTTGCAAGGATGTGTTTAGAAAAGAATTTATGTCTACTAATAAGAAGGACAAAAATTAGAGTGTATGGGATAAGTGTTTTATGCATCAGCATAAGACACTGCTTTAGTAGTTCTCACATCATAGAGATGTTATCCTCATGCTAGAGGGTCTAGATGCCTTCCAACAGATATGTTGTTCATCTGTGGATTAACTCATGAGCTTAAGAAGAATGTTAAAACCCAGGACCCCAAGACGCTTGAGGGAGCTATAGTGTAGGCTCAAATTCATGTTGATCAAGATGAAAAATCATAACATAGTACAAATATGTCTGACACTTCGAATGCATGTGCATGTCATAGTCATGATAAGAGAGAATTTGTAGTAGCCTAATTTGATGCACCCAAAGAAGCCCAAGGGGTCTAGAGGCCATTTTGTCAAGTGAGGAGTTTGAAAAGGCAAAGAATGATAAGTTATGTTTTAATTGTTTAGAAAGTGGGCATGGAAGAAAGGATTGTCTCAAGGGGAAATTTACTGCCCAGGGTAAGGAAAAAGCTAGGCACATGCTGCAATTGCTTCCCCTAGAGTCTTCTCCTTGTTATTCCAATGTGGAAGTAACACATACCAAAGTAGTTTATGAATGTTGTATTACACCCTCTATGTGGCAATCAACTTTTGGCCCAAGCAAGCTTGTGAAAATGCATGGTTCTATCCAAGGTCACAATGTGAGAATCGTGGTAGATGATGGAGCATCTCAAAATTTCATGTGACTACCAGTTAGTAAAACATCTCAATCTACCCTAGACACCTAGTTCCCATTGCTACAAAGAAGCTATGATTTGAAGTATGGGTTATACAAGTTAAGGGTGTACCTCTTGAGATTTGAGGGTATAAGACAGCCTTGGATTTTCAAGTAATGAATAAGGATGTGCCTTCCTAACCACTTATTGAAAGGACCGGGATTATCGCTCTCCAAGCTACAATTGTGAGCTAGCAAGCTATGTAGGGTGTATCCTCAAGCTCACCATGGTGCTAGCATAAGTGTAGTCTATTAGGGTTAGGGTTCGATACTAGGGTTAACACAAATAGAGTAGCATGTAAGCACAATGACACCACGATAGCTTAAATGCAAAGTGCAAATATTTATTAAAAAAGAGCCTCTTAGATAGTCTTGGTGATTTACATCCATTGGCTAAGTGACATTGTACCCTCTTGCTATTGGACCAACTCATCTTTTATCCAATCCTAGTAGGTTACAGGGGTTTTCCACATGTCACAAGTTGGGCTTACCCCAATGAACGCCCCCTTAAAGCCAATCTTGTGGCTCTTACAAAGATTTCATGTTTTATGGTTTTTCATGTGTTCATGTCATGGAGTACTCCTACGCTCTATTGATACATCTAGGTGTAGTACATGATTCATCATGATGGTTCTCAATACGGATTCATCACTCATGGTTCAATAGTACTCATCTTAGACTCACAAGGTGGTCCTAAAGAAGTACAAGATCATATCATTTATTTGCAAATAGTGTTATTTCACGTCTTTCTTCTGCATGGTTTGTCTTTGTCTCCTTGTATTTGTAGCATGCTGATTATTTTCATGTTTGTTGATCCATTTTCTTTAGGATACAATTATCATGGCTAGTGGTGAAAACCACGCATACATCTCTAACTTATTTAATTTTTGTGTTGTGGTGCTTCATATGCTCATGTGTAACATAAAATGCTAGGATGATCTTGCTCAAGAGGACTCCTATGAGCAATGTTTGAAACCCCTGTGACATGCAAAAGCATAAAGTGCCTTTTTCAAAGGTTTTACACGTGGTTTTATGCCTCATTTCATCAAATGAATAAGCATCCCTTATACACAAATATTTTGAAGATGTTGTGGTGCTACATATGCTCATGCGTGCCATAAAAAAGCAAGGGTGATCTTACTCAAGAGGGCTCCTTTGAGTAGTGTTCGAAACCCTTATGACATGCACAAGTGCAATGTGCCTTTTTCAAAGGTTGTACACATGGTTAAATGCCTTGTTTCATCAAATAAATAAAAAATATTTATACATAGATATTTTGAAGATGGAGGCACATCGTAGAAAGAAAGCCCTCCCACATGTGAAAACCTAATTAGCTAGGGTGTAGATTTTATACTTTAAAAGGTACTTTTGACAAAATTTCTAGTACAATGGATGGCAATTCTGATGGATGACAACACTCTATGTTTTCACAGTGCCCACAAAGTTACTTTGGCAATTGGGCCATAGTCAATGGTACTTCTACAAGTTTCGTTGGCATTGTGGCAGTGGCATTTTATGGAGCTCTGTGGTGCTAGGCGGTGCTACATGTAACAATGGACCTTACTAAGTGCTAGAGGTGGATTGGCCCTACTTTGGCCATACTCAATGTTACGGTGGTGTCTCTCGATCTTCTTGGCATAGCCCCAATTGCTTGGCATCCTTTGTCAAAGTTGTGGTGATTGTGTAGCATCGTCTCTAAGCGAGATAAGCCCGGTCTGAGCTGTATTATGTAGGTTGATGAATGTGCATGAGCAAGGGCTGTAAGCGTTGGTTGTGCAGTTTGACAACAAGGAAGTGTTATGCCACAATAGGGCAGTGTCGAACACTGCTATTGTAGCTTTGAATATTATTGAGGCAATGGCTGGTGCTCCTCACTAAACACATACATGAAGCTTGGAATATGCCCTAAGTGAATATTAAGTAAAAAATAAAACACAAATACTAAGCACAAGTAGAGCACATAGGAGATAATAATGAAATGGAAAGCACACTTCTCTTCCTATGCAAAACTAGGGCATGTTTAAATGATGAGAAATGGAAATAGCATAATGAGTATTGGTTGAGAAGGTGGACAACCAATGAAGAGTGGAGCAATCCCAAATAGAGAACTCTTGATGGAGAGTTGCACCAAGTGTTCTTATACCAATTGAAAGGAGCATTATTGTCACTCTCCAAGCCACAATGGTGAGCTAGCAATCTATGGAGGGTGTAGCCTCAAGCTCACCATGGTGCTAGCATAAACTCCTAGCATAAGTGTAGACTATTAGGATTAGGGCTAGGTATTAGGGTTAACAACAATAGAGTAGCACATGTAGACACAATGACACCAAGATAGCTATGGGGGGTGTAGCCTCAAGCTCGCCATGGTGCTAGCATAAGTGTAGACTATTAGGATTAGGGCTAGGTATTAGGGTTAACACCAATAGAGTAGCATGTAGACGCAATGACACCAAGATAGCTCAAAGTGCAAAGAGCAAAGATTGATTAGAAAACATCCTCTTAAATAGGCTTGGTGATTTACTTCCATTGGCTAGTGCCATTGCACCCTCTTGCTATTCAACCGGCCCATCTTCTATCTAGGTTAGAGGGGTTTCCCACACAAGTCACAAGTTGGGCTTACCCCAACATTTATTTGTACAATTGAGCTTATTAAGATCTCCTCTAATGATGACGGAGATGGATCACTATTGTAGTGCTCTTCCCAAATGCTTGCCCAATTTATAAAGGTAAGCTTTAGAGGTGTCTTCCCTTGGGCTACCATCGACACGTTCTAAGCAACACAACATAGATGTGTTTGTAGGTAGTAAGCCCGTTAGTAAACCACCTTACAAAATGAGTCATTCTGAGGCTATTGAGGTGGAACGCCATCTTGCTAACTACCTTAGTAGAGGGTTTATTCAACCTAGTTCTTCACCATAGGCATTTTCCATTCTGTTGGTGAAGAAAAAGGACAGTAGTATTCTCATGTACATAGATTACCGTGGCCTGAACACGATTACTATTAAAAATAAGTATGCATTGCCATGGGTGGACAACTCACTCATGCCAATATGTTTACAAAAATAGATCTACAAAATTAATAACATCAAGTGAGAATTAGGCTTGTTGATACGCCTAAATTTTCTTTGTGAACAAGGTTTGGACATTATGAATTTTTGGTTATGCCTTTTGTTTAACCAATGCACTAGCTACTTTCATGACGCTCATGGATAGTGTCTTGAAACCATACTAAGGCAAGTTTGTCATTTTTTTTTCTCAATGATATCCTAGTGTACATTGCATCTTAAGAAGAGCACTTACAAGATGTGAAGCAAACGTTTGATCTTCTTAGGCAACACAAATTATATGCTAAGAATCCAAGTGTTATTTTTTTAAAGCCAAAATTTACTATTTGGGGCATGTAATTTCTACTACCAGCCTACATATGAATCAATCAAAGTGGATGCCATCCATAGCTGACCTTCTGCATAAAAACTAGAAGAGTTCCAAATTTTTCTTGGGATTTATAGGTTTTTATCATAGGGTTGCTAAAAACTATGCCAAACTTGATGCATATGACAAACCAATTGAAAGATAAGGGCAAAGCATTTCATTGGAGAGAAGCTCAACAACAAATCTTTGATGCACTTCAGGTTTCTCTAGCTATTGTACCCATTTTAGCTATTGTGGATCCAATTAAACCTTTTGTGCTAGAAACATATGCTAATAATCAAGCTAGAGGAGCACTTCTTCTACAAGAAGAAAGGTCAATAATGTTTGAAAGAAAAAACTCTATTCTACACAATAAAATTATTCTTCTTGTGAAAGAGAGCTCTATGCAATAGTGACTACTTTGAAAATGTAGCGGCATTATTTGTATGGTGCTCAATTTGAAATAGTGTTTGATCAAAAGTTGAGGTGGTTTGAGATGCTTGAGGAGTATGATGTAAAGCTCTGGTATTGTAAAGGATGATACAATGTGGTAGTTGATGTTGTTAGTAGAATGCCTAAGATCAACTCTTTTTTGTTCACGGAACTTAAAGTTAGTTTTTGGAGTCTTTAAAATAAACATGTGAGACTGATGATGCATACTCCAAGGTATGGATTCAAACCAAAAAGAGGGATCCTTCTAATGTTGGTAGTGTGTCTATTTCCTCTACACTCGGTTCTCCTCTTTTTAGTGTAAAGCTGACTAGGTGCAAGAATTTTTCCATTGATGATGAGTACTTACTCCATAAAGGCAGAGTCTGTGTATTGAAGAACGCAGACATTTGGTGCCAAATTCTTTATGAATGTCATGATTGTTCAAGTGCATGGCACCTCAGCATAAAGAAGACTAATTCACTCATACGATGAGAGTTTTAATGGTGAGGCTTACATTGGTATCTTCAAGGCTATGTCTTGCATTGCCAAAAATGCCAAGTTGATAAAGCATAGCACTTGAAGGGCTCTTGCATGCTTCGGACATTCCCAATGGTAAATGGGAGAGTATCTCTATGGATTTCATTGTGCATCTACCAATCACTATACAAGGTCATGATTCAGTATGGGTGATTGTAGATAGGTTGACTAAACTTGGTAAGTTTATTCCAACCAAGTCTACCATTAAAAATCCAAAGTTAGCCAAGTTGTTTGTTGAAAATCTATGTAGGTTGTATGGATTGCCTAGCAATATTGTGAGTGATCATGATCCCAAGGTTAATAGTCATTTTTAGAGGGCTATGTTTAAAAAAATGGAAAAAAAAGTCAATATAAATATTATAGATCATCCAGAGATGGATGGGTAGATTAAACGGGTGCTAAGAGATAATGTTAGTAAGACGAAAATTGATCCTACACATAATTTATCTCCTATATATTGTGGCCCATTCAAAATACTCAAGCGAGTTGGAGACATAGCCTACAAATCTTCTTTACTTGTGTACTCTTACATTCATCCAATTTTTCATGTAAGTCATTTATGTACATGCTTGCATAAGGACGACAATGTAATTTCATTGAACCTCCAACCTGGCCACATGAATGTGAGCACATTCTAGAATATCATGATTTACGTACTTGTCATCATGTGTATTGTCAAACATTAGTTGTGGAAAGGCCAACTTGAAGAAGGTGCCACTTGGGAAAACATTAGTGTCCTTAAGAAGAACGATCCCACTTTTGTTTTCAAGGAAAAGCACACTTCTCCAAGGGGGGAGTAATGTGAGGCCAAGGGCTACGTGGGACTGGCATGGAGGCTGCCCTATAAGGAAAGGGCAGAATGACTAGGTGGAGTATGGAGTTCCACACCCCAAGGCCTCTCAAGAGCCTTTACACACCAAGTGTTGGGAATTCTAGGCTTTGTCAGATGCCTCTTAGTGCTTTGCCCAAAAGCTATGATCATATTGTAACCACTCTAGACGAGAAAGAACCTACACCAAAGCTTTTAGATCTCATTCATTCCCCACAAAAAGAAAAGAGAAAGCAAAATAGAAATCAATTTCAAAGGGAAGGAGATTTAGTAATTGTATCCAACATTAACATGGCTTGTTTCAAGTGTGGATTCTAGAAAATAGGGCATATATATAAAGATTGTTTTGCATTGAAAACGTGTACCAATCGTGGGAGGAAGGGCCACCCTCCTTCCAAACGCTATCAAAAGGACAAGGGCAGTAGCAACAATAGCAGCAAAAAATCCAACCACTGGTTCATGTAGTAGAAGACAAAGAAGAAGAAGCAGAAGTCAATGGTCACAACCATGTTTATTGTGACTATGAAAATGATGTTCTCTATATTTACTTTGCATTGTTTTGTTGTGGTGGAGTCATGTTTGAAATAGCTTGGATCAACTTGGTCTCGTTATTGTCTATATTTTTCAAGGAGAGACATTTTGTTTTGTCTCTTGGATTGGGAATGTCATTTTTGCTCTTGAATTGGAGTGTGTCTTGTCTTTAGTCATAGTCCAAACCTCACAAGGAGGGTTGTTGGGATTTGTGGTGTTTCTTATATGGTTATTTCAAGACATAGGGTGGTGAAGTCTTAGCTCTCCACTTAGCCATATGCCATTATATAGGCAACCCCCGATCTCGGCTTCACGTTGGCCCCTAGCCTTATATTACTCCCCCCTTGGAGAAGTGTTTTTGTCCTCGAAAATAAAAGTGGGAAATTTCTTCTTAAGAACACTAATTTTTTCCCAAGTGGCACCTTCTTCAAGTCGGTCTTTCCACTTGACTAATGCTTAACGATGCACATGATGATGAGTATGTAAATCATGATAGTCTAAAATGGACTTGGGTTCATACGACTAGGTTGGAGGTTCAATGAAATCAACCAAAATCTGTTGATCAATAACATTGTCGTCCCTATGCAAGCGTTTACGTAAATGAATTACATGAAAAAATGGATGAATACGAGAGTGTGTAGGTAAAGAAAGTTTGTAAGTCATATCTCCAACTCGCTTAGTATCTTAAAGGCCCACAATATCAGATAATTTAGGTGTTGACCCAATTTTTAAACTTTTCGAATATTTTGGCAGACGTAAAGTACCTCTTCTCCTTCCGTGAAGGTTACTTGCCGACGTTACTCATCAATGTACTTTTTGTATCTATCTTATGCTTGTCAAACATTTTGACGAGCAAGTTTCAGCATATCCATATGATCTTGAAGAAAGTCCTTGACCTACAAATTTTTCCAGTTGGTCAACCCCACCGTAACTGGTGATTTAGGTTGAAAACCATACATAAGCATGAAAGGGTTGGACCCAATTTTAACACGCTTGTGCACTATTGTAAGAAAACTCTAAAATAGGGAAATAATATTTCCAATCAGATTTGTTTTTTCTAATGTATGCTCTTAACATATTCTCTAGCACGTGATTAACACGTTCAATCTAACCATCCATTTCTAGATGATATGCACTATTAATGTTGAGTTGTGTGGCCAAATATTTAAACATAGCCCTCCAAAAATGAATGTTAAACTTGGAATCACGATTTCTCACAATATTGTTGGGCAATCCATCTAATCTACACAAATTTTCAATAAATAATTTTGCTAACTCGAGAGTCTTAATCATGGACTTGGTTGGAATAAATTTGCAAAGTTTAGTCAATTGATCTACCACCGCCCATACCGATTCATGACCTTGTACAATTGTTGGTTAACCCACAATAAAGTCCATAGAGATACTCTCCCATTTACCATTGGGAATCTCCAAAGGATGCAAAAGACCTCCTACCTTCAGGTGCTTGAATTTATTTACTTGACATTTTTGGCAATGCAAATGAACTTACCCATGTAAATTTGACCATTAAAATTATCATTGTACAAGTGCATAAGTTCTCTATATGTTACATGGGTGCCCTGCAAGAGGACTATCATGACATTCATAAAGATTATGGCACCAAATGTCTGCGTCCGTCGATACACAGACTCGTCCCTTGTGGAGTAGGTACCCATCATCTATGGAAAAATTCTTCCATCTTTGCAGCTCATCACTCGAAAGAGGAAAATTGGGTCTAGAGAAAATAGATACACTACTAACATTAGAGTGACAAGGATCCCTCGTTTTGACATGGCTCCACACTTTAGAGTATGCTTCATCATGCTCATATTTGCCCTTTCAAGATTCCAAAAACTCACTTTGAACCTATGTAAAGAGAAGAGAGTTGATCTCAACCATATGACTAAGTGCATCAACTATCACATTTTATTATCTCTTATAGTACCAAATCTTTTTGTCATGCTCTTGAAGAATCTCAGCCCACTTGGCCCCTTCAAATCATTTTGTTGTGTAAACCATTTTATTATCTCATGGTCAAACACAATTCAAATTGAGCCCCGTACAAATAATGTCACCATGTTTTCAAAGCAGACACTATTGCATAGAGTTCTCTTTTATAAGCAGAATAATTTTTCTATTGGAGTCTTCCTTCTGCCCACTAAAAGTTTTTCCCTTGGATTTTAGTTGGTTCGTGAGAGGAACAACAATTTGAGCATAGTTTTTTATGAAATGTTGGTAAAATCTTGAAAATCGCCAAAAGAAAATTTGAAGCTCCTCTAGATTTTTGGGAGGCCATTTGCAAATGGCATCCACTTTGGATTTATCCATATGAAGGCCATTAATCCAAATGACATGCCCAAATATTGAATCTCATCTTTCAAAAATTCACACTTGGATTCTTTTGTATATAACTTATCTTGCCGTAGTAATTCAAACATCTACTCTAGGATGTCATCAAGAAAGACGATACCAAATTTTCCCAGATATAGTTTCAAGACATTGTCCATAAGTGTCATGAAAGTAGCTCGCACATTGTTCAACCTAAAGGGAATAACCAAAAAGTCGTAGTGTCCAAACCTTGTTTGGAATGCAGATTTAGGTTTATCAGCAAGCATAATGCATACTTGATAATATCTTGATCGTAAATCTATTTTTGATAAAAATACAAACATGGATGAGTTTATTAAATAACTCATCCATACATTGTAACAGATACTTATTCTTAATCATAATCATGGTTAGACCACGATAGTCCATGCACATGTGCATACTATTGTCCTTTTTCTTCACTAGCAAAATGGGAGATGCCCATTGTAAAGAAATAGGTTGAATGAAAGCAACCTAATGTTCCACCTCAATAGCTTCAAAATGACTCATTTTGTAGGGTGGTTTACTAACAATCTTACTACCTGCAACCACATCTATGCCATGTTGTATACAACATGTCGTGGTAACCTTGGTGGCAAGTCTTCTAGAAACACACCTTTGTATTCCATTTACAGTCCTTTTAATTTACTAGCAACATTTTCTTTTTCTGGTGAAAGGGAAGTAGCAAGAGATGGAAAAGAAGAGTTAGAAGAATGCAACGTTGAGGAATTCTCATTTATTAAACTATTTTCAACATTTGACAAAAAATGACATAATGAGTAACACAAAAAGAGTTCTTTTATTTCATCTTGAGAAAAGAGATTCATAAGCTCGGCTGTACAAATAAGTAGTGAATAAGACATATCCTTTTCCCCCAAAAGTAGTACTACACACCATTGGATTCAAACATTAAACTATTATGATCATAGCTACACTTTAATGAAGATCCTAACCCGTCACAACCACTTGTGACTTAGTTCTACATTTTCCCGATCCATATTCATGACTTGAAAATCCAAGGACATATGATACCCTTGAATCCCCAGCAATACACCCTTTACTTGTGTATCACACACCTCAGCATCATGGTCATTAATCATGGCTACACTTGTAGTGGTGGGAATTAGGGGTCTGGGGAAAATTTATATCCATTTTACTAACTTATAGTTAATGAAATTGTGTTAGGCACCGTTGTTTACCAAGATTCTCACTAGATAAAACCATGCATACACACCAGCTCGTGTGGACCAAAGGTCGGTTGCCACATGTTGCTGTAAGACAACACTCATGTACTGTAAGACAACACTCATGTGTTACTTCCATATTGGAAAAGTGAGAAGAGGACTCTAGGGGAAGAAATTGCACCATGTGCACTACTTTTGCCTTACCTTGGGAAGTAAATTTCCCCTTGGGACAATCCTTTTTGTTGTGTTCACTTCCTAAGCAGTTCTCAAACTCTTTGGAATTGGAGCTGATCTCTTTAGATAGTTGATTCCAGTGTTAGAATTTACAGCTACTAGTGATTCATTAGTTCAATCAGTAGAACTGGAAGAGACGATAGAAACTGAACTAGAATAGTTACATGAACCGAAATACATCTGCTGAAGTGAGAGACAGACTGAATGACTGGAAATAGTGTTCAGATTCAGATTCAGATTCAAAGTTCATGAAGAATGAATACAAGGTATATCTGACTGAAGTACACTCGACTACTGTATTAAGGATTATAGAGTAGGATTACAAGTGAAGATATTGTAGCTTAGGAACAGCTTCAGAACCAAAACCACACAACTAAGAGTAAGAAGTCAAAAGATAAGCAGCCCAACAGTACAGCCAACCCGATTATAATGTAATGGGTCCTATTTATATCCCTTTGAAGTTACTATGGTAACCACCATGGTAATTACTGATTGGTCAGTTGTTCAGCTTCCAAGAGCCGGTTTCCACCTATTGAGTCTGTCTCCGCCATCTACATCCTTCCCTCCTTTGTTGAATTTTGGTAAGACTTTAAAATTTTTGAAAAAAATCCACCATCTGATCCTTCTGAAGTGTTGAGGAATCTCTTTGCCTCCTTGCTGAGTTGGCCTATGTTCCTCATGAGTCGGCCTATGCTCCCCATGAGCGTATTCTTCTAACGTTTCTGGTTGTTGTGGTATTGCTAGCTTTATGCCATATGTCATGCTTGTTGAGTGCTTGACACCCCTATCATTGTAATTCCAAGGGTGTCCATCCAAATAGATACCAACACTTGACTGGGAAAATCCATTGTCTAATTTTGAAAATTCTTGAAAAAATCCACCGTCTGATCCTGAGAACGGCTGGAAAATTCCTCCATCAAGTTCTAAGATGAAACTACCTAGTATCCTTCCATTGAACCCGCTTCCTTTTGCCCTTTGGTCTTGATGGTGTCTTAGAAGTCCCAGTGCTAGCATTGTCCTTCTGAATGAGTCTGTAAATGGCCTCCTGCTCAAGCTGATCCCGCCTCTCTGTGGTCATTTCGACTTCATAAGGCATGAGAGGATGATAAGTTTTGGTGTCAGAATCATAGAGCATGCGTCTACATTTTGTTAGACGAGTTCTGGCCAATTTGTGACAATGCGAAGCTGTATGGATCCATCATTCTAGAAGAGGATGACTTGTTTTGATCCTAGCTTCAAAGAGAATCTCAGCCATCTCTCTTTACTGTGGTCCTAGGCCTGGTTTAGCCGTAATGTCCTTTTCAAGAACTTTAGAGGACTCAACAGTGAGTTGCAGCAGCTGGTTTGTGATCTTAGTGAGACCTCTAATCTGGATTTTTCATTGTCCCATACACATCTTGATCCTCTACACCTCATCTCTTAATTCCTGGAAATCATGTAATTGAAGAGCATCATTGAATAGCATTTGCAAGGTTTTCCATTCCACAGTCGATCGCTCATACCAATCCTGAAGATCATCAGTAATCTTATAGTATGTGAGCCGATCTACTAGTTTTGTATGTTGAGGATATAGTGCTGGAGAAAACCTCGGTAGCTCCGCTTCTCTTGCTAGTAAACCATACAGGAGAACTGGGGAATCAGGTACAAACTTTAGAAAATTAAGGACAGCCCGGTTCTCCTCCTGCATCATCTTTCTGGTAACTTTAACCATCTGAAATAATCTTCGGAGAGAAGTTGCCTATTCTCCTACTGTCATTTGAGTTTGAGGTCCCTTGCTGGTGGTAGTCTCATCTTCAAGAATAGCTCGCACCCTCTGATCCAGAACCCACTAGCAATCTGCATTTGCACTAAAACCTCTTTCAATTGACCTCTCACATCTTTCATACATTTATATGTCGGCTTATTCCCAGTAGGAGCTCTAATTCAATGGCTAGGGAATGAAAATTTGCAATAGAATGCCGCTGCCAATGTGGATTAGCTACTTTGTCATCAGCAGTTGGTATCCATTTAGGCACTCTCTCTAGCAATTGTATTGTACTAGGATGCTCAAGCAATTGGCACACCTCCTGATCATGGAAAGTAGCTGATTTCCAATGGTTAACCATTTTCCTAGCGTCGACATATAGTCGTTGAAATTGTTCCAGATCATGATAAGATCATCATCCTCGAGATACATCCTGGTTATAGGAGACTGCTGATGTCTTAATCTCTTGTTCAGTATGATGAGCTATAATGAATGTCGCTCATCACCTGTTAGAATCTCAGTCTCACAGCTTTGCCTTTCCCTTTATCATCCATACTGTGATGTGCCTGGTGTACTGGTGAATTCCCAACGTTGCTGGGTTGTTGATATCCCACTTGCTGATCACTCGACTGCTGACCTTCAGGCTGGTTTGTCTTTAATTGATTCCCTCCTGTAGCCCCCACTCCACCAGTACCAGGTCCTGAAGGTGGAGATGGAGTAGATTTATCATCATCATGCCCTTCTTCTGATTCATCCTCCTTCTCTTCTTCTTCTTCTGCCTTATCATCATCCTCCTCAAGGTTATTCTGATGTTCAATATAATCAAGGATAGATTGATTTTCCAGAGCACTGTTATATTCAGAGAGTTTGTCTTGCAAATCACTCTGCATTGTCTCCATGAGAGTCCTCAAATTATCCATATTGAAAACAGCATTCCCTTCTGG
Organism: Adiantum capillus-veneris; assembly: GCF_014529385.1. NCBI lineage: Eukaryota > Viridiplantae > Streptophyta > Polypodiopsida > Polypodiales > Pteridaceae > Adiantum > Adiantum capillus-veneris. The sequence goes on from NC_140960.1 coordinate 60,363,996, forward strand.
ATTTAATATCTCAGCCAGATTATTATAGATGTATCTTTCCGTTAATGTGGCTTTCAGAGCAGTGTGACTAGTCAGCAATGATTTGAAATCAACTCGCTTCATTCTCTACAGAGTTTCGAATCTGTCCGCAACCCTTTCAGCTTCTGCCTTTTCTTTCTTATGGTCCGTATCTCAGACTCCACCTTGGATAACTTATTTTCTAATTGCTAAATGGTCTTAGCTGACTCAGTTTCAATGATACTGTGGCGCAGGGTCTATGCTGCTCTCTCCTGCTCCAGCTTTTCAATTTGCTGCTCAACCTCCTTCAGTTCAGTTTTTACCTTGGTTAATTCATCATCTGACACTGAAGCATCCAGCATTTGTCTTATGGCATTCACAATAGTGTTCCAAGATGACTGAATAAGTACACAACAGCCATCCTTCACTGTGGTTGGGTCACAGGTAGTTGGCTCATAAACTATGACAGGAGCCATATATGGTAATGTAGAATAATCAAATGTAGACGTCCTTTGAGAGGATGAGTCTGCAGCTGTTGTAACCTGTCTTTCTTAGTTAAACAGGGCCGCTTCACTATAAGGGGTAGAAACCTTTCCAAGTGGACTTGAAGGTGCTGGTCCTTTTCCCTTATCAGTTTGATCCGCTGGCTGCTCAGCATTTGCCCTTTCTGATTGGTCTTGTCCTGTACTGGTGGTTGCTGAAATTTGCCCTGTTGACTGGCTGACTCTACCAGTGATCTCGACGAGAGGTTGTTCAGTCTGGCTGGATGGAGTCTTTTCAGTAGACATTGTTTGGATCTTACTTTCTAACTCCTTAAGAAGAGCAGTGCTTTTATTCAGTGCGTCCTTGGTTTTTTGAACTGCCAGCTTCCTCTTGTGTGGCCTTTCTCTTTTGTCCAGTGAGGACTAACTGGTTTTTTGGGGATTCTTCATCTGACTATAATCCACATTGCTGGGAACTGGAAATGGCTTCTGGCTCCAAGCCATTCTTACCTGGGCATGGACGTCCGGAGCAGATGCCCAGTAAAGAAACTACCAAACATACCAAGCTTTGAAGACATTCTGAGACTTCAACTTGGTAGTTTGCTGAAGCACATTATGTGACAATATCTGACAAAGATTGATAGAAACTGTAGAGTCCAATCTTTTAGCTAGGAGCATAGCAAATAGCTTCTCTCACACATAAGTCGGATTGTTTTTAAGACTCACAGCTTCAGCTACAAAGCGGTAAGCAGCAAGAATGTCCAGACCTGCTACTACTGGAACCCCTTGCGCACTGGCTTTTCATTTCTTGTTGGGAGCATCATCTTCTTTCAAGGCTGCACTGATTTGCTCTACGGTTGCCACAAATGGCTTTGGCCCATTTGGCATTTGGAATGCAAAAGCAATGTTTTCGGGAGTGACTGACACTTTCCTACCATAGACCGTAGCACTTCTGTCTTCGGCATTGAAGGAATCCAGAACTTGCCTTATAATAGCTGTGTCAAAACTCTATCCTTGCGGCTTGCACAACCACATGCAAATCCCACAGTCTAAGTAAGGCCTCAGCTTGCTCGATAAACACATATCTCTATATTTTACTGTGAGGAATAAGCAGAAGAGTTGCTTTTGCAACAGCAATAAGGGCTTGGGTTTCTTCTATAGTTTCTTGTATCTTCTCCGACATTTTCTTCCTACCCATAGACCGTGAAGACGATGAATTAGTATACGAAGAAGAAGAGGACTTACTTGATTCGTCAAACCCGTATCCTGATGTGGCTAGCAAGGATAAGCAGCAATCCACAGTTACTCATATGAAGAATTTTGCGTTGTAGTGAGGAAACTTCAAAGCTTGGCGATGGAGAATGAACGATAGTAGGCAGGCATCGCGCAGGATATTTGCGAGGAAAAACACTTACTCGCCTCATTGTTATACGCATTCATGCCATAAAAGCTCCACCACTTACCGTTCTTAGAGTTTTGTGCACCGGAGTGACATGCCAGACATGCATTGGACAAGGCTCTCTCTTGTCTTTGAAATGATTACAACTGATAGTCCTTCTGACCGTTGTTCCCATAAAAACTGATATTGGTTTCCATACTTTTCTGTTTCTTGTATGGACATGGTTTGGACGTACTAGTATTGTTCTGACTTTTTGACTGGCTCTGGAACTGGTTGTACATGAAAAAGACCTAAAATAGCTGATTCTGGAATTTCCTTCTCTTCAGTTCCCAGATCATCAGTACCCCTTTCCCGGCAAGTTTCTCTGGCTTCTGAATAATAGAGCTTGATTTTGGCTCCATTATATACCTGGAAACAGTAATCCATACAAATCTTTCAACCTTACCGTGCCATTGGAGAACACCCAATCAACCTCAAATGGTCCTGCCCAGGCTATCTTTAAATTCGATTTCTTGGGGCTTAGTTTTGATTGATATAGAAGAACCAGATCGCCTTTCTGAAACTCCCTGGCCTTGATTCGTCTATCATGCCAATGTTTTCTTCTTTGCTGAACAATTTCTTGTTCCAGCATAGCCCTCTATCTCAACTCATCTAGCTGTGTTAGCTCCTCCATTCTCTTTTTTAGATTGTGATTAAAATCCAAGCCATGCTCTACTGCCATCCTGAGACTGGGTATGACAAATTCCATAGGTACAACAGCTTCAGTGCCATACACCATTCTAAATAGTGTTAACCCCGTAGTGACCTTATAAGCTGTTCTATATGTCCATAGAGTAGTTTGAAGTTTCAAGTCCCACTGCTCTGGATTTTTCTGCACAATCTTGGTGAGGATAGTCTTGATAGTCTTGTTGCTGCTTTTGGCTTGCCCATTGCATCTAGGATAATATGCTGTTGATTTTTGATGCTTGACTGAAATCATATCCATGAGAATATCCATGGTGTCATTTATAAAGTGTGTACCTTGGTCTGACACAATGTCTACAAGACATTCGTATCGGCATACAATATTCTCAAATAGAAACCTAGCAATGGATTTTGTTGCGTTGTCAGGAAGAGCCTTAGCTTCTACCCACTTGGTCACATAATAGGTAGCCATCAATATATACCTATTCTTCCTTTGAGTAATCTTCTTGAATGGACCCATAAAATCCAGACCCCATTTCATGAAAACACCCAGTGGGCTGGACTGGTGTTAAAGGAGTCATATCTGCTACTGTGGGTCTGCCCATTCTTTGGCATATATCACATGTTTTATAAAATTTTCTAACATCAGATATTAAAGTTTGCCACCACAAACCAGCCTGTAGAATCTTTTTGGAAGTAATATCAGTAGAAAAATGTCCACCCGATTCTCCATTATGTGCCCGAAATAACTTGCATTCTACCCTCCATAGGCACACATCGGCGAAGAATCCCATCGACAATCCATCTATAAAGTGAACTGCCAATGATAGTGAACTTTAGAATTTTAATAACCAGAGCCTTCTTCTGATTCTGAGTCCAATCGTCTGGGAACCCACCCTTAGAGAGAAACTGATATACTTCATACAATTCTGGATCAATTGATTCTGCCACTTCTAGCTGAAATAATTCTGCATCTCATCTCTTAAAGACACCTCAGAGTAGCCCTCCGTACTCCTAGACAGGAAATCAGCACCACAATGGTTTTTGCCAAGTTTATGGAAAATACAAAATTCAGATTCCATAAGGAATATCATCCACCGTGTCAGTCTACCTTGAATAATGACTTTATTAATAAAAAATAATAAGGCTTGATAATCCACATAGAAATGAAACAGCTTGCCCAGCAAATAATGTCTGAATTTAGTAGCACTGAAAACCATCCCTAAGGCTTCTCTTTTAGTAGTTGTATACCCTTGTTCAGCTTGACTGAACCTGCGAGACTGGCAAAGTATACTGGATAATCAGTTCTTCCTTCTGGCTGAGCTAGTATTGCTCCCATCGCCAGTCCCGAAGCATCCACATGTACATGCAAAATGACATCCCAATTCGGTTGTCAAAGAACCAATTTACTGATGATGGCATTCTTTAATTTCTGAAAACTTTCCTCACATTTAGCAGTCCAACTGAACTTGCTGGTTTTCTTTGTAAGTTCATACAATGGTAATGCTTGGGAGGCAAACTTGTGCACAAATCTTCTATAAAAATTAATATATCCCAAGAAAGAGCTTAATTTTGATGCATTTCTAGGCACCTTGGCCTGTTGAAAGCACTGGATCTTGTCATTGGCCATTTCTATTCCATTTCTGGACACCACACGTCCCAGTAGCTGTCCTTTCCAGACTAAGAAAACATATTTGAATGGATTCAGACAAATCCGCTTTTCCTGATAACGCTTAAAATCCATCTCCAGAAATAGTAAATGCTTTTCCTCTGTTGAATGTACCTCCGAAAGGATCTCCACATTTGAGAATCCCCCAGCTCAATAAACCTTACCACGACCCTCAACAATAGGCTTTGCATATTTCCATCACAATACATAAATCGCATAAGATCTTACATCAACCACAGAAACCCTTTTCTGTAACCGCTGCGGCGGTTTGTCTGATATAACAGACCCTCAAGACCTTACATCAAATATGCATGTGACAGACATTGTAGAAAGAGTCTGCAACGAAAACCTGTATGCAGAAGAACCGACGAGGGTAGACCACCCTGCTGTCTGAAATGAATATCTCTCAAACTGTACAAAATTTGCAGAAACTTCCTTCTGCAAAGTTGTAGACCACGCGAAAATGGTTGGGGATCATGAGAATGGACTTGAAATAAGCTGTTTTTATAGATCAAAACAGATATGTAAAAATCTGCAGCTTCTACTTCACGACCTGCAGGCAGTCTGAGTGATATATCTCAAAATTGGTAAAGATTTTGAGAAAACTTTCTTCTCAAAGTTGAAGAGGACGAAAAACTGATTAGGAATTGCGGCTTAAATGAAGACGTTTGGCTAGGCCAAAATAGATCTGTAAAAATGTGCTATAGTTTTTGCTACTTCTCCGCTTGCCTCCCCTCTGAGCTCCAATGGTGCTCCCAATCCCTGAGCTCTGATACTAGTTGAAGAGCACGTGCGAGAGCGTGTGTGTGTGTGTGTGTGTGTGTGTGTGTGTGTGTGTGTGTGTGTGCAGAATGGAGAAGAGAGGAGACACAGGTTTGGATGGACTATAGTGTTAGGATTATGAGTCCTTATTCTTTTATGTAGAATGAATGGTCAGTGTTAGTTCCCGATAGTCTCCGGCCGCCCAACACTTAGGCACGGCACATTGGGCTTTACCACCCAACACAAAAAAACCCTAGTATCACTACAAGAGGTACTTAATATTAGCGACGCTCGCAGTGCGACGCTCAAAAGTGAAAACCCACGGCGTTGCTATAGGCGTCGCTATGGGAGTCGCTATGAGCGTCGCTAAGTTACAAGTAAACTAGCGACGCCTATAGCAACGCCGATAGGGGTAAAAAAATAATCGAGAGCATCCGAAAACTCAGATCTCAGATCTGAGATTTGAGTTTTCGGCGCTCAAGCAAGCAAAGGTAACCCGCGCTCTCCCTCTCTCTCTTTCTTCTCCACACACACACACACACACACACACACACACACACACGAGGAGAGGAAGGAGAGCAAGTATGCTCCTTCCCTCTCCTCTCTCTCATGTTCCCTTCCCCTCTTTCTCTCTCTCTCTCTCCCTCTCTCTCTCTCTCTCACACACACACATTGTGTTTTTGAAAGAGAGAGAGAGAGAGAGAGAGAGAGAGAGAGAGAGAGAGAGAGAACATGCATAATCAAAACACACACACACACACATGCATAAACAAAGAATGCATACACACACACATTGAGAGAGGAAAAGAGAGAGAGAGAGAGAGAAAGAGAAAGATATAAAACAAAGAGAGTGAGAGAGAGAGAAGAAGAAGAAGAGAGTTTTAACGTCGTAGGAAACTATCCCAAGAGACCTTAAAGATCTAGTCAACAAGGAGTTGAACTCAAGACCTGTTATTCAAGAGCGAAATGGCATAAGCAATCTACCACACTTGGGTGATAGAAAGGTTATACCATTTTCCTCCTTTTATTGGTGCACACACACACCCACACACACACACCCGAGAAGAAGAGAGTTTAATTTAACGTCGTAGGAAACTATCCCAAGAGACCTTAAAGATCTAGCCGACGAGGAGTTGAACTCAAGACATGTTATTCAAGAGGGATGGCATAACCAATCTACCACACTTGGGTGATAGAAAGGTTATACCATTTTCCTCTTTTTATTGGCACACACACACACCCACACACACGCACACCCGAGAAGAAGAAAGTTTTAACGTCGTCGGAAACTATCCCAAGAGACCTTAAAGATCTAGCCAACGAGGAGTTGAACTCAAGACATGTTATTCAAGAGGGATGGCATAACCAATCTACCACACTTGGGTGATAGAAAGGTTATACCATTTTCCTCTTTTTATTGGCACACACACACACCCACACACACGTACACCCGAGAAGAAGAAAGTTTTAACGTCGTCGAAAACTATCCCAAGAGACCTTAAAGATCTAGTCGAGGAGGAGTTGAACCCAAGACCTGTTATTCAAGAGGGAAATGGCATAACCAATCTACCACACTTGGGTGATAGAAAGGTTATACCACTTTCCTCTTTTTATCGTTTAAGATTAGGTTAGATTTAGATTTACGTTAGATTAGATTTAGGTTTATTTTAAGTTAGATTTACATTAAATTAGTTTAGGTTTATTTACGCGTGTTAGATTTAGATTTACGTTAGATTAGATTAAATTTAGATTTATTTTGAGTTTAAGATTAAATTAGATCTAGATTTATGTTCGATGGACCATGCAGAACAACAATTCCACGACAGTCTAGCGGTGGTGGTTGTTGTGGCAAGGAGCACGTAGTTCCTAGAACTCATGTGTTGCAAAGTCCCTAGGACACACCGAGGAGTGTCCCTGCTTGTGAAACTGCTCAGACTACACCGAAGGATCATACTGCCTACGCATTTGAGAGTGGTGTCCCGGCCACTGCGTCGAAAATGCTGAGGAGTGACCCGAACACTGCATCGGGGTCTCCTAGAGGCCTGGACGATGAGCATTCACCGGACAGGGTTGCTATAGTTCACGGGAGGGACATGCCAAAGGGATACGCGTACCTCATCAATCGTATGTCCAATGAGATCATTATGATCCATGAGGGGAAGCAGGTGATGGGCCGCATACGACAGTTGTGTAGACAGGTTTTCTGACACACTGTAGTCTGTCATGGTCTCTTGGAGGGCTCAGGATAAAGCCTCCAAGGATTATCTTATTGCTACATTGCATCGGGAGTTTCTAGTTCCCTCTTTGGAGAATACATTTGACGATGCTTGGATGAGGAGACGCATGCACGACTACATGAAGAATCGGAGGTGCATAGATGCCAGACCTGACTAGCTTGAAAGAGAGGAGTGGGTCATGGATCGATGGGGTGGAGAGGTGAGATTATTAAACTCTTGCATTGAAGTATTTGTATATGTGAGGCCCATTCACATCTACGTAGCTAGTAGCCCCGTTGGTATGTCTTTTACCCTTCAATGGAGCGAATCACCACATGTTCAATTAGATTAGATTTAAGATTAGATTTTGGATTGAGTTTTTATATTAGAGTCTACCTTCGAGATTACGGTAAAAAAATTAGAGTTAGACGAACGGTGAAAAGATCTACTGTGAAAAGATGTTAAGATGCTGTGAAATGCTACAGCTAGAGAAGAGGCAAAGGGGTTTTGTCCACTACATGCACTATCATGTAGACGTGGGTGTGTAGATTTCTTGTACCCACAAATATAGGCATTGACCAATAAAGACGAGATTATAACCCGATGGTTCTGATCTCCGCGCACCTCTAGACCGAGGTGTGCGGAGATTGGACATGACTAGAGAATGTGAGGTAGTTTATAGTGTGAACACACACACACACACACACACACACACACACACACACAGAGGTAAAAGACAAAGAATGCCAATAGAAGATTAAATTTGTTGTCAAGGTTATAAGGTTTTTACCCTCATTATGTGTAGTGACGAGGATGTGTGACCGTCCAACCGAAACACCTATCTCTCAACGAGGATCTTATGTCCTTGTAATCAATGCAAGCATGCTGTGCGATGGACAAGACACGTTTCTTTGCAGCACGTTCGCAAATTTGGCGAGTTCGATCCATCTATTATAGATCGAATTGTTGTCAATTATAACTCGTCGAACTCTGACGCTGGCCAACAGGCAGCAATCTTGCAACCCAATAGACGTGTTCTCGGGCGCTTTGGTCAAGCAGCATATGTGAGGCCACAAGATGTAGCCTCTGACAGCTTGAACGATGATCATGCAGACCACATTCCCAACGAGGCAATGTTTGAGCCCGAGATCGATGAAATGAGAGAGATGAGCATGGATTCAGAAAGGCTTATCTATGATGATATGAAAAGTGAAGCCGATACGCCATTGTATGATGGAATATGTGTCTAGATTGAAGACGCTCCTGGTTCTTCTCAACAAGCAAACAAAGTTTGGATGGAGTGACACTAGCGTCACAATGCTTTTCAGGTGATCTATTACAATTAGTTTACTTTAATAATAAACTCTGAATGTATATCTGATAGATTTTTACACAATTGTATCGTATTTTTTTCGTTGTGTAGATTGCTCAAAGAGCACATACTGCCAGCAGCTGATAATGTGATGTCAGATTCCAGAGAGGAAGCAAGAAAGATTTTGCGAAACTCGGGGATGGATTACAATTCGATCCACGCTTGTCCTAACGACTGCATTCTTTTCAGAGGGAAATACATAGACATGGAGAAGTGTCCGAAATGTGATTCCGAGAGATATTGAGTAGATCTCCATGGAACAAAAATTTCGCAAAAGGTTTTGCGACATTTTTCTCTGCTTCCTCGCATCAAGCATTTCTTCGAATGTAAGTCCATGGCCGCCCTAGCATCATGGCATGAGGAGAATAAATCTTCGGATGGTATGCTACGGATTCCTGCAGATTGTGCAGCCTGGAAACGTATAGATGAAACATGGTCGGATTTTGCCAGGGAAGCTCGAAATTTACGCCTAGGCCTGCCTATGGATGGCGTAAATCCATTTGGTCAAAGATCAATATCTTACAGTGTATGGCCCGTTGTCATCGTCAACTACAACATTCCCCTGTGGTTGACTACGAAGAAGGTGCACCTATGGCTAAGCTTGATTGTGCCGGGGCGGTATAAAGTGAAGAATATGGATGTGTATCTTCGTCCACTATTGGAAGAGCTACAACAATTGTGGATTGGCATAGAAGTGGTGGATATGAGCCGACACACAGGTCAACGGAATGCTTTGATCAAAGGCATTCTAACGTGGACCATGCATGACTATCCCGGACTAACAGAATGCTCAGGTGATTTACACTCCTCACTCAAACACTATAAATCTTAGTTTTTCTCAAGCTTATCTATTATCATGTGTATACATGCAGGGCTTCAAACAAGCGGATACAGAGCATGTGTCACATGTGGACCTAGACTGAATGCACGTCCGGCGCCTTCATTGAAGAAGCAAATCTATGAAGGTCATCAAGCGTATCTTCTAGAGAATCATGTGTTACGCAACGGCTTTTTGGGAAGAGAGCCACCGAGGATGTCTGCAGAAGCATGGTTAGAGCAAAAGGAGATGTGTGATGACGGTTTGCCCCCAGGTACGAATTACCATATTGGCCCCGACTCATGATCAATCACTTGCTCGATCCAATGCACATATTCAAGAATGTGGATAATCTGCTATGGGACCATCTTACCGGCAAGAAAGATACTTTGGGAGCCAGGGCTGACCTTAGAAATGTGGATCGCATGGAGAAATATTGGCCGCAGACAGCATCCGATGGATCGATAAAACTCCCTAAAGCGCCATGGATTTTCACAGGAGCCCAAGAACGCAAATTAAAAGAGACCATTCGATCTTTGCGGACCCCCACTGGCGTAATGCACTCGCTCCGAACGTGTTTTACTAAAGAAGGAAAGCTTACCAGTTTGACATCACACGACTGGCATAAAATGTGTCAGGTATGTTCATAGTGGAATATATCATAGTGGGAATTGTGTAAAAAATTCGTGTGTGGATTTGAATATTATTGCTGCACGTGTTTTGCAGTTTATTTTACCGATGGCCATTGAGGGATGTTTGTCTCTTGACGTCTGTAACACAATCTACAAACTTGCGAAGTTGGTGCAATGGATCTCACAAAAGGAGACTCAATGTAGACTCTATACCATTCGCCAAACTAAACGCTGCGGAGGTTGTGTGCATGTTTGAGAAACACTTTCCTACTACCATGCTAACCATTCAGGTGCATCTTCTTGTTCGCATAGTTAAATAGTTGGCACAGTACATTTCAAATGGATGTTCTTTTTAGAACGTTTCATGAAAACGCTCAAGGGATATGTGCGTCAGAAGGCACGTCCGGAGGGTAGCATGGCAGAAGTTTGGCTGGTATCAGAGTCCCTAGTGTACATTGGAGAGTGGCTAGACGGATTTGATAAAGCCCGGGACACGCTATGGCGAACCATAGATGATCAGCCCATATCTGGGATTGTCATGTGCAATCTCGGTGTTGAGAAGAAGATGACAAAAGATCTAGAGGCTAAAATCAACCGATTTTGCATGCTTCACAATCCAGTGATGCAAAAGTGGATTTCACAATATGAGGATGCAAAGCAAGAGGGACAAAGGGCACGAATCGAGTGGAGACGGGGAAGACGACCACCAATGCACTATCTGACGGGTCTGGAGAGCCTATCAACATTCATGAGCTTAAGATGGTTGCACAACCAATTGAAAAAGTGCACAACATTGCGGTGAAGAAGTGACTGAGGAGGAGTGGGAGTACTCTCGGGGTTGCGCGACCAAGGTAAGTTTGCAATGTACGACTAGTGACTTTCTAGATGTTTGAACGGCCACTCATAATCTTTGTTGGTTGTAGTATAAGTCATACACAACAGCATGGTGTAAAGGTCGACATTTTAGGGTGGAACAAATCGACAAAAAGCGGTTTACTTAAGATTGTGAATCATGGCAAAATTTGAACAGTCTAGTCGACGACGGTCCTCTGATGCAGATCCTGTGGTGGCGAAACTCACTTACTTCGGCATGCTACAAGAGATTTTGAGGATCGATTATAGAGGATTATTTGTCGACTTGTTCGACGTGCAATGGTTCAAGATAATCATGGAGGGTCGCAACGCTAATGTGCGTAGAAGAGAGTCTCGTTTTCTTGAGGTGGATTCAACTAAGAAATGAACTGACCTAAGAGACACTTTCGTACTACCCGAGCATTGTGAACAAGTAAGTATGTAAATAGTTAACATCCCATTTTAGAAGTTATGTGCTTGGAAGCTCTCATGTAAGTTATCTGGCTCTGGCAGGTGATATTTCATCCTACAAAGTCTGCATCAAATTGGTGGTACGTCATAGAGGTAGCCCCTTGTAGTGCACGGACGTATAAAGGCTACCATGTGCCAATCACACCGGCATCAATGGAGGAGATCAGAGAAGATGTTCAATCAAAAGCCGCTGAGGTGGTGCCAGACGAGCATCGAGCTGCTACTCTCTATGGGGTGCATGCAGAGGATCTACAAAATGAAACGGAGGACATCTGTTTAAACGGAGATCTCTATAGAGATATAGGAAGTTATGTTGAGCTTTGCGAGGATGAGAGAGAGAACTCTTAAAGCCATAAATATTGTATTTGAACAATCTAGCTCCGTTTTATAATGTATATTGTATTCACGTGGCTTTTTGTCCATTCTATCTATATGCATCATTGTCTACATAGGAATCCCTCCCCCTTTATGAGTCCTCTCTCTCTCTCTCTCTCTCTCTCTCTCTCTCTCTCTCTCTCTCTCTCTCTCTCTCTCTCTCTCTCTCTCTCTCTCTACTTGTCCATGCTTTCTTCTCCATTCATTCAATATTAAGTTTAAATGTTCGTGTGTTTAATGCAGGTATGGATGATGAGGAGTTTCTTTCTTCTTTGTCACCCCAGCAGAGAGAGTGGTACGTAGAGCGTCATTGCCCTGGCGCACCATCGTACGTTCCTACTCTAGCCGCGTCCCCCTTTGTTCTGGAGCATTCAGCGTGCTCCGAAGCTTCGGTGTCGATGAGACGATCTTCACACTCGTCTCGTCACCGGCGCTCTAGTGGTGGCGACGGTGGTTGTTGTGGGGATGCCGCCGACGATGCCTCGACACCGCCTCGTGTTCGATGAGGCTCTTTACCCTCTCCTTCTTTGCCTACCTTGACACCAGCCACAACATCGCCATCGACACCAGGTTTTGCGCAGCTGACGGCCGTTCCTAGCGGCTACACACCACTAGCTACTCCTCCAGGAGTCACTCCAGTCGACACTCCTCGCTTCGAGGCCCAGACTCCAGTGGAGACACCTGACGTCCGTACCCCCATCGACACACCGCTAGAGACCCCTGCCGGGACACCCAGGTTCACGCGTCACCGACGAGAGGACTTGCCTTACTCCGTCGACTTCAGCGGCGGCATCATCTTGGATGATGAAGGCAAGAAGGTGATCTCGCGCATGTGCGGTCTTTGCTCTCAGGTGTTTAGACACTACATACTAAACACCTGGAGTGAAGCACCAAGTGATTTAAAAGACAGAGTCATCAGCATGCTTCATGACGAGTTTCCCGTTCCAACACGGGATGATCGCTTCAATGAAGACCTGATGAAGGTTCGAATGCAGGAATACTGCAAGCACAAGCATTCTGAAGTGCAAAAAGCAATTAAGCATGGGTGGAACATACCAGATTGATTGGCCAAAGAAGATTGGAAGAATGCGAAGAAAGCAGCGCGCGAGAATCCCGACAAGTGGAAGCAACAAAAGGAGGCATCCAGAGCGTGAGTAGAGGCAGGGAGCTCGCACCACTTGGGGAGCGGCGGGTGGGTATCATTTGAGGCCAATTTTGTAAGTGTTTTCGTGTTGCTCTTTAGGTTTGATAGTTTAGGGTTTAGAGGTTTTTAAATTCTAACATAATGGATTCTTTGTATGTTTTGACAGTGGTCGATGACAGGACGTGACCCCACACCGTACGAGCGTGAGTACACAGGCAGGAAGGGCTTAAACGCCCTGATGGACATTCTGAGTTTTCGCGGCGGCATGGTTAGTATTAGGGTTTACTCTTTTCTATTTGTTGTATTGTTTTATAAACGTCCTATATGTTTATACTTATAGAAAGTTGTCTTATTGTTTTTTTTTTGGCAGAATCCGATAGATACGCCGCTTGGACGCGATGAGACATTTGATTAGACGACGTCAGTTTAGCTGTAGCTAGATACCATTAGTTTCCTTTTGTCATAGCATATGTGTCATGAGATGACGTTTATACGTCTTTTTGAAAACCATGTATATTTTTTCAATAATGACAATGGTGGTGTAACTATTACATTTGCAAAGTTTACAAGTGATTTTGCCTATGATGTGTACAATTGTCATTGATTTACTTTCATCAATTTACTTTTGTCAGTTTTGTATTTGTATCTTTATTCTGCAAACAATATTATGGATGATGGAGTTAATGGTTATATTGTCTTATGGGTGACTACTTTGGGTCTATATCTAAGCTTTCACTTTCTTTCAAAAGTGAATCAATTAATGAAACATTCAATATAGTTTATGGGAATGCCTTGCCACCAAAAAAAAATTCTCTTGAGCGTCGCTATGACCGTCGCTATATAAGGTTCTGCAGTGTCGCTATAAACATCGCTATCGGTGGCCTGTAAATGTCGCTATAGATGTCGCTATATAGCGACGCATATAGCGATCGTTATAGCGACGCTCATAGCAACGTTGCCATATCGACGCTCTTAGCGACGCCGGGGAGTATAAAAACCCAATGTATTTCCGTCGCTAACAGCGTCACAAGTGCACACAGCCTCTTGTAGTGTATGCTCATTAGCAAGGCCCTTGGTTAACTATTTTATGAATTGCACAAGCACATCGAGACATTTTGCTCACATTTGCATTCAACTGCGCAAAATTTGACTTTAAAACAGACATACGTGTTTGTACTACTCTAAATTCCTGCATATCAAGCAGTTCATTGCTATCTTTGTGGCCAGTTTCCGCATGGGCACCTTCCGTGAGAGTAATCGACTGTGGGGCGACATGAGACTAAATTGCTAAAGGGTTAACTATGATGTATGTCTATGTTTTAATCCATGGTATAGATGTGTAAGAAACAGAAAAAGAAATACCTTGTATGAAGAACCTCGCAACAACAAGCCAGATGAGCAGCTGATGCAGGAGAAGCTCGAAATTAAGCTTTTCTCAACCTCTCAATAGCAATACCTAAGATGTTCCCAAACAAGCTACTTATGATTCTCTTCGAGATACGCCTGCTTCTGATCCCCTTACAGTTTCCAAGGAGCTCCCTCCCCCATCTAATTCATCAAAACATCCTCAACAAAATGAAAAGGGGTTTGAATGGGTGCCCATTTTGCGCCACCGCTCCTTGTTGGGATCGGAGAGCACACACACAGAGAGCCAGCACGAAGAAGGAGATAGACACAGTGTGTGGCGGGGCGGTACTCACACTACAATGTGTAGTTATGAGTATAGTTATTATGAATGAGTAAATGAATGGCTGTACATGGGCGGCTGAACAACGGGCAGCCGGGCAGCCGGGCACACGGGCCTTTAACCCAACAATCTCCCACTTAAAGGCAGTGTGCCTTTAAAGTGGCCAAAGTACAGCAAAAGAAGTCAAGCCATACCCATCAGCGATCTACAGTGTGCAAACCGCTGTGAGGGTAACGACTTCGTGAGTAGATCAGCAGGGTTATCTTCAGTGTGTACCTTGACAAGCTCTATGCGCTTGTCCTCTAGCACCTCTCGTATGAAGTGATACCTCACCTCAATGTGCTTTGTCTTCGCATGGAAGACAAGATTCCGTGCCAACGCTATGGCACTCTGGCTATCACAATGTAGAATCGGAGCATCACCAGCTATACCAAGATCTCCCACTAGTCGTGAGAGCCATACGGCCTCCTTGGCAGCCTCAGTGGCAGCCATATATTCAGCCTCTGTAGTGCTCAAAGCAACGCATGGCTGTAAATGTGATGCCCACGAAACCGGTCCACTTGTAACTGTGAACACATAGCCGCTAGTAGACTTCCTCGAGTCCACTGACCCTGCATAGTCTGAATCTGTATATCCGCAAACATACATATCCTTCTCACCATAACATAGGGACAACTCTGAAGTCCCTCTCAAGTATCTGAGAATACCTCTCACTGCATCCCAATGACGCTTGCCCGGGTTAAACATGTACCTGCTAACCACACCAACTGCATGAGCAAGATCTGGACGCGTAGCCACCATGGCATACATCAAGGAACCAACAGCTGACGCATAGGGAATCTGAGACATCTCTGTAGTCTCCAAATCTGTCTGAGGGCAGTCATCATGGCTGAGTTTTACATATGGAGGCAACGGGGTACTAATGGCCTTCCCCCCTTTCATATGAAAACGCTCAAGCACCCTGTCAATGTACTCTTTCTGACTAAGAGAGAGCATCTTGCCAGAACGATCACGAGTGATCCGCATACCCAAAATATGACTGGCATCCCCAAGATCCTTCATGGAAAAGGTCTCATGTAGCCTATGTTTCAAGGCATCCACATCAGAAATACACTTCCTTGCGATCAGCATGTCATCCACATACAAAACCAAAACAATAAGACTACCATCTGCAGCCTTGCGAGTATAGAGGCATGGGTCCTCATAACTGCGTACATAGCCCAATGAACTCATGAATGCATCAAACTTACGATACCATTCACGAGATGATTGCTTCAGCCCATACAAGGTCTTAAGAAGCCGGCATACCATCTTCTTTGAACCATGAATAACAAACCCACTTGGTTGCTCCATGTACAAATCCTCGTGCAAGTCCGGATGTAAGAAAGCTGTCTTTACATCCATTTGCTTCAACTCCATGTCTTCTGTAGCTACCAAGGCAAACAACATACGCAAAGTAGACATCTTCACCACTGGGGAGAAGATCTCGTCAAAATCAATGCCCTTCTGTTGCTTGAATCCTTTAGCCACAAGCCTTGCTTTGTACCTAGGCTTTGCATCCATTGAACACAATTTTATCTTGTAAACCCACTTGCATGGTAGTGCCTTCTTACCCTTTGGCAAAGGAGTAAGCTCCCACGTTTCATTTTGGATCAACGAATCTATCTCTGACTGCATAGCCTGCTCCCACTTGAGCTTGTCAACACTAGACATGGCCTCATCATAACATGATGACTCCCCGCAATCAGTCAACAGTACATAATCCATAGAAGGCACAAAACGCTGAGGCTGTCTTGCACGCCGCTCTGAACGCCTCAAAGACTGTGCAGGAGGTGCATCTGGCTGTCCCACATCTACATGATCTCCCAACAAGGGCTGATCTCCCACTTGAGGATCAATGGGCTGCCCACGAGCAGCCATTGGACCATCATACCGATGACCATCCTCCTCAAATATCACACGCCGAACCTCAACAGTTCGCGGTGATGCTCTATACATAGAGTCCTCATGAAAAACAACATCATGGCTGCGCACAATCTTCCTGTCAATAGGATCCCACAATCGATAACCCATCTCACCAGAGCTACCATAACCCAAGAAGATACATCTCTTGCTCTTTGGATCCAATTTGCTGCGTTTTGCCTTAGGTACATGTACATAAGCTTCACAGCCAAAAACACGAAGGTGACCATATGAAGGTGGCAAACCTGTCCATACCTCTTCAGGCACTTTGAAGCCCAAAGGAACACTAGGTGAACGATTTATCAAATGCACAGAAGTGGCAACAGCTTCAGCCCAAAATCCATTTGACAAACCAGCCATAGAAAGCATACTACGGACTTTTTCCTGTATAGTCCTGTTCATGCGCTTTGCCACACCATTTTGAGGAGGTGTATAGGGAGCACTAAGCTCACGCCGTATACCCTTCTCAACACATAATGTTGTGAAAGCATGAGACATAAATTCACCCCCATTGTCCGTATGTAAGCACTTCAACTTACAACCTGATTGGTTCTCAACAAGAGCCAACCATTGCTTAAATATATCAAACACCATATCCTTCTTACGAATGGGGTATGCCCATACCTTCCTGCTAGCATCATCAATGAACGTAACAAAGTACATAGCACCTCCAAGAGAAGCATTGGGCATCGGCCCACATACATCACTATGCACCAAAGCTAGCTTTTCCAAAGATCTGTGTGGAACACTTTTCTTATGAGAAGACCGAGCATGTCGATCATAAAGGCAATGCTCACAAAACTCAAAACCACCAAAATCTGAAACGGGAATGTAATCCGCACGTGCCAACAACTTCAAACCTTTCAGTGACATATGCCCCAAACGCTGATGCCATAAAGAAGCAGGAGGTTGCTCAGTGATCCCCACAATGTGATCAGCCACACTAGCTACACAAAGGGAATACAACGTATTCCTCTTAGCACCTTTAACCAAAACAAGGCTGCCCTTAGTGAGCTTCCAACCTCCATCACCAAAAGATACATTGAAACCAAGTGAATCCAACTGACCCACGCTAATCAAGCTTTTTGCAAGAGCCGGCACATGACGCACACGCTGCAAGACAAACGTAGTAGAGTTTGGCATAGCCAAATGAATATCCCCAATGCCATGAATCTGCATAGAACGCCCATCGGCAATCCTGACAGTACCTGTGCTCGAAGCATCATAGTCATGAAACCATGACCTATGAGGCGTAACGTGAAAAGAAGCACCACTGTCAATGACCCAATCCATAGGCATACTACGCTCATGAGTGAGAAGAAAAGCGTCATCAAAATAGGATGCAAGCAACACATCACCAAGCTCTTCACTAGTAGCACTAGTCGGAGCACATACATGGTCATCTTGAGAGCTACACTCTCCCTGTGTTGCATTTAACTCCTCAATCTTGACATTGGATTTAGGCTTGTCCTTAGCATCATGGTCTTTCTTCTTACCATCTCCATTTTCCCTTTTCCACTTGTAGCAATCCTTTTTGAAATGGCCTTTTCTACCACAATGAAAACATTCCACATCCTTTTTACTTGTGCCTGCACGGGACTTGCTTCTAGATTTACCCCTATTGGACTTATACTTGTCCATAGTCCTGCCTCTGACAACCATTGCACTAGAAGACTTACTACCTGCATTATTCTTTCGATTAATCTCTTCCGTGAGAAGACTAGACTCCACATTAGTACTTGTCAACTCATCTGCAGGAACCGAGTTACTTATGGCTGTCCTAAATGTGTCCCATGACTCAGGCAACGTGACAAGTAAAAACATAGCTTTTACATTGTCCTCAAACGTAATTTTCTGCGTAGCAAGTTGGCTGAAAATTGTATTGAACTCATTCAAATGCGCATTCATGGAAGCACCTTCCTCCATTCGCAAATCAATAAGCTTTTTAATCCAATACACCATAGAAGCAGCCGAATGCTTATCATACATATCGCAAATCCGCTGCCATAGCTCATAAGCTCCACCCTGTGCATCTTTCACATTGTAATAAACAGACTTTGAAAGGGAAAGCCTAATGGTAGACCTGCACATCTCATCCAACTCCTCCCAATCATCCCTCTCCATGTTCTCTGGCTTAACTCCCTGCAACTTTAGAGGTCGAATCTGTTTTTTCTGCACCAAGACATCCCAAATCTGATCTTTCCAATATGAGAAATTAGCACCATCCAATTTCTCAATATTGAAAACTGTGTCCTCTTTAGTGCCCATTACAACAAGAATGCAACAATGAGAAACCTGTAACCAACCAACAAACTGCCACAACAAAGTAGTGTTGCAAATCTGACAACACCTGCTGCTCAATCAAAGAGCAAACGCACAGAGTATAAATCAGCCCATAATATGGTCAAAAAAAGTACGTAGAAATCCACAAACAAATGCATAAACCCGTGACACCTGTAACTCAACCGGCCTAGGCAAACCGTGCCACAAAATGCATCAACAATGAGCTGCCATAGAGGCATAAACATACTGCATGTCTGAATAACCACAATAGAGACATAAGCTGACCAAGCTTACACAAATCCGTGAGCATAAATGGATCCAAGTGAGCATATAACCAATGCACAAGCTCAACGAAGTCCAATCTCTACTGTCAACCAAGTACCTGTCCGTACTCAAACCGCAACACTGCAAGCAAGAGCAAACCCGCTCTATGTATAAGTGAACCAAATCTCCACAATATCATGCATAAAGAGTGTCTGTCAAACTGCCATATCCACATCCATCAACATACATAGATGATGTAAACCTGTAGCTTAAGAACACGCATAAACAGACTGCCCAGAAGAGTAGAAGCTCCCACTCAAACCACAACCATATACATGGCTGTCCCATAGTCAAAATACATGTTTTGTAACCACAGAAGAAACCTGTATCCAAAGCTCCTTGTAACTTGTAACCTGTACCCGTACCTGTACCTGTACCTGCACCTGTACCTGTACCTGTAGTCGAAGAAGACAATGTCGCCAAACTCCCACTCTATCTGTGTGTATGAGGCCACTCCAAGAAGAGACTACACACTCTCAAATGAGCTGTGGGCTCACGTAAGTGGAAGACACTACAACAATGGCACCTGTAATGGCTATGGAAGCTCTGGCAACAGAAAACTACCAAAGAGAGCTGAAAAACGCAGCTCCTAGTCTGTAGCTCGGATGGGATTTCTAATGGCACGAATGGCTCCGAAAGGGGGGTTAAAGCCCAGGACGCCTGCTGAAAATACTCGCGGAGTGCTGAACCTTCCAATGCCAAGCTCAGAAAAACCTTCTGCTCTTTAGAAATGCGCGCGTGCGCGAAACCGAAAAACGGCAATGAAACAGCAGCAAGTTTCAACACACTCTACAATGATGATGAAGCTCTCAATGCTCTCACTACCAAGCTCTGATACCACTTGTTGGGATCGGAGAGCACACACACAGAGAGCCAACACGAAGAAGGAGATAGACACAGTGTGTGGCGGGGCGGTACTCACACTACAATGTGTAGTTATGAGTATAGTTATTATGAATGAGTAAATGAATGGCTGTACATGGGCGGCTGAACAACGGGCAGCCGGGCACATGGGCCTTTAACCCAACACTCCCACCACCCTCGTTGTCGACACCCCCATCGCTTCCACCCCGCTATTGCCTACATGCTTGCAGCGGAGAACCTCCCTACTAGACAATCATGCATTTGTGGAGGTCCATGTCCTACCACGTGTATGGATTTGGGGGGGAGAGAGAGAGATAGAGAGAGAGAGAGAGAGAGAGAGAGAGAGAGAGAGAGAGAGAGAGAGAGAGAGAGAGAGAGAGAGAGAGATTAAGTTCAACCCTTTCATTTTCCTCAATTTCAACCTTTCCCTTTTCCAACTCAAGTATTGAGCCCATTTTTCGATTTAATCCCAGCAGGTACCCCTTACTTTGGTGGAGAAGTTTGTGTTCTTGTAGGACCCCCACGGTTCGGACCGTATGGGCACTGGAAATAGTTATGGGCAAGGGCTGGGGACTATCCAAAGGCATGACGACCCTTTTTTCTCAAATACGTTCGCTTGTCATCCATGTCAACTCAGGACCGTGAGTGCCATTTTTAGGCGCATAGTGTGCAAAGGACCTAAGTCTCGAGGCTAGAATAACCTTAAGATAGATCTGTATGCCTTTCTCTCTTCTCCTATGAGCCCTGTCCTGCCCAACACCTACAGGAGCTACAATGGCTCACGTGCTGCAAAATTTCCCGTCACATGAATTTCTTGGAGGGGCTACAACGTTTGGTCGTTGTGCTGCAAGTGATGTAATATTAAGTCGGATTTGCAACACATTTAGTGCACAAGCGGCAATTGACTATACTCGATGGAGGATCGTGACTTTTCACTTACATTATCGAGGAACAGGAATGCTTTTACAATGCGAAGGCTAGGCGGGATGGGGCTCTATGAGGCATGTTTTTTTAGCATGCCAATAAGGGTCCTTGAAAGGAGGGGGCTACCCTAACTTTGATGTGTAAGCACCCTAGCTTGTTGTAGTTACATCATTTATTGCATAATGAAAATGGACCCCCGCATGTTAACTCCTTCCATGATCCCATTGTTGTAGGGTTAGGGAGGATATAGCAAAGAGGTATTCATGTTATAGAGTACACTGTTAAACAAAACAAAACTAAATGTACGAGACCCCAATTTTGGATTCATTAGTTTTGAGGGAATCCAAGGAGATACCTTTGCTCAAAGGGACTAAAGTAAAAGCTAAATGTTTTAGAGCCAAGTGGAAGAAGGAGAAGAAGAGAGTTTTAACATCGTAGGAAACTGTGCAAGAGACCTTAAAGATCTAGCCGATGAGGAGAGTTGAACTCAAGAGCCGTTATGAGAGAGAGACATCTGCATTGTTGTCAGGAAAAGACGGGCCATGCGTTAGGAGAAGTGCACAGACGCGCTGATACGCATTGCATTGCCTCAGCTTATCGCCATTGAGACGGGTGTGCAAACAATGAGGGGAAGGGGGCAATGGCTTCCAGGATCAGCGAGCGGGCGAAGGTGGTGAACGACGAAGGAGCTGGGCCGAGCATGCAGAAGCAGGGCTGCAGGCGGGCGGGGGGGGGGGGGGGGGGGTGGGGGGGGGGGGGGAAGTTGGTGTGCAAGCGGGGCTCTCAGGACAGCGATGGCGAAGCACGTTAGGACAGCGATGCCGACGGAAGAGAGAGGAGAGAGAGACATGCAATTTTACTTTTGGGGACGGAGGGAGGAAGGTATCTCACTAGATTCGGTTTAAAAGGGCTCTAGACCCAGTAGGTGTGCATACAAGGTTGCACATTATATAGGGCATCAAGTGTGTAAAACAATGCATATGGATCTATGAACTCCACAATCAACTTCTTAGAAAGTGCGTCGACCTTTCTTTATAGGAAACTAAATTGGCTTCACCACCACTTCACTTGTCCTCATACATGGTAAATTACCACATAGGCTCTAAGTACACTAGCAGAGATACACACCAATAAGTATAATTGTAAGGTCATGGGCCAGTGTGAAGTCTAGCTCAAGGGTTGCCTATATAATGTCATATGACTGGGTGGAGAGCTAAGGTTTCATTGCTCTATGCTTTAAAGTGGTAACATAGCTATTTGTATATGGAGGGAGGGTGAGGTCTTTGCATGCTCATGTTGTGGAGAACCGTATAGACCTCGTGGTGCAAAGCATGCACATCTCGTAGTGCAAAGTGTGGGCAAGGCCCCTTGGCCATGGATAAGGAAATAGGCGACCTGCACAAAAATGCGATCAGGTGTCCTCAATGGGTTTGTGTTGCCATAGGGGAGACTTCTCATTCCTATACCACCATGCGTCGAGCCTTGTAGTGCTCTCTCTCTCTCTCTCTCTCTCTCTCTCTCTCTCTCTCTCTCTCCGTGGCTCTGCTCAACGCTTTCCCTTCATGCGTGGGCGCCCAATCCTTGCCAAGGTGAAGAGATTGATCATCGAAACCAATTAAGGGAGCTTGAGAATTGAACGTTGCAAAGTACTCCGAGAGGTTTTCCAAAAATATTTTTGAATCTTCCCAATCTCCAACAGGTAGTAAATTTGCTGCATAATCAACAACCTTTGAAGATTTTTTTTGAATTGTGATACAATTTATCCGCCAGCTATTTTGGACCGTTTCCACAAACTTTTGATTCTTAGAAACCTTAAGGACCTTCTTAAGTTCGCAATTATTTCCCACATTTGGATGAGTTTCCTAATTATCTGGTTAGGACATGTTATTTGGTGGTTTTTTAAAGTCGTGATTGACATCGAAGGTAGTTTCAACAAATTGTTTTGACTATTTGGCACGGTCAATTGCCATCTAGTGTTGCAATTGCTCTTTTACTTTTTACTAGTGCAAGGTGCAAAGACAGTGGAGATGCAAGGGCAAGGTAGTCGCACCCGCGCGTAGACATAGAGCAACCTATTGAGCACGAAGGCTCATGCAAAGGGGTGTGCATGTGCGATCCAAAAGGGAGCCTTGGGGGGTGCGGGGGGAATCTTTCCAATATGTAGAGGCTAACCAACCATTTTTGACACCTATTAAAGCAAGAAACAATCAGATCTGTTAGTGTCCTTAATGGCCTCATGTGTGAAGAGATTTATTTTCACGTTATTCTAGTCTTGATACTTAGGTTCTTTACACACTATGCGCCCAAAAACAGTGCTCACATTTGTGAGTTGACATGGACGGCAAGCGTAAAGAAATTTAAGTGACCCCTTGTTTTTACAATTCCCACGTGATGTTTTCACCTGATTTTAAAAGGAAAATGTCACGGCCAATAGTTTGTAATATAAGGGGGTACTACCCACCCAAGTATGGCACACAGGTTCGTTAGTTGAGGTGGATGTTAAATGGAATGTCTCCCTTAAATACATAGGGATGCCAAAGCTTTGAATGATCCTCAACTTTTGCCCAAAATGCTAGGTGATGCCCAAATGGCTTGAACCGTAGACGCCTCTATTAATGACAATTTTAACCAATAAGCCACTTGATGTGTAAGCACCGCACCCCACATCTCACTTCATCCGGTGGGTGTGTGCAGTGCCTTAGCTGCATTCGTTCCGTCCATAGCAATTTGGGCATACCAGCGGTTTTTCTGGCACTTCCGAATGAGCGGGTCGGTGAAAACGAGCGGTTTCTGGGACGCGCAAAAAAGAAAAGCCATTTAAAATCGAAGAATCGTCAAAAGTACAGGATTTTGCAATATTAATGATTTTTGACCAGAAACTCTTTGACAGAAAAGGCTGCCCTATTGCTACTTTCTACATACATGCATGCATACATACACATCCTACGTGTATATGCATGTATGTATATAGCTTTGGGCTTCCTCCTTTGGATCTGTCTCCATTACCTCTGCATCATCCACTCCAGGTATTTTCGTACCCCTTTTAATTATATATCTGTAGCGCCTAGAGGTTGTCAATCTTCGTGCGTGTGTTTGAGTGTGTGGGAGGAGGGGAGGTGTGTGTGTGTGTATGAAACTGTGTGTTTCTTTGTGCTTTGCTGTCCAAAAAAGAACTTTTTTCTTTCATTTCCTGCAGATTGTCTGTTTTATCTCCTGTTCTTGTATAGTTGATTTAAGGAAATTCAATTCGTGTATGCGTATATTCGCATTTATGGAGGGTGTATGGGCGAGGGTCGCTGGATGCTTTTGTCTTTTAAGCAGCATAAGTGATGCAAAACGGTTGTTTGATCGCTGAGACCATTCGGATGTAAAGATGGAGATGGGAAGATGATTATGTATTCTTCAAGTGCTCTTAGTGTTTTTCCATTCACTAGATTGTGATTTACATGCACTGATCAGCAAGAGTAGCGGTGCCCAAGTTTGATCGAAAGTTTGGGAGGCGTATACTGTCTTGGAGTCACTTTTTGTAATGTACAGTGAAAGCAAATTCATGATGCTTCCTTTGGAGTGTCATTTATAGCAATTTTACTTCCAAGGACATCATCACGACAAGAGAACAGAGGGAAGAGCATTTATAAAAGTTTACTTAAAGCTACACTGCTACCATGTACAAGAAGTCCAAGGTTGAATGCTGGTTGCTGTATCCTTATCTGCCAAAAATTTGCAAAAGTGTCTGGTGAGGGACTTTGGCGTGTCATGCATTGCATAGCTTCCCTACTCTTCTTCACATTCTCATTATCCTGATCCTATGATGGGATGGTTGATAGGCCAACTTGCTTTAGAAGTTCAAGTGTCAAAATAACACAGTATTATGTTCACCTTGCAGATGCTTTTCCTCCTGCTTACATGCTTCTTATCACACGTGCATTAGCCCTTGGTTGTGCGTTGGCCATATGAACATATGTCGCACAGGGATTTCAGGCACACTTAGCGGTTGCATTGGCGCTTTGCCCTTCTCGGGCCTATTTTGGACATTTTATTGTGTTATTTTTGGTTGTGGTTTTTGAGAGAGAGATTTGTCTAACCTTACCTTGGCTCAATATATATGTGGCCTAGGGGGCTCTTTGTTCTTGGTCTTGTATCACTCCTTACTTTAAATAAGTGGTATGGACACACTTTGCAGAGCATCTAGACGCAGAGTCTGAGAGTGAAACCCTAACCACTCTCTTGTACTTTGAACTGATTAACACATAAAGAAATACCGAAAGGGGCGCCAATCTTTAGGGCCAATATCTCTAGGCACGGAACTCTGCCGGGCCAGTGCAAATCTATTGTGAATTGTGAACTGTTTTGAAGTGGTTATTTGGTGCTGTCGTGATTGATTCTTGACTAGGAGTGTCAAAGTCTGTTACAGTGGTATCAAAGCACGGCCGATTTCTCTTCTACGGGAAATTAGATCCCAATTTTTTTTTCCGTGGCACCTATGGCTTCGCGCAAGGATCAGTCGACTCCCTTTGCATCCGAAGATGCGGGCAGGGATCACAACGAAGATTCTGGCAGAGAGTATGGCCCGCCTCGGTCTACTCAGGCGGAGCAACGAGAGATAAGCATCGTTAATTGATTGGCGATGCAACGAAGATGATGCTCAGTTTTACGAAGGATCCGAAATTGGCAAAATATATGAGCGAGACTTCTTTTCAAGAAGTGCATGCGCAGTGGCAGAAAACTACACGACCACCCCCGAAACCCGCTCTCAAGAAACCTTCTAATCACAAGAAATATTCACAGAAGGAATTAGAAGAGGTGGTTGATGCACGGATTGCTCAGCTTTTTGACGCATAGAAGAAAGCTAAAAAGTACGGCAAAAAGCAGAAGAAAGGCACCGACTTCCCGGGTTATTTGGGTCGTCAGTCGACATTTGACAAAGCAAAGAAACAAAAGAAGTGTGTTTGGTTTGAAGAAGTACCTAGTTCTTCTTCTTCTGACAGTTCTTCTAGCTCTTCAGATTCGAGCGAAGAAGACAGAAAAGGCAAAAAGCGAAGCAAGAAACAACGCTTAGGAAAGGGCGAGAAAAAGGCAAAGAAGTCTAAAATTTGCCCAGTGAGTGACAGTTCTACAGAGGACTCGTCTACAAACAGTTCAGACTCCGATGACGGAAAATTTTATGTGAACAAGAAGAATTTTTATAAAGCCAATCAGTATGACTTTCTGGAAGATAAAAGCAAGAAAGTCCGAGAGTTTAAGGAAGGTGGACAGATTTGACACTTTTTCAGGATACAAAGATGCTTCGAAGGCTTTGTCTTTTATACAGCAGTTTGACATCGCTTTCGCGGGAGGACGCTACTCAAAGCACTCCAAGATCCAGAGAGCTGCCTCTTACTTTAAGGAGAATGCTCGAACTTGGTGGTCGACGCTTCTTTTTAACAAGACTACGCCAGTTAAATGGCTGAAATTTAAGAAGCTTTTTATTTCTTCTTGGTTGATGCAAGAGTATGAACGCGATATACGAGCTGCTTGGAACCATCCGAAGATGACCAAGAGAGATACAATGGATGCTTACTGTGAGAGATTCTGGAGCTCTTTTCTACTGTCCTCTTCATTCAAGAAGATCTCGTTCAAAGAACAGATTGAGCGGTTCACCTTGGGTCTATCTACAGAGATCCGAGATCACTGCTTGGAACAGAAGTCAACTTCTATTCAAGAGTTGATGAGTCATGCGAAGCGGGGCTGTGCCATTCACTCTGGCAGTCTGACTTACCCTACCGATGAGGTCATGACACAATGAGCCGAACAGACTTCTGGGAATGAAAGTAGAAAGAGAAAGAGCAACCTAGAGAAGAAGGATGCACCCCCAAGCTTACTCCTCAGGAGAGAGCTTGCTTCATTATAGAGGGGAAGTGCTTTGGATGCAGGGAGCATGGACATATCTCCGCGAAGTGCCCTAAAAAGGCACAGAAAGAACAAAATGATAAGGACGACGACAGGCTTGAGAGTTTGAGAGCAGCTGAGGAACGTGGCAGAAAAGGCAAGATGAAAATAGGACTGGTACTAGATTATGTGGGTACCGATCCCAACACCATGGACGAGAGTACAGAACTTTGCCGAGCTTGGGGCAAAGTGAAAGACCAAGAGGCGCTGATCTTCTTTGATGGAGGAGTCAAAGCCAACTTCATTTCACTTGAATTGGCGGCGCCGCTCGAGATCACTCCCGATCGATGGGATCACTTGCGGAGGTAGTTCTAGCGGCGCCCGACAGGGACGTAGCCATTACACCTGTCATTGGCACTCTTAGGGATTCCCTGGTACCACAAGAATAACTGCGTGGTCGATTATCGGGCGAGGAAAGCGACATTGACTACAGAGAAGGGCAGAACCATTGTACTTGATATTAAACTGAAGGGCGAGTTTGTCCCTATTGTATCGGCTTCGGCCATTTCTAAATTAATGAAATCCAGTCTGTTTGTTTACTCGATCTTTATGAAAGAATTGAGCAATAAGGATAGGACAAATATGTCTAAACTTGATAAAGAACGCCAAGATTTTCTCCCAGTTGCTTCTCAGAGGGCCTACCAGGCGAGTTACCACTTGCTCGTCCGGAAGATCATACCATTGATCTGATACCTAGAAGCACACCACCGAACCGGCCACCTTACCGTGTGAGCCGAGTACATAATGAAGAGATTATGAACCAAGTGAAAGACCTCTTGGAAAAGGGTCTTGTCCAGCCTAGTACTTCACTGTATTGCTCTCCAGTGTTGTTGGTTTTGAAGAAAGACGGATCTTGGAGAATGTGCATCGATTATAGAGATCTCAACGAAATCACCATCAAGAACAGATTTTCGATTCCTAGGATCGATGATATACTCGACACATTATAGGGATCCTCGTGCTTTAGCAGGATTGATCTGAAGAGTGGATATCATCAGATCAGGATCGCGTCGGGAGATGTCTACAAGACAACTTTTCGGACGACTTTTTGGGTTATTTGAGTTTTTGGTGATGCCTTTTGGCTTAACCAATGCTCCTGCGATATTTAACCGGATGATGGACAGGATTTTTCGAGAGTATAGGCTATTTGTTGGCACTTTCTTTGATGATATCATTGTTTTCTCCAAGAATGAGGCAGAACACAGAGATCTACTTCAGGTCTTTCAGGCATTACGAGATCACAAGTTAGTGATTAATGCAAAGAAAAGTGAATTTTTCCTACCAGAGATACACTTTTTGGGACACATTGCAAATGGATCCGGCCAAGGTAGAGACTATACGTGATTGGCCTGATTTGAAGAATGTCCATGAAGTTAGAAGCTTCTTGAGACTGTGTTCGTACTACAGGCGGTTCATTCGAAAGTTTGCAGAGGTTGCTTTCCCTTTGCATATCTTGACACAGAAAGGAGTCCCTTTCTCGTGGGGATCCACAGAGGTGACTGCCTTTCAGACATTGAAAGAGAAATTGACTACGGGACCAGTTTTGACTTTGCCGGACTTGCAAAAGTCATTTGAAGTATATTGTGATGCTTGTGGTGGTAGTCTTGGTCGGTCTTAATGCAAGAAGGCCAATGTCATTGCTTACGAGAGCCGATTGTTCTCAAGGCCGGAGATGATATCTCAGATTTATGAGAGAGAGCTTTTGGCGGTTATCCATGCTCTTACTCAATGGCGGCATTACCTACTCGGAGTGGATTTTACTGTCTTTACAGACCATCAGAGTTTGCGCTACTTCTTGTCACAGAAGCAGCTTTCGGAAAAGCAGATGCGGTGGGCGAACATCTCATCACAGTTTCACTTCCAGATTGTCCATGCAATGGACTATGCAACTTGGTCTATGCCGATGACGACGATGGTGGCGACGACGATGACGACGACGACGACTTGGCTGAAATCTGAGATCTTCTAGATGCTGAATTTCTTGGATTGTTTCCAGGCTGAAAATGACTGTTTTGGGCTGTGTTTTTATGGCTGAAAATGGGGATCCATCTGCAACCTCCTTGGGGGATGATCTGCTATTGTGCTTAGGCTGAAAACTGCGTTTTCTTACCGCTGAAATTGCAGGTCAAAAACGCTGTCTGCTGATGCAGATTAGGGCTGAAAAAACACTAACGCTGGCTGGGTCTGTTGCTTAGCAAAAACGCTGATGTACCTTGCTTCTGCTGCCGATGGCTGGAAACAGGAAAACGCTAGGGCTGGAATGCATCTGTTGATGGAAACGCTACAAAGGCTGATCTGAATTTGCTCTCCAAAAACGCTGAAATGGCAGCAATGGAAAACGCTAGCAAGGCTGAGATTCCAGCGATGATGGGGATCTACAGTTGCTTGGATGCTGAGGGTAATGTTGGCGCTCTGCAATGGAAAGAAACGCCAAGTGCTGGAAACTGCCCGCGAGGATGGATGTCCAAAAACGCTGGGGGTGCTTGGGGGGGGGGGTACTGCTGAGAAGTTGCCTGTTGAGCGGGAAGCTCTTGCTGCCTCTTCTGCCAGAAAGTGTGAACTTTGGTTTGCTTATATATTAACTTAGCAAAATTGCCCTACCTACTTTTGTAGGAAAGTCACTTAAAGATAATAAGTGAAAATTCCAATAAATAGGAAAATAGGCTAAATGCACTGGAAAATTCCCCTAACTGATGCTAATGGATTCTGATGGGAATTTCGATGATCATGCTGTGTGCAACCAGAGGATATGCATCTATGCTAAGTGATTGGGCATGCACGGTCTACGAATAGACTCACAAAAGCGCCAGATCACTGCTAATCTAACTTGATCGGATTGAGTGAACCCTGCTGTGGTGTAGCTTGTCCATGGACACATAGGGTTGGGATGTGTCACGTGACATCCCCTCCTTTTCAAAGTGAGGTACTGGTACCGAATTGTATGGCGTCGAGGGAGATCGCCAATAGCATCCGGAATCCTGGAAGGGACTCTTTGCCGGCCCACTCTGACGTGTGGGTCGTGCGGTACTTGAACTTCATAAAGGTCTGCAACGCTTGCTTCTTTGGGCCGCGCCGAAAGCGACTCAAAGTCTTTTGTGGCTCCTTTGATGCTTCAACTTTGTCTAGAGTCCTGCTTCTGTCGTCTTCAAGAATCTCCATGGCTGAAAATTCCTGAAACCATCTCCAACACAAAACCATGAACATACCCATTCCATGTAAAGTGAAGGAAAAAAATCGTGTCTTCTCTAAAGATTGTGTATGCAATGTAGATGAACATAGAAATGGAGTGACAACCCGTTCATCAAACACATGCAAACAATGAGGTTGAATCTTTTCTGTTTGATCGAAATCAATTAACTGTGGCAAATCACCATGGAAATGCCCATGCTTGGTGCTCATACAATCATGTGCTCGTTCGGAAACTGTGTCATGCCAAGGAAGAGACTTCTTGACATACAAACTTTTCAACTTTTCACGAAAAATCCGCATACATTCGTGCTCATCCATGAGAGAAACGTGCTCAACATACAATATGTCATGCCTAGGAAAAGGGATCACATAACGATGCTGACTAAAATATAGGAAACCTTCACGAATGAAACACTCGAACAATGCGTGCGTATCAATCATGCGAACACACAATACTTCCTGTGAGGGTTCCTTGGACCAAGGCTCGAGAGCCAAGATCGCTTCTTCGGGATCTATCGAATCTTCTTGTGGGGGTTCTTTGGACCTCGACTCGAAAGTCAAGATCGGATCTTCGTGATTGATCGAATCTACGACGACAACGAGGTTAGCTTCGCTAGGAAAAGCATCCACTAACACATCATCCTTGTGAACAATCACATCATCTTCATGCAATTCATCATGCTTGTGAGAGATCACATCTTGATCCTACAAATCATCATGCTTGTGAGAAGTCACATCTTGATCATGCAAATCATCATGCTTGTCATTCAAATCATCATCATGCTTCACACAATCATGCAAATCCTGTGTATCATGCTTTGGAGAAGAAGAGTCTTGAGACAATCTCCTTTCCCCAAATCTCTTGCATCTGTGCTTGAACTTGAGAATAGAGTCGCTAGAACTCTTTGTTTTGTCGATCGCTTTGTTCTTATATTGCTTTTCTTCCTGCTTGGTCTTCTGCGTGTCTGCGATCCATTTCTGCTTTTCTTTCTGCTTGTCTGCGTTCCATTTCTGCTTTTCTTTCTTTGCATTCACGATCAAATTCTGCCATTCTTTCTGCATTTCTTGCTTCGCGTTCTAACTTCCTCTCCAGAAACAACTGCTTCAACTCCTCCATAAGAGTTGGTGCAATCTTTATCGTAGATGGGGAAGGGTCGGAAAAATCTTCTTCTTCGCCTCTCTCATGCTCATCACCTCCAAGCGAAGTATCCATTCCGCTTTGAGTGATGACCATTCTGCAATCGTGGGTTCTTGTGGGTTCTTAAGTTCACGAGGAACTTGGGTTCTTGGGGGTCTTGAGTTCTTAAGTTCACGAGGAACTTGGGTTCTTGAGGGTCTTGAGGTGTTCTTTCGCTTGCAAATCGCGTTGGAGAAGGGATCTTCTCTTCACTCGAGTTCTACCCTTTTCTGCGGGCGCACCCCTTGGCAGCCTTGCGCTCACACCAAGGTTGCTTTTTCCCACCTCACGTCGATTGGCCGGCCGCTAAGTGCACGGTCCGCTCTCAATGAGTAAAAAGAGACACAAGGGGAGGTTGGACAAGCCCTTCTTTCTTGGGATTCCTGTCACTCTTCAACAAAACACGATTAGGAATCGCCACGCCCAAGTAAACTTGGGTTCGTGTGATCGCAACAAGCAAAAAAATTCTTGTGGTTCTTATGGTTCTTCCCTTGAGTAATGCAGAACACTTCCAAAGCTCTGATACCAATGTTAGGTGCAACGGAATGAATGTTGTTTTTCTCAAGATTAGTGATCTTTATTGCTCAAGGTTCCTTTTAGTTCTTAGGGAAAGAGAGCTTTCCGTCTTATGGAGAGTGCTATGATCACGAACAAAGTGAGTGGATTGTGCGTGCAAGTGAATGAGATTGAGAGAAGGAGAGAGAAGAGATACGACACCCGAGAGGTTGTAAAACCCTCCTCCGAAGGCCCCACTCTCGTCGGCGAGAGTGGTCTATTCTTTGATTGCACAAAGGTGTACAATGCGTATGCAATGGACTATGCAACTTGGTCTATGCCGATGACGACGACGACGACGACGACTTGGCTGAAATCTGAGATCTTCTAGATACTGAATTTCTTGGATTGTTTCCAGGCTGAAAATGACTGTTTTGGGCTGTGTTTTTATGGCTGAAAATGGGGATCCATCTGCAACCTCCTTGGGGGATGATCTGCTATTGTGCTTAGGCTGAAAACTGTGTTTTCTTACCGCTGAAATTGCAGGTCAAAAACGCTGGCTGCTGATGCAGATTAGGGCTGAAAAAACACTACCGCTGGCTGGGTCCGTTGCTTAGCAAAAACGCTGATGTACCTTGCTTCTACTGCCGATGGCTGGAAACAGGAAAACGCTAGGGCTGGAATGCATCTTTGATGGAAACGCTACAAAGGCTGATCTGAATCTGCTCCAAAAACGCTGAAATGGCAGCAATGGAAAACGCTAGCAAGGCTGAGATTCCAGCGATGATGGGGATCTGCAGTTGCTAGGATGCTGAGGGTAATGTTGGCGCTTTGCAATGGAAAGAAACGCCAAGTGCTGGAAACTGCCCGCGAGGATGGATGTCCAAAAACGCTGGGGGTGCTTGGGGGGTACTGCTGAGAAGTTGCCTGTTGAGCGGGAAGCTCCTGCTGCCTCTTCTGCCAGAAAGTGTGAACTTTGGTTTGCTTATATATTAACTTAGCAAAATTGCCCTACCTACTTTTGTAGGAAAGTCATTTAAAAATAATAAGTGAAAATTCCAATAAATAGGAAAATAGGCTAAATGCACTGGAAAATTTTCCTAACTGATGCTAATGGATTCTGATGGGAATTTCGATGATCATGCTGTGTGCAACCAGAGGATATGCATCTATGCTAAGTGATTGGGCATGCACGGTCTACGAATAGACTCACAAAAGTGCCAGATCACTGCTAATCTAACTTGATCGGACTGAGTGAACCCTGTTGTGGTGTAGCTTGTCCATGGACACATAGGGTTGGGATTTGTCACGTGACAATGGTGGCAGATTATTTGTCTCGGAAGCCGTTGGTTCTGGATATTTCCGCGATACATCATAGGAGCTTTGAGGATATGGTCGACCAGTATGCCACAGATACAGATTTTGCAGACGTTTTCACACAGGGAAACAGTAGCGGGATATTCCATTCGGGATGTCTACTTGATGAGAAAAACCATGTTGTGCATTACACAGCCGTTGAGGGAAAAGGTTATGGTTGAATGCCATTGTCCACCTTTTACGGGTCACCGCGGCATTGCTACCACCATGAAAGAGGTAGAGAGATACTTCTTTTGGTCGAGACTCAAGAAGGATGTGGAAGAGTTTGTGCGTAGTTGCTTAGTATGCCAGAAGGTCAAGTTTGACAGGCATAAAGCACAGGGATTGTTACAGCCTTTACCCATACCCACCCGCCCCTGGGAAAGTATTGCAATGGATTTCATTTTTGATCTCCCGAGAACATAGAGTGGTCACGATGGTATCTGGATTGTTATTGACAGATTTAGCAAACAGGCTCATTTCATTCCAGTGAAGAAAGCAGTCAAGTCGGATCACTTAGCGAAACTGTTTCTGGCCCAGATTTTCAGATTACATGGCATGCCTGAGACGATTGTCTCCGATAGAGACTCCAGATTTATGAGTTTGTTTTGGAAGGCAATTTGGGAGAACATTGGCACGCGGTTGCAGTTCTCGTCATCATTCCACCCGCAGACTGATGGGCAATCTGACAGTGCCAATTCAGTGGTTCTAGATTTATTGAAGTCTTATATCTTGGATCAGAAGACTCAATGGGAAAAGTATTTACCTTTGGTGGAATTTGCCTACAATAACACGATACACTCTTCGATGGGGAAGGCGCCATTTGAGATTGTTGAAGGTGCTGCGAAGGTTCCACCCTTCCTAAGCACGAAAGAGAAGATTTTTGAAGCGGATGAATATACGCGAGACTTAGATACGGCTTTTGCCAAGGCTCGCGAGACTTTGCAGAAATCTCAAGAACGACAGAAAAAGGAAGCATATCGCCATCGTCGCGACTTGAAATTGAAGGAGGATGATTGGGTGCTTTTACGTTTTCAGAAGGCACGCCTGAGAAAGAATAAGGGAAAGGAGAGGCTTTTTCCAAAGTTTAGTATGCGATACTACGGACCTTTTCAGATCATTGAAAAGATAAATGATGTCTCCTTTCGACTGAAACTGCCTGATACTTGGAGGATTCACAATGCATTTCATGTGAGTCCCTTGAAACCTTTTAAAGGTGACGTGCCTGATGATGGGGAGCCTGATGAGTAACCTGAAGTGGAAGAAAACGAGGAGGTCCTTGTTCCTGAATAGATTTTGGCACATAAGGATACAAAGAATAAAGGTAAAGTCCGAAGGTGGTTCTTGGTTAAGTTCAAGAACTATCTTGCATTAGTTGCGAAGTGGATGGAGGAGGAGGAGGAGGACCTGGCTTATACTCCTCAGATTGTGAAACTTTACCTCGATGCTTTTGGTTTAGCATAGTCTACTCCAAATGGAACCCAGAATTCAGCTTGGCCGGAGATCTAGTGCAGTGGGATGCACAAGAGGGGAGTCACTCCGCTCCTTTGTCAACAGATGCCTTGATTTAGATACTAGAGTCACTGATGTCTCTTTGAGCTTCAGGGATATTGAAAGCTGACAGTATTCTGCTATATGACTTCATGAAATGGAATTCCTGATTATGATACTGATTTGTTCTTGACTTCTTTTAAGTGCAGGAATTGATAGACGAAATGACTGCAACGTTTTGGTCTGATTGATCTCGAATAGACATGGTTGCAATAGGGGTTAGTTAATCGAACATCGATGAGATCCCGATTGGATCTAGATGCAATTGCTAGCTACATTGCCGATAAATCATGGTCTAAGATCCGAATGAATGTTGAATGTCATGTGATGTCCTGTGATGTGACTGTCGATTTGGTACATGTGCTAGATGTGTGTTCCTAGTACGTAGGTACTAACAGTCACTGTCTGCTAAGACGGTTTATGGCCTCTGTCCCTCGATTACGCCTACAAAGTGACAAAGTGGGGGGTATGTCACAAAGTGATGACGTGTCTGCCCGAGAGAAAAGCTTGACTGCTGCTGGAAACCCTAACCCTAAAACGTGCAAACCCTAATTTCTACCAAAAACCCTAACAACCCTAAAAAGCAGCAGCTGAATTTTCGTGAAATGCGTTGGCATGCTGACGTGGCAGTGCGGCAGTCTCGTAATTTGCGTAAATCTTCAGCATTTGCGACAGTTTTGCTCTACTCAAGAGAGAAAGAGAATAGCTTTTGCTTTATTTCTACGCAATTGGAGATAGAGGGAGAGAGAGAGAGAATTCCCTTGCTTTATTTTAAAACTCAAGTGAGTTTGAGAGAGAAAATAGCCTTTGCTTTTTTTAGGCTTTTGATCTGAAGCTTTTGGGGCTCTGCTTTTGGCATCCCTTGTAAAACTTTAAATAAGTGGTTTGGGTACACTCTGTAGAGCATCTGGACGCAGAGTTTGAGAGTGAAACCCTAACCACTCTCCTGTACTTTGAACTGATTACCAAAAGGGGCGCCAATCTTTGGGGCCAATATCTCTAGGCACGGAACTCCGCCTGGCCAGTGCAAATCTATTGTGAACTGTGAACTGTTTTGAAGTGGTTATTTGGTGTTGTCGTGATTGATTCTTGACTTGGAGTGTCCAAGTCTGTTACACTCTCGGTCTTTTCTTCTCCAAAGCACGACACACATGATTTGCATGATAAAGATGTGATTGTTCACAAGGATGATAGTTTAATTGATGCTTTTTCTAGTGAAGCTAACCTCGTTGCAGATATGATCAATCACGTTGAACCGATCTTGGCTCTCGATTCGAGATCTAAGGAACCAACTCAGGAAGTTTTGTGTGTTCGCATGATTAGTCAGCACACATTGTTCGAGTGTTTCATTTGTGATGGTTTCTTGTATTTTTGTCACAGTCTTCATGTGTTCCCTTTCTACAGGCATGCCATATTGTACGATGCACATGATTCACTCATGAATGAGCACGGATGTATGCGGATCACTCTCGAAAGGAAGAAAAGTTTGCATTCAAGGAATTCACATTCCATGTCTCTTCCTTGGCATGACACAGTCTCAAAAAGAACACAAGAAAGATTGACCATCACGCATCGGCATTTCCATTGTGATTTGCCACAGTTAATATATTTAGGTCAGAAAGTGAAGATTCAACCCCATTTTTTGCGTGTGTTTGGTGAAGGGTTTGACACTCAATCACTTGGTTCATCTCAATTGCATGCACAGTCATTTAGGAAGCATAGTATTTTTCCAATCACTCTATTTTATGGGTATGTTCATGATTTTGTGTTGTAAATGGTTTTAGAATTTTCCTCCTCGGAGATTCTTGAAGAAGGTGGACCTACGTCCATAGCCGAAGTTGGAGCATTGAAGCTACAACAGATCATTTTGTCGCTTTCGGCGCGGCCCTAAGAAGCAAGCATTGCAGACCTTTATGAAGTTCAAGTATCGCACGACCCACGCATTAGAGTGGGCGAGCGAAGAGTCCTCTCCAGGATTCTAGACATTGTTCGCGATCTCCCTTGACGCCCTACAGCTCGGTACGAGTATCTCACTTTAAAAAGAGGGGATGTCAAGTGCACATCTAACCCTATGTGCATGTGGACAAGCTACTTTAGGTCTAGGGTTCAGGTTAGCTTAGGAAGTGTTCAGGCACCTTTGTGAGCCTGTGCGCAAGCCGTGCATGTCCAGGCACTTAGAGTAGTTGCATATCCTCTGGTTGCACATAGCATGGTCATCAGAATTACAGTCAGTACCCATGCACTTTAGCATATAAATCAATGATAAATAGCTCTAGATTAGAATCAGATCACTTACCTAAAGCTACTCCTACAAATCATACGGGGTTTTGCATCTATGAGTAGAAAATGCTTCAATGCCATATACGGACTAGCAAACGCTTTTATCACCTCACAAACCACTCGACCACCACAACTACTACTCTAATCTACAAATCCTAACTAAATCTACCTAGTCGCAGACCCTCGACAAGACACGCTTCCTGGCTATCCAAGTGATCTCGGAATAACCTCTTCCGGATCCACTTAAGAAAAATGCTTTCTTTAGCCGAAACTAAAGCAAGCAACCATCACACGAGTGTTAGTAGGAATACCTACCTAAGTCCTTGTATCCCCGGTAGCGGCGCCAATGTTGCAGGAGCGAATCACACCACCCATAAAGTGCATGCAACACAACCTAGATCGTCAATCGAGGACAGAGATGACACGATAGGCACACGGAGGAAATCTCTTTAGCTTGTCAGGCTAAGACCATCCTACACATACAACACTCTGGAAGGCCAACTAAACCACAATCTAGAATCTCACTACTCTCAACTACACCACCCAAGCCACATACACACAATGGAAGGACATCCATCAATTTATACCAGAATCGTACGAAACTTAAGAAACACCAAACACCATCCTCTCACTAGGATACACCTGTCCCAAGCCTCCACACTCAAAATCCTAGCTCTAGACCCATCTGCAGAAAACGCATATAAAGACTGAGCTGAATTCTGAAAGTGTTCGAAACTGAAATCTATTACCTATGCGTAGCTTATGTCTCCACGATTCTAATGATTACTTGCACGCAGAAAACAGACATTGTTTGATATACTTACAGCCGCAAATAGCTCGTAGATGCGCGAGCGCGTATGCTCCGTTCCACGAGGTATGCTTGGCGTTGTCACGTAGCTCTTGCCGAGGCTAGTGCGATGGTGCAGTCGGATCTCCAATGTGATGAACGAGCGGGGAGAAGGGCCATGATGAAGCTCACACTCTCTCTCTTCCTCTCTCACACACAATCAATGGCAACTTAAAACTATGATTATGGTAAAGTTTGTCTTTACAAAAGTGACTTAGTACCTTATATACTAAGACTACCTTATATACTAAGGCTACCTTATATACTAAGGCTACCTTAGGTTAACCAAAAATAGAGTTCGAGGGGTCAAATGGCTTGATATTTACAATCTGGAACTGCCATTGCACCCCGGCTTCTGCAACTAGACTAGCTATTTATTACAAATGATGTTTATGACCATAATCCTCAGCATTCCATAACTCTCAAAAAATAAGACTTTGTTGAGTTATGTCGTGTTGTTGACCGAGCCATCAACACGGATTGTGTATACATAGACGAGATCTACAGACACCTATGCACTGAGGAGCCCGGGCGACCTCTGGAGGAGCTTACTACTATTCTGACACAGACATTACATGATGCCGCAGTAGAGGCATACCCACGCACCCAGCTTGAGCAAAGACGCCGTTCTGGGACCATACCTCAGAACAGTTGGTATAATGAGGAATGCTGCCAGACTAGAGCTAGACTTCAGAGGGAGGTGCTTTTGGGGGACATCCCTCACAGATAGATTTCTGACGCCTAGTGCGGCCGAAGAAGAGGGTATTTTTGGCTCGACTAGAGCAGGATCTATACCAGCTATTCTTGAGTTAGGACTCACGTGAGGCATGGCGACTCTTTCATGAGCAGCCCCCCCCCCCCCCCCCCCCCCCCCCCCCCGACCATTACCGCTACAGAGACCTGGGTCAGTATGCATCATCTTTGTACACAGTTCCTGGACAGCCGCCCTTGCCCGACCCCCCCCCTGATCCATGCCCAAACATATGTGCTTTTTTTAGCGCTGAGATGGTTAAGAAGGCCATTGACAGGATGAGGACTGGGAGAGCATATGATCATGATGGCTTAATGGCTGAGCATTTCATGCATGCCAGAGATCTATTAGCAGAGCCTCTAGCAGTCATGTTTAACCGTGCCATGTGTGAGGGCTTGCCTGATACTTGGAGTCTATCTACTATTGTACCTATCTTCAAGTCAAGAGACCCTATGGAGCCAGGGAATTATTACACTATCATGATTGGACACACATTGGCACGGTTGTACGCATTCATTCTTGAGCAACAACTGAGTAGATGGGCAGAGAGGGAGGGAGTGCGTGCAGTTGGACAGGCAAGGTTCAGGAGAGGTTTTTCTACTCTTGACCATATTTTGACACTCATGGCCATCATTGAGGAGGGCAGATCCCATGGGAGACGGATCTATTGTAGCTTTGTGGACTCCCGCAAAGCATTTGACACAGTACCCAAAGCTAGATTGATGCGCAAATTATAGGAGATGGGAGTACCCACAGAGCTCATTTGGGGGATCGTGGCATTGTACAGATCAGTAGTAGGGCATGTACATACCTCAGAGGGTCTATCTACACTGGTTCACTCCACTATTGGGGTGAAGCAGGGCTGCCCGCTCTCTCCTACTCTATTTGGTATGTATGTGGATGAGGTTTCTGACTACATTGAGAGAGGTGGTGATAGAGGTGCACCACTGGCAGGGACATGGATTCTTGTGATGATATTGTGTTGATCTCCGACTCTCTGGAGGGATGCAACGTCACTTAGATGCTTTGCATAGGTTTGCCCATGAAAGTGGTTTGTTTGTCAACCTTGGTAAAATCAAGGTCATGGTATTTAATACCACCCCATAGTGGATTGGGAGGTCAGTGCCCGCATTCACATACGGCCAGGAGGCAGTGGAGTATAGAGATGCTTATACTTACCTTGGAGTGGTTTTTAGTGGACCAACATTTTCATTGAGGAAAGCAGCAGAGACTAGATTGACCAAAGCCCATGCGGCATTAGGTAGATTGGAGAGGATGTGTTCACATGTTCAGTTTCAGGAGCCTCGGACGAAGCTCTGGCTCTTTGACACTTTGGTGTCTTCTGCATTGCTCTATGGAGCTGAGATATGGGGGCCTTCATTGGATCATCACGGGAGGACAGGTCGCACTGATGGATGGGGGACATGGAGAAGCCTCTGGTCTCTATGATATCGCGGCTCATTAGAGCCAAGGCTTCAGTACCACGTGCCATTATCCGAACAGAGCTAGTTGCCCCCACTAGTGGTTGAGGCGCTCACCAGGTCTGTCTCCTTCATACACCGCATGTGGTGTCACGATTGTGACGTATTCTTTACCTTCTTTACGTGATTCTCTTGCAGATACAAAGACGTACCAGATCAGAGACCCCTATTCTCGAAAGGATGCGTCTTTTTCGACCAAGAGTTGCACCTGTTCGGGGAATAGCCATGCCTCTTCAGCGAATGGCTGCACCTTTACGCCGAAGGGTTACAACTCTACAGCAGAGGGACACGACTATTGGCCTAGAGTCATGTCTATTGGCCTATGGTCATGTCTTTTGATCGTGTCTTTTCAGATTCTATATAAGAACCCTCTTGTAACAGATTCAATCAATCAAACACACATTCCTCTCTTGTGTCTTTGTCTCTAGTCTAGTTCAGT
Organism: Adiantum capillus-veneris; assembly: GCF_014529385.1. Lineage (NCBI taxonomy): Eukaryota > Viridiplantae > Streptophyta > Polypodiopsida > Polypodiales > Pteridaceae > Adiantum > Adiantum capillus-veneris. Next base: position 60,404,406 of record NC_140960.1, read on the forward strand.
TTTCAGTTTTCATCTAAGTACAATTATGAATAAACACACTTAGTAGTAGTGTTCTTCACAGTGGTATCAGAGCAATTTTTTCCCGGGCCTCTTGACTTGGCGTCTACCTACCTTTGCCGTTGCTCACCCTACCCGCGACAATCTACGTGTTGTATGGCAGCAAAAGAACGGTGGTACACACACGAATCTGAGTATGAGGTAACTTAAGTGTTTTATCCAATTCATACTTATACTATACTACAACATATAGTGATGTGTGTGTGCGACGTACCCGGCAACTTGCGAGTCCTTGCTCAAATTGGCCGCTCGTACCCTTTCGCATAAAAGGGCTTACCAACAGTCACACCCTTAGGGCACCAAGAGCCATACCTCTCCCCAAGCGCTAGTACTGTTCCCAGCGCTTGATCCTTGTAGCGTTTCATCTTTACGAGGCTGAATTTATTCGCTGGCTGAATTTGTTTTCGCTGGCTGAAATCCACGCTACAGCAATAAAACCATTACGCTGGCTGAAAGCCTATAACCACTTAAATTTATTAAAAGTTTCTGCCCGCCCAAAAGTTGACCGGCCGATCAAAAACTCACTTGGTTTAATTTACCTAAGGCTACATTAAAAATAAAATAAAATGGACAGCAGCGCAATCTTCTTACGGGAAATCTCCAGCGCTGGCTTTTCGGCACACACACTCCCTCGTGGTGATTCTTGCGCGCCAGCCTCGCATTCCTCATGGAGGATGACGCTTACGATGTTCCCGTTCTGTACTTGTCGTACGTAGACGAAGTGCCAGAAGAAATTCTCCCAGAGATTCCCATTCTGCCAAAACCTGCTTCTGCACCCGTTTCCGAACCCATTCCAGTTCCGGAAATTCCCGCAGCCATTCCATCGCTGTTGTACTCTCCTGAACCACCGAACCCGCTGGAACGTGAATACTTGGTACACATTTGTCAGCGCCTTTGGCTTCCAGCGTTGGTCGATTTGGAAAGTGACCGTTCAGTGTCAACAGGACAAGTTACAGCATTACGAGTTCATCCTTACTCGTTTTCCGCACTTGGCACACCATATCCCATCTTGTTTCGTTGATAGTCTTTCGGAGATTCAGACTGCGCACACGTTGGTTCCTTTTCATTCGGAGGAAATTGTGCTAGATTATACTCCTCTTACCCCCGAGCCCGACGAGGTCGAGGATCTCACAGAGGTCGAGGATCTCGCAGAGTTCTTAGAGCCAATTCACACACCGTCAACTTTGGCTACAGGGTGGAGTTTTTTAGCTTCGCCTCGATACGAACTTTGACTTCATCATGTCAGAGACAGACCCATGACAGGGACAGATGGATGCTACTACACTCTTGGCTGCTATCCAACAGCAATTTGCAGTCCAAGCGTCACGTCAAGAGCAATTTGAAACACTACTTCATTCCTTATCAACAGAGGTCAAATCATTGAAGCAATCGACTTCTCCGCCCGATTCTAGTGCAGCTTCTTCCGTGAAGGGCCGATGCCAGATCAACCAGAACAAGTTAATAATCCTGAACTCCAATATCTTTTTCGCTTACACACAGAATCTAATAAAAAGAAAGTACACATTAAACCGCCAGAACCCTTTGATGGCCGTCGTAATAAGCGAGTCATTGACCAATGGTTGTTCAAAATGGACACGTATTTCAATAATCTTGAATTGCCGGATGACAAGAAAGTGGCCTTAGCTGCTAGTCTCCTTAAAGATAGCGCCTTCCTATGGTGGCAAAATCGGGTAACCTTAGGCAAACACACATCGACGTGGGCAAAATTCAAGCGAGCGTTGTGTAAGGCTTTCGTGCCAGCTAGTGCCGATTTCCATGCACGCTTTGCTTTGCGTCACCTATGCCAGACAGGCTCAGTGGCTGCATATGTATCTCAGTTCCAAAGGTTGAACTTGGAGGTAATGACATTCAATCCCGACGACAAATTACACTATTTTGTCGACGGATTGGAGCCCACCTTACGTGATGATGTACATAAGGCTAATCCCTCTACACTTGAAGAAGCCATCAGTTATGTGGAAAGACTAGGAGACTATCGTAGAGAAAATTTTCAGTCTGGTAGAGCCGGTGATCGCCCATCTGGTCGCGGACCTCGTGCTCCTTTTCGCAACCAGCGAGAAATCTCTTATTCAGGCTGCAGACAACAAAATGGCCCTAATTCTATGCAGTCACAATCAACTGCTAGTTCTTTATCCAGGTCTAATATTTGGAGTTCTAGAGCGCAGAACGGTAGACCTAATTTCCAAAATGATCGGTCTCTTTTCAATCGACGTCGTCGAAGCCGTCAAACTTTTCGGCCAAATTCATATTCAGACAGGCGTTGGTATGGCAATCAAGCTTCAACTTCTGCCGCTCCTCCTCAGCAGTCTACTTCACAACAGTCCAAAGATGGATTGTGTACAATTTGTGGTGGACCACACAGATGGTACCAATGTGATAAGAGACCTCAACCGTCCAATTTGTGACGCAATGCTAATGCAGAGACACCTTTAATGTTACCTTCCACTTCTGAGCAATCTACACCACAGCAAGATAAAGGCAAGCGTGTGGTTAGTACAATTCGTGTTTCTAAGGTGGCTACATTTCTTATGAAAAATGCCAATAATGCTAAGCCCGTTCCGAACACCTTGTCTAACGAGGTGTCTTCTTGGCTTCATACATGGCAAACCAATTAACATATTGGTCGACAGCGGTTGTTCTAATAACTTTGTGAGCACCAACATAGTGCATCGACTTAAATTGCCTACAGTTCAAAGTATTCAACCATATGATGTTGAATTAGCTGATGGTTCATTTTTGACATGTAACACAATTGTTCAACACTTGCCATTTGACGTCCAAGATTATCAAGACAGCCTTTCTTTTTAAGTAATGCCATTATCCACCTATGATATGATTCTTGGCCAATGTTGGTTATACCAATATGATCCTCTTATCAGTTTTCGAGGACATTCAATAACACTTTACAAGGATCGTCAACTCATTACGATGAATGGCTTATTTCAAGTACAACCAGTAGCTGTTGTTTCTGCTTTGCAAGTTAAGCGGATGGTACGAAAATCTGACAATTTTACAGCACTCTTAATGATACGTAGCACAGACGATGCTTCATTGGATACAATTCAATCCACACTAAAACCCAATCCAGCAGCTTATCTTGAGCAACCATTCTATAAACCATACTTGGACCTCTTTCCTGATGAATTGCCGAGCACCTTACCTCCTCGTAGACCGGTGGATCATCCTATTGATTTAATTCCTGGCAGTGCTCCGCCTACACGAGCTCCATATCGAGTCTCATATTTCGAATCTCAGGAAATTCAGCAACAACTCGTTGATTTGCTTGATAAAGGTCATATCCGTCCAAGTAAAAGTCCTTTTGGTGCTCCAGTTTTGTTAGTAAAGAAAAAAGATGGTTCTATGCGCTTGTGCATAGATTACCGCGCGTTAAATAAGCTGACAATCAAAAATAAATTTCCTCTTCTAAGGATTGATGAACTTTTTGATCAACTTTTGGGTGCTAAGATATTTTTGAAGATTGATTTGAAGTCTGGATATCATCAAATCAGAATTAAAGCAGGTGATGAGTATAAAACTGCATTTAGAACAAAATATGGGCATTATGAATTTTTGGTAATTCCTTTTGGACTAACCAATGCTCGTGCATCGTTTATGACATTGATGAATGAGATTTTTGGTCCATATCTGGATAAATTCGTTATAATTTATTTGGATGACATTCTCGTTTTTAGCAAGAATATTGCAGAGCATAAAGAACATCTTCGTTTGGTGTTTTTAATATTGGGGACTAATGTGCTTTATATCAACGAGAAAAGGAGCGAATTTTTCAAGGATCGGATCGACTATCTTGGCCATGTTATATCAGCTGATGGAATAGTAGTTGACCCTCAGAAAATCAAAGTTATTGTCGAGTGGCCTCTTCCAACAACAATATCTGATGTTCGCTCATTCTTGGGTTTGGCAAATTTCTACCATACCAAGGTTTACAAGTTTTCGGACATTGATGCTCCTCTTTCAGAGTTGACGAAGTTTGAAAAGCTTACACGGTCCTCAGAAGCAGAAAAGTCTTTTAATGATCTTAAACAGGCTTTGACTACTACTCTAGTCATGGCCATTGCAGATCCTCTCAAACCATTTTTAGTAATGACAGATGCTTCAGATCGTGCTTCTGGTGGAGTATTAATGCAAAATGATAAGAGTTATTGCCTTTGATAGTAAAAAGTTTACTGCTATACAGATACGTTACCCAGTCTATGACAAAGAGTTCCTCGCCATTGTCCATGCCTATCGTACATGGAAACATTACCTTTTGGGAGCCGACTCTATTGTCAAAACGGATCATCAATCATTGCAGTATATTTTTACACAACCAGTCATGAATCCTCGTCAAGGTCGATGGGTGGAATTCTTGGCAAATTTCCACATGACTATTGAATATGTTCCAGACTTCAGAATTCGGTAGCAGATGCACTCAGTCGAATGCCACAAGCTACAAACATGGCAATATCTACAGTTACTTTTGATATTCTTGATTGTTTCAAGAATGAATATTTGACAGGTCGAGATTTTGCTGAAGTATTTCGAGTACTTCGCACAAATACTCCCACACAAGTAGAAATGAATCTGGTTGCAGCATATACATTAGAAGATAATCTGTTATATTATGAAGACCGAATTTGTGTACCACACAATTTACGCATGAGGAAGATGATTATTCAAGAACATCATGAAGTTCCTTATACAGCCATCTTGGAATCAATAAAACGTATAAATTATTGGCAACTGTATTTTATTGGCCTCAAATGAAGCAAGACGTAGTGAACTTTGTTAAAGCTTGTCACTCCTGCCAAACTATGAAGGCCTCAAGACAGTTACCACAAGGATTATTACAACCTTTACCAATTCCAAATGAACGCTGGGAAAGCATTAGTATGGATTTCATTACAACGTTGCCTAAATCATCAAAAGGCAATACTCAGATATTGGTGATTGTGGATCGATTTTCAAAGATGGCACATTTCATACCTTGCAAAACTACTGCTTGCAGCACCAGATATTGCTTCGTTATTTGTGCAACATATATTTCGAATCCATGGACTACCAAAATCAATAATTTTAGATCGAGATCCCAAGTTCACATGACATTTTTGGACTTCCTTATTCAAGTCATTGGGAACGAATCTTTTATTCAGTTCAGCTTATCATCCACAGACTAATGGACAAACTGAACGAGCGAATCAAATATTGGAGGAAATGTTGCGACATTACATACAAACCCGCCTAAATTCTTGGGAAGAATATTTGCCTTTGGTGAAGTTTGCTTACAATAATTCTTTTCATTCAGCGATTGGAATGACTCCTTTCCAAGCAACATTTGGACTTACTCCATTGATTCCTGCAAACTTTGTGATTCAACATAAAGTTGCTTGATCAATTGGTAAATGAAATGCAAGATATCCTTCTTCAGATCAAGGACAGATTGGCACATGTTCGATAGACTTATCAAAAGCAAGCAAATAAACACCGTCGCCATACAGAATTTCAAGAAGGAGATTTGGTGTTACTATATGTTGCCTCACATCGATACAAAACAGTAAAGTCTGTTTTTCCCAAGTTACAGCCTAAGTATTATGGTCCTTTCAAGATTTTGAAGAAGTATTCTACAGTTAGTTACAGAATCGAACTTCCAATAGCATGAGGAAAGATTCATCCAACATTTCACATTTCTTGGTTAAAGAAATATATTCCAGGAGATTCAATTATTCCAGATGTCTCATCCTATGTTCCAGAAATTGAGGAAGAACACTTGATTTTAGTCCCAGAACTTATTCTTGATGTTCGACAAAAGGAGACAAGAAGGAAAATTATTATTGAGTTTCTAGTCAAGTGGATGGACCTTGAAGAGTCAGACTCTACTTGGCAAACGGATGAAGAAATGCAACAATACCCTAACCTTTTACAAGAATTTTTTGATAAACGCATGACAATTATTTAATAACAGGGTTTTATTTTAAATGGGAGGGAATGTCACGATCGTGACGTATTCTTTACCTTCTTTACGTGATTCTCTTGCAGATACAAAGACGTACCAGATCAGAGACCCCTATTCTTGAAAGGATGCGTCTCTTCGACCAAGAGTTGCACCTGTTCGGCGAATAGCCATGCCTCTTGAGCGAATGGCTGCACCTTTACGCCGAAGGGTTACAACTCTACAGCAGAGGGACATGACTATTGGCCTAGAGTCATGTCTATTGGCCTATGGTCATGTCTTTTGATCGTGTCTTTTCAGATTCTATATAAGAACCCTCTTGTAACAGATTCAATCAATCAAACACACATTCCTCTCTTGTGTCTTTGTTTCTAGTCTAGTTCAGTTTTCAGTTTTCATCTAAGTACAGTTATGAATAAACACACTTAGTAGTAGTGTTCTTCACATGTGGGAACTTCCCAGAGACAGATATGCCCGCCTTGCACTTGAGTCCTCTCGACAGTTAGCCATGCAGGGAGATGCAACATGTTGGTATGGGGAGATGACATCATGGTTTCAAGTGCATGGGTTCAACATAGACATATTGCCTCCCTTTGAGTACTCACAGGATGCACCCTCTCTGACTCTTACACAGTCCGAGATCACCAGGCTCATCCAGACACAAGGAGGACATGGATACAGCTAGCATAGGAGGTGGGCACGAAGATGGCTTTTTACAGAGAGCATCTTCTCCAGCTTACGGAGGACGGTTTTGTGACGAGGCCCAGATACATGGACACCCACTTGGCTCATGGGATACGATGTGCTATTGGCCGGCACACATCTTCACACCATTGTGGATCGAGACTAGGAGATACAATGGAGTACCAATAGAGGCCAGGACATGCCCTTGTGTGACATGGAGCCTGAGACATAGTTACACTACACATGCCACTGCCCTGTCTACTCCGAGATACAAGGCCGCTTCCATTGCTTGTTCAGAGAGGGCGTTGGACCACTCTCCAAAGTCATGAGGTACGAGGATCAGAGATGCCTGGGTTTGTTTCTGCTCGAGCTGTGCAGACACAGAGAGAGCCTGATGAGAGGAGAGGCTAGCTAGTCTTAGAGACACATCACAGACTTCTTTAGAGTAGACAGCAGGACACTTGGAGGAGCTACTACCACAGCCATAGCAGCTAAGATACGGGACAAGACATTTTATACGGGGTGTTTAATACGTGTACTAAAATAAAATACATCGGTTTTTTTCAAATAGATATTTTTTACAAGTATTATATTATATGGGTAAACACAAAGGTATATAATTTATTGAAGTCAAATGTTGTACATAATTAAATGGCAAGTTGACATCTATAGATCCTAAACTCTAAGGCAAGCCGACTTTTATTAAAGCTTATAAATTGTCCACGTTTTTTAACAAAGCAACGTACTGAACGTTTTAAAACGTCGTTTTTTAGCTGCTATGACCACAGCAGAGCTTGTCGCCTCACACTAGAGGCACATTGATCGACCGAGCGACTAAGCTGGGGAGATCCAAACGCCCACGATTGCGAAGGACTGCACAACATCGACGGAGGCCACATCAGAGGATTCGGATCACTTTGGCCCAACATGCACGATGCCTGGTCAGACTCTTGCCATGGAGGAGATTGATGAGATCCGCCAGCGATCGATGCTGGATCTCTTGTGATTTTAGCTATCCCATCTGGGTGCTTAGTTCACACCTACCAGTTTAGGATTCCATAGTATTTTACTTTTGTCATTTTGCCATTTCATTTTGTTACTTTGACTTTGTATCAGATCCACCACATTGTAACGTTCTGGTCTCATAGGTCACTTTGGCCTTTTGAAGACGTTAATATTTCATTTCATCTCTCTCTCTCTCTCTCTCTCTCCTACCTACTCTATTTGGTATGTATGTAGATGAGGTTTCTGACTACATTGAGAGAGATGGTGATAGAGGTGCACAGCTGGCAGGGACATGGATTCCACTATTGTTATATGCTGATGATATTGTGTTGATTTCCGACTCTCCGGAGGGGATGCAACGTCACTTGGATGCTTTGCATAGGTTTGCCCAGGAAAGCGGTTTGTCCGTTAACCTTGGTAAAACCAAGGTCATGATATTTAATACCACCCCACAGTGGATCAGGAGGTCAACGCCCGCCTTCACATACGGCCAGGAGAAGGTGGAGTATACAGATGCTTACACTTACCTTGGAGTGGTTTTTAGTGGGCCAACATTTTCATTGAGGAGGGCAGCAGAGACTAGATTGACTAGAGCCCATGCAGCATTGGGTAGATTGGAAAGGATGTGTTCAAAGGTTCAGTTTGAGGAGCCTCGGACGAAGCTTTGGCTCTTTGACACTTTGGTGGCTTCTGCATTGCTTTATGGAGCTGAGATTTGGGGACCTTCATTGGATCATCACGGGAGGACAGGCCGTAGTGATGGATGGGGGGACATGGAGAAGCCTCTGGTCTCTCTGATCTCGCGGCTCATTAGAGCCAAGGCTTCAATACCACGTGCTATTGTACAAGCAGAGCTAGCTGCCCCCCAACTGGTGGTTGAGGCGCTCACCAGATCTGTCTCCTTCATACACTGCATGTGGGAACTTCCTAGAGACAGATATGCACGCCTTGCACTTGAGTCCTCTCGATAGTTAGCCATGCAGGGAGATACAACATGCTGGTATGGGGAGATGACATCATGGTTTCGGGCGCATTGGTTTAGCATAGACAGATTCCCTCCCTTTCAGTACTCACAGGATGCACCCTCTCTGACTCTTACACAGTCCGAGATCACCAGGCTCATTCGCTAGGACTTGACTCAGCTAGACACCAAGAGGACATGGATACAGCCAGCACAGGAGCTGGGCACGAAGATGGCTTTCTACAGAGAGCATCTCCTCCTGCTTACGGAGGATGGTTTTGTCACGAGGCCCAGATACATGGACACCCACTTGCCTCATGGGATACGATGTGCTATTGGCCAGATACGCACATCTTCACACCAGCTGCGGATCGAGACCGAGAAATACAGCAGAGTACCAGCAGAGGCCAGGACATGCCCCCTGTGTGACATCGAGCCTGAGACAGAGTTGCACTACACATGCCACTGCCTCGTGTACTACGAGATACGATGCCGCTTCCATTGCTTGTTCAGAGAGGGCTTTGTGAAGTTTGATTTCTAGGATTAAGTTTTTAAGATGTCTTATCCTTTTTTTTTTTTTTGCTTAAAGTTGAGTACTTGTTTTAAGCCAAATACATTGTGTCAACTTATTTTACACATGCTTTTTTAAAAACATTTTTAAGTTAATAATGTTTTTGTTTTATCTAGTTTTGTTTCGTAGCAAACAAAGTGATTTAGTTAGTTTGTTTTTGTTTTTCTTTTCTTTTGTCCCTTGCTTTTATAGTTTTACGAGTGCTTTATTCCCTCTTATAATTCGTGAGTTCAGACTATTCTGAACTTATGAAGGTATATACATTCTCTAGAGTCATGCGGTACGAGGATCAGAGATGCCTAGGTTTGTTTTTGCCGCAGACACAGAGAGAGCCTGATGAGAGGAGAGGCTAGCTAGTCCCAGAGACAGATCACAGACTTCTTTAGAGCTGCCACTGGACACCCGGAGGAGTTACTACCACAGCAGAGCTCGTCGCTTTACACCAGAGGAAACTGATCGGCCGAGTGACTGAGATGGGGAGATCCAGATGCCCATGACTGCGGAGGACTACATAGCATCGACGGAGGCTGCATCAAAGGATTCTGGTCACTTTGGCTCGACATGCACGACGCCCGGTCAGACTACTGGCCATGGAGGAGATTGATGAGATCCGCCAGCGACTGATGCTGGATCTCCTGTGATCTAGCTATCCCAGCTAGCTGTTTAGCTGCTTAGTCCACACCTAGCAGTTTAGGATTCCATAGTATTTTATTTTGTCATTTTGTCATCTTGTTACTGACTTCGTATCAGATCCACCACATTGTAACTTTCTGGTCTCATAGGTCACTTTGGCCTTTTGAAGACGTTAATATAACGTTTCATTTCGTTTCATCTCTCTCTCTCTCTCTCTCTCTCTCTCTCTCTCTACTTTGACTCAAATATCCCGTCTCAGTTTCACTTCTGGATCGTGTATCTAGAGGGCAAGAAGAATGTGATTGCAAATGCGCTATCTCGCAAGCCACACATTTCCGCGATCACAACAAGATTTCATCATGACTTTAATGATATGAGGGCAAGTACGCTTTCGATCAAGAGTTTGGCGTGGCATCATTTTTGATAGAGAACAAAGTTGGGAGACAGCTTCTGGATATTCTCTCAAAGACAGTTATTCGATGTGGAAAGCCAAGTTATGTGTAATGCAGGCTTTGAGGTAGAAAGTGTTGACAGAGTGCCCTAAACCGCCTTTTGCTGGGCCTAGGGGGATATGTGCGACACTCAAGGCAGTTAATGGTTAGTTCTATAAGAATTCAATAAGGGTGTGTCAGCTATGGCACTCAACAAGTAAAAAATACAAGCAAAGCTCTCTCTGATATATCCTATAGGCTTTCGCCCTTTACAAGATGTCAGTGACGCTTTCGTTCTTCTTTCTTTGTCTTCTATGAGCGATCTAAGCTCCATAATAGTTTGGAGGTGCACTTGTTGTTTGACCCCTTTGATGTAGCACCTTAAAACTGTGCAACATTTTTGTTTCTTGCTATTAGCCCCAGTTTCTCTGAGTTTATGTTGTCTTTTGGTCATACCGGTAGTGGTTAAGGATTAAAAAGACAGAGATGTGGGTTTCTTTGTTTACCTTTCCTTTTAAAGTGACGAGCTTCTGTCCTAGTATCTTGTTCTTTGACGCTACAATTTTTACAGTACAAGGGGACAATTTAATCTTACATCAAAGCTATGAAAAATTATGACCTCTTGTTTACATTTGTGTGCTTTTATGTCACAGTAATGGGTCTTGGCAGTTGTGTGGATGACCTGGGGAAGTTTTGCATTCAAAGAAATACGAATCTCTCCTCTGAAGACATGAAGTTTTCTTTGAAGAGAGTTCGTGAAGATTTTGATCAAACACTTACTAGTGAGACTCCATCAAAGACGGTGAAAAGAAGGTTGGTAAAAAAACACTTGGACTTTGGCAGCGATGATGAGAAAAACCTCTTTAAAGCTATTAGAAACAAGCCGTGGTTAATGTACCATTTCGAAAGTAGCTCTGAAGAGGAGTCTGATCATGAAAAGGTAATCAAACTGTCTAGAATCATCAGGCTTATTTCAGCTCGTTTGCTGATGATGATAATGTTGTAGATGAATCCTGCTATGAAGTCATCGTCCTTGCCTGTAGGCGTTGTTAGAGGTTGCAACTCTTGTGAGGGCTGTCAAAAGGTACAACATTTTCTTAAATAAAAGATGCCTTTTGCTTCATTGCCTAGGGTGCTAAACTGTTGCAAACACAGGTTCTTGCAAGATGGAGGCCAGAAGCAGGATGCAAGCCAGGGCTTGAGGATGCTCCTGTATTTTTTCCTCTAGAAGAAGTAAATGAGTTGCATACATTTGGTTTCTATTTGAGTATGGTTAACTGGCTGCTTGAATATAGCTTTTATTTGCTAGCCACTGACAAAGTTTGTTATGCAGGAGTTTCAAGATACGGTAAAATACATAGCCAGTATTGCTGCTGAAGCGGAGCCATATGGGATCTGCCGTATTGTTCCTCCACACTCATGGAGGCCTCCTTGTCCTTTGAAAGATAGTGAAAAAAGGAAGACAGCTAAGTTCCCTACAAGGGTGCAACGGCTGGACAAATTGCAAGTTAGGGAGACTAAAGTCAAGAAAGAGCAGAGGAAACGAAGACGAGGTCGACCACCACGAAACCAAGGTGATGCTTGCAGCGATTCTTCTGACGAGGAAGGCAAGTTTGGTTTTGAGCCAGGTCCATTGTTCACGTTAGAGACCTTTGAAAATTATGCGAAACAGTTCAAAGATGAATATTTTGGCTTGAAAGACGAGCCCTTTAGTGATTCCTCAAAGGAGGAGCCTTCTGTTGAGTGCATAGAAGGGGAGTATTGGCGAATAGTCGAGCATGCGACTGAGCAATTGGAGGTAGATCATTCAATTCTTGTGTTTGTTTGGCTTATAAGCAGGTCTTTAACGTTGTAATCAGCTTGTTTGGGTTCTCCCAAATTTTTTGCCTTGGCAGGTTCTTTATGGAGCTGACATTGAGACTGGAAAGTTTGGGAGTGGTTTTCCCAAGGCCAATTCTGGAATGAGCCCAAGCTTGTATGAGACTTCTGGTTGGAATTTGAATAATATTGCTCGACTTGGAGGGTCAATCTTGTCCTTTGAAGAAGAAGAAATTTCTGGAGTACTGGTTCCTTGGTTGTACGTGGGAATGTGCCTCTCTTCTTTCTGCTGGGTGAGTGGTTGAGTTGGTTTCTAGTGATTCTCAAATAGCTATTAGTTCCACAACTGCTTCCCACAACTATAGAAGAGGTACATTTCCATACTTGTTTCCGCTGCGTGCAAAAACTTTCCCCAAACGAAATAAATGGTTGCTCAAAGTAATATGTTAGATGCTTTGAACCCTTCATGATTGTGGTTATGATTTAACTCGATTTTGAATGCTTGGCCTTTGGTTAATGCTATGAGTTTAATTTGCAGCATGTGGAAGATCACCACTTCTACTCCTTGAATTATATGCATTTTGGTTCTCCAAAAGTATGGTATGGTGTCCCTGGAAATGCAGCGCAGAAGTTAGAGGATGCCATGAAGAAGCACCTACCAGCCTTGTTTGAAGAGCAACCAGATTTGCTGCACAAACTGGTAATTTTCTTGTTCTTTTAGACAAGGTGCAGGCACAATCTGCCTCAGTTTCAGTTAACCAGGGGTTTTTCTTGTCTTTTGCATCAGGTCACTCAGTTATCACCATCTGTTCTGAAGGCAGAAGGAGTTCCAGTATACAGAGCTGTTCAGAAGCCTGGAGAGTTTGTTGTGACATTCCCCCGAGCTTATCATGCTGGGTTTAATTGTGGATTTAACTGTGCAGAGGCTGTTAATGTGGCCCCTATTGATTGGTTGCCCGCTGGTCAAAACGCAGTTGAGCTCTATAGTCAACAAAAGCGCAAAAGCACAGTTTCCCATGACAAGCTCTTGCTAGGAACTGTCAACAAGTATCTATCTGTATTATCACACCAACTATCCCGACTCCCTGCAGATGCAAGTTCAATTGCATGGCAAGAGTTATTTGCCCAGCATAATGTTCTCTCAATGGTTTTTAAGGTACTTTGCAAGCTGCCATAGTTTCAGCAAGCATGTTGGTAGCATGGTAGTTTGTGACCAACTTTTTTCTGTTCTTGCTCTGCAGGAGCGCGTGGATTTGGAAAGATCCAGGCGTTGTAAAATTGAAGGCCTTGTTCATACTCTGAGGATGGACAAAAACTTTGATGTAACTGATGCGAAGGAATGCTCAGTTTGCCATTATGATTTGCATCTGTCTGCCATTGGTTGTGAATGTGCTCAGGACCGATACACCTGTTTGGAGCACGTGTGTGAGCTATGTGGGTGTGACAAATCAAAAAAACATGCCCTATATCGATATGAACTATCAGAACTAGATGCTATTATGGCAGCATTGCAAGGACATCATGATTCTATGAGTGGTGTTGAGAAGCTACTCGAGCTCCTCACAGGATCAGAGATTTCCAAGGTTGAATGTGATGAGATAATAAAGCAGGAAGGTTCTATTATTGAGCAGAGTGGCTCCAGTTCATCAGGAGCTGGCTCCACCTCTGCCTTATTTGGCCATAATAACACGTTTCCAGATGATTCGGGTGCATGCCTTCAGACAACAAAAGCCTGTGCACCTACAGAGTCCATCTGGAATGGGGGATTCAAGGCAATGAGTGCTTTTCTGCTGAAGGATTTTGAAAATTATGAGCTGTTACTTGCAGGCTCTAAAAATCCTGAACTTCCTGTTTTGGGAAGTCAGGCAAGAAGTTCAGAGCTTCTTAATCCTGCTGAGCCTGTCTCTTGTAATAGCAGACAATTGAATAACCATCCTCTTCCATGTGAAACAGGACCAGGAGAAAAAAATAATAGCATACAATCGAATGGCCATCCTCTTCCATGTGAAACGGGACCAGGAGAGAGAAAGGAAAGCGTGGAGGTAATTGTGCTCAGTGATGATGAGGACTGCCCTGGTAGTAATTCTGTACCTACTCCCTTATCCACGGTGAACGCTCCACATGCAATATCAAATGGGTCTAATTCAGGCAACATACATTTTTTCCCAACTGCTGCTACCAGCAGTCAGTGTCTATCAAATTTTGCACATGCAATCAACACTTCACATGCAATGGCAAAGAAACGTGATATAACAGAAGAGTTGAACTCATCAAAAGAGCTTCCACCAATATTTCACAAGCCAATAACCCAGGCTGCTTGGAATGTTTTAAATTCACAAAGTATTCAACCCTTGGTCACCACTTTTGAGGATAACAGATTGCAGGCTTCCACACTGCAGCAAACAGGGCCTGTTTCATTTTCACCTAGCTTCTATACGAGCTTCAAAGAGTGTGCGAAAGAGACAGTTTCAACTAAGGATTGGCTACGCCTTGGAAGTCTCCAGACAACATCTGTAGATCAGAAGGGGCATGATCTTTCAGTGATGGGGCCTCCACTTAACCCTTCCATCAATGAGGGAAAATTTTTGGGAGGGCATATTGATTCTGTAAGAGGCAGTCTGCATAATTGCTTGCCTCTTCATCAGCGACAAGAAGTCAGAGTGGATCTTCTAAGCACCGGGAGACTTGTCTTAGGAATGTCCTGGTGTAACAAGAATGCAATTTTCCCAGCAGGTTAGTTAGAAACTAAAGCATTTTGTGCCAGATGGCCAAAGAAAAATATGATTTTGATTGAGCAAATAAGCCTTTTTGGGTGCTGTGGCTTGTTATTTTGTCAGGTTTTCGGAGTCGGGTGCTTTTTACTAGTTTTTTAGATCCCTGCAAAATGTGCTTCTATATCTCAGAAGTTTTGGACTATGGGCGTGGAGAACCTCTTTTCAAGGTAGTGCGTTGTGCGAAGGATAACTCAAATTTTGCTTGAGGGTCCATTTCAAATTTCCTACTTTTATTGTGCCGTCAGGTTACCATGGAAGATCATCCCAATGAAGTTTTTGTGCATGGTTCCATTGACAAATGCTGGCAAATGGTGCAAGAGAGAGTGAACATTGTGATCCAATTGCATCGCAGTTTTGGGAAGGTGGGGTTGCCGCCTTTGCGTTCTCCTGATGATATTCGGGGCTTGGAATTATTTGGATTTACTTCACCCCATATTATTAAGGTAGGCGTCAATCATCCAGCATAAAGTGGCCACCAGGTTTTCTTCCTTTTCAACAAGGTTTTAAAAGAGGAAATGTGGGTGATTCTAATAAATTAGACCATACCTTTACTGTATGCCTTACGTGTCTTATTTGCTATCTATGTTGTGCAATCCATGGTGCATGCTTTTGCTAGCAAAATAACTTCGAAGAAAATCTCTGGCATCTTTCCCTGCTGTCTTTTTTGTGAGCTTGAGTGGTCCATTGTGCTTTTATGTGGGCCAAGATCTTCCTCTGTCTGACTATGAAGTTTGCCTAGTTTGTCCCGCACTTCAGGCAATGTTTGCCATGAGGGGTTGTCTGTCATCATATTATTGTAAGGTGGTCCTGAAGCTTTTCATGTTATTCCCATTTTTTCAAGTACTCTCTCTAGCATATCCTTCATCTTTTTCTGAGGTGGCCTCTGTGCCGCATTAATCCCACCCACCCAACAACAGTGCCACGGTCTATCATGAAATCCCTTTGACTTTGGTGGAGCTTACTACTATTCATACAGATGGAGACGGGGAACAATATAGCTAGCCTGGGTGAGGTTCTAGCAGTTACAATAGGGAGAGAATCTCCCATTCAGAATGCTTTGTGCTAATGTATGCTCTTAGCAGATCCTTTAGCACTAGAAAAATACTTGTAAGTTGCCCATCTAGCACAGGATAAATAGCAGCAGTAAGAGTGAGGGACTTTCCCCCAACCACTTACAGACAGTCTTCCACAACTGACGATAAACTATGACTCAACCAGTGAGTATCTAGCCATATACTCGATATAGAGTGGAGGCAACCAACTAGGTTGAAAGCGGGTTGGAGTGGAGTAAGCTCATAGAGTTTAGACCATCCAACCACAGACACCCATCCTATTACCAGAGTTTTAGCAGCACAATCTTTAAGTAGTCTTGGAGTGGTGTTGAGTGAGGCTGGATGGAGCATTACAGAGACAGGGAACAATATAGCTAGCCTGGGCGAGGTTCTATTAGTTACAATTAGATTTCGTGTCCATTACCAGAGTTTTAGCCGCACAATCTCTAAGTACTCTTGCTGTGGTGTTGAGTGAGGCTGGAGCACAATCCAAAGTTATGTACACTTCCACTCTTCAACTAATTCTCTACCCCTCTCTCATGAAAAGATTCTCCTTGGTCCATCTTGCTTCCCACAATATGATAAGGTGATATTCAACACAAAGACTTGTCTTTATTGGGCTACATGGACACTGTTTTGTATGTGGTAGAATAAGACACATGAGAACTAGATGCACTCGCAGAGTGGGGCGTCCAAAGCTGACAGATGTCCAAGAGGGCGAGGCTGAAGGAGCTACATAGACTAGTTAATCATGTGTACATAGTAGGTCTAACGGGAACATGGGGACATGGACAACAACTGATAGGGTGTGTAGACACCTGTAACATGCATTCGAGCCATATAAAATATTTTTCTTTTTTGTATGGATGCAAGTGAGTTTTGAGGACCCCCCTTCTTGTTGTCAATTGGTTTCTGTTTTTGTACACTTCCAACTGTAACATGCATTCGAGCCATATAAAATATTTTGCTTGTTTGTACGGATGCAAGTGAGCCTTGAGGACCCCCCTTCTTGTTGTCAATTGGTTTCTGTTTTTGTACACTTCCAAAGAGAGAGAGATACCTTTTACTCTCACTTCTAAAGAGAGACATCTTTACTTTCTTGTTTAAGGAGACACCTCCTTTTGGTATTTCTCTTTTATATCCATAAATCACAGTTACAACCGTCGGAGGGCCTCGTCCTCGGTGTTTCGATCTGGTCTCTTGTCTGCAGGCTGTCTCCCATCTATACCCGCTCACATGTGGCATGGATTGCCCAGGGGCTTGATGCGTCTCTCTCGCCTGCTGCACCCCCCCGCCCCGCGCTGTCCCTGCACCCCCGCCTCCTGCCCCCGTCCAGAGCTCTCTCTCTCTCTCTCTCTCTCTCTCTCTCTCTCTCTCTCTCTCTCTCTCTCTCCTGCTACACCCCCCGCCCCGCGCTGTCCCTGCACCCCCACCTCCTGCCCCCGTCCAGAGCTCTCTCTCTCTCTCTCTCTCTCTCTCTCTCTCTCTCTCTCTCTCTCTGTGTACCCCCATCCCCGCGTAGAGAGGGGTGGGGGAAAAGGGCGTAGAGAGAGAAAGAGGGCAGAGCGTAGAGAGCGAGAGGTGAGAAGCGTAGAGAGAAATTTTGCGAGGGTAGAGAGAGAAAGAGGAAAAAAAAAAACCTCTTGTGCGCGTAGAAAGAGAAAGCCTAGCCGCGTAGAGAGAGAGGAAAAAATAAAATAAAAAAATAGCCGCGTGCCTCTCCCTTCACTCCTATATCCCTCTCCCCCTCCTGTGGCGGCCTTCCGACCATGAGGAAGCAGAATGGCAAAGATGACCCGATGGAGGACGCCATCCAAAAATGCAAAGAAGAGCTGAGCGAGTCCATCAGCATAATGAACCGCCACCTCCTAGGTACTATCAACATACTCGACGCGCGCGTGGCCGCACAGGAAAGCACGATACATACACTTTAGGATCGCGTGAAGGCCCAAGATGAGGAAATCGCACTACTCAAGAAAGAGCTTGCAGAGGTGCGATCGCAGAATGTCCGAGAAGAGAGAGAGAGAGAGAGAGAGAGAGAGAGAGAGAGAGAGAGAGAGAGAGAGAGAGAGAGAGAGAGAGAGAGAGAGAGAGAGAAATGAAATGAAATGTTATATTAACGTCTTCAAAAAGGCCAAAGTGACTTATGAGACCAGAAAGTTACAATGTGGTGGATCTGATACAAAGTCAGAGTAACAAGATGACAAAATGACAAAATAAAATACTATACTATGGAATCCTAAACTGCTAGGTGTGAACTAAGCAGCTAGCTGGGATAGCTGAATCAGAGGAGATCTAGCATCGGTCTTTGGTGGATCTCATCAATCTCCTCCATGGTTAGTAGTCAGAGAGAGAGAGAGAGAGAGAGAGAGAGAGAGAGAGAGAGAGA
The DNA here is from genome assembly GCF_014529385.1 of Adiantum capillus-veneris. Taxonomy (NCBI): domain Eukaryota; kingdom Viridiplantae; phylum Streptophyta; class Polypodiopsida; order Polypodiales; family Pteridaceae; genus Adiantum; species Adiantum capillus-veneris. The sequence continues at coordinate 60,422,752 of NC_140960.1, forward strand.
GAGAGAGAGAGAGAGAGAGAGAGAGAGAGAGAAGATTGACACATTACTAGGGACCAGAAGATGGACTGGTCCTCCCCCCCCCCAACAGTAATAGTATCTTTATTACTGAGGAGAAGTCTATACAAGCACTTGAACCGAATGTATTACCACGTTCGTTCTAGAATAAGACTTGATGGTTCCCGGAAGCCTCAGTTTCCTATTCCTAGGGTAAAACCCTATTCCAAGTAACTTTTTTTCCTTATTCCAAATCCTCGAGAACCAAGGTTCTCGCCTCTGGATCTCACCTTCCAGACTCAAGGCATGGCATCCGTGTAACTCTCTTCCGACTCTATTCCTAGAGTCCTCTTCTGGCAGGACAACTCTGCTTTCCCGGACACAGAGTCCTTACTTGGGAATCCCCACTTCTGGATCACAACTCAAGAGACTACCATTCTCGGATCTGTGGATCTACTTCCCAAACTCAGGTACGAAACCCTTGGGCTGATCTGGCTCTAGTTCCTCAGAGCGCTTTTCTCCTGCAAAGGCTCATGCCTTCCTCTGCTCCTACTCCCTCGTGAAGAGGTAGTACACCTGCAAACACACACAAACACGGGACAACAATTCGTATGACCAATCCACAATTGATGCCTGTCGCTCTTTTCGCGGGGAAAGCGACCTCCGTGCTTCGTAGTCTCGTGATCTCTTGCGTCTTCTCGCTGCAGAGTCTTCTCTTGGTGATGTTGGCAACTCCTCTTCTGAGAGAGGGCGTGTGATGCTTTTATATCTCTCTGGCCACGACAAGAATAGCTGAGTGTAGGCTGCCCGCATAGAGATCGCGACGCATTTTCTTTGGCCCAAAAAACTCAATAAAGCCTTATGAGTTAAAAACAATGCTTTCACAGTACTTCCCAGGCGTCCCTGGATGCAATCACATGCACAGTTGCAATGTAGACATAGACTTCCTCGCGGGAAAGCATCTGATTTTTGGAAAAGCAATCCCTCTTTCTCAGAAAGCATCCGTTTTTCCTCAAAGTTTCCTCTGAACCCATCTTCATTCAGGTGCTTGTTTTTCCTTGTGTACAATTTTAACACAGTTCGGAATTTCCTCTCAAGTGTGGATATCCCCTTTCCGATGCACCCGTCACCCACCGTGTGACGCATCAGGAATACCCATCACCTATTCCTTTCCTACCAAACTTACGGTACAATCTCCTTCGTGATGCTCTATGTCACCCATCCTATGACGCATCAGAGATGTCCGTTCTCAGGTGGTCGAATACTTCTTCCCGATGCTCCTTGTCACCCATCCGATGTGACAGATCAGAAGTACCCGTTCCTGGTGGCCTTATAGATATCCCTTTCACAGTGCTCTTGTTATTACTCTGAATGACGCACTAGGAATACTCTATACTCGGATGTCTCCAGTGAGAAAAACCCTCTCATTCCAATAATTCATTTAGAATTATTAATCTTGGTGTTCCAAGCGAGAAAATCCTCACTTATAAATCCAATAATTTATTTAGAATTATTTTCTTGTCAGATAAAGCCAATTTAGCAACATCGCTCTCACTTATAAACAGTTGTCCCCAATTGTAGAGGTCCAACTGAACTGCCGGGGAGAAACAGGAAAGATTCCAAATCTTGCTCAATGGTGAGTTGAGCCAGTTCTTTCTCAAAAGAGAACTTAAAAATTAAATCAAACAAAAATTCGATAATTTTAATACTTACCTTACCAGTTCATGTCGTTCCTCTAGTATCTCAAGGATATCCTTCACCAATCATCAAACTTATGAGGCATGTAAGAACTCGTCATTCGCGTCTTTCCAACAGATCGGAAGTTTCCTCATTTGAGAATCTACTAACTCACTTTCGCCTCCTCAACCTCGAGAAAAATAATCCTCCTAGAAATCAATCTAGGTATCTTTTCTTGCGCGTAATCCTGCGCTGTTAGTCTAGAGGGTATTAAACCTCTTGTGTCCTCCCGCATAGGGAATGCCCAAGTCATAGAGCATTAACTCAATGTCTTTCATTCACAAACAGAGTCTGCGATCACATTAAAGAAGGTTCTTTTTTCGGGCCGTCGCTCAACGTAGGCAGACAGTTCCAATCCGAAGATTCCTTGTGTACGGCGGCACTTCTTTCCAATCTTTTCCTCTTGCGAGTTATTACCTCCAGTAGTGTTTTCCCCACGCGCATTAGCGTCTCTCCCGTGCAAAATCATAAAAAATGATTCACCTTGCAAGCATCAATGACGACTTGCAAAATCTTAGGCAAATAAAATTCTAGCCATACTATTCCGTGAACATAAGTTCAAACTCGGTCCACTTATGGGAAAACCCGCTTTAGATCTCAATGATGTTCTCCCATATGTGGTTAAGGTAATTCTTACCATTTTAAAACGGTTTGCAAATTATACTCTTACAAACATAATAGTTTGAATTTATTACAATAGCGTGTAAATGCTACTTGACTTGCTCATGGAGAAACACATACCGCAACCAAAAGTTGCTACTGGAATGGTAAAAGCACATAGTGTACTCAATGATCAACGATCATTAGAAAACCTCTTCTCCATAGAGAAACTCAAATTCCTTCTACCGAACACATCTCAAATAGAGATTCTCGTGTCGGATTATCCTTGCACGCAAATAGGCGCTCAAGAGAGTATAACAAACTCTCGTCCACTTCCTGAAAAGAAAGTTGGTTCATCTCATTCCATTCAGCAGAAAAAAAGTTCGACTGATAGATGACCCACCTAGGCATAGGTTTGCATCTTCGTGTGTTATCCATGTACCCAAAGGTGTACATAATTCTTAAGTTGTGTTAAGAGTTTCGGTGAACGTGGGAAATTACCTTCCCATTGTAAGATCCTTAGAGCGAAGACGCTCAACCTGATGATCCCTTGGCTCGATCTTAGAGCAAAACCGGCTCATCAAATAAACTAGGATTTCAATCCTTGGATTCCTCGAGCACAGGCCGTAGTCGTCGCTTGTTCCTTCCCTCATAAAGAGAGTGTTCATTCACTGGTGCGAAAAGCACTACCATAGCTTCCATTAATTGGTTTAGGCTTCAAGCTTAGCGAAAGATTTTACTCTGCTTGAAATCTTGGAATGGTTCCTTCCTTTCTGATGTCCTACCTGCAATAGCGAGTAAGTTGTTGGAGAGCTATTGGATACCATATCAATTATTGACCTTTTGGATGATTAGCAAACCGCGTTCACGCCACCATGCTTCTATTGGTCTGTTGAAAACCACTCTCATAAATACTCGAGAGTGATTGTCCTGGTTAGACACATGCATATCTCGTGCATAAAAGCAATACACAGTTTATGAGTTCCTCAAATATTTAACTTTGATTAAAGACTTGCTCTCTCACTTAAAGTTCGAGGGTCTTCTGTTCAAAATCTTAGGAGTCGGTTTGAATTCCCTTACTCCAAACTTTCTTCAGATAGCCACATATCCGTCGAGGAGGGCTAACAAAAATTTGATGTTTCTATGTTCAATGGTTCCCGTCCCACTGCGGGGATTAGATTCTATGTACAGTGAGGTGTTCACTTTCAGCTTGTATTGCTGACTCCACCATCCGCTGCAAAAGATCTTGCGGATGCGTCTACAAAATTCAGACAAGTTCTTCATCTTTCCTTCCTCAGAGAGGGTTAAGAGTGGAGCTACCTTGGCAAGAGTGAACCACTACTTGCTTTGACTCGCTCGTGTTCCTATTGGGAAAACTGATCCCACATGCCAAATAGTCTAGGAGATAGCGGGCAGCCCTGTTTCACCCCAATAGTGGAGTGAACCAAATCAGAAATCCCCTCTGGAGTGCGTACATGCCCACTACTGACTTGTATAGAGCCATGTTCCCCCAAAGTAACTCTTTGGGTACCCCCATCCCCTACAGTTTGCACATCAATCTAGCTCTGGGCATTGTATCGAAGGCTTTGTGGAAATCCACCATGCAACAATAGAGCCGTCTCCCACGTGATCTCCCCTCAATAATGGCTCTGAGTGTCAGAATATGATCAAGAGTAGAGAAACCTCTTCTGAAACCCGCCTGTCCTGCTGCCCGTACACCCTCGCTCTTTGCCCATCTACTCAACTGCTGCTCAAGGATGGATACGTACAACCGTGCCAATGTGTGTCCAAACATGATAGTGCTTTAGTTCCTAGGCTCCATAGGATCCCCTAACTTGAAGATAGGTACGATAGTGGAAAAACTCCAAGTATCAGGTAGGCCCTTGCACATGGCACGATCGAACATCACTGCTAGAAGCTCTGCAAGGAGAGCTCTGGCATGTATAAAATGCTTTGCTACCAGGTGTAAGGTGCAACGGAAGTGAATGTTGAACTTTGCTCAAGATGAATGCTCCGAAATGTGCTCAAGGGTTCCTTTTACCTATGGAAGGGAGAGCCTTCCGTTTCCTTAATGAGAGAGTGCAAGTGATCACAAACAAAGTGAATAGACATTGTGCGTGTAGGTGCTGAGACTGAGAGATAGAGAGAGAAGAGAATACGACACCGGGAAGTTGTCAAACCCTCCTCCAAGGGCTCCACTCTCGATGGCGAGAGTGGTCTATGCTATTGATTGCACAATCTGGTACAAGATGCTGATGCAAATCTAAATGATTGTCATGTGACACATCCAACCCTATGTGTCCGTGGACAAGCTACAGCTCGACAAGGGTTCAGTCAGACCCGTCAGTCTAGATTTAGAAGCGATCTGGCACTTTTGTGAGTCTGTTCGCAGAGCGTGCATGCCCAGTCACTTAGTGTAGATACATATCCTCTGGTTGCACACAGCATGATCATAAGCATTCCCATAAGAATCAAATCAGAATCCTTCAAGGGAATTTTTTAGTGCATTTAGCCTATTTTACCTATTTTTGACATTTTTCACTTATTATTTTTAAGTGACTTTTGTTGGGAAGTAGGTAGGGCAAATTGAGTAAGTTTGTATATAAGCAAACCTAGGCTAGCACTAAATGGCAGAAGAGGCAACATGAGCCAAGCTCAACAGGCAACTTCTCAAGCAAGAACCTTGGTGGTTTCCCCTCCAAGCAAGATCCCAGCCTAGCGTTTTCAGCAGGAGGTCATAGCCCTCATCAGCATCAGCCTAGCGTTTTCAGCAGGAGGTCATCACCCTCGTCAGCTTCAGCCTAGCGTTTTCAGCAGGACAGCATCGCCTAGCAGACTCCAGACTTGGCATTTTTTCAGCAGATCTTCACCACAAGAACCCCTCAGCCCTAGCGTTAGTAAAAATCCCACATCGCCCACTTCTGGCCTGGCGTTTTTCAACAATGAAACAACAGCAGATTCAGCCCAAAGAACTTCAGTTTTCAGCTCTACAGTAGATGCAGATTTTCAGCCCTAAATACCAGCAAAATCAGCGTTTTCCTTAGCGTTTTCGGCAACAGCAGATTTCAGCCCATAGCGTTTTTGGACAGCAGACAAAAGATTGCAGATTTCAGCCCTTAGGTCGGTTTTGCCATCCCCGTCGTCATCGCCGACATAGCCTAGACTTGCATCAGTCACATGCATTCACTTTGTACCAGATTGTGCAATCATAAGTAGACCACTCTCGTTGACGAGAGTGGGGCCTTTGGAGGAGGGTTTTACAACGTCTTTGGTGTCGTATTTCTCTTCTCTCTCTATCTCTCAGTCTCATACACTTGCACGCACAGTGTCCATTTACTTTGTTTGTGATCATTGCATTCTCTCATTAAGAACGGAAGGCTCTCCCTTCCATAAGAACAAAAAAAAACCTTGAGCACAGTTCAGAGCACTCATCTTGAGCAAAGCGCAAACATTCATTCCGCTGCACCTAACAATGATGCTATGTCGAGGCCGACGGTGGTGCCGACGATAACGAGACTATGGCTGAAAACTGAATGCTTGGAAATGCTTGGCGAATCTGCAACTGTCGACGATGACGACTGAATCTACTGTCTTAAAAACGCTGGATCTGCTGAGTCTAAACGCTGATAACCTGGCTGAAAAACGCTGCCCTAAAGCTGGCCAAAATGCTGATCTTTACTGGTTCAAAACGCTGTTAATGCTTTCAAAAACGCTGGTCATGGGGCTGAATGCACGGCGGCAGCAGGCTGAAAAACGCTGTCTAAGGGGACTGAAATCGCCAGGTCTTCAAGGCTGGAAATGCTGACCTGCAGGCTTCACAAACGCTGGTTTTGCTGCTTTGGGAGATGCTACAGAAGATGGCTAAAATCGCTGGCTTCCCATGCTGAAAACGCCGGGGCTTCTGGGCTGGAAACGCCAAGTTCTTGGGGTAGTCTTGCTTGAGAAGGTGCCTGTTGAGCAATGCTCCTGTTGCCTCTTCTGGCAGCAAGTGCTAGTTCTGGTTTCCTTGTATATTATCTTATGCAAATTTCCCTACCCAGTTCCCAACAAAAGTCACTTAAAATAATAAGTGAAAAATGTCAAAAATAAGGAAAATAGGTCTATGCACTGTAAAAATGCTCCTGATGGAATCTGATGGGAATTTGATGATCATGCTGTGTGCAACCAGAGGATATGCATCTAATCTAAGTGTTTAGACATGCACGGTCTGCGAACAGAGTCACAAAAGTGCCAGATCACTTCCTATCCTAATGTCACGTGACACATCCAACCCTTTGTGTCCGTGGACAAGCTACAACACGACAAGGGTTCAGTCAGTCCAGTCAGTCCAAATTTAGGAGTGTTCTGGCACTTTTGTGATTCTGTTCGCAGACCGTGCATGCCCAGGCACTTAGTGTAGATGCATATCCTCCGGTTGCACATAGCATGATCATAAGCATTCCCATCAAAATCCATCAGAATTCTTTAGGGAAATTTTCCAGTGCATTTAACCTATTTTCCCTTTTTTTGACATTTTTCACTTATTATTTTAAGTGATTTTTGTTGGGAACTAAGTAGGGCAATTTGGGTAAGATAATATATAAGCAAACCTAAGCTAGCACTATTTGGCAGAAGAGCAAGGAGAACACAGGCCATAGGCAGCAGGTTCCCCCTCTCTCTCTCAGGCAAGACCCTTTCCCTCTTGGTGGCGTTTTTTCCTCCAAGCAAGACCCCCATCTCCCTAGCGTTTTTCAGCAAAGCTTCATCGCCACAGATCCAGCGCCCTAGCGTTTTCAGCATTAGCCTCGTCTCCAGTACCTTGGCGTTTCCATCACTTAGCAGCATCGCCACACTCCATAGCATGGACCAACGTTTTTGACAAGCTAAAACAGCGTTTTCAGCCAGCAGATCTGAGCCTAAAACAGCATTTTCAGCCAGCAGACCTTAGCCTTAAATAGCGTTTTCAGCCAGCAGATCTAAACCAGCGTTTTTGGTTTCGTCAGATTTCAGCCTTCTGGCATTTTTGGACAGCAGAGCAAGTACGCAGTTTTTCAGCCATAGAGTCGGTCTCGTCATCCCTGTCGTCGACATCGACATAGCCTAGACTTGCATCAGTTCTCGTTCATCCACTTTGTACCAGTTTGTGCAATCAATAGTAGACCACTCTCGCTGACGAGAATGGGGAGGGTTTTACAACATCTCTGGTGTCGTATTCTCTTCTCTCTCTATCTCTCAGTCTCATACACTTTCACGCACAATGTCCATTCACTTGTTTGTGTTCATTGCACTCTCATTAAGAACAGAAGGCTCTCCCTTCCCTAAGTAAAAGGAACCTTGAGCACAGTTCGGAGCACTCAGCTTGAGCAAAGTTCAACATTCATTCCGCTGCACCTTACACCTAAACTGACTTGACTGAACTGAACCCTGTTCATGCTGTAGCTTGTCCATGGACACATAGGGTTGGATGTGTCACGTGACATCCCCTCTTTTTCAAAATGAGGTACTGGTACCGAACCGTATGGCATCGAGGGAGATCGCCAACAACGTCTGGAATCCTATGAAGGATTCTTCGTCGGCCCACTCTGATAAAGGTCTACAACGCTTGCTTCTTTGGGCCGCGCCGAAAGCGACACAAAGTCTTATGAAGCTCCTTCAATGCTTCAACTTTGTCTATGGACGTAGGTCCACCTTCTTCAAGAATCTCCAAGGCTGAAAATTCCTGAAACCACTTCCAACACAAAAACATGAACATACCCATTCCATGTAAAGTGAATGGAAAAAATCTAATCTTCCTAAAAGACTGTGCATGCAATGTAGATGTCAAACCGTTCATCAAACACATGCAAAACATGGAATCCAAACTCGTCTTTCTGATCTAAATCAATCAACTGTGGCAAATCACAATGGACATGCCGATGCTTGATGCTCAATTCTTCTCGTGCTCTTTCTATGACTGTGTCTAGGAACAGACATTGAATGTGACTTCCTTGAATGCAAACATTTCATCTTTTCATGAGAAATCCACATACATCCGTGCTCATTCATGAGTGAATGGTGCTCAACGTACAATATGGCATGCCTATGAAAGGATCACATAAAGACGTTGACTAAAATACAGGAGACGATCACGAATGAAACACTCGTACAATGCGTGCTGACTAATCACTCGAACATATAATACTTCCTATGGGGGTTCTTTGGACCTAGGCTTGAGAGCCAAGATCCGTTCTTCCTGAGGGGGTTCTTTGGACCTAGGCTCGAGAGCCAAATCAGCTCTTCGTGATTGATCGAATCTGCAATGAGGTTAGCTTCACTAGAAACAATATCAACTAACCCATTATTCTTGTGAACCATCACATCTTTTTCCTACAAATCATCATGCTTGTGAGAAATCACATCTTGATCATCGTGCTTGTCCTTATCATGCAATTCATCATGCTTATCATCATGCAAATCGTGTGTGTCATGATTTGGAGAAGAAGAGACTGAGAGGGTCTCCTTTTCCTGATCCTTTGCAATCTGTGCCTGCACACTAGAAAAGAGTCGGAACAACTCTTGCATCTGTTGGGCTCTCTGTTCGGCCGCCAAGCGGGCACGCTCACGCTCACGCTCACGCTCACGCTCACGCTCACGCTCACGCTCACGCTCACGCTCACGCTCACGCTCAAAGTCGGCCTTTCTTCTTGCTTGTCTTGCTTCACGTTCTAACTTCATGTCCATCATCATGTCGAAAGCCTCCATAGGAGTTAGTGCAATCCTTGGCGTAGATGGGGAAGGGGGAGGTCAGAAAAACCTCCTGGTGGGGAAAATTCTTCTTCCCCACTCCCATGCTCACCACCTCCATGCGAAGTATCCATTCCGCTTCGGGTCCACTGAAGTCTTGGGTTCTTAAGTTCACGAGGAACTTGGGTTCTTGTGGGTCTTGGTTCTTGAGGTTCTTGAGTTTCGTAAGTTCTTACGGTTCTTCTTTCGCTTGCAATCTGTGGTAGAGAAGGATCTTCTCTTCACCTGAGTTCTTCTCTCTTCCGCGGGCGCACCCCTTGGCGGCCTTGCGCTCACACCAAGCTTGCTTTTTCCCACCTCATGTCGATTGGCCGGCCGTTAAGTGCACGGTCCGCTCTCAATGAGTGAAAAGAGGCATAAGGGGAGGCTGGACAAGCCCTTCTTTCTTGGGTTTCTTGTCACTCTTCAAAGACACGATTAGGAATCGACACGCGCAAGAGGACTTGGTTGACTTGCGACCGCAACAAGCAAAAAAATTCTGTGGTTCTTGTGGTTCTTTCCTTGAGTGATATAGAACACTGCCAAAGCTCTGATACCAATGTAAGGTGCAGCGGAAGTGAATGTTGAACTTTGCTCAAGATGAGTGCTCCGAACTGTGCTCAAGGGTTCCTTTTACCTTTGAAGGGAGAGCCTTCCGTTTTCTTAACGAGAGAGTGCAAGTGATCACAAACAAAGTGAATAGACAGTGTGCGTGTAGGTGCTGAGACTGAGAGATAGAGAGAGAAGAGAATATGACACCGGGAAGTTGTCAAACCCTCCTCCAAGGGCCCCACTCTCGATGGTGAGAGTGGTCTATGCTATTGATTGCACAATCTGGTACAAGATGCTGATGCAAATCTAAATGATGCTATCTCGAGGCCGACGGTGGTGCCGACGATGACGAGACTATGGCTGAAAACTGAATGCTTGGAAATGCTTGGCGAATCTGCAATTGTCGACGATGATGGCTGAATCTACTGTCTTAAAAACGCTGGATCTGCTGAGTCTAAATGCTGATACCCTGGCTGAAAAACGCTGCCCTAAAGCTGGCCAAAACGCTGATGTTTACTGGTTCAAAACGCTGTTAATGCTGTTCAAAAACGCTGGTCATGGGGCTGAATGCACGGCACGGCGGCAGCAGGCTGAAAAACGCTGTCTATGGGGACTGAAATCGCCAGGTCTTCAAGGCTGGAAATGCTGACTTGCAAGCTTCACAAACGCTGGTTTTGCTGCTTTGGGAAACGCTGCAGAAGATGGGTAAAATCGTTGGCTTCCCATGCTAAAAATGCTGGGGCTTCTGGGCTGGAAACGCCAGGTTCTTGGGGCAATCTTGCTTGAGAAGGTGCTTATTGAGCAATGCTTCTGCTGTCTCTTCTGCCAGAAAGTGCTAGCTCTGGTTTCCTTATATATTATCTTATGCAAATTGCCCTACCCAGTTTCCAACAAAAGTCCCTTAAAATAATAAGTGAAAAATGTCAAAAATAGGGAAAATAGGTCTATGCACTGTAAAAATGCTCCTGATGGGAATTTGATGATCATGCTGTGTGCAACGAGAGGATCTGCATCTATTGTAAGTGTCTGGACATGCACGGTCTGCGAATAGACTCACAAAGGTGCCAGATCACTTCCTATCCTAAACTGACTTGACTGAACTGAACCCTGGTCATGCTGTAGCTTGTCCATGGACACATAGGGTTGGATGTGTCACGTGACACCAGGCCAGCGTGATCACATGCTCTCTTGGTCTTCATCCTGTCAATGGATTTCTTTACCATCTCGGTGGTAAAGAAAGCACATGTGTGTGGGCATGGCTCTTGCGGATTTGGAAGAGGTGGTTGCCCCGAGATTGTGTAGAGGGATGATGCATATTGACCCCATACCTCCGTAGAAGTGATGACAGGTGGGGAGAGTGCTCATGGAAGAGTTGCCATGCCTGGCCGAAATCTTGGCTCAAAAACAACTGATATAAATCTTGCTCTAGTCGAGCTAGAAACACCCTCTTCTTCTGTTGCACCAAACACCGAGAAGCAGTTCATGACTGCCTATGAGTAATGACTCCTAGAAGTACCTCCCTCTAAAGTCGGGCTTTGGTCTCTCTGCACTCATCATACCAGCTATTCGGGGTATGCTCCTAGAACGTCGTCGGTGCCAAGACTCAGTGGGTGGATATGCCTTTGTTGCTACATCGTGTAGTGTCTCTGTCAATGTATAAGTGAGCTCCCCTAGAGGTATCCCCAGATCCTCTGTGCATACGTGTCTGTAGATACCATCTACAGACATAGATACCATCTATGTAGACAGAATCAGTCTCCGAAGTAAAAGTGTATCTGGTATGCATAGATGTCTGTGCCAATCGAGCTGTGCTAAACTAGAATGAGACGATAATTATGAGGAGAGCATGGTCTACTGCTACCCCAATAGGCCTAGGCCCGACAAAACTCCATTGTGCTAGCCCCATGTCTATGAGGAAAACAAGTGAACCCACTCGACGCTGGAAATCTCTGGAGGCCATTCAAGATGGCCAATCCATGTGCAGTCCCCGAATCTGTCAGATGTATGCAGTGTGCTCTTTATCCTGTGAACACGTGGCCAATCCCATATCACTGACATCCAATTTTCTCAACATTTCCTCTGGGGTATCGTAGAAAGCTATCTAAGACTGGCCGTCTTGGCATTAAAGTCTCCCAAAAGAATGACATCTCCATCCCTAGAGAACTCCCATATGTCCTCATCCAATATCATATATATATATATATATATATATATATATATATATATATATATATATATATATATATATATATATATATATATATAGAGAGAGAGAGAGAGAGAGAGAGAGAGAGAGAGAGAGAGAGAGAGAGAGAGAGAGAGATTGATTTTAGTATCGTTCTCGGAGGTCAAATATGACCCGTGGGACCAAAGCTACATGTGATGTAGTATTTGTGTTGTTGATGAGTGACTCTCGATGCTCCAAAATTGCGGTGATGAGAGTCGCAATGGATAGCCCACACTATGGTTGGGAGAGGAAAGTGTGTAGGTCTAAGTCATGGCTAAAAATGTGAGAAAGCAAGTTCGGATGTGACCAAAAGTCGAGCACTCTAGTAGTGTGTGGTACTCAGACTCTCGAACTTGCAGTGAGCATAATGTGCACAATCGATTTGACTCTTCTCCATTGTCCCAACACCGTGTCTTGCATCGAAGGGAGTGGGAGCTAAGTCGAATGGCTGCAATAGTGCGTATCATTGACGAGGGGATAGGCTCAAGCATGTAAGGTGAGTATGGTTTCCTCTTTCAACAAAGAACATGTAGTTGGGGGCAATATGGGTGGTGTAATGTATGAAGCGTGACCCACCCGGATTCCTCCCAAGCCGTAATACATTGGCGTTGTAGAAAAGCTTCATTCACTTGGGAGTCAATTGAGGCATCATGTAGCAAGTGTAATGTGAAACCAGCCCGTGGGGCGGTAGGCTTTGGCTTTCACCCGAGATTCTTTACTTTAGACACACACACAGAGCACTTTGCAAAGGGAACCTGCGATGGGAATTAACACACACGGCTCGGAAGCTAGAATGCCCCGAGCAGACGCCGACAACCTGTAGGCCCCAAAATTGGCGCCCCTTTTGGTATTTCTTTATTCTTTGAGAGGGTAAATTACAAAGTAAGGTCTTGGGAATCCTTCACCTGTATCACACTAGATACTACTTGATTTGGCCAAATTTCGATAGCATAATAGCCCCAAAACTTACGCGAAATCATTCCCCTGCTCGATCTCACTTGCACTGGCGTAAACCCTCTAATTCCTGCCCAAAAACAGTAAATTCAGCTCGCTGTATATACTAGTTTTTGCCCAGTTTTCAGCCCCAAACAGTCCCCCAACTGTCCTTTGCCACTAGGGCACAATTCCCAAGAGTTTTGGCGTCCGTATGGCTGAAAAACAGTCAATTTACAGCTCATACAGAGCGCTGACAACGCACCTGAACGGTGAGGTTATGACCCTCACCGGTGCCTGCTTTGGAGTAGCAGTCAGCTATCCCAGTCAGCTACCCCTGTTCCTGCTCAAGGAGGCTCTTGCCTCAGCACAAAAGCATGAAACCACACAACAATACATCAGTCAAATGAAGAGCCCTCTTGTGGGGCATCACATAACTGCACGTAGGGGAGAGAGAGCAGTGTGTAGCGTGTAGGGCATCACTCCTAGCACCACACTGTACATGGGAGGGAAAGAAAGCACTCCATAGCTCTTAACTTGTGATAGGTTCTCAATGAAGCATCCCCCAGCATAAATCGAGCGTCCCCTCTTTTGCCCTTGACCTGTAATGTATCTGTGAATAAATAGATACAAAAAGGGAAAGATTTCCAATGCTGCCAAAACCTGTGTATCGCTGAAAACGCAGCAAAACAGCCCTGCAAACATGCATCTGATGCCTTCGAATGCTGAAAATGAGCTCCTTGGAACTAGGTACAATCATGGGAAGCTCAAAAATGGAGAGAAATGGCTGAAAACTGCGTTATCAGCCTCCAAAAGTGCTCCAGAAAGTCAGCTACGAGTTCTGTTCTCCCAAACTTGGTAAATTGACCAAAAAGTGCCACTTGGCACTCATACATGCAATTTTCCCGCATTGGGCTTCCCGCTTAAAAATCTCTCAATTGGTGCATCAGTTGACTTTGCAGCAGAGTACTAAAATGTTTCCCTTGTCATTCTGAAGCTAATGACGCGAACACATTTCAAGGCCCAAAATAGCAGTTCCCTAATTTTTAGGAGATGCTTTCGTTGGGCTCCCACTAGTCTTCTGACCATCTATCCTCATTGGGACCGCATCCAAAAGTGCAATGTGACCCAACTGTTGGATACTTTCTGTTGGTGATCCCACCTTGACTTTATGCCTTTATTGAGTTCACTTCCTAGTATCCACCAACTTGCTAAGTGCGACGGGGGGACCTACATGATCTTGAACTGAGCCTAGACATCCTTTTACTTTATGAGTTCCAATGCCGACCAACTTCCCGTCTGCGGGTGAAACTACCGTTCACATTGGCCATACAATGTCCGGCCATTTGCAACTTCAAAAAGAGGGTCTCAAAAATCAAACAAAAATCATTGGAAAGAAACCAACAACTAAGGTTAGCAGTTGCCACGTCCTCGTGACATACCCCCCTCTTGAAATTGCAAACGTTCTCGATTGCATACCATAAATACATGCACTGATGATCTTGTGTTGTTAGCACTCTTTTATCATCACATGTATCCGCAAGAAAGACTGTCAAAACATATGTACAAATAACTTAATGAGACCTTCATACTTTTGTTAAACTGTACACTGCTATTGCATTGAATCCATGAGTACATTTGATGTGCTAGCTCTATCATTACCCCTCCTTTGCAGACATTGGGTTGGGGCATACGTAGGCTGTAACCCAAAGACTTTAAGATAAAGCTGCAATACATTTGGTGACTCTGACAGTTCATGCTCTTCCATCCACTTTGCATCCATAGGTGGATAGTTCTTGAACTTCACCACATAGCATCTTGCAACCTGTCCCTTAACTTTTTACCTGTGCAAGAGGCTCTTGCCTCTGCAAACGAGCATAATTCCACAACATTGACGTACCACCCATGACTAAGCAAGCTCAAATTTCAAGATGATTTACCAATGCGTCATAGAATCCAAGCAATCGTCTCAGAGAATCGGCAAGCAGTGTGTCACCTGGCAGACCTTCGTCACTCCCGTAGGAGATCTAGTGGCCAATCTACCACCATGAGACCTCTCCCTATCTCATCTTGGTTCATCCTTGCAAACCCTAAAAACGCAGCAGAAAATCAGCCCTAATTTGACCACTTTTTGGCAGAGCGTATATGTGGAATTTCTTGTCCTCCTGTGAAGAGGAACCCTCTTCCATAATGCCATTCCCTTTGTCGGCCATAGTGTAATCCTGCGTTCCTGTACTCTGTGTCTTTACCCAAAACAATCGAGGCTCACTCTTTGAGGAAAATGTGATTGATATTCCGGCAATGGAACCTTGAAACCTGCCCGTGGGGCGGTAGGCTTTGGCTTTTATCCGAGATTCTTTACTTTATACACACACACAGAGCACTTTGCAAAGGGAACCTGTGACGGGAATTAACACTTGAATACACACACGGCTCGGAAGCTAGAATGCCCCGAGTAGACGCCGACATCTGTAGGCCCCAAAATTGGCGCCCCTTTCTGTATTTCTTTATTCTTTGAGAGGGTAAATTACAAAGTAAGGTCCTGGGAATCCTGTACCTGTATCACACTAGATACTACCTGATTTGGCCAAATTTTGACAGCATAACAGCCCCAAAACTTGCGCGAAATCAATTCCCGTGCTGGATCTCACTTGCACTGGCGTAAACCCTCTGATTCCTGCCCAAAAAACAGTAAATTCAGCTCGCTCTATTTATTGGTTTTTGCCCTGTTTTCAGCCCCAAACAGTCACCCAACTGTCCTTTGCTAGTGGGGCACGATTCCCAAGAGTTCTGGTGTCCGTATGGCTGAAAAACAGTCAATTTACAGCGCATACACAGCGCTGAAAACGCACCTGTACGGTGAGGTTATGACCCTCACCGGTGCCTGCTTTGGAGTAGCAGTCAGCTACCCCTGTTCCTGCTCAAGGAGGCTCTTGCCTCAGCGAAAAGCATGAAACCACATAGCAGTACTTCAGTCAAATGAAGAGCCCTCTTGTGGGGCATCATATAACTGCACGTAGGGGGGAGAGAGAGCAATGTGTAGCGTGCAGGGCATCACTCCTAGCACCACACTGTACATGGGAGGGAAAGAAAGCACTCCATAGCTCTTAACCTGTGACAGGTTCTCAATGAAGCATCCCCCAACATAAATCGAGCGCCCTCTCTTCTACCCTCGACCTGTAATACATCTGTGAACAAATAGATGCAAAAAGGGAAAGATTCCAAAACCTGCGTATCGTTGAAAACGCAGCAAGACAGCCCTGCAAACACGCATCTGATGCCTTCCAATGCTGAAAATGAACTCCTTGGACCTAGGTAAAGTCATGGGAAGCTCAAAAATGGAGAGAAATGGCTGAAAATCAGCGTTATCAGCCTCCAAAACTGCTCCAGAAAGTCAGTTACGAGTTCTGTTCTCCCAAACTTGGTAAATTGACCAAAAAGTGCCACTTGGCACTCATACATGCAATTTTCCCGCATTGGGCTTCCCGCTTAAAAATCTCTCAACTGGTGCATCAATTGACTTTGCAGCAGAGTACTAAAATGTTTCCCTTGTCATTCTGAAGCTAATGACGCGAATACATTTCAAGGCCCAAAATAGCAGTTCCCTAATTTTTAGGAGATGCTTTTGTTGGGCTCCCACTAGTCTTCAGACCATCTATCCTCATTGGGACCGCATCCAAAAGTGCAATGTGGCCCAACTTTCCGATACTTTCTGTTGGTGATCCCACCTTGACTTTATGCCTTTATTGAGTTCACTTCCTAGTATTCGCAACTTGCTAAGTGCGACGAGGGGACCTACATGATCTTGAACTGAGCCTAGACATCCTTTTACTTTATGAGTTCCAATGCCGACCAACTTCCCGTCTGCGGGTCAAACTACCGTTCACATTGGCCATACAATGTCCGACCATTTGCAACTTCAAAAGAGGGTCTCAAAAAGGGGTTAGCAGTTGCCACATCCTCGTGACATAATGCATCCCATCTCCCAAACCACTTCTTTACGTCTTGCATCCATCCCGTGCTCAAGATCTTGCTTTTATGCATCTTTTGAACTTTTTTTCTTGCTTCCCATGCAATTGTAGGAAGTGGACGTGAGGGGTTTTGACACATCTTTATCATGTACTCCACAACCCTTTTCATGCCCATAACCTCAATAGGAAGAGATCCCGACTCAAGAAGTAGGAGCATATATGGTGTTTGCGTTTTAACTTGGAGAAAATTTGTAAGAAAACGCTTTTGGATATTCTCAAACTCTTTTCAAGTAGACTTTGAGATGCTTCCGCCCCACACTTCAACTCCATAAAGAGGAGAGAGAGAGAGAGAAATGAAATGTTATATTAACGTCTTCAAAAGGCCAAAGTGACCTATGAGACCAGAAAGTTACAATGCGGTGTCTCTGATACAAAGTAAGATTGACAAAAAAATAAATTAAACTAGGATAACAAAGTATAAATACTACGGAATCCTAGACTAAGCTGATAGGTGTGAAAGGTGAAAGGCGTGAAATGTGTGAACTAAGCAGTACAATGTGTAGACAATATGGGAGGGAAGTAGAGATCCATCTTCATAGAGATTCATCTTCATCTGCGCTTTGGTCTACGAAAAAGTATGGCTCGAATTCTTTGCTGTAGCCTCCTTCGAAATTGTGTAGCTCCTCTTCTCCATCGGGGTCGTCTAGATCTCCCTAGCTCCAATGCTCGGTCTATGAGAATGCCAGTAGTGCGGGCAGACCTCTCCATTGTTGGCTGTCTGTTCTTCTGGGTGTACATTATCCAGTGTAAAGAAATCTGTGATCTGTCTCTGGGGTTGTCTCTCTTCGGCTCTCCTCAGTTCTCTATGCCTGTGTAACTCGAGTAGATATAGCCCAAGACATCTCTGATCCTCATAACTCATGACCCTAGATAGAGGCCCAAAACCTTCTCTGAATAGACAATGAAAGCGGCCTCGTATCTCATAGTACACTGTGCAATGACATATGTAATGTACCTCTGTCTCTGGCTCTAGATGGCATAAGCGGCATATCCTGTTATTTGCTGGTGTCCCTCTGAATCTGCCAGTCTCAATCTCGAGCTGATGTGAGGACGTGCGTATCTGGCCAATGGCACAACGCAAAGAGAGAGAGAGAGAGAGAGAGAGAGAGAGAGAGAGAGAGAGAGAGAGAGAGAGAGAGAGAGAGAGAGAGAGAGATGATGATGATGATGATGATGATGTGCAGGCTGTGGAATTGTTGGATTGGCGACACCAATGTCTGGAATATTGGACGGGGCGGATGAGTGCCATTGGATTACTTCAAACCCAATTTCAACCGCAGTTTGGGAGTGTGATCGGGTCTGGTATGTCATTTATGGTTTGCAACATGGTAGTTCCTAACTTCCTATGTATAGGCCTTGTAAGACTGATATTCGTTTTCCTCTACAGAGAATGTGGTTGCTAACCAACAGAGCCAAACATTATTAGAAAGAGCTGCACCATTCGGCTTCAACACCATGCCGATGCACAACCTATGGCAGTAAATTGCTTGATTTGTTATTTGCTGTCATCCTGGCCAAGAAGCTAGTGGGTGTTGCTTTGACGACACAAAAATGGATGGAGTAGGCCCTTTGAAAGCTGTATGTGTGCCTCTATAAAGAGGCTCTGCCACATCTATTTACGTGCCCCTGGCTCAGCCAACCTAATTGTAACATAATAGAAATGAGGGGGTACAAGTCTTGTATGTTTCTGTGTAGTCTTCTTACTTTTAGTCGAGTGACCCTTGCTGTTATGCTTAGCCATTCCTTGCGTCAGAGTTTTGAGGCCGAAACGGCTCTGGCAAAATTTTCCCATTATTGTATTCATTTATTATTTTTTGGGGGGTTGCTTGCTTTTTGTCAACGTTAGTGTGTATGAGGGCAATGAGCTCTCTTCTTCTTCGTGGCTGATGCAAACAGTTTTCAAGAGCGAGGCTGTGATTCTATTATGAAGAAACCCGACTCATCTCTCCATTGGTGGAATGATCTTTCTCATCCATATATGGATTTTGTCTTGAAGCTATAAGTGCCATAATGCAACTCTCGAGGGTTTTGGAAACATAAGAGAAGCTAAAACATTGTTAAAAGTTATTTCGAGAGGTTACTACAGTGTTTATGGGCTTGCTGTTGAGAAATGAGCACTTGATGTATGTTTTCTGAAAGCATTAGTCAAAAGAAAGATGGTACATTTTAGTATTTTAATTCGAACGAGGGGGAAATGTTGTGTCATGTGGTTGCTTTTAAACTGTTTCAATGGAACAGTATATTGCTTGTGGATCAATGTACAACTGAATGTAGATGTCTTCTTGTGAAGAGACTCCTCTCATACCTAAGCCATGACAAGGCGAACATTTTACCTTGACAAGCATCTATATTCACATGGGAATGTTGCGTTGACATCAAAATGTTGACAACGTTTGGCACATCACATAGGTTGCTTTCCCTTGATGAAGACAGGTCACTTGATTCTCAAAATACCAAAGCATTGACGTCAAGAATAAAACATTTGAATCTACCCGTTATTGGTGGGGTCTTACTTTGAGGAACATGATGTCACCTGGTGCATGGCCTGTTGTAATTTTGTTCAACTTTTGAAGCTTAAGGTAGAAGTTGACGACAATTTGAATCGTTTTGAGATGTCCTCGATAATGCATGATCCATGCATTTTTCCTTCCTCAAATTATGCAATGCAGTAACATTTCTTGAACTTATAGATTATAATATATTCATAGTATTGCAGGTAAGAGTTTCATCTTTCACCTTCAGTAGTGGCAAGAGGAATTAATTGTTCTTTTCCTCCAACTTGTGTGCGCCCAGGAACACAATCCACTTTTAACAATCCATCCTCAAGTTGTGTGTGTGTGTGTGTGTGTGTGTGTGTGTGTGTGTGTGTGCGCGTGCAACCATGCCATGTACAAGACATGAAACATGTGAGAAAATCACAAGGCCTTTCTATTGATGCAAAATTAGTAAAGGAAGAAGCACACAAAGATGAGAGTTCGAGATTGTGTTAAACATCTCCAACAATGTCAATCGTGGGAGATTTAATGAAGACTTATTATTCCTCTCTACAAGCATCTATCTTTTTCTTCAAAAATCCAGCTTGCTATTTTATGTCCTTACTGAACTAGCCATACAAATTTAGACTGAACTAGCCATACAAATTTAGACCAGATGCGACATGTTTAAAGTAAACTTTTGGTTCACATGAAAGCCCTTCAAAGGATTGCGTGTAATCGAATAAGGGTTAATGTTTTGAAAATTCCACAATGCAAAGTGAGTAACAAAGGTATTGATTGCATGTAACCATCAAAGGAGTTGATTGTAAATGAAAAATGTAAAGAAGGGTTGTAACTCAGATGTTACCGAAAAGCAAGGTAAAGTATGATTGAATGATATATATATATATATATATATATATATATATATATATTTGATGGATATAGACCCATAACAATTACAAGCCTGCTTATTTTACAATATATTTTATTAATATACTATAATATGAGTAGTGCATTAGAACTTCTTACATGTTTGTCTTTACAAAGATATGCATGATAGTGTCAAGTTTGGAGGGGTTGCAATGTACATCTAATCTACTAATAATAATTGCTTAAAAGGCATGCCAAAAGTAGATTAAATATTGAAGAGAGAAATACTAGCATACAACACTGAGTTGAAAGCACAATGGTTGATATTGTAAATCAATGTGTTTAAAGATCCATGATGCTCTCAAGATGACAAGCACAAGTCTCATGTATCACCCCAAACCTTATTTGAGATATACATCACTATTTTATTCTTAATAATTGGTTGTTTTATTTTGCATGACCAGGTGGGAACATCTCCTTATGGAATGCATGTTTTATCTCGTCCACACGGATCCCATGTGGCCAAGACCACACCCATCTGATTGAGATCACACCCTATTCTATCTAGACTACACCATAGCACTACATCCTTTCATATCTACACCATGCAAAGCATACTACTGTGCCATGATGGCACTAACCATATCACTCCCCCCCCCCCCCCCCCCGCCCCAAAAGACACAGACAACAAAACATACGCGTAGACTGAGATAAGACAAAACATGACCCTTCTTTTTCATTGATTGTACGGAACAAGATTACGACGACTTTATCTAGGAAACTCAACAACGTAAATTCCGATATTGAGTGACTCCCAAGATAGCCACATGGATATTAAGATCAAAACAAGCTTTAGACCTTAAAACCTTATAAGTAATGGCTAGATATTCCTTTTACACAGGCACTGACCGATGGCTTGAAAAATTCCCAAAATTTGGTTCGACTCCCACAATCCATTGATCCAAAATCAAAGGTGTGTTAGGTGGACTGTGCCCTTGCGAATTCAAATCGTAAGCACTGAGTCTGACCAGAGTATTTGCTGCTACCGGACTGCCACCCATGGCTGGAGTACTCTCCCCTGTTTTCACCACCAACTACTCTGTCTGCTTCTCCACAAGTACCATTGGACTGCCCACTTCCATACTCTCTTCTACTGTCTTAGTGGTTAAAATCACTATTTGATTCACCAACATTGCATGTTTTGCCTCCATACTCACAACTTGCTCCTTCAAAGTTTTGTCATGGGCACGCAATTCCTTTGCTTCCAACATCAACTCCTTGTTGTCTATTTTGTCAAACTGCTTTTCCACGTCTTTAATTGGTTTTTGTATCCAATTGCTAAGTGCCTTTTTCAAACCATCCCACAACTCTTCTGATTTCTCTTGCAAGCGGTGCTTCAATTTTTCAACCTTATCTGTAGTAAGAACTACCCTTGCATCTCTACAGTTTCCTCCAAAACTTCTTTCTCAAGAGCACTTAAAGCCTATACCCGATCATGCAGCAGTGTATTCTCCGCTTGCACCTTCTGAACTCTGTTTGCAACTCAGTCATCTGTGCCATCACGTCAGCCTCAACAACATCAGTCCACACCTTGAATTCATCCAAGGTTACTTGGAGTTCTCATAACTGCTCAAGCTTGGACAACTTCATTTGCTTAATCTCCCCCTACAATTCCAATGTATACTTCTGCAATTCCTTATATTGTTGATCCGCCACCTGCAGGACTTCCTCTGTTTATGTATTCTGTTTTGCTTTCCCTTTTGCAGCCTCTAGGTCCTCTTGCTTCAAAATGAAATTCTGAATAGACCGAGCACAACCCATTGCATCCTCTAGATCTGTTATGACCCACATCGGGGTAGGCCATCCGCTCTTAACCACATTTAGCTCCTGCACGTGAGCTTTAACAACCTGAGGTTGCTTCTTCTTCTAGACCAACTTAATTTTCTTCATTTGCTTCTTTCCCTCAATATACTCTACATGCAGAACGACATATTCCATTTTTGGTTGAATATCCTCTATCTCAATAATCTACACCTTGCTTGGCTGTGTTTTTGCCCAGCTAAGTCTCGTTCATTATTGGGGAATCTTCCACCAAAGGCAAGCCAACCACATTGGACACTACCTCATGTTTTATCTTCACACCTCTAATGTATCTCCTTCTCCTTGCTGCAACAAACCCAAAATTTTTGCTGCAGTCTCTACTGCCCCCCCAAGCTTTCCATGGTTTGGTTGTTGCGAACTCCGGTAAGCCAATACGCTTCAGCCGCGCAACTGTACTAGGGTTAGCCATATCAATTTGCGACTCCACCAGGCTACCCGTGCTTCATCACCCTCTTCATCTACGTCTAAGACCACTACCGTCACAAATGCTACTGCAATACCCATCTTCACCATAGCCTCTTCCTTTGCCTTGTGCGGTGTCTCCATGGGAGAAGGCATACTTGTTGCAGAAGTCTCACATGCTACATCAGCTTCTGATTCTAACGCTGCAAGCTGCACCCTTAGCTTTTTTAACCTCTCTAGCGGTGATAGCTGCATGGTACCTTTGTGAGAGTAACGTATACAAACACAGGAGTGTAGTGGGTGATATGACTTACTCCCATGCAAAATATCACCTGTAGGATACTTATAATGATGTGCCATCTTTTCTAGGCAAATGAAATGACGACAACCCTAAATTAGAAATAGCCTGTAATTTAAGAATTTCTCCCACCAACGGCATATCCACTTCCGTTGGATTTAACTCCCCCTACTGATACCCCTCCTTGGGTATGCTCCCTATAAACAACTTGAGCCCGAATTCGTTTACTAGATTCAATAAATCCGTCCCAAAATAATCTCTCAATCTAAACCTTGCCCCAGATCCACAATGATCCGATACGGTTCAATGTATCATAATTTAATCTTATCGGGATGTGGCCCCAACTCGGAGTTATATTTCATAACATCTCCCGCCAACTAGATGGACTCTGTGTATAATGGTTTAATTGCTTTATCCACTTTGATTTCATTCTTCATGCTACACTTGATTGACTTTTTTCCGTTCCTAAAAAATCACCTCATTAGTTTCCCAATCATGCTTCAGCTTCTCAACTTGGAACAAAGGTCTCCCTAGTAACGTGGAATAGGCCCCCCCGATATCCATCATTCTTAAGACAATAAAATAACCTTAAAGGCCAATACCAAAATTATAATGTGTTGTCCTCTCACCAACCCAATTGGTTGAATCCTTTGCTGGTCCGTCATCTTTACCTGGAATGGAGCAGGATCCAACGAAACATCCTTCATTTTCCTGTATTCCGACTCTCAGAAAATATTAACCCCTAAACCTCCATCAAAAGAACATTGTCAAATTTCTTATTCTCGTATTCCACTTAAACAATAGGTACCCAAAAATCAACATCCTTTGCTTCCAATCCATAAGACAATATCTGCCTTCTCTTGCTAAAGTATGCCCATTCCTAATGAAAAGATGCAGAAAGTTCAAAAAAAGGATGAGCATATTGTTGTAGAAGAGAATGGGGTCTCGGAGGGCCTCTTTATTTGGTAGTTTAAGGAAGTCAAACCTTTAGTATTAAGAAAGTAATCAAAGGACAGTTTTTGAATTCAAACAAGCAAAACATCTAGTTTATTTGAATTCAAAGTTTTCCCCCAAAATGGAATTACAAATCTAGCGGGTAAAACCGTATCATGTACCATATCTATGGAAGGAGCTTGACGTGTAGATTGCAGATCTATGATCTCCGCTCAAATCGGAGATCATACGTGGAGTTATGGAAGGCCAAAAATCATAAAATTTTTCACCTCCTTTTTGGGGGAAAAGTGCATCCTTTGACCACTCTTACACATCTCTTACACACCCACCATTATTTCACACATGGTGTACACCTATTCGTCAAAATGTTAATCACCTCCATAAGCTCATGGCAAATAAAAAGGCCCTTCTACACCCCATCCTTTTCCTAATGATGTAACCTTCTCCCGAACCTCCTTCTAATCTTCCCAACTCAATGGTGGCTTGAGCTTAGCCTTAGATCTCGTCACTACCATAGCTTGCCCTTCAACACATTTTGTTATACAAGCGGAACAGTCACAGGATACCACGACTTCCTCAATGCCGCTTTTCTCCTCAGGGATTATCTTGTTAGGTTTAATGGCCATGTGGCCGACTGCCCATCACTAACTACCGCTAACCCTAAGTGTACAACTATACACTTGTGTGAGCCACTAACACTAAGTACAATGTGTATTGTGCATTAGTGCATAAGATAAGAGAAGAAAGAAAGGGGGCATACAGTAACGTTGGCTCTCCCCCTTCAAATTGTGTGTGGCTATGGTGGTGTATGCGTGAGTGTGTGCGTGCGTATTCTTCTTCCGTTGTGCTCCCAACTCCTCCCCATCATCTGGTATCAGAGCGGTTTCATTCCCGAAATCGTTTCCACGCGCGCGCATTTTCAAGAGTGCGAACAGGATTCTGATTTCGCCATTGGCAAGTTCAGCTTCTCGAGAGCGTTTCCAGCAGATGTCCTGCGGTTTTACCCCCCTTTCGGAGCCATTCGAGCCATCAGAAACCCCATTCGAGATACGGTTCAAGAGCTGAAATTTTCAGTCCTCTTATGGTAGTTTGTGCTGCAGTGCTTCCATAGCCGGTTACAGGTACCATTGTTGCAGTCTCTTCCATCTACGAGAGCCCACGGCTCATTTAGGAGTGTGTAGCCTCTTTCGGAGTGGCCTCATACACACACATAGAGTGGGAGCTTGATAGCATTGTCTTCTTCGACTACAGGTACAGGTACAGGTACAGGCTCCAGGTTTCAGTTCTTGCGATATTATGGTTCCAGTGGGAGCAGTTGTTT
This sequence comes from Adiantum capillus-veneris, assembly GCF_014529385.1. NCBI lineage: Eukaryota > Viridiplantae > Streptophyta > Polypodiopsida > Polypodiales > Pteridaceae > Adiantum > Adiantum capillus-veneris. The sequence continues at coordinate 60,447,770 of NC_140960.1, forward strand.
ATGCGTACATACATATATTGACACTTTTGACAGTGTTTGAGCTCTTTTGAGAGCAGATTGACTCTCCGCAGGGATGTTTAGTTGCAGGCACATGCTTTTGACGCCTGTTTGAGCGTCTTGACAGACTTGTACGTCTTTGTGGATACTGCCATTGTACGCTTTTGTGGAGCCATCTTTTGGCTAGTACGGCAGTCCTGGCCATTTCTGAGACTTGGTCCGGAAGATAGCCATTTCTAAGAACTTGGCTATACGTTTTTTGCTGCATAACCTACGTTGTTGAGGGTAGATAGCGTGAGGTTTTCATTGAGCTGGGGTATTCTCAAATGTGGAGATACCTTCGGTGATACAGGTAGCTGGAGCATCCCTTACTAGGCCTCGCCATAGGAAATGTATACAGTGGTATAGGTGCTTTTGACGCCGAGTTGGCGGTCTATGGTGAGTTTGAATGTTTATGCGCCTCAGTTGATCTCTATACAGTGTGCTTTTGAGAGACATTGCTCTCTTTTATGCTTTATGAGTGCCATGCTTGGTCATTTTGTCTCGTATTTTGGTTGACATAGTCCCAAATACAAAGGAGACTGCCGAAATTTTTCCAGAATCTTTTGGTAGTTTTGTCACCATGTCTACTAGCAAAGACCGTGACATTTATGACATAAAGAAGTTTGATGGCACTAATTTTCAGCTTTGGAAGAATCAGATACAAGATGTGCTTGTCCAAAAGAAACAGAAATTGCCTATTATTTATGCGACACGGACTGAAGAGATGAATTTGACTCAGTTTCAGTGGGAGGAGCTTGATGAGCTATGCAGATCTACTATTAGATTGCACCTTGCTAAGTCAGTGTACTTTTCAGTGCTAGAATGTGAATCTGCCTATGCTTTATGGCAAAAGTTATGCAACACTTATGAAAAAGATACGGCAAGTAATAAGGTTTTCATGATGCGAAAACTGTTTAACCTTCGCATGAAGGAGTCAGCCAATGTTACTAGTCATATTAATGACTTTGATTCTCTATTTGCTTAGATTCGTGCACAACGGATCAATATTGATGACGAGATGAAAGCAATCTTCTTACTTTGTTCGTTGCCACCCTCATGGGATATCTTTTGCACAGCTGTCAGTAACTCTGCTCCTAATGGTACGCTAGTGTACATTGATGTCACTAGTTCTCTTTTATCAGAGGAAATGCGTCGCAAGGCTATGGATAGCCCGCATCATGGCGAAGCTCATTATGTGCAAAAGGATGGAAAATAGCATAAAGGTCGTTCTTGGAATCGTGAATCCAAGAAAGAGGGCAATAGAGATGATTCAAAGGGTCGATCAAAGTCTCCTGGTCGTCGCAATGTTCAATGCCATTATTGTGATAAGTTTGGTCACATAAAGAAGGATTGTTATGCTTGGAAGCGTGATAAAGGTAAAGGCAAAGGCAAAGACAATGATGATAAAGAGGAGAAACCAAAGAGTTCGGTTAAGATTGAAGAACTGAACATAGTGCAAGATGATTGTGATGCAAAAGACATCAATATGTTGATTGAAAATAATGATGTATTTTATGATGCACAAGAAACTCTACTTTGCAGAGTTCTATGCCAGCAGAGCTACTTGTTAGTGGTGAAGTGTCCCATACATGGATTCTTGATTCGGGCGCTTCGTTGCATGTCACACCTCATAGGCATTGGTTTACTACATATGAGGAAACCATTGACACTGTTATGATAGGTGATAGCTACTCTTGTGACATTGTGGGCATATGTGATATTGCTATGATTATGGAAAATGGGGTGAGGTTTACCATACATAATGTGCGTCATGTTCCAGCTTTGACACGAAATTTGATTTTGGTTGGACGTCTTGATGACTTGGGTTACAAAGTCACTTTTCATCAGCAGTCTTGGCGTATTGCGAAAGGTCATCTTATTTTAGCCCATGGTTCTAAAGTTGGTACACTTTATCCTCTTTATGTATCTGACAAGAACAATGTTCTTTCTGTAACCGAGCTACCAATTGTTGCTTTGTGGCATAGCCGGTTAGGTCATATGTCAAAGAAGGGAATGGAAACTCTTTCTCGTTTGGGCTACTTACCGTCTTTATCATTTTCTGATTTTCCCTTTTGTGAACACTATCAATATGGTAAGCAAACACGAGCACATCGTACACAATCTTTTGACAAAGAAAGAAAGCCCTTAGAGCTTGTGCATAGTGATTTATGTGGGCCTATGCCTTCTAAATCCCATGGTGGTGCGTCTTATTATGTTACATTCATTGACGATGCAACACGACATGTTTGGGTTTATGCCATGAAGTCTAAAGATGAGACTTTTTCTTGTTTCAAAAAGTTCTTATCTAGTGTGGAAACTCAGTCTGAACATAAGTTGAAAGCTTTACACTCAGACAATGGTGGAGAATATGTCTCTAAAGAGTTTGCAGACTTCTGTTCAAGTAGGGGAATTAAGCGCGAGTTTATAGCTCCTTATACCCCTGCACAAAATGGTGTTGCCGAACGAATGAATAGGACCATCCAAGAGAGGATTATGTCTATGCTATCGCATGCTAATTTACCGCAAGAGTTTTGGGCTAAAGCATTATACACTGCTATGTATTTGATCAATAGATCACCACATGCTTCATTACAATTTCGTGTACCTTTGGAGTTATGGTCAGGACATAAGTTGTCTTATGAAAAACTCCATATATTTGGCTACGAAGCTTATGCACATGTACCCAAGGAGTTGCGTGCTAAGCTTGACCCTAAGTCCAGGAAATACATCTTTATTGGCTATGGTGTAGATGGTCAATTTGGCTATCGTTTATGGAATCCAGAAAGTCGATCAGTAATCCGTAGCAGTGATGTTTTCTTCAATGAGACCAAGATGCATAGGCAGCCAACAAAAGAGGTTGAATTCCGGAAAGTGACGTTTTCTGATGTATCACCTCTTGTACAGATAGCTCCAGAGCCAATTACTACACAGGCTAGTACAAGCTCTGATCAGCTGAGGAGATCTCAAAGAGTCTCACATCCACCATAACGGTTTGTTCCAGGTGTGGAATTTGTGTTACTGATAGATAGTGGTGAGCCTTCTTGTTACAAAGAGGCTATGCTAGCCAATGATAAGGTTCAATGGATGGTGGTGTGTGTGTGAGTGCGTATTCTTCTTCCGTTGTGCTCCCAGCTCTTCCCCATCATATCTCCGTAAACAACAAATTTGCTTGTGGTATCGGTGGATCTTTTTGCCTTATTGGAGGATTAAAATTAGGAGCCCCCCTCGATGGTGGAACCTGATTTTCATAGTTCCTCAACCATGGTGTTAAACCCGTTCTTCCTCTACCATGTTGATATTGCAGTGGAATGTTATCCCATCTTAGTGGATACCCTAAAAAATTTCCCATGCCAGTTAGAGGTCTCCAATTCCTCCTCTGATCATGTGGGTACCAATTTTGGTTCATTCTCTCTTGCACTTCTGTGTCCACCCGATTCGCCGAGGGACTTTTAGTTGAGATCTCTGTGATAAATTTCCTCTGAACTTTGGATCATACCAGCAATGTGCCATCGCATGTCCCGGCTTATCACAAATCTCACAAAACACTTTGGTATCCTTATTATCTCGAGTCCCCAGATTCTTTGTAAGGGCATCCTCCTAGCCCTTAGCATGGCAAACACGTCTAACTCATCGACTCAAAAGAAGAAAAAGAAAAAGATAATGATGATAATAATAAAAATATTCGAATAAATTTATGCTAAATCCAAGCTCCAAAGTTTACCCACAAATCACCTCCGACCTATGCCATGGGGATAAGGGCATAACAAATCCATGAGAAATTAACTTTTCCTCTCAAGGAAATTCTTAAAAGGAGAAAGAAAGACAAGATAAGGATAAGGATGAGGTTTGTAAGTAGCTTATTGTTGAAGTTCTGAAAAGGAAGAAAAGCTATCAAGATATGTAAAAATAAATTATCAAGATAAGTTAAAGCCTTTATCAAATTAAACATAAAAGTAGGCCTGCTCTACTCGTTCAACACTTATCTTCTCATTTTTGAAAGTGCAAGCTTAAGAGTAAGCTTGAGAAATCCATAACTAAAGCTGCAGCGCATGGTAGCTGGTGATGAGAATCCAGATTCTCCCATCTTTCTGAGTGACATGGTGAAGGTGTCAAAGAAGCGCAAGAAAAACAGTGATGGTAAGTGGTAATGGTATTGGACTTGTCAACTTCTATGCACTGTCTACGTGGGGCTGATGTCTTGTTTTATGACATAGGTGGATCTTCCAAAAAGAATAGACCTTCGGAGTCCACACGTTCAAAGCACCATGCTCATCATGCAGATGGAGATATGGGAGAGAGGGAAGCACCCAGCTCACCTCCTGCCGTGAAGAAGACTCCCAGAAAGAGTACTCCCCTCCGCAATCCTTCTAGTGTTTCCCACCCCCCCAAGCGTCGAGTTTGCAAGAAATTGCGACTCTTCAATTGTAATACAAGAATCTATGATTCTTGATTTTGAATGCAAAAGAAACTTTTTTGTCGGCCTCTATGTTTTTGTCGCTTTTATGTTTCATAAGCACAATGTCTATGTTTTTATCGGCCTCTATGTTTTTGTCGCTTTTATGTCAAATATTGCCTCGTGTTTATTTTTCAATGTTGAATGCTGTCTTTTACAGAGTGTCCAAAGGAAAAGGGGACCCTCAAGCTGACCGTAGAGGAAATCATCATTATCAGAGATCCCCCAAAGTACATTCCCCTAGTTATCTCCTCCTTGCCATATGATGATCCAACCCGATCAGCCCTCATATTAGATCTTAATGGTGTACTTTGTCTTACATGTACACCTAATAAGCATGACCCTTCGTCTGTCCCCGATATTGAAGCTACATCATTTGTCAAGCATGAGGAGGTAGATGGCAGGTACCTGTTTGTTCCGAAAGATGCATAGGATTTTATTGCATGGGCTGTGACATGGGCAAATGTCTACATATGGAGAAGTGCAATGCTAAGCAGAGTGGGCTCAAGAATTCGAAGATGTTTTCCCCAGGTTCACAGTTATATTAGTGGATGGGCTGGACAATAGTTATGTGATGTGGGTAGTTACTGTTTTGGTGGTGGAAGGCCAGCATTTTTCAAGTTATTGCAGAATTTTTTGGCGAAGCTGCAGCGGTATGATACCAGCAATGTCCTTTTAATTGACAACAGTTCCTATAAATGTCATTATAATCCCAGAGGTACTTACATCATAGTGCCTGGTATTGAGCACCACTCCAGCCAATACTTGTCAAAAGATCTAAAGGCCTGGCTAGAAGGATGGCAGCATGCTACGGATCGTCGTGCCTTGGCGGACACATTCAGCAAACCAAAACCTACTGATGACGACAAGTATGTATTCACAGCAATTGCAAAAGTGTTTCAAAAGACATCGTATGATGCGTACTTATGTGGGCCACAGCTCATGCCCATAGAGTGCAAGCGACGATGACGTCCCTTGATTTTTTTAGGATGACAGATCCTCTATGTACCTTTTTGTAACTAAACTAAACCCGTGCCAGAACCTTGTATATTTATATACTACTTTCCATGTGGAAACCAATTTTTTGGCTTCATTTTGATTGTCATTATAACTGATGTAATGACTCTTCGTCAAATTGTTGAAGATGAAATATATTCCAACTGGTTGGATGCGTTGTCTTTGTGTCCCAGCATTGAAGTGTTATTTTTCTGATTCAAGTAGTTTAAGACTGTTCAAGTGTCCAAGCATTGAAGTGTTATTTTTCTGATTCTGTTATTGTTTCCCAATTTAAAACAGTTACAATGTAAGGTGCTTTGGGTTGGCATACCAAAACTTAATAGATTGTTGTGTACAGAAACCACCCAGGGACTACCTATAAGGTACTTTGGACTGGCATACAAAAACTTTTACAAGTCCTTGTTTCCTACATAGTTTAATACAATTTCCACTTGTGAACTACTTGTAAGGTACTTTTGGTTGTCATACCTATAAAGAACCTATAAGGTACTTTGGGCTGGCATACAACTTTTACAAGTCCTTGTTTCCTACATAGTTTAAGATAGTTTCCACCTGTGAACTACCTGTAAGATACTTTTGGTTGTCAGACATGTAAAGAACCTATAAGGTACTTTGGGCTGGCATAAAACAACTTTTACAAGTCCTTGTTTCCTACATAGTTTAATACAGTTTCCACCTGTGAACTACCTGTAAGGTACTTTTGGTTGTCAGACCTGTAAAGAACCTATAAGGTACTTTGGGATGGCATACAAAAGGTTTTACAAGTGCTTGTTACTTAACATACAGAAACCACTTCAGGACTACCTTAAAGGTACTTTGGGCCGGTAGATAAACTTTTAGAGGTGCTTGTGAACTACCTGTAAGGTACTGTAGGCTGACAGACAGGTACTTTGTGTTCAAGAATTGAAGTGCTATTTTTGTTACTCAAGTAGACAAAAGAGTTTACAAGTACTTGTTTGGACTGGCCTGCAAGAGGTTTTGACTCCTACGATAGGCTCCTACAAAAACCACCTGTGTAATAGTTGCATGGTACTTTGAAGCTAATTATTGGTACTTCTACAAGTTACTTGGGCAACAACCTATATCACTATTGGCATACTGTTGTACACATTTTCATATACTTCTGCAGCGAGTTTGACCTTATGTGGCTCTCCTTCTAAGGGTTCCAAGGGTATCTTAATCTATCTAACCAAGTGTGATGCAAGAAGCACTTTTGATTGACTAGCAGGCATGTAATAGATATGCTTAGCACCTTCCACTATCTCGTAATAGTACCCCTCAACCAAATAGATCCCTGCAGAAAGTGTGTTTCCCCAGGAATCACTCAAGTCTCTTGCTGTTTTGTATTTCTCCTATGAGCACCTCAAAAGGTAGAAGTCAGCTCCATCTTCATTGGCATTGGTGGCAAAGGCATCACCGATGCATAGAGCATCACTAATTGCATCATGGTGCCCACCATACATCGGCAGATCTGATCCTTCGTCATTGCTAAAATATTCACTTTCTGCATTGTTACCATCAAATGCCTCAAGGGTTAGATACTCCCAGTACTCAACATGTGTGTTGTTCAAGCATCGCCTCCAACGCTGGGACATACAAAATTCACAAAAAAAAGTGAGAAGTCTAGAACGGAGTGCACACTTGTCGCTCTTGGAATATCCATTGACACTGTGTATTGATCGTGAGCCTTCAACTCACTTGCAATTCCACTTCTTCTCCCTTGGCACCTCAGTTGCTTGGACCTCCCAAAAAATCCTGTTCACCCCTGTGTGACCACTTTCATCATTAAATTTATGCTTCAAGAAGCCAACAACATCCTTGGCACACTTCATGTGCCATGCATGAGCCTTTAACTGCTCATGTGTTAAAGCCCTCTTAACAACTACCCTTTCCCCATCATGCTCCCCTTTGTCGTGGCCCGAGGCAAAGAAACTTCACAGCATTTCAATGCCAGTCAAACCATAGTACCTAAAACAATGACCCACCTTCAATGCTGGGCAGAATTTTTTTTTTGGAAACTTTTCATCAGAGGTGGAATAAAACCTGGCGTACCTTGACACAAAGAAGAACGGTCTAGATGAATTGAATTGAGCAGCACATCCATCTGACCACACCCAATGCCACTTCAAGAAGTTGAATCCCTGATTTTGAAGCCAAACACTATGCAGTTGCAAGCAATGTTGCACAAAAAGCGTGTCATGATCTTTGTCATCAGAAATGTTAAAATGTGTATATTTTAACACCTAGTCTTTCTCGTCTCGAATGTATGTAATGTGCACCAAGATGGTGACTTGTGAAGAGTACCAATGCATTGACTGGATTTCATTTTGCTCCTTAAATGAGTAATTTCCCGCAAATTCGATAACAGAGACCACTACATCTCTAGGAAACCTATGAATGCAATCCTTGAACTGCTGAGATTGCCACTGGGCAATAAAATTGTGTAGGATGTAAGTGGTCAGATGCTTTTTAAGAAAAGTTGTGAAATCCTTGCATCCCATTTCCTTCACCAGAAGATCCTTGCGCTTCTTGCCTTGAGAATGGGTTGAGGCAACATCTTCAAACACCTTAACAGAAATTTGGGCTGCACTTTCAAGTGTTTTGTTTGGACAAAGCAATAATCTCTTCGACCCACATTGAGGACATTCTCCCTTTAAGCAAGTCAACTTATCAAATACGGAGTCCATTGGTTTTTCACATAACACACTTTCAGTCAATGTGCTTACACTGGTGTATGTGTACGTGGCAGCTTCACACTTACTTGGAGCCTCTTTTGGCAAGCATATAGCACACATGCAACCACACCCATCGCCGTGCATGCCTGTCTTACTATGTCTCATGTGGTTGAATGCTTCCTTGAGATATATCATCTGAATATGAGCAATACAGCAGCACGTGTAACGGTCCTTCAACTTACGAACAAACCAAGGTTTCAATCCCTCAAAACATCTGAGTGAGATCTTGATGTGTGGATATTGCATTTGGAACCTCATGTAAAGCTCACCCTGTGCAAGAAAAAATTAAACCCATCAGAGGCTCATATTTTTTTCAAAGTAAAACCCATCAAAGTAAAAGCTCTGTGAGGTATTCAATGATTTTTTCTACCTCCAAAGTACCTAGAGCACCTCTTTACTATCATGGTACTTCCATGACTACCTTTGGAATGAACTCTATGGTACTTTCAAGACTACCGTTGTGAGGTATTTTAGACTCTTTCAGAGATCCTGAGTACCTAAAGATCCTCTTTACTGTCATGGTACTTCCATGACTACCTTTGAAAGGAACTCTATGAACTTTTTCTACCTCCAAAGTACCTAGAGAACCCATTTAAACTCACATGGTACTTTCAAGACTACCTTTGCAAGGTATTCTAGACTCTTTCAAAGATCCAGAGTACCTAAAGAGCCTTTATACTATCATGGTACTTCCATGACTACCGTTGAAAGGAACTATGTGACTTTTCTCTGCCTCCAAAGTTCCTAGAGAACCTCTTCACTCTCATGGTAAATAACTACCTTTGAAAGGTCCAGAGTACCTAAAGAGCCTCTTTCAAGACTCTTTCAAAAGTCCAGAGTACCTAAAGAGCCTCTTTACTGTCATGGTACTTCCATGACTACCTTTGAAAGGAACTCTATGAACTTTTTCTACCTCCAAAGTACCTAGAGGACCCATTTAGACTCGCATGGTACTTTCAAGACTACCTTTTGTTGGGGTATAAAGCCCAATGTGGTCGCCCAGGTAAGTGGGCGGGCCGCTAGGTATGTACACATATTCTTTTGTAAAAACCTAATAAGAACTCACTATGCTCTACACATTACAGTAGAGCGAGTTCACCATATCGTCGTGCTCTTCTTCTCGCACTCTCTCTCGCGTCGCACTTCCGCTCGTACTCCTTCAACTGGTATCAGAGCTCAGATCAAGGCTCGGGGCAGCATTGCAGGAGGCTAGAGCCACCAGCTCAGATTGGAGTGAAATTCGACAGGCGAAGACACGGCCCCAAATCTCGTGGGACAGCCCGAAGGACTGGGTGTTGCCAGAATTTCATTCTGAGGTCATCTCGACCACCGTTCGGCTTCGACAAAGGTCTGCGCAGACCATTTTCGACTACGTGGTCTCGACGGGTGCAGATCCGACTCTGCAAATTTGGGCTTTTCGGCCTACGACTGCAGGTGTTGAGGATATCGACACTCCCAGAGTGTTGATTTGTGGCTGTCTACACATCGAAGGACGGCTCACAGTTCTTGGAGGCGTGTCACATACGACACGGGCGCATCTACACACAGTCTGTAGGTGACATCCACTAGTTCATCAGGTAGCTTGTGTTTGCTGCTTGATATTCCAGATTTCATCCTGACATTGCAGGTACTTCCACATGGGATGTATTGTCAGAGATGATGTATGTCTGTTGAGGGTTTGCTGGCTGTGAGTCACGCAGCAAACAACCGCCGCAACGGTTACAACATACAGTGGGAAATTTGTGGATGTATGACTTTGTGGGAAGTCTATGTATTGTCAGATTTACTGCAGCCTTTGTTGAGGGTCGAGTGAGGTTTTATTGACCTGGGGGATTCTCGAATGTTGAGATCCTTTCGGTGATACAGGTCTTGGAGCGATCCCTCGAGCACCCTTAGATAGGCAGCTAGGATGTATTGACTGTGAGTTAGACAGTTGGGATTGCATCTTTGCTTTACTGCCGTTGAGGCATTGTCACAGTCTATGCTTACAGGACAGTGATAGGACAGTCAGAGACAGTATAGGTGCAGGACAGGTTTACCCACAGCTTACAGTGTTAGAGAGACAATGGTTTTTTGAGCTGTTTTTTGGTCTGTTTTTAGTACACCAGAGCCATTTTACAAAGGAGACTCTGCCAAAATTTCTGCAGAATCTGAAGCTTTCTTGGTTCATTTGACAGGTTGATATTGGTTCAGAGGTCAGTTTACAGGGGAAACTCTGTCGAATTTTTCCCAGGAAAGTAAACTACTGTGAAGCGTAGCTATGGCTGGATCACAGGACACTGCTCTTTACAATATCAAGAAGCTGGATGGAACCAATTTCCCATTGTGGAAGAAGCAGATTTGGCATGTGTTGGTACAAAAGAAGCAGATAAAACCTATAAAGCTCAAGGAGATAAAACCAAAAGATATGGACGAAATGGAGCGAAATGGATGAATTGGCACTTTCTACCATTATGCTGACTTTGGCAGAAAGCGTTTACTTCAATGTAGCAGACGAGATGTCGGCTTATCAAGCATGGTTAAAGCTGAGTGATCTTTATGAGAAGCAGAGTGCAGCTTCACAGGTATACTGGCTTAAGAAGCTTGTTGACTTGAAGATGAAAGAAGGGACACCTATGTCCAATCATCTGAATGAATTCAACACAATCTATAGTCAGTTGTTAGCTCAAGGTGTCAAGTTTGATGAACCTGTTAGAGCTATGTTCCTGTTGATCACATTGTCGAAAAGTTGGGACACTTTTCGCACAGCTTTGAGTAATTCTGCACCTCCAGATGGTTTGAACATAGCAGGTGTAGAAGGAAGTCTGCTTACTGAAGAAACCAATAGAAAGACAATGGACAAAGGCAAAGGAACAGCCTTAGTTGTCAGGGGAAGGACCAAAGAAAAGTACAAAGGTGGAAAGAGGAATCAGTCTCGTAGCAAGTCTCACAGTGCTAAAGGCAAGAGTGACATAGAATGCTACCATTGTGGCAAGAAGGGTCACAAGAAAAGAGACTGCAGAGAATGGAAAGCAGAAAAAGGCAAAGAGAAAGCTGAAGACCATGGTGAGAAGCACAAGTCCTCAGTGAAGATTCAAGAAATAAATGTGACAAACACTGTTGCAGAGGATGACAGTCTAGTGTCAGGAGACATCTACTTCTTGAATAATACAATGGACTCAGCTCTTCTTACAGCATCTGATGGAAATTCACTGAGTGACTGGATTATAGACTCAGGGGCATCACTTCATGTGTCTCCAAACAAGGAGTGGTTTACCTCTTATGTGACCACTAAAGATCATGTTCGGCTAGGCAATGGGCAGACATGTGAGATCTTAGGTGTTGGAGATGTTCAATTGAAGTTTCAGAATGGCTCTTCTTTCACGCTGAAGAATGTGAGACATGTTCCCGCAATTACAAAGAGCTTGATCAGCACAAGTTGAGTTGATGATGCTGGCTACGTCACCACTTTTGGACAGAACATGTGGAAGATATCCAAGGGTTCTATGACAGTAGCACATGGAGTAAAGTCTGGAGGACTTTACATGATTTATGTATCAAATGTCTCTAAAAATGTAATCAATGTAACCGAGCAGCCGAACGTTTCTTTGTGGCGTAGCCGGTTAGGACATATGTCCAAGAAGGGAATGGAAATCTTGTCTCGTTCTGGTTATTTTCCTGGCTTTTCATTTAATGATTTTGAATTCTGTGAACATTGTCTGTATGGTAAGCAAACACAGTAGCCACATAAGCATAGAAGCAGTAGAAGAGATACACAGTTGGCACTTGTTCATAGTGATTTGTGTAGACCTATGCCTAACCTATCTCTAGGGGGAGCTTCTTACTTTATGACATTTATAGATGATTACTCGAGAAAAGTATGGGTTTACTTTGTCAAGCACAAGGATGAAGCGTTTAGTGTTTTCAAAACGTTTGTGACACTTGTGGAGAATCAGAGTGACAAGAAGCTTAAATGCTTACGCACTGACAATGGTGGAGAGTATGTTTCAAAGGCCTTTCAGGACTTTTGTGAGTCAAAAGGTATAAAACGTGAACTTACTGCTCCTTACAATCCTCCTCAAAATGGTGTTGCTGAGAGGATGAATAGGACCATACAAGAGAAGGTCAGAAGTATGTCGTCTAATGCACAGCTGCCAAATGGGTTTTGGGCTGAAGCTGTATCAACAGCTGTTCATCTTGTAAATAGATCTCCTAGCAAGGTTTTGCAGAAGGATTCAGTGCCAGAGATGGTATGGTCAGGAAAAATGCCCTCATACAAGCATCTCAAAGTCTTTGGCTGTGAGGCATATACTCATGTTCCAAAGGAATTTAGGAACAAACTTGAGTCAAAGAGCAGAAAGTGCATCTTTCTAGGCTATGGTAATTCTGGTGAGATGGGGTACAGACTTTGGGATCCCAAATCCAGAAAGGTTGTCCACAGCAATGATGTTCACTTTAATGAATCCAAATATCATTCTAAACCAGAGAGGGTTGAGGAGATTAGAAGAGTTGTCTTCCAGTGCAAGACAAAATGTCAGGGCTCAAGAGGAGCAAGGACATGATAGAGTGGAACCACAGGTTGTGGCTGAGCCTGATCCACCTATTGTGCATAGATCTGGACGTATCACACGACCTCCTGATAGGTTTGTTCCATCTATGAACTATGTCATGTTGACTGATTGCAATGAGCCTTCATGTTACAAGGAAGAAGTGCAAATGAAGGACTCTAGGAATTGGCAATTGGCCATGCAGTCAGAGATGACAGCTTTGCATAAAAACAAGACATGGAAGCTAGTTAAATTACCACAGGGCAAAAAGGCTCTACATTGTAAATGGGTTTACAGGTATAAGATCACCGCTCATGATAGTCAGCCAAAGTACAAAGCAAGGCTTGTTGCCAAGGGATTTAAGCAAGAACAAGGCATTGACTTTGATGAAGTTTTCTCTCCAGTGGTCAAGATGACTACATTGAGATGCTTTCTTGCATTGGTTGCCATATTAGATTTGGTGTTGCACCAAATGGATGTCAAGACAACGTTCTTGCATGGTGATTTAGATGTGGAAATTTACATGCAGCAGCCAAAAGGGTTTGTTGAGAAAGTCAAGGAAGATTGGGTATGCCAGTTGTTAAAGAGTCTTTATGGCTTAAAACAATCACCGAGAGCATGGTACCATAAGTTCCAGAAGTTTATGCTTTCTCAAGGCTACAAAGGTAGTGAGTTCGATCACTGTCTATATACAAAGAAGGCTAAGGATGGTAGTTGGCTGATCCTTATTTTGTATGTGGATGACATGTTGATTGCTGGCAAGCACTTGGAAGAAATTTCAACTTTGAAGTCAAAGATGGCAAAATCGTTTGACATGAAAGACATGGGTGAGGCAAGTCATATACTTGGTATGCGCATCGAGAGAGACAGATCAAAGAAGTTGATTTGGTTATCTCAAACAGAGTATATTGACAAGGTTTTGCAACGTTTCAATATGGAGAAGGGAAAGGCACTGAGTGTTCCATTGCCACCATATGTGAAACTTAGCAAACAAGATTGTCCTGTGTCTGAGGAAGAACAGGCTGAAACAGATAAGATTCCATATGCGTCTGCAGTGGGTAGTTTGATGTATGCAATGATTGCTACTCGCCCAGACATTGCATTTGCAGTGGGAGTAGTAAGTCTATACATGTCAAACCCAGGCAAGAAACATTGGGAGGCAGTGAAAGGAATATTGAGATACCTGAAAGCTACAAAGAGTATGCGTATATGCTATGGGAGTTAGGAGCTAAGTGTAAAGGGTTTTATAGACTCAGATTATGCAGGTGACTTAGACAACCGAAGGTCTACGTCAGGGTATGTCTTTACATTGGCTGGTGGAGCAGTAACATGGCGTTCTAGATTACAAGATTGTGTTACTCAGTCTACTACAGAGGCTGAATATGTTGCAGCATCAGAGGCATGCAAAGAATCAATTTGGCTTAATCGACTAGTAATAGATTTGGGAATCAAAGAAGAGATGCCTGTGTTATATTGTGATAGTTTAAAGTGCTATACAATTGGCTCGCAATCCAGTTTATCACTCAAAGACAAAGCATGTGGATGTGAAGTATCATTTCATCAGGGAAATGCTCGAGGATAAGCAACTTCAGCTTGTCAAAGTTCACACCACAGAAAATCCTGCTGATCTACTTACAAAAGGACTTCCCTCAGAGAGCTTTGCGCATTTTTGCAAGCAGTTAGGTATAGGGTAGTACATCACTTCTCTACATCTCTTGTATATTAGCTTGTATAGTAGCTTCTCTCACACTTAAAGTACCACATTGGACTTTAAGTGGGAGGTTGTTGGGGTATAAAGCCCAATGTGGTCGCCTAGGTAAGTGGGCGGGCCGCCAGGTATGTACACATATTCTTTTGTAAAAACCTAATAAGAACTCACTATGCTCTACACATTACAGTAGAGCGAGTTCACCATATCGTCGTGCTCTTCTTCTCGCACTCTCTCTCGCGTCACACTTCCGCTCGTACTTCTTCACCTTTGCCAGGTATTCTAGACTCTTTCAAAGATCCAGAGTACCTAAAGATCCTTTTATACTATCATGGTACTTCCATGACTACCTTTGAAAGGAACTCTATGACTTTTCTCTACATCCAAAGTTCATACCTATGAAAATTTAGGAGCATACCTGTGAATCATCAAGCAAATGTATTGGATGCTTTATGTAAGATTTTTTGCCCAATCGTTTTCGACACACATCTTTTTTTTTTGGCGACACTCTTGTCTCTGTCTGCCAAAAGGAAAAAACAAGGTCTTTTGTCGCTTGTGTGATGGTGGAACTTTGAGGTATTTGACGACTACATAATTGCAAAAGAAATGCGCCAACCTCAGCCTGTTTTAACCTTCAATTGGATGCTGCAAAGTTTCGTCGATGCAATCCAGTAAATCTGGCCATCTTGGAGTTGCAAATAGACCTTGATGGATCTCCTTCACTATTCACCAACATCATGCAAACAGCTCTTTTAATCTTCAGCTCCTCTTCAGACATGGATGCTTTGACTTTAGTAATTGTGCCTCGAATATTGGATAGTATTGACTTCTCAGATGCATGATGCAAACGTCTAAAAGCTGGCAGTCCTAAAAGACATTGAAAGGCGGTTTTCTTAGCATCACAAGTCATGCCTTTTGTTGCTTCCTGCCAGCATTTTGAGACTTTCATGCAAACCTGATTCACATCTTCTGTTGACCTTGAACCTGATGCATCACTTTCTCGTTGTCTCCTACGGCTCTCTCTTTTCATCATAGACCAATATTCTCGCATCCGATGGTTACCTTCATGGCGAATTGTGACTGAGTCATCCCTGTGGTAATTGTGAGTCATGTCATCATGAAGTGGATTGTATTGCACATGCTCCTGAAAGTACTCAGAGATCTGCAGTGTACTTGGAGGTGGCTCATTTTTCACAATCCTCTCTTCAAAACATCCGACACCACAAGCAATGGCCGGCAAATTTTGTGGAGGTTGTTGCTGGTGCGGAACGTGCTCTCCCAAGCTGCTGAAATCGACATTCCACAAAAGGTGACAATCGATTGGAGGCTACTGCTCAGACACATCCTGTTGGCCAATCTCCTACTGCAACATCTCCATCTCGATCTCCTGGACCTTTAGTCTCCACACCTTATGAAAATTCTCCACAAGTTCCTGCTGCAATTTTCCTTCTTCTTGCGAGAGAGAGAGAGAGAGAGAGAGAGAGAGAGAGAGAGAGAGAGAGAGAGAGAGAGAGAGAGAGAGAGAGATCGTAGACTACTGAAAGGGGAGGTAGAGAGTCTTGCATTCGACTAAATCAAGAACCGTTAAAGTTGTTGGCACAACGCCTTTAGAAATATTAAATATTTATCTTTTGGCTTTTGAAAACTGCCAACAAAACACCATCCAATAGTGCCTCACAAGAGGTGTCAAGGACATTACTTTTTGCACCACCAACCCATGCTTTCAGCCATACATGGTTGGAGGTATTGTGTCTCTTTCATTGATGACCATACAAGGAAATTATGGGTCTACTTCATGCGTAACAAAAGTGAAGTGTTTGGTCACTTTCAAGACTTCAAAGTCATGATTGAGAAGGAGACAAATATGCAAATCAAGACATTGAGGTCAGATGGAGGGGGAGAGTACTTCTCCAATGATTTTTCAGATTTTCTACGAATGCATCCAGTATATGCTGGCAGTTTACATGCAGGTATACTCCACAGCAGAATGGGGTCGCAGAAAGGAAAAACATGCACATTGCAGAGGTTGCACGTGCATTGATGAATGAGAAGAAAATGCCTCATCATTTTTGGGCCGAAGCTATAAATACAGCTGTGTATATTATGAACAAGACACCTACAGCTGCGGTGCATGATGTAACACCTGAGGAAAAGTTTACAGGTACAAAGCTTGATTTGGCACACTTGAAAGTGTTTGGCTGCATAGCTTACGTGCATGTACCAGATGAGTTGCATAGGAAATTGGATCCTAAAGCAGAGAAATGTATTCTTGTGGGATATTCCCTTGAACAAAAGGAGTACAGGTGCTACAATCCTACTACATGAGAATTACGTGTGAGCAGAGATGTAGTCTTTGATGAGATGAGCAGCTGGTACAGTAATGCACATGGCATTATTGAAGCTGATGCAAAAGATGATGTGGTTGTACAAAATGTGAGACCACAGTCATAGGTTTTGAGTGGACCACAAGAGTCCTCTTCTTGTGGCTCTGTTGAGAAGCCATGGAATGGTAGACTACATACGTAGGTTACTCCACCAGCAGGTACAGGGAATGTTTCACGAAAAGGAAAGGAAAAGGTTGATGAACCTCCCTTTATGGCTGATGCATCATCAAGTTTTTCACATGTAGACATTGATTCAGATGGTTCTGAACAAAGTCTTGATGAGGAATTTGGAATTCCGGTTGTCAGGACACCTGGTGTAAGGAAAGTACAAGAAGATGCTAGAGGGCAAAGGAGTGACCCAGGACCGCGCAGATCTAACAGAGTCAGAAATCCAATTCAAAAATTGACTTATGATGGGTATCTAGCTCATCACCAAGCCTACATGGCTAAGGTGATACAGGATGTGGAGTCCACATGTTTTGAGGATGCAGTTGGAAATGTGCATTGGGATGACGCAATGAATGAAGAGATGGATGCATTGGAAGCAAACGACACATGGGAGTTGGTGCCATTGCCAAATGGCAAGAAAGATATTGGCTGTAAATGGGTATATAAAACCAAGCATAAGGCTGATGGTAACATTGAGCATCACAAGGCAAGGCTGGTCGCAAAGGGTTATGCACAGACGTATGGCATAGACTATGAGGAGACCTTTGATCCAGTGGCAAAGATGACGACTGTGAGAGCTGTCATAGCAGTGGCTGCATCTAGAGGATGGATTATGCATCAAATGGATGTAAAGAATGCCTTCTTGAATGGTGAGTTACAAGAGGAAGTGTATATGGATCAGCCACCTGGTTATGTCGATCCAGGTTACCCAGATTATGTATGCAGACTTCTCAAAGCTTTGTATGGTTTGAAGCACGGCTCTAGAGCATGGTATGACAGGATTGCCAAGTATCTTGTCAGTATTGGGTTTAGGAGAGCTCATGTTGATCATTCACTCTATATACGTGAGAGTGATGTGGGAATTGTGGTCATTACCATACATGTAGATGACCTTATTATTGTGGGTGACAATGCTATGGAGATTGACCATGTGAAGGGTCTTCTCAAACAGGAGTTTGAAATGAAAGATTTGGGCGAGTTGCGCTACTTTATTGGCATTGAGGTGATCAGGACTCCAGAGGGTGTATGGCTGTCACAGAGACAATATGCTTTGGACATGTTGTCAAAGTATGGTATGGCTGATTGTAAGCCAATTTCCATTCCCTTGGATGTGAATGCAAAGCTGAATGCAGAGAAGGGTGATGTTGTTGAGGATGTCAATATGTACAGGAAAATTGTGGGTAGTCTAATCTACTTGACTATCACGAGGCCAGACTTGAGCTACACAGTAAGCTTGGAGATTCAATTCATGCAGCTTCCGAGGAAGCCAAATTTGGATGGAGTACGACGCACACTTCGGTATGTGCAAGGGACTCTTGACTATGCATTGTTCTATGCAGCACATGAGCCATTAGCATTGTATGGGTATACAGATGCAGATTGGGCAGGTAGCATTGTTGATAGGAGATCTACGAGTGGATTCATGTTCTCTTTTGGGAGTGCTGTTGTTACTTGGAGCAGAAAAAAGCAGCCTACGGTTGCTTTATGGAGCAGAGAGGCCGAGTACAGAGGTGCAGCAGTTGCAGTGTACGAGGTAGCTTGGCTACGCACATTACTTGAGGACTTGGGAGTGCAGGTGGACCAGCAGATTGTCATCCATTGTGAAAACCTCAGCAGCATGCAGTTGGCTAGGAACCCAGTGTTCCATGCCAGGACCAAGCACATAGAGGTCCATTACCACTACGTTCGAGAGCGAGTTTTGGCGGGCGACATCGACTTGGTCTACATCAGTATAGAGGAGCAGATAACGGATATCTTTACCAAGGCCCTCAGAGCTGAGAAGCTTCGACATTTTTGGACTATGCTTGGAATCTACGACATGCAGAGCTCGAGGGGGAGTGTTGAGATGTCGAGCTCTACATCTTGAGATGGCATCCACTACGGGTCTTGGCTGCTTACGACATTTACTCACTGGCGCTGATAGCCGTTTTTTGGCTTTCCATAGTGGCCATAGTAAGCTACCTCACCCTATCAAATCACTCAAACACTATGGCTATCCCTACCATTTCACTATATATAGGCGTGTGTGAGTTAGGGAACTTTCCCCATATTTTCTTTAAAACCCTCAGCTAGCTAGTCACTAGGCTAGTTGAGCCAAAAAAATAAAAATTATAAGTATATTATGGCCCATTTGTGTGTAAATATTTCATTGTATATAGGGCCTAAATAAAAGGTTTTTTCATAATTATTGTGGTATTTATTTAAATATTTCTACCTATGGTGTGTTATTTATGCTATGTACATTGACTCACCATTACCATATTTTTTCTTATCATTTTGCATACTCTTTATTCCATATAAAAATAATTTCATGCAAGCTTCTCTTATTTTTGGTGTAACTCCATCCCAACAAAAATCCAAAAAAACTAGTTCTATTTATGTGTATATTTTTTTCACTATTGTGATTTTTTCCTTTCTACGTATATTCTCTATTACTCTCATAAATTAGACCACCAAAAATATTCATCTTTTTATGGTAGACTTATAATGAGAGAGATTTATTTTGACCCCTTTATATTTTTCGACCTATATTATTTATATTTGACATGTACATATTTTTTAGACCCCTCAATATTTGATTTTCTTAGTTGTACTATTCACTTATATCATGATCTCAACAATATCTTCAATTATAGACCTACCAAATAAGCTCAAGGATAGGTGGCATGCATACATGCACTATGGAGGGCTCACTCTTGGAGGTATTCAAAAGAATCATCCAAAGAAGGACCCCACAAGGACCTTGTGCAGTGGAAAAAAACGATCGGTTTTGCTGAATTTTTAAAGTTCACTTGCTCTCCGAATTTGGAAAGGTGATACAAACAAAAGTTGTAGCTCGTGGGCTGAACTTTTGCCTCAAATTTTTTCATATTTTTTTGAGCTACGAGCTGTGAGCTATGATTTTATTAGTGGACCCCAGTTTTCCCATGTTATGCAGCCACACTCTCTCTTCCACTTTATCATTTTCCTCTTTCACACACACTTCTCCACTCATCATCCCCACCTCTCTCACCACTCCTCTCTGCACCCTACTCACCTTCTCCTCAACCTTGAAGAATAAGAGAAACCATGGTGAACTCATACCTCCCACACACAATTCCATTCCAAAATTGACCACCTAGTCTCATTTTTCCTCCTCCAATTTACCCATATCTATCAAAAAAACCACAAAATTCAGCCTCTTCTCTTAAAAGACAGCATCATGGTGGTTGATTACTCAGCTTCAATTACCTTGTCTCTCAAGGAAGGTCAAGAGTGGAGAAAAAATGTACCGTCAAAGCTAGTGGACCATCAACAAGCGTCAAAATTGGCCCTACTCAAGACACTTGGAGCATCAACCTTGTAAGAAATCCACCTTTTCTTACCTCTTAATATTTTTTCTTCCTTATTTGTATCCTACATGGATACTCCCATTGTAAATATCCAATTCCATTTGTAAATTAATACTAACTCTACTAACACTAACCCACTATGAAAAGTCCTATCACCTCCATTTCTCTCCTCTCTCTTTCCCCACCAACTTCTTGATAATTCCAAGCAAAAGAAATTAGATAAATTGCTGAAAATCTAACCCAACCATGGTTAGAGGAGTAACCCTAGCCTTCAAAATTGCTATAAAAGGAGGGTGTAGGTAGCACAAAAAGGGGGAGCCATAAGCAAGAGCACTATGCTATAGCTTGAGAAGCCAAGCTCAACCTCTCTAGAAGGAGCTCTTGAGTGGAAGCTCATTGTCTTATGCATGTGCATGTGTTGTAATAGGGGATTAGCAAGGGAACTCTATGCCATTGTAAGAGAGAGAGTGATCATTCAATTGAGAGTAGGAAATCTATCATTTCTCCTACTAGTGTAAGCCCAACATTTGCTGAATCAAGGAGGGTGGATTTGGACTAAGCTTGGATACTTTGTCTCCCTTCCAACGTGAAGTAATGGACAACAATGATGCGTAGGTGTCTTGGTGTTTTTTGTTAAGTTCTTGATAGCTTGTCTCTGGTGTTGTCATCAATCTAGCCATAAATCCCACATACTGTAAGAGGGCGACAGGGTGGAGAGGACTCCCCTGGCTTTAAGACAGTGATTGGGGTGGCTTTTCTTGTGATGTGTTGTGGTGAAATTTACGCAAGCTATGTTGAACAAATACTAATCTCACTTTGATTTGTCATGACAGATTTGTAAGAAGGTATTAATGCAACAAGCACCCCCTCCCCCTTTCTCTCTCTTTCTTAAATATATAGTTGTGTTTGCTTGATCATTGGCGATACGTTTCAAAGCAGCCCGAGCACTATCTCTCTCCCTCTCTCTCTCTCTCTCTCTCTCTCTCTCTCTCTCTCTCTCGTGTTTTAGTGTGTGAGAGTGTTCCAGTGGTGTTAGGGTTAGTGTAAATTCCTTGCTTGTTTGTGGGTTGCTCTAACGATTCTCCTCTTTTGCGTCCTAGTTCGCTCTTAAACTAGGTGGTGCCCCTTGTGTAGTTGGGATTTGGCTGTGGGTTTGTTGTTTTGGTTTGTGTTGTGCTGTGCCCCAGCCCCATTGAGCAGCACGGGAGCCTTGAAGGGTGTCTAGAGGTTGCTCTTCTTGTTGCCCGCCCCGGACCGCCTCAAATTGGTGCCCCCACGGAGGACGGCTTGTGTATTTTTGTGTAGAATCAACCTTTAGCATAGTCAAGTAGTTTGCATGAATCACGAAAATTTGTATGATCCCTTCATTCCCATTGCAAGGCAAAAGGTACACATAATTGTTAGTACTAAGTTGCAATTTCAACGTGTCATTCGTAGAATTTGGGGTCCTCTTAGGTTGGCCGAGATAAACGCTTCAGTAAATCCTTTTATTTTGCCTCTCATTAGGTACGACCTTAGTTTGGACGTCTATATTTTTGTTTTGTTTTAAGCATTAGGTCATGCATAGACCATGGATAATGGCCCAGGAATAGAGGTTTTCCCCTTCCATTTCACTCCACACATTAGAATAAACATTGCAATTAGTAGGAAAATCCATTTTCAACAACGTATGGTGTTCATGTTTGGTGCCCAAAGAGTAGGAGAAATTCTCACGTCACCAAACCCTGTCATCCTACCTCTTATTGATTATCATAGGTCGTTTGATGTGAATATCTTTATTTTGTTGTAGAATAGATTGCAAGCTAGAAAACATTATTGTGTAAATCTTTTTAAGAAAGAAAAACAAAAACGGGTGTCACTTTGAAATCAATTCAATGGAAAGCCAACGCCAAATGTCTGGGTATCCTCTTTTCTTTGGAGAGCCTGGAGAGGATGCAGAATTATTTTTAGCGAATTTCAAGATGTCTTGCCGTATCAAGAGGATAATAACTGATCAAGAACGTGTAGAAATGTTTGAGGTGGTCCTTAGGAAAGATGCTAGCACTTGGTTTGACTCTTTGCCTGAGGAAGTTAAGGGGAATTACACAGAAGTTTTGAATCGTTTCAAGAAATACTTCTTTGATCCCCAAAACACTCAAAAATTATGGCAAGACATTGTTTCTCATAAGCAAAAAGACTTAGATGACTACTACTTGTACAAGCAAGAGTTTCTACGTCTTTGGGCTCTATGGATACGAAATGTTGCTAACCCTGGTGATGGTGCAGAATTTCTAAAGAAGGAGAGGTTCATAGCCGGACTCTTTCCTGACCTTAAGGTAAAAGTTGAGGCGGGTGCACCTGCTACCTTTGATGCAGCTGAAACTAGGGCTGCTGAGAAATATAGGAAACTCAAGTGCTTAAGGGGAGAGGTTCCAATAGAAGGTCTTAGACCCAAAGGTAAGTCACAAGCATCAACATCGAGGGAGCTTCCTGAGGTAACGGCTGAAGTGATTGAGAAGTTAAATGAATCTTTAAGCAACCTGTCAATTCACCTTGCACAAGCTGTAGGTCCAAAGGGACAAGCAAAGAAGTCAGAAGAGAGAGAGAGCCACGAACTAGGAGAGTCTTGCAATGTTGGAATAGCG
The DNA here is from genome assembly GCF_014529385.1 of Adiantum capillus-veneris. Lineage (NCBI taxonomy): Eukaryota > Viridiplantae > Streptophyta > Polypodiopsida > Polypodiales > Pteridaceae > Adiantum > Adiantum capillus-veneris. Next base: position 60,470,756 of record NC_140960.1, read on the forward strand.
GAGAGTCTGGACATGGGATGTATAATTGTCCTTGGCCCCGTGGAGAGCCAGGGAGACCTAACTTGAATTACCCAGTGATGAATGCAGGAGAAGGAGCTGGTCAACAACCAAGGCTTCTACAAAGGCCAAATGGACCAAGACCACCTCCACAAGGGGTAGAAGGAGTTCCACCTTTGCCAGATCCAAATGTGCATGTGGTAGAGGTGACAAATTCAAATGAGTTTGACATGGAAGCCAATGGCATTAAGCGTGGCCGAGGAAAAGGTAAAGAGAAAGAAGGAGTCACATCACAGAGTGACCATGGACAAGGCAAGAAGGCAAAGGAAACCAAGGAAACCAAGAGGACTCGACGTCATATCAACCTCCAAGACTTCCCTCTTGGACATGGTATGGCTCCGTACAACTTGTTGGAAGACATGAGAGGTAAGGGTCCTGATATTTCATGGCCTCAATTTCTTGCATTATGTCCACAAGTTAGGAGGGATTTAACAAGGGCAGTTAGCACTAGGAGAAAGGTAAAAGAGAGTGTGCCTGTTGTAAAAATTGCACAAGCTGAAATGAATGAGGACATTACACCGGTGCTAGACTGTTACATCAAAGGAAGATTGGTTAGGAAAGGTCTAGTGGATGGGGGTGCACAAATTTGCATCATGACAGAGGGACTCATGCAAAGACTAGGCATGCACATCCATGAGACACCTGAAATCAAAGTCGATGGCAAACAATAGCAAGGCTAGGTGTGTAGGCATTTGTAAAAATGTCTTTGTAGAGGCCTTTGGCATTAAGAAAGCGGTGGATTTTTATGTTATGTCGACCAAGGGAAGTGGTTATCCATTTATCCTAGGAAGACCATGGCTAATGAAAATGCGAGCTTTGCAGGATTGGGAGAGTGGGAAATTAATTTGCAAGAATGACAATCATAAGAAGGTTGTCTTTGACATGAAGGAGCAACGCCAAGAGGAGCTCCATGAAGAATCATCTCAAAGTGAGACGGAAGAAGGTTGGACCGATAGCACTTTAGAAGAAGAAAGTAGCGGCAACATTACGGAAGAGGAGTCTTCCATCGAAGTCATGGGGGTAAGGTTTAAGCCAAGCAACCAAGAGACCTCTTGTCAAGGCTTGGAGGAGGTAGGTCCTCAAGAGAACGAAGGTGTTCAAGATGAAGGGATGCTGGAAGGTATGCTATCAACAACACTTACAAAGGATGAAAGAGAGGAGTTCAAATGTGTGCTAAGGAAGTTTCCTAGGCTTTTCGCTAAAGACTACACCAACGTGCGTGGGGTAGATGTTGTTCAACACAAGATTGAGTTAAAGCCTGAGGCCACACCTAAAGCTCAGAAGCTATGAAGGCTAGGAGTTATAAAGGAGCAGGCTCTACTCAAGGAGGTAAGAAAGATTCTAGCAGCAGGTTTCATTTATCCAGTGGAGAATTTAGAGTGGGTCTCTCCTGTTGTTGTCACTCCTAAGAAAAACGAAAAGTGGAGGGTGTGTGTGGATTACCGCCCACTCAATGAGGCAACAAAAAGAGATCACTTTCCCCTCCCATTTCAGGATGAGATACTAAATGAGGTAGTTGGTCATGAGAAGTACACTGTGTGTGATGGCTACTCAGGCTACTTTCAAATAGGTATCGCATTGGAAGATCAATTGAAAACAACCTTTATCACTCCTTGGGGTTGTTATGCTTTTAGAGTCATGCCATTTGGTCTGACAAATGCTCCTGCAACATTCCAACGTTTCATGAACATGGTGTTTCAAGCATTTTTTGGAAAGTCAATTAGGGTGTTCATTGATGATTTTTGCATTTATAGCTCAAAATCATTGCATCTACAAAGGGTAGAAGAAGGATTAAAGAAGCTCTATGACATGGGAGGTCAACTCAACCCCGACAAGTGCCACATAGGTGAGGATGAAGTGATCTTGCTCGGTCACAAGGTTTCCTATAAAGGCATTGAGGTGGATCCTTCAAAGGCAAAGGCTCTTATTGAGCTCCCATCACCGAAGAGTCTTAAGGAGGTCATCTCTTTCATTCAGAAGGTGAAGTATGTAAAGAATGAGGATGCAAGAGAGCTACACAAGACAAGCACAAAGCACACAGAGATGGAAAGCTTCTTCTTCTTCTTCACAGAAAAGAGAGTACAAAATGACTAAGTGCTAAAGCTGAAAAGTAGCACATATGTACATGCGGTCACTAAGTGTGAACTCGCTAGAAGCGTACTAGGCTAGCACTATAAGTGTAGTCTAGCTGTAGAATCACTGGCAGAGATCCTCCGTGTCGGTCACCTAACGCGCCAGTGAGTAAATGCCGTAAGCGGCCAAGACCCGTAGTGGATGCCAGCTCAAGGTGTAGAGCTCGACATCTCAACACTCCCCCTCGAGCTCTGCATGTCGCAGAGTCCAAGCATAGTCCGGAAACGTTGAAGCTTCTCAGCTCCGAGGGCCTTGGTAAAGATATCCGCTATCTGCTCCTCTGTGCTGACGTAGACCAAGTCGATGTCGCCCGCCAACACTCGCTCTCAAACGTAGTGGTAATGGACCTCTATGTGTTTGGTCCTGGCATGGAACACTGGGTTCCTAGCCAACTGCATGCTGCTGAGGTTGTCACAATGGATGAAAATCTGCTGGTCCACTTGCACTCCCAAGTCCTCAAGTAATGTGCGTAGCCAAGCTACCTCGCACGCCGCAACTGCTGCACCTCTGTACTCGGCCTCTGTGCTCGATAAAGCAACCGTAGGCTGCTTTTTGCTGCTCCAAGTAACAGCAGCACTCCCAAAAGAGAACATGAAGCCACTCGTAGATCTCCTATCAACAATGCTACCTGCCCAATCTGCATCTGTATACCCATACAATGCTAATGGTGCATCTGCTGCATAGAACAATGCGTAGTCAAGAGTACCTTGCACATACCTAAGTGTGCGTCGTACTCCATCCAAATGTGGCTTCCTCGGAAGTTGCATGAACTGACTCTCCAAGCCTACTGTGTAGCTCAAGTCTGGCCTCGTGATAGTCAAGTAGATTAGACTACCCACAATCTTCCTGTACATGTTGACATCCTCAACAACATCACCCTTCTCTACACTCAGCTTTGCATTCACATCCAAGGGAATAGAAATTGGCTTACAATCAGCCATACCATACTTTGACAACATGTCCAAAGCATACTGTCTCTGTGATAGCCATACACCCTCTGGAGTCCTGATCACCTCAATGCCAAGAAAGTAGCGCAACTCGCCTAAATCTTTCATTTCAAACTCCTGTTTGAGAAGACCCTTCACATGGTCAATCTCCATAGCATTGCCACCAACAATAATAAGGTCATCTACATATATGGTAATGACCACAATCCCCACATCACTCTCACGTACATAGAGTGAATGATCAGCATGAGCTCTCCTAAAACCAATACTGACAAGATACTTGGCAATCCTGTCATACCATGCTCTAGAGCCCTGCTTCAAACCATACAAAGCTTTGAGAAGTCTGCATACATAATCTGGGTAACCTGGATCGACATAACTAGGTGGCTGATCCATATACACTTCCTCTTGCAACTCACCATTCAAGAAGGCATTCTTTACATCCATTTGATGCATAATCCATCCTCTAGATGCAGCCACTGCTATGACAGCTCTCACTGTCGTCATCTTTGCCACTGGAGCAAAGGTCTCCTCATAGTGTATGCCATACGTCTGTGTATAACCCTTTGCGACCAGCCTTGCCTTGTGACGCTCAATGTTACCATCAGCCTTATGCTTGGTTTTATACACCCATTTACAGCCAATAGCTTTCTTGCCACTTGGCAATGGCACCAAATCCCATGTGTCATTTGCTTCCAATGCAGCCATCTCTTCATTCATTGCATCATCCCAATGCACATTTCCAACTGCATCCTCAAAACATGTGGGCTCCACATCCTGTATCACCTTAGCCATGTAGGCTTGGTGATGCGCTAGATACCCATCATAAGTCAATTTATGAACTGGATTTCTGACTCTATTAGATCTGCGCGGTCCTGGGTCACTCCTTTGCCCTCTAGCATCTTCTTGTACTTTCCTTACACCAGGTGTCCTGACAGCCGGAATTCCAAATTCCTCATCAAGACTTTGTTCAGAACCATCTGAATCCATGTCTACATGTGAAAAACCTGATGATGCATCAACCATAAAGGGAGGTTCATCAACCTTTTCCTTTCCTTTTCGTGATACATTCCCTGTACCTGTTGGTGGAGTAACCTGCGTACGTAGTCTACCATTCCATGGTTTCTCAACAGAGCCACGAGAAGAGGACTCTTGTGGTCCACTCAAAACCTGTGACTGTGGCCTCACATTTTGTACAACCACATCATCTTTTACATCAGCCCCAATAGTGCCATGTGCATTACTGTACCAGCTGCTCATCTCATCAAAGACTACATCTCTGCTCACTCGTAATTCTTGTGTAGTAGGATTGTAGCACCTGTACCCCTTTTGTTCAAGGGAATATCCCACAAGAATACATTTCTCTGCTTTAGGATCCAATTTCCTACGCAACTCATCTGGTACATGCACGTAAGCTATGCAGCCAAACACTTTCAAGTGTGCCAAATCAGGCTTTGTACCTGTAAACTTTTCCTCCGGTGTTACATCATGCACCGCAGCTGTAGGTGTCCTGTTCATAATGTACACAGCTGTATTTACAGCTTCAGCCCAGAAATGATGAGGCATGTTCTTCTCATTCATCAATGCACATGCAACCTCTGCAATGTGCCTGTTTTTCCTTTCTGCGACCCCATTCTGCTGTGGAGTATATCTGCATGTAAACTGCCTGCGTATACCATGCATTCGCAGAAAATCTGAAAAATCATTGGAGAAGTACTCTCCCCCTCCATCTGACCTCAATGTCTTGATTTGCATATCTGTCTCCTTCTCAATCATGACTTTGAAGTCTTGAAAGTGACCAAACACTTCACTTTTGTTACGCATGAAGTAGACCCATACTTTCCTTGTATGGTCATCAATGAAAGAGACATAATACCTGCAACCATGTATACTTGCAGTATCGGTTGGACCCCAAACATCTGTGTGCACCACCTCAAGTGGCTTTTTACATACATTGTGCTCATGTGGAAATGAGCCCTTTGACTGTTTTCCAAACTGGCATGCTGCACACACTTTATGCATACCATCCACCTTGAATTTGGGCAACCCTTTTACAATCTGTTTTGATTGCATGCTGCGCAATCTCTGCTCATTGACATGGCCAATGCGTTTGTGCCAAATGTCAACATCAGCCACAACACCTGTGCCCTGTGCAAATAATGCAGCTTTTACCTCAGGCATGTCTACATTTAGCGTAAACATTCTGCCCACACATTTGCCCTCTGTGATCAGCTTACAGCCATTCTGGAAATCTTCTACATAACAGCCATTTGGATTGAAGCGAACCTGCAAACCCTGCTCAACCATTTGTCCAACAGAAACAAGATTCTTTGTAATGTTTGGGACATGAAGTACATCTGCTAAGTACTTTGATTTCCCACTCTTCGTATTTAGAGGTATGTCCCCTACATGAGCAATGGGGTGAGCTGTGTCATCTCCTGTCTGCACATAACCTGACACATCTGGTTTGCGCATATCTCTAAACCACTCTCCACGAGACGTCATGTGATTAGAGGCACCTGAATCCACATACCAAACATCATCTTGGGTGGAATTCTCTGCAGTCATTGTATTCATTACATGTTGCATAACAAACATGCGCTCATTTTTGCTGTCATCTGCATCTCTGCTAGTAGATGCATAGTTGCCCTGTTCTCTCTTTCTACTTGCTTTTCCCTTTGGACAATCATGTGACATGTGACCTCTTTCACCACAAGTCCAACATTCTCTACTATCTGGAGTATGTTGCTGCCTGCTTGATCCTGCACCACGACCTCTTTGACTCCCCCTGCCTTGAGACTGGTTTCCCCTGCCACCTGTATTGTTTTGATTTGATTGACCTTCCAGAAATTGGCCCCTGCAACCCCTTGGGCCTCGACCACGACCTCTACCTCTACCTCTGTTGGAGTTAGAATAGAAGGCCTGTTCAGAATTATTTCTGCCATGAGAAGAAGATGTGTCAAGGTTCTTCTCCTCAAGAATAAGCATAGAAATCAAATCTTGGAACACGGGGATGTCGTCTCTTGTATTCATGGAAGACCTAAAATGTACATACTCATCTCCTAGACCATCCAAGCATGCACGGACAATGTCATCGTCTTCCACTGAGACTTTAATAGATCCAAGAGCCTCAATGATACTCTTGATCTTCAAGGCATAATCATTGATTGAGAGGTTGTTCCTCTTAACCTGATTTAGCTCCGACTTTAGTTGAAGCTTCCTGGCCTTGGTGTTCACCTCGAACACTCTGCCTAAGTTTCTCCATGCAATGGCGGGGGTTTCAGCATCCTGTAGATAGCCCATCATACCATCTGTGATGCTCATAGACAGCCAATACATCACTTTGATCTGGCCTTGTTGCCAGTCCCTCAAAGCTTTCCTTTGTTCTTCTGTAGCATTTGCCTCGGGAATCTCTGGTTCCTTTTCATTGTCTCCTTCTACATAGTCCCAATAACCTTTTGCTTTTAGGAAATTTGTTATTCTGAACTTCCATGCAGGGTAGTTATTTTTCTCAAGCTTCTCAGTAACAATCTGACTGAAACCGTCAGACATCTTGAAGCACTAAGACAAAATAGTTGCAATCTGCAAAAACCTGCAAATTTGCTGAACCTGCTATCGTGGTTCCTATAACGCTTTCTACACTCAACGAGTGTCCACAATCAAGCGTACATACAACCACTGTACTTGTACAGTAAATCTCTGTATACTGCACTTTGGAGACCTGTTCAGAAACTTGTGCGAAAAACCATCTGGTCGTGGATTGCGAACGAAGGGATTGTGATGCTCTTGCTCTCTTAGCCTCTCTTGCCTGCACCAAGTTCTGATACCATGTAAAGAATGAGGATGCAAGAGAGCTACACAAGACAAGCACAAAGCACACAGAGATGGAAAGCTTCTTCTTCTTCTTCACAGAAAAGAGAGTACAAAATGACTAAGTGCTAAAGCTGAAAAGTAGCACATATGTACATGCGGTCACTAAGTGTGAACTCTCTAGAAGCGTACTAGGCTGACACTATAAGTGTAGTCCAGCTGTAGAATCACTGGCAGAGATCCTCCGTGTCGGTCACCTAACGCGCCAGTGAGTAAATGCCGTAAGCGGCCAAGACCCGTAGTGGATGCCAGCTCAAGGTGTAGAGCTCGACATCTCAACAAAGTATATGTCACGCTTCATTCACTTAGCCTCGGAGTTGCTTCATCCTTTGCAAAAGTTGACACAACAAGTAGAATTTGCATGGTCTGATGAGCTTGAAGAGTATTTTTGTAACATTAAAGTCATTTTGTCAGAGCTACCAACACTCATGCCTCCTTGTTGGGAGTACACATTCTTTGTTAGCTCTAGTGTTGGAAGGGAAACAATTGGTGCTGTGTTGCTACAACAAGATCCCCACAGTACAAGGATGCGACCCATCTACTTTGCTAGTAGGGTCATGAATGCTTTGGAGAGAGACTACACAGAAGCAGAACTCATGATGCTTTCTCTCATGTTTGCGGTGAGAAAGTTTAGATCCTACCTGCTACCAAAACCTTTTGTAATTCTCACTGCAGAAAATTTGTTCCCTTGGGTGTCATCTCAAATGAATCTTAGTACTAGGATCTCAAAGTGGATTATGGAGTTGCAAGAGTTCCAATACTCTTTCAAGGTAGAAGATAGTGTGCGTGCACAATTGGCAGGGATTCTCACTTATAGGGTACATGAGAAGGAAATTAAGGTGCCTCAAGTAAAGACCCTACCATTGCCACCACCAAAAAGTATTCCCAATTCTTTTACCTTGTTTTTTGATGGAGCTTTTCGACGAGCCACAGGGAAAGCAGGGGGAGGGCTAGTGTTGCTCAACCCAAGTGGAGAGGTGGTCATGAAAGAGAAGGTCAATCTACCAGGTTCAACTAGCAACAATGAAGCAGAATACGACACACTACTTCATGGTTTGAAGATGTGCATTGGCCAAGGGATACAACGTCTCATGGTAAAAGGAGATGCACTTCTCATTGTTAAACAGATTTTAGGCATTTGGGTATGCAAGAATGAAAGCTTACGGACAAAAGTTCATGCCATTCGTAGATTGTTTAATCAATTTGAAGAAGTGCAACTATATCATATTCCTAGGAAACAGAATGAAGATGCCGATTTACTTGCACAACAAGTAGTTACATGTGTTGAGAAAGAAGTGCAGGTCATCATGGTGGCAGCAACTGTCAAGCAACCGAGATACCAGGGATTGGAGTCATTGACTCCCATTATTAGCTACATTTTGGAGGGCGAGTTTCCACAAGACTTCACGAAGGCTCAGAAGAGGAGACTCATGAAGAAGGCAAGCGCATATCTCTTCCTAGAAGGCTCCCTCTATCAAAGAGGGAGGGATCAAGTATGCAGAAGAGTACCAACTATTGAGGAAATTCCAGCCATTCTAAAAGGTTTGCATGAAGAAGCATGTGGTGGTCATTTTGCCCAAGAATTAACTGTGAAGAAGATTTTGCTTGCGGGGTATGTTTGACCAAGTCTGCATGTGGATGTCCAACATTGGTGTAAAAGTTGTCACAATTGTCAGGTAAATGGGAATAGAAGATTAGTTTATGGTCCAAGGAAAATCGTACTTGCAAATGGACCCTTTGAAAAGTGGGGCATTGATGCTATGGGTCCTCTGCCTAGGACAAAAAATGGTAAACTCTACATTCTAGTGGCTGTAGACTATATGACTAGGTGGGTGGAAGCACAAAGTGTGGCAAAGGTAAATGAGAGGACAGTGAACAAATTCGTCTACACTCACATTTGTTGTAGATTTGGCACACCTTTGGAGATTGTTTCTGATAATGGTCCAGGGTTTAGAAAGGGATTGCTCACAGAAGTCTGTGAAGAACTTCACATTCTACATCGTCACAGTACACCCTACTATCCCCAATCAAATGGTTTGGTAGAAAAAGCTAATGGTGTCATTGCAGGCATCATTAGAAAGATGGTGAAAAACAAGACAAAGTTGTGGGATGACTTCTTGGATGGTGCCTTGTGGGCGTATCGAACCACATATAGGGAAGCCACGGAGTTCACACCATTTCACTTGGTCTATGGTCAAGAGGCTTTGCAGCCTATCGAGCTCAACATTCCAACAATGCGACTTCATGGCAAAGGAGCACAAGATGATCAAGAGGTATGGATGGATCGACTTCTTACGTTAGTGGAGCTTGAGTAGAAAAGAGAAGCAGCATATGAGTGCTACAAGAGGAAAGCCACACAAGCGAAAGAAACGCACGACAAGAAACTAAAGGACAAAGGCATCAAGGAAGGAGAGCTTGTGCTAAGGTATGACAATCGACTTGACAATCGTTTTGATGCCAAGTTTGAAACTAGATGGCAAGGGCCATACATAGTCAAGAAGGCTTTCAATTCTAGTTACTATCAGCTTATGGACTTGAATGGTAAAGAGCACTCCAGGAAGGTAAACGGGTATCGCTTGAAGCCCTATTTGAGTCGCCTTCTACCAAAGGATCTACCAAAGATCTGTCCAAAGGCCGCTGTCTCATGTAAGTATTGTTACATGAAGCATGAGTGTAACTCCAGCCAAAATTGTGAGGGGCCAAACAATGAAAATCTCGTCAAGGACTCTGAAGCACTCTCTTTGGAAAAGATGCTCTATGATGGTACATGAATATACCATCATCCTGGGGGAGGGCTAATGATAGCCGTTTTTTGGCTTTCCATAGTGGCCATAGTAAGCTACCTCACCCTATCAAATCACTCAAACACTATGGCTATCCCTACCATTTCACTATATATAAGCGTGTGTGAGTTAGGGAACTTTCCCCATATTTTCTTTAAAACCCTCAACTAGCTAGTCACTGGGCTAGTTGAGCCAAAAAAATAAAAATTATAAGTATATTATGGCCCATTTGTGTGTAAATATTTCATTGTATATAGGGCCTAAATAAAAGGTTTTTTCATAATTATTGTGGTATTTATTTAAATATTTCTACCTATGGTGTGTTATTTATGCTATGTACATTGACTCACCATTACCATATTTTTTCTTATCATTTTGCATACTCTTTATTCCATATAAAAATAATTTCATGCAAGCTTCTCTTATTTTTGGTGTAACTCCATCCCAACAAAAATCCAAAAAAACTAGTTCTATTTATGTGTATATTTTTTTCACTATTGTGATTTTTTCCTTCCTACGTATATTCTCTATTACTCTCATAAATTAGACCACCAAAAATATTCATCTTTTTATGGTAGACTTATAATGAGAGAGATTTATTTTGACCCCTTTATATTTTTCGACCTATATTATTTATATTTGACATGTACATATTTTTTAGACCCCTCAATATTTGATTTTCTTAGTTGTACTATTCACTTATATCATGATCTCAACAATATCTTCAATTATAGACCTACCAAATAAGCTCAAGGGTAGGTGGCATGCATACATGCACTATGGAGGGCTCACTCTTGGAGGTATTCAAAAGAATCATCCAAAGAAGGACCCCACAAGGACCTTGTGCAGTGGAAAAAAACGATCGGTTTTGCTGAATTTTTAAAGTTCACTTGCTCTCCGAATTTGGAAAGGTGATACAAACAAAAGTTGTAGCTCGTGGGCTGAACTTTTGCCTCAAATTTTTTCATATTTTTTTGAGCTACGAGCTGTGAGCTATGATTTTATTAGTGGACCCCAGTTTTCCCATGTTATGCAGCCACACTCTCTCTTCCACTTTATCATTTTCCTCTTTCACACACACTTCTCCACTCATCATCCCCACCTCTCTCACCACTCCTCTCTGCACCCTACTCACCTTCTCCTCAACCTTGAAGAATAAGAGAAACCATGGTGAACTCATACCTCCCACACACAATTCCATTCCAAAATTGACCACCTAGTCTCATTTTTCCTCCTCCAATTTACCCATATCTATCAAAAAAACCACAAAATTCAGCCTCTTCTCTTAAAAGACAGCATCATGGTGGTTGATTACTCAGCTTCAATTACCTTGTCTCTCAAGGAAGGTCAAGAGTGGAGAAAAAATGTACCGTCAAAGCTAGTGGACCATCAACAAGCGTCAAAATTGGCCCTACTCAAGACACTTGGAGCATCAACCTTGTAAGAAATCCACCTTTTCTTACCTCTTAAGATTTTTTCTTCCTTATTTGTATCCTACATGGATACTCCCATTGTAAATATCCAATTCCATTTGTAAATTAATACTAACTCTACTAACACTAACCCACTATGAAAAGTCCTATCACCTCCATTTCTCTCCTCTCTCTTTCCCCACCAACTTCTTGATAATTCCAAGCAAAAGAAATTAGATAAATTGCTGAAAATCTAACCCAACCATGGTTAGAGGAGTAACCCTAGCCTTCAAAATTGCTATAAAAGGAGGGTGTAGGTAGCACAAAAAGGGGGAGCCATAAGCAAGAGCACTATGCTATAGCTTGAGAAGCCAAGCTCAACCTCTCTAGAAGGAGCTCTTGAGTGGAAGCTCATTGTCTTATGCATGTGCATGTGTTGTAATAGGGGATTAGCAAGGGAACTCTATGCCATTGTAAGAGAGAGAGTGATCATTCAATTGAGAGTAGGAAATCTATCATTTCTCCTACTAGTGTAAGCCCAACATTTGCTGAATCAAGGAGGGTGGATTTGGACTAAGCTTGGATACTTTGTCTCCCTTCCAACGTGAAGTAATGGACAACAATGATGCGTAGGTGTCTTGGTGTTTTTTGTTAAGTTCTTGATAGCTTGTCTCTGGTGTTGTCATCAATCTAGCCATAAATCCCACATACTGTAAGAGGGCGACAGGGTGGAGAGGACTCCCCTGGCTTTAAGACAGTGATTGGGGTGGCTTTTCTTGTGATGTGTTGTGGTGAAATTTACGCAAGCTATGTTGAACAAATACTAATCTCACTTTGATTTGTCATGACAGATTTGTAAGAAGGTATTAATGCAACAAGCACCCCCTCCCCCTTTCTCTCTCTTTCTTAAATATATAGTTGTGTTTGCTTGATCATTGGCGATACGTTTCAAAGCAGCCCGAGCACTATCTCTCTCCCTCTCTCTCTCTCTCTCTCTCTCTCTCTCTCTCTCTCTCTCTCTCGTGTTTTAGTGTGTGAGAGTGTTCCAGTGGTGTTAGGGTTAGTGTAAATTCCTTGCTTGTTTGTGGGTTGCTCTAACGATTCTCCTCTTTTGCGTCCTAGTTCGCTCTTAAACTAGGTGGTGCCCCTTGTGTAGTTGGGATTTGGCTGTGGGTTTGTTGTTTTGGTTTGTGTTGTGCTGTGCCCCAGCCCCATTGAGCAGCACGGGAGCCTTGAAGGGTGTCTAGAGGTTGCTCTTCTTGTTGCCCGCCGCGGACCGCCTCAGCGCGTTAGGTGATCGACACGGAGGATCTCTGCCAGTGATTCTACAGCTGGACTACACTTATAGTGCCAGCCTAGTATGCTTTTAGCGAGTTCACACTTAGTGAACGCATGTACATATGTGCTACTTTTTAGTTTTAGCACTTAGTCATTTTGTACTCTCTTTTCTGTGCAAAAGAAGAAGAAGCTTTCCATCTCTGTGTGGTGTGTGCTTGTCTTGTGTAGCTCTCTTGCATCCTCTTTCTTTACAGTATCTTGAAGGCATGTGGCATTACGCAAGACACTGATATGGGCAAAAGAATTATTGATGATATTTTTAGTCAAGGGCTGTTGAAAAAAGAAGTCATGCTTGTATGCTTTTCAACAGTGATACTAACAAGAAAAATCACAATTATATTATTAGTCAGAGGCTGTTGGAAAAAGATGTCGTGCTTGACATTGCCTTGGTTGATACGTATGCAAAATGTGGTGCACTATAGGGTATACACAACATGGATATGGCAATAATAAAGTAATCAGATTTTTCACCAGATGCAAAAGAAAGGCGCTTTTTCATGGCTAGGATGTTTTCATGAGATATGCACAACATGGTTGTGGCAATGAAGCATTGAGATGTTTTTAGCAGATGCGAAGGAAAGGACTTTCTTCAAATGCAATCACCTATGAAATTAGGGGCTATTGTGGGGCTGTTATTAAAGAAACATTTTGTGCTTGGCAATGTGGCAATCTTGATGAGTCCAAAACACTACTTGACAACATGGACTATGGTGTTAGCAAGTTATGCACATGAAGGACGAGATTGATTTGTTCTATGATGTTTTCAACTTTCAGTTTGGAACTAATCAGAACAAGAGTACATATAGTGTAGATGGCAGAAAATAGTCTAGTTTGAACTCTTTACACTAGTTGATATTGATCGCCCACTGTTAATGTGCCTTTCACAGTTGAGCACCATCCTTCTTGCTTCCACCAGATTTGGACGTATGAAGCAACGAGCGAATTTTGATAGGCTCTGAATTGACACAAATTGAAATATAATAAAATTCCCGCATCTTCCTAAAGTTTCTCCACCCAAATAGTCACAAGCCTATCTCCTTCATTGTCGTCTCTTGCAGCGGGTTAAGAGCAGGAGATGCCCAGCATCGTTGATGCAAGGTGCATCAAGGACAGACATTCAATTGCGGGGTGAGTAAGCATTACATTCTGTGATTTTTGACATTTTTGACACTACAAGGAGTAAAAAAGCAATGATATTTGTCAAGATTGGATTGGAAAATCCAATTTCCTTTCATTTGGCAAATCAGTCACACAATTCGAAAATATTGAAACTACCAATTGTCCAGTAAATACCTAGAATACCTAAAAGTAATCCAAAATCTCCTATGCGGTTGGTAACAAAAGCTTTTTGACAAGCATTTGTGGCACTTGACCTAGCAAACCAAAAACCTACTAATAGATAGGAACACATTCCAACTAACTCCCAAAATACGTTAAGCTGTATTAAGTTGGGGTTGAGAACTGACCCTAACATTGATGTGGTAAACATACTTAAATAAGCATAAAACCTGGTATATTCCTAGTCATGACACATATTTTGCTCGAGAAAGAACTAGAAGAGTTATGGCAACAAGGAGTGGATGCCTCACTGGCATTCGGAGGGGGGCGTATGCATGTTTCTATGGATCACTATGAGGTACCTTGTGATTACCAAATACCGACAATTGCCTTTTGGTTAGAAAGAGCTTGCTAAGATTTCAATATGGTTCTTAATGCATCCATGAAAACACCTTAAGAGCCAAGACAGGATCAATAGGAATTGTCGCTGTTGATTGTTTCACTTTGATTTGGGTCTGCAATGCAGTCTTGAAGAGTTAGTTTTGTTGGGACTTTGTGAAATATAATGAGTGGAATCTGGTAAAAAGAGGACGAGATGCACAAGTTCTAGGAGAAGCTCCTCACAAGTTCAAGAGTGGTATAGAAGCTCTTATGCAATTGAAGGCAGATATTAATCCAAAATTCAATGACCAATATTGTCCTCCATTTGTGATTGTGGACAAAAATGACAAATCTGTTGGTCCAATTGTTGATGGTGATGCAGTTGTAACCTTCAACTTTAGAGTAGACAGAATGATCATGTTGGCAAAAGCTCTTGAGTATGTAAACTTTGATAACTTTGATAGGGTGTGTGTGCCCAAAATTCACTATGCGGGTATGCTTCAATATGATGGTGAGTTGAAGCTCCCTAGGAAGTACTTGGTGATCCCTCTTGAAATTGACCGGACATCAGGTGAATAATTTGCAAAGAAAGGACTCCAAACCTTTGCATGCAGGTACAGTTGGAAGAGGCCTGACGAGTCAGCTTTTTGTTGTTAATCCTCATGCCAAGGAGGGCTATGCAGTATATTTAGAAATTAATCTTTTTGGGCACTTGAGACAGCGAGACAATAAAGTTTGGACATGTTACATTCTTCTGGAATGGGAATCGGTCAGGCTTATTTGACAGCAAGCTAGAGACCTATGTGGAGATAATAAAAAATATACATCTCTCTCTCTCTCTCTCTCTCTCTCTCTCTCTCTCTCTCTCTCTCTCTCTCTCTCTCTCTCTCTCTCTCTCTCTCTCTCTCTCTCCCCCCCCCCTCGTCCCCCAAGTTTTTATCTTCTAGAGGTTCTTGTTTTCTCTTACCCTCGGACTCTGCGGCTAACGAAGCATTCTAGTTCTCTTTATGCTATTGCATTTTCTTGAAAGTGATTTACCTTTCATGCTTACTTAATTTCATGCTTAAGCTCTTACAAAGCACGCCTTTTTCTTGTTTGCTTGGGAAGAAGAAAAACTTATTAATTTTGTTGTCCCATTCTAATTATGGTTCATTACTAATAATAACTAACCACATTGCTAACAACTAACCACGAGATTATTTCAAGTTCCATTATTTCAAGTTCTTTAGATTACCAGACTAATATGCCATGGAGAGAGTAGAAAGCACTCTCTTTAACGATAAGTGACTGGAGATCATATTTACCTAGACAATATGCATGATGAATGGTGACTAATATCTTTAACTATATCTTAATCTCTCGTAAAAAACCTTTTTATTTGCTTTTTAACTTACTTTTATTCTCTTGCTTAAATTACTCTTATAAAGGTAAATGCGATAAATCAAAGGCAACTAAGTAATGGAATTGTTTTTGGAACTAACCTTATTTTTCAAAAGAAGAATTATAATGCTCTCATGAAAGGCTCATAATTTTTTCTTGATTTGCATGAATTATGTGTGTGAAAGTTTTAATGACCTACTTAAGTTAATATCTAATTTTCTCAAGATGGAGTTGAGTTTTGAAGGGTAATTTTATCATAACCAAAGGAGTTCTCTTTGAAAGAGGATTTACCTTTCAAGTAGGGAAGCGAGGTATGCCTAAATCCCATATTAAAAAATAACTTTTTAATCATTCATCCTTCATTGCATGCACATTTCTCACCACACTAACCTGTCCACTCTTAGGAATGTCGCATTTTTACTATTGCTCTATCATTCATTAAAGGGTTTTGTTCTTGCATAATCAATCATTCAACTCTTGCACAATCAATTTAAGAAGAGGAAGTTTTGAGAATATTTATCTTAACATTACAAGTTGGTGCATTCTAAAGTTTTGTGTTTACAACTCATGGTTCACACTAAAGCAAGGATCATTGTAGAGGGCATAAACATTGTTCATTTTAAGTTTGTCTACTTTCATTTATTTTTTTTGTGCAATTATGAAGAAGGGGGAGAGTAAGGGGATAGCTTCACGCAAGTGACAACCATGTTGCTTGAACTTAAAACTCCCATTGCTTCCATGGAGATGCCCGATGGATGGCAACTGATGCAAGAAAAACAAATGGGATTTGCCCAAAACGGAGTTAAATTGAAACTTACGTCAAGACCAAACCTTAAACTCCCAAAACTCGTTGTATTTTTTAAGGTCTTGTTTGAGTAGACATTAAAAGGAAATAGGAACTAACATATTATAACTCAAGGAACTCACTCTAAATTTCAACTAAGATAAAAACTTTACCGAGAAGATTTGACGTGGATAGCCCTAGCATAACATAGAAGTTTGAAGTGTGAAACTTATCTTACAAAGGCCGGCGTGGGTGTTTACCTGTGGGATGCAATGAGGGATCGTTCTTTGTGTCTAGGACTAATAACCATTGGTCTATATTTTGAGCACGGAATCATTTAAGGCCTTGGAATTGGGATTGGATGGGAGTGTGTCCCAGCTGCGTGATGAGACCCGCAGAAGCGTAAAAAAATTGGCCTAGTCCAGGTAGGCTTGATGCTGACGGTAAAAGGAGGAAGGAAAAATGAATTCAAAGAAGGGATCTGATAAGGGAGGAGGATGCAATTTAATTAAGGAGCTCTTCTAATTGTTTGGTAAAATTGAAACTTGAAAAGGTTAGAAACCTAAATGGGCTATTCCGCAATTGTCCTCTCATCAACCTTACCTTTGCTCTGCTTGTCAAAACATTTATCTAAAAGAAACTTAAGGTAGATTAATTTTATAAGTGATAAAGAAAAATAAAAGGAAACAGGATACTCGAGTCTTGGGACAAGGATAGGATATGCCTAAAGAAGTTTATGTGATTGATTGAAAAATAACTAGATAATTCTACTAATACTAAAGAAAAAAGGAAGTAAAATATTCTTAAAAGAAAAAAAGTGAGAACGACCTGATAAATGCATGCTTGCAAGGGTATGCAGAAATTTGCATGCTGCTTTCAAATGCTTGAAATGTATTCTTGGTTCAACTTGTTTGGAATACTATTTTCCTAATATCATAGTAATATATAAGAAATTTTAGGGATGAAGTGGTTGAGCAAAAATAAAGTTATTGCAATCAAGAGAATGTAGCATTTGCATATAATTAAAGGGAACAAGATACAAATACAAAGCAGAATGGACAAAGATCATCTAAGAGTGGTTAATATTAATCAGTCAATCAAAAGACTTAAGAAAGGTATATTCAGGTATTTCATCAACTTAAATAAGCCCAAGAAGGAATCACCGGCTTAGAATCCAAAAAGAAGTCAAGGTATATTCACAAAAATAAATGAGAAAAAAACTTTATTCAAGTCTATAATATTGTATTTTTCATCACTGTTAGCCCTAGGGTTTTAAGGGTAGTGCTCTCAAAAACATGAAATTGAAGAAATTAGCATTTACAACATGCTAAAGAAATGCTTTTTCTCGATCGTTAATTATTCTCCCAAATGTTGTTTTGGATGTGATAAAGAGAATCCATCTTTTGAAATGTCGACTTTTAAGAGGTTTAAATCTACCCTTGGATATTTGTGAGATTTATGAATCTATCGTTGAGAGGAAGTGATTTTTTTTGCCACAGCCATAAAATATGCCACATAAACTCCTAAAAGATAGAGCTTCTCAGGACTCACCTGTAGCTAACACTTCATATTTGGTGCTTCCTGATACACGATGCCACCAACACCTAAGTTGTCCCTGTACCAAATCAAATGCCGCTTACCACAACACTCATAGAGAATTTTGGATGTGGCAAGGATCTGAAGGCTCTACTCAAATCTGTGCAACTACGTTCTTTTTTAGGCACATGTGATGATGTGCCTACTCATTTAGAAGAATGGATGACTACTTTTCTCTTGCCAGCTACAAGGCATTTGCTAAGGGGATAATGGGGAGAGCTAAGCTAGAGGGACCATCAAAAACATGGTGGAAGCTCAAGTGCCAATCTCCTCAAGTAGCAGAGGTGACCCAAAGCTGGGATGAGTTAAAGCATGGTCTCAAGGAGAGATATCTTCCCCCAGACTACTCCACCACTAAGATGAATGAGTTTCTTTCTTGCAAGCTGGGGAACATGTTTGTTGAAGCTTACTATGAAGAGCTTGTTCGACTTTCAAGGTATGCTCCTCTCATGACAAAGGAACAAAAGTTGAGCCGTTTCATCCTTGGGATTGGAGAAACTTTGGCTCTTAAAGTAGAGTCCCTTCGACCCGTCTCATTGGCGGACGTTCTAATCCGATCCAAGTCAAAGTATAAGAATATTTTTAAGGGAGGTACTACAATAGATAGGAAACATGAACTCCCTTCTTAACCCAATCAGCCCTCTAGAGCAGCCAAAGTGCCATTTATGCCGAAGCCAACTGCCCAACCCCAACCACCATCACATTTTGTTCATGTGAAGTCTCTTTCAGTCACTCAAAGTAGAAGGAAAATCCAGTGCTACAAGTGCCTATAATTTGGTCATAAAAAGACCGAATGCCCTCAAGGAAATGACCCCAATAATTTGGCTCCCCATGTTAACTTTCAAAATCACCCCAATCAAGGGGAACAATTTAAAAACCATAGAGCCAGAGGAAGAAACCCAATCAAAGCAAGAACCCCCCCTACAACTCATTTTCATGGGCCAACCATCAACCCACCCAGGTCAGCAAGAGTAAAATTTGTTTCAATAAAGGATGAGATAGATGAACAAGCCAATGTTGATGTTGCCTTGAATGCTAATGATTGAAATAAAAAATTTCCCATTCTCAAGACTAAGATAGAGTATGAGGATGGAGCTAGAGAAAATTTCAGACACGAAGGAACTGAAGCTTCTACTCAAAATGGTTTAGGAGGTTTGGTCTAATGGAAGGGCTATCCCACTCAAGATGCTTCCTAGGAGGACTAGAACCATCTTATTTCTCAATTTCCTCACCTTTTGTAATGTGATATCTCCTTTTGTGATCATATTAATCTTCCCTACCGATGTAATTGATGAATACAAGCTCCATCTTGTTACCATTTTGTGTCACTCAAGCAATGTAACCTAACTATTTTTGTTACATAATAACAAGATTAGTGTTATCCTTTAAAATTTTATAGCTTAGATCACTGTATTGAATTGCAAAATAAATATGTAAGTAAATTTTGTCACGTTTGTAAACATCTCAGAGATTTCTACAAAATACAAAATATAGGAAATTGAGAACAAATTTAATTGTATCTGTAAAGAGAAATCAAAGAAGGAAGTGTTGGAATTAGGGTTGCAAAAAAACACACAGCTTGGAGAAGACGAAGGAAGCTCAAGGCACATAACAGAGAGTGTATTACTTAGTGTGTAATGGAATGGTAGATAAGCCTAGAATGATGGGTGTATATACAATGCACCGGGAAAAAAACCTCCTAGTGAGGGAAAAAAAGCCCCGGCGGTCCTAAGTGTGTTCACATACATCACTACCACATGTATATGGTAACAAATCCCCCCTGGAAGTGATACAGTGAACGAGAGTTGCCACATAGAGTAAAGGGAAGTGCCATGTCCCTGAGGACATGATCAGTCCATAAAGGGGAGTGAGTTAAAAGCTTTGCGGAAAGCTTCGAACTTCTCATGAGACAATGCCTTTGTGAAAAGGTCTACAAGGTTGTCTTGTGTTGGCACATAAGCCAAGCTGATCTCTCCTACGAAGAGCCTCTCCCTGACATAATGGTAATGCACCTCAATGTGCTTTGTGCGAACATAAAAAAATGGGTTTCTCACAACTGCCAATGCGCTCTGATTGTCAGTGTAGATAGTGTTGGCAATGTCTTGTCCAACACCAAAATCAGCCATAAGGCATCTAATCCATACACACTCAACCGTAGTTGTGAAGACTGCCCTATGCTCAACCTCACAACGAGAAGTGGCAACAGTAGGTTGCTTATTTCTCAACCATGATATATGTGACTGTCAATCATGAAACAAAAACCACTTGTGGACACTCACGTGTCAAAACAACCTGCCCAATTGTGGACACTCACTTGTGGACACTCACGTGTCAAAACAACCAGCCCAATTGAAGTCCAAAAAAGCATGTATTTCTGGAGGAAATGATCTCCCCTTGGTTTAAAACAAGCCAAGATGTAAAGTGCCACTCAAGTAGCAAAAAATTCTCTTGACAGCCTGCCAATTCTTAGACCTTGGGCTATGTATAAGGGGCTATGTATAAATCTGATGACCTGTGAGACTGCAAACTGAATATCTGGCCTCGTGTTGCATACATAAATGAGGCATCCAATAACAGTTTGCTAAAGAGTGACATCTGCAGGATCACCAACATAATGAAGACTCAATTTCAAACATGTTTCCATGGGAGTGGAAATAGGTTTGCAATCCTCAATGTCTTTGTGTAACTTTTTTGACACAAGGCAATACCATCATCACACTACTTAAATTGTGTAACCAAGTAATGATGCAACAATCCCAAATGTATCATCTTGAATGTAGCATTCAAATCAGCCTTAAATCAGTAGTATGTCTCTCATTTGGTCCAGTGATTAGCAAATCATCCATTAAAGAACCATAATGAGAAGTACATCACCCTCACGCTTTACATACAATGTGCTTTCTGTTGGACTATTACAAAAGCCTCGTTTGAACAAATGAGTGTCATCTTTCTCATACCAAGCACGAGAAGATTGCCTTAACCAATACAAAGATTTATTACATATAGACACTTTATTCTGTTGTCCTTTCTTGAAAAAATTGCGAGACTGCGTTACATAGACTTCCTCAAATATGTCACCATTCAAGAAAGTGGTAATAATGTTTGATTGATGTACATCCCAATCAAAATGAGGTGCCAATGCACATAGAGAATGCACATTAGTCAAACAACAAGTGGGAGCAAAAGTCTCTTCATAATCTATGCCTTTTTGCTGTGCATAACCCTTTGCAACAAATCGAGCCTTATAGCGATCAATCTCACCATCCGGTTTGTGTTTCAACTTGTAAACCCACTTTGTACCAATGGCCTTTTTGCTAGGAGGAAATTCACATGTGTCATTTTCTAGAAGTGCATCATATTTTGATTGCATGGCAGCCATCCGATTTTTTGAATTTTGTGCTTCATCAAAAGACAGAGGTTCCTCAACATCATGTAAGCTAGACACAGCCAAAGCATAAAAATTTGATGCATAAGATGCATGGCAAGAACCTAAATGAGTACAAATAGACAAAGATGCATCCAATTTACTGTCACACAAAGTATGCACTAGCCATTTAGGCATACCTCTAGCTTGCTCATTCTTAACCCTTTCCTCATCAAGTACATCATGTACATCTGCTTCAGTAATAGGCTGCTCTGTAATATTTTCAGAAACCCCCATAGGCTGTACATTTACCTCATTGGAATTCCATTCAAACTTTCACCACTGAAAAGTGGCAACAAAGTATCATAAATGTCTTGTGAGCTTACATTACTATCTCTAGTACATGCCAGGAAGGATTGAACAGAATCTTCCACAAACACAACATCCCGTGAGACCAAGATATGCTTGTTTGCGTATGATTCAACCTATAACCTTTGATTTTAGCACTATAACCAATAAGAATACATTTGACAACCTTATCATCCAATTTCCTACGCTGCGTTTGTGGAACCAAATCATATGCCAAACATCCAAAAACATGCATGTACTCAATAGAAGGCTTTCTATCACGCCATGCTTCATATGGAGTCATAAACTGCAAAGTTTTTGTAGGAAACCTGTTTAGTACATAAGTGGCACACATGATGGCCTCAAGCCAAAACGAATGCGGTAAAGCTTGACTCTTGACCATACATCGTGCCATGATTTTAAGTGACCTATTTTTTATCTCTCAGCAACACCATTTTGCTGAGACGTATAAGGTAATGTACATAGGTGTTTTATCCCATGACTAGCCAGAAATGCATTAAACTCATAAGACATATACTCCCCCCTCAATCGGAACGGAGGGTGCCCATAACACATTTTGAGACATTTTCAGCCATAGCTAGAAATTTTTTAAAGAACATAAATACTTTGGACTTTGCTTTAAGCAGATATACCTATGCTCACAAAGTAAAGGTAATTTCCCAAGGACGGAGTTTGCATGGGCCCACAAACATCACTATGCACAAGCTGCAACCTGCATGTTGCCCTAATTGAACCATCATTTGGAAACTTTAAATGCTGCATCTTACCCAAAATAAATCCTTCACAAACATGTTTCACAGGTGCTTCAAGAGGTGGTAAAGAAGCAACCATATCAGATTTATGCAAACACTGCAAACTGGCAAAATTTAGATGTCCAAAACGTGCATGCCAAAGTTTTGCATTTGAAAAAGCCTTAGAATCCACAACTGCAAAATTTTGCCCACACTTGTCATACAAAGTGAGCTTATACAATCCACGGTATAAAATGCTAAATGCAACAATTTCATCACCAAAACTAAGATCATGTACTATACATCTATCCTCCACAAACTTGACTACAATTCCAAGTCTAGCAAGTGTAGATACAAACAAAAGGTTCTTCTTGATCTCATGTACATAAAGTGCATCAACAAGTGTGAAAGAACTGTCATTTGCAGCAGTAAGCACAATCTTTCCAACTCCCTAAACCCAATAAGAGGCATTGTTGGCACAAGTAACTGAATCCCCACGAGGGATATACTCAAGAGAGGTGAACAAATCACGATGTGAGGTAATGTGCTTTGTAGCACCACTATCAAAATACCACACATGTGAATCTACAACAACAACTGACATGCATGCATCATGGACACCAGGATTATAGGTACACTTTGCACTAAAAGCCCATTCTACATCAATATCAACATCACATTTTTCTTTCACAGAAGAGTCAACAATAGCTGCTGATAGCCGTTTTTCGGCTTTCCATAATTGGCATAGTAAGCTACCTCACCCTATCAAATCACTCAAACATTTTGGTTATCCCTACCATTTCACTGTACATAGGCGTGTGTGAGTTAGGGGACTTTTCCCATATCTTCTTAAAAACCCTCAATTAGCTAGTCACTGGGTTAGTTGAGAAAAAAAATAAAAATAAAATAAAATTATAAGTATATTATGGCCTATTTGTGTGTAAATATTTCATTGTATATAGGGTCTAAATAAAAGGATTTTTCATAATTGTTTTGGTATTTATCTAAATATTTCTACCTATGGTGTGTTATTTATGCTATGTACATTGACTCACCATTACCATATTTTTTCTTATTATTTTGCATACTCTTTATTCCATATAAAAATAATTTCATGCAAGCTTCTCTTATTTTTTGTGTAACTCCATTCCAACAAAAATCCAAAAAAACTAGTTCTATTTATGTGTATATTTTTTCACTATTGTGATTTTTTCCTTCCTACATCTATTCTCTATTTCTCTCATAAATTAGACCACCAAAAATATTCATCTTTTTATGGTAGACTTATAATGAGAGAGATTTATTTTGACCCCTTTATATTTTTTCTACCTATATTATTTATATTTGACATGTACATATTTTTTTAGACCCCTCAATATTTGATTTTCTTAGTTGTACTATTCACTTATATCATGATCTCAATAATATCTTCAATTATAGACCTACCAAATAAGGTCAAGGGTATGTGGCATGCATGCATGCACCATGGGGAGCTCACTCTTGGAGGTATTCAAAAGAATCATCCAAAGAAGGACCTCACAAGAACTTTGTGCCGTGAAAAAAACAGTCGGTTTTGCTGAATTTTTGAAGATCACATGCTCCTTGAATTTGAAAAGGTGATACAAACAAAAGTTGTAGCTCGTGAGCTGAACTTGCACCTCAAATGTTTTCATATTTTTTTGAGCTACGAGCTGTGAGCTACGATTTTATTGGTGGATCCTAGTTTGCCCATGCTATGCAGCCACACTCCCTCTTCCACTTTATCATTTTCCTTTTTCACACACATTCCTCCCTCTCCTTCCCACTCCCAAACCTGCAACTCCCATGTCTTAATTCACCCTTTTCACCATTGCCACATCTCTCACACCTCCATAGCCTTCATCCTCCATTTCTACAGCCTATGTGTCCCCCTTTCTCTCTACATATATGTCCATATTACCATACTCTCTTCAGCTTTGTAAAGAACTTCAAAAAATTAGCAAAAATCCAAGGATAACCTCTGCAAATGAAGGCTTTTATCATGAATTTTCCAAGGTTTTAAATAACATAGCTTCATCGACACGCGCTGCTTCGCCATGCTGACTGCTTCTTCTTCCGGTGCTGTAAAGAGGTGAATGTCAACTTCTCCAAAGCTTCAACCTCTCTTTACAAGCTCATCCCTTCTCTAAAGCTTCAACTTCTCCAAAGCTTCAACCTCTCTTTACAAGCTCATCCCTTCTCTAACTTTTCTCATCATATATCTCACCATTTGGTGAATGCTTTTGTAAATATTTTTTAGTGATAATTACTAACTACTAACCACTAACCTTATTGTAAAATGCACTCTCTACTAGAGTGGGCACTCCCCAATTATTCACTCAATTCTCTGTCTTTTCATCCTCAATAATTCTCTTCCCTTGAGCCCACATCCATGTGACTCAAAGGACAAGAGAGACCCACCCTCATAAAAAAATAAAAAAATGCATAATCTTTTATTCCTTCAAATAAACTTGATTAGGTCTAATCCTAATCGGGGCTTCTAAAACCTATAAATAGAGCCCTTCTCTCCCTTGTAAAAGATCACGTGATCACACTACACCACACCATTCTCAACACATAACACACCACTCTTCAAGCCTAGTTATGTAGAGTGTGTGCATCGCGAGTGCTCTATTCCATCATTACACATAGGTGCATGGAGAAGCTTGAAGTTATTTATGCCATCTAGAGGAATGGAGTGTATGCCATACTCTTCACCACACTTGTAGCCTACTCTTATGCATAAATAAGATTTATAGTTTTGGGTGCAATTGTATGCTGCAACTACGACTCTTCTCTCCAAATTGACTTGATAATTTGGCTAATCAGGTGGTTGAAGGTATATTGTCCTTGAAGTTTGTTGTGCCATTTCATCCTTGGTGGTTTGAGGGCTTGTTGAATTGTTTGCCTAAAAGGTCAATTGTAAGAGGGTGCTCGGTGAGAGGGCTCCCGTGACCCTAAGAGAATTTGTGTATTGGCAACAAGGTCAAGTTTTGTGTTGTCTCTCTATTTCTCATTGAGCTTTGTGTGCATCTAGTCTTTAAGGCTAAGACTGAGTTGCTCAAGTTGATTTGTGCTCTTTACCTCTCTCTGGCGTGGTGAATGTTTGTGTTTGGTGTGTGTGGCTATCTTGCATTCCCCTCTCTTTGTGCGTTTGAGTACAAGGAAATATCACGTGCGTCCTAGTTCGCATCTACAACTAGGTGGTGCCCTTTTCTTGTTTGGTTTCTAGCTATGGGTTGTTGTTGTCTCTGATTGTGCTTGCCCCAGCCCCAATTGAGCAGCATGGGAGCCTCGAAGGGTGTTTAGAGGCCGCTCTTCTTGTTGCCCGCCCTGGACTGCCTCACTGCAGTTTTAGTGGAACCAACATTAGTAGTGGAACCAACCTCTTTCTTCTTTGCCTCTTTGGCCTTCAACTTAGGACACTGCTTGATCAAGTGATCATTAGCTCTATAGTAATGGAAACACATCTTCTTTTTGCCCTTATCACTAGAATTCTCAAACAAAATGATGTCAGCAAAAGAATTAGAAACATGTGATTTTCCACTCGTAGAAGAACCATGAGAAGTGGCTGCATTTTTGTTACCACCTTTTATTTGAACATCAATAAAAGCTTGTTCAACTGCACACTGTCTAGTTTTGTTTTTTTAGAAAGTGACTCTTACAACAACAATGTGCACAATGCATCAAACTTGACAACTTTAGAATTTCCTTGGGTCATAAGTCTCCAAGTATTAGCAAAAATCTGGTAAGAATCTGGCAAGGCATAGAGAACACTCTGCACAAGGGAACTATCTAAAATGACTTCAACTACAGAGATAAGTTTCTCATTGGTATCCTTGACACTAGCAAGGAAAGTGTCCATTTCATCTTCCTCATGCATAATCTTCGACTCCAGCTCTTTACTAGCAATGCAATTTTTGTCTCATTGCAGCTTGCATAAAACCCAACCAAAATATCCCAAGCCTATTTTGCAAATTTTGCTGAACAAATTGGGGGAGTAATAGTGCACTTCACAGACAATACATCAATGCATGAGCCTGTGCATCTTTTGCATCCCAACGAGTTTGCTCAGTTGTAGAAAAAACATCTCTAACAATAACAACCTTTGGAGCAAGACCTAAAACATCCTCAACATTGCCTGTATCCTCAGAACCAGGACGTACATCAATGCCCTGCACAATGATCCAAACTCCCTTCAACACAAGAACATGTTGCATCATATAAGAATAATTTTCCCCATCCAATCTGTCCTCAACAACAAACATCTTGAACACATCTGTGTTGTTGTCAACCATGGTAAATGCTGCACTCGATGTGAACACTTCCCAAAAAGAGGAGAAAGAAAGTGGAAACAACACATGCTATGTAGCACACACTATAGAAGACTGTAATGGACCCAAAAAATGGCACATAGAACAAAAGAGCCTACATAGTACTACGCCTATAGTGGAAACGGAGGCCAAAATGAGCCCGAATCAAAAATCTGAGAAGAATATGCTCTTTGCACTCACCCAAAATATTAATTTGTTGACCTGCAAACACTCACCAAAGCTTAACAAAATTGAATAAAGTGAGCAGGCGTGTGTGTGCTGGAGCTTTTGGCGACTAAACTCAGGGGGATGCAACCTGCTCTGATACCAATTATTGGAATTAGGATTGCAGGAAAACACACAACTTGGAGAAGACGAAGGAAGCTCAAGGTATACAACATAGAGTGTATTACTTAGTGTGCAATGGAATGAAAGATAGCCCTAGAATGGTGGGCGTATATACAATGCATGGGGGAAAAAACCTCCTAGTGAGGGAAAAAATGCCCTAGGATCCTAAGTGTGTTCACACACATCAGTACCACATGTATATGGTAATAGAAAGGACTCAAGACAAGAACCAAGATCTTAATATACGATGAACTTGTTGTTAAAAGATACAATAAAGATAGATTTTTTAACAAATCAATAAACCCATCTATCACATGATCACACATGCAACTAACGCAAGCATGGCACATATTAAGCCTTTCATCCATAGGAAGAATTTGCTGATCTCTCTAGTATGAGGCGAGAAGTTCAAGGTCCCTCTAAGAGGTAAACCAAAGTGAGGGTAAAGATATAACCTTTTATGAGAAAGGAATTGTTTAAGCAAAAAGACTCATTCAAAAAACCCCTGATGCATTGATCTCATCACCCAGTACTACTGAGGACCCAAACCCATAGCTTCAATTACCATAGCCAAGCCGACATTGTTGCGAAAGTGATCCTACCCCCAAAGTGCTACCCTTGTTATGCCACAAAACGTCCACCATTTGGTTTGTGCTGCTAAAGTCCCAAGTGAGGGAAGAGCACGTGCTCAAAGATCTCTATAAAATCTCTCCTTACAAATTCACTTACTTGTTGAAGATGAGGAATGTTTACAAATAAAACTAGCTCTTTCCACCGATGCATAAAGTAAGATAATGAGCAATGAGCCACCCTAAAGGACCAAAAGAGACAATTTAATGGGAAGAAAAGATAAAGATGAAGGTAAGCATATTGTGAGAGTTGGGGATAGTTTGTGCCTTATATAGATGAGCCAGCTAGCAAAAATTGAATTAGTGTTACTTAGTAGTTAAAGATGTAACTTTGCAATTGAGGATTTACAACCTTCCTTTATTGTTCCGAGATGAGGACAACTCTTTCTTTTTGTTGGGGAGTTTGTAATGGCCTCCTCCTAGCCCTTATGCATGGCAAACACATCTAAGCCATGACTCAAAGGAAGAAAATTAAAAAGATAATGATAATAATAATAAAAATATTCATATACAATCATGCTAAATACAAGCTCCAAAGTTTACCCATGAGTCATCTCCAACCTACACCATGGGGATAGGGACATAACCAATACATGAGAAATTACCTTTTCCTCTCAAGGAAGTTATCAAAGGAAAAAGAAAGACAAGATAAGGATAAGGATGAGGTGAGTACGTAGCTTGTTGAAGAAGTTTTGAAAAGTAAGAAAATCTATCAAGATATGTAAAAATAACTTATCAAGATAAGTTAAGGACTTAGCAAATTAAGCATAAAAGTAGGCCTTCTCTACTCGTTCAACACTTTTGTTCTCATTTTTGAAAGTGCAAGCTTAAGAGTAAGATTGGGAAAGCCATAACTAGAGCTCTTTCACACATACCTCCGACACACACACCTCTCTCCAAGAGAATCCATGGCCAAAACCGTAATCAAGCTTGCCATTACACTCTCCCTCTCCTTTCTCCTAACCCTTAAGTTTTCCATAGCTTGAATCTCCCTTATTTACCTTTCATGCTTACTTAAATTCATGCTTAAGCTCTTACAAGCAAGCCTTTTCCTTGCTTGCTTGGGAAGAGGAACAACTTCTTAATGTTTTTTTCATATTCTAATTATGTTTACTAATCATAAATAACCACATTGTTAACAACTAGCCACGATATTATTCAAGTTTTGTAATTTCAAGTTCTTTAGATTACCGGACTAATATGCCATAGAGAGAGTAGAAAACACTCTCTTTAACCATAGGTGATTGGAGATCATATTTACCTAAATAGTATCCATGATGAATGGTGAATAATATCTTTAATTATTACTTAATCTTCCACAAAAAACCCTTTTTATTGATTTTTAACTTACTTTTATTCTCTTACTTAAGTTACTCTTATAAAGATAAATGCCATAAATCAAAGCCAACTAAATAATGGAACTGTCGTTCAAACTAAACTTATTTTCCAAAAGAGGAATCATAATGCTCTCATGAAAGGCCCATAAATTTTTCTTGATTTGCATGAATTATGTGTGTGAAAGTTTTAGTGACATACTTAAGTTAATATCTATTTCTTTCAAGAAGGAGTTGAGTTTTGAAGGGTAAGTTTATCATAACCAAAGGAGTTCTCTTTGAAAGAGGATTTCCCTTCCAAGTAGGTTATCCTCCCTCCCCTTTGTCAATTGGAAAATCCCAAATCCTTAAACCACTCCTAGCTACGTAAATACCTCTCTCCAAGGTAGCGAGGTATGCCTAAATCCCATATGAAAGAAGAACTTTTTAATCATTCATACTTCATTGCATGCATATTTCTCACCACACTAACATGTCCAATCTTAGGAATTTTGCATTTTGACTATTGCACTACCATTCATTGAAGGGTTCTATTCTTGCATAATCAATCACTCAACTCTTGCACAATCAATTGAAGATGAGGAAGTTTTGAGAATATTTACCTTAACATTACAAGTTGGTGCATTCTAAAGTTTTGTGTTTACAACTTATGGTTCATACTAAAGAAAGGATCATTGTAGAGAGTATATACATTGTTCATTTCAAGTTTTTCTACTTTAAAATTTGTTTTGCAATGATGAAGAAAGGGGGGAGTAGGGGGATAGATTCACGGAAGTGACAACCGTGTTTCTTGAACATAAAACTCCCATCACTTCTATGGAGATGCCCCATGGATGGTAAATGATGCAAGAAAAACAAATGGGATTCGCCCAAGACGTGGTTAAATTGAAACTTACTTCGAGACAAAACCTTAAACTTGCAAGAGACTCGTTGTATTTCTTAAGGTCTTGTTTGAGTAGACATTAAAAGGAAATAGGAACTAGCGGATTATAACTCAAGAAACTCACCCTAAATTTCAACTAGGATTAAAAACTTTATTGAGAAGATTTGACATGGATAGCCCTAGCATAACATAGAAGTTTGAAGTGTGAAACTTGTCTTACATGATGGGAAAAAGGCCAACATGGGTGTTTACCTGTGGGATGCAACGGGGGATGGTCCTTTATATCTAGGACTAATAACATTTAGTCTATATTTTGAGCTCGAGTTCATTCAAGGAAATAGTATTGGGATTGGATGGGAGTGTGTTCTGGCCGGGTGGTGAGACCCGCGGAAGAGTATGCAAATCGACCTAGTCCAGGTAGGATTGATGCTGATGAAAAAAGGAGAAGGGAAAAGGGGATTCCAAGAAGGGATTAGATAAGGGAGGAGGATGTGATTTAATTAAGGAACTCTTCTAATTGTTTGCTAAAACTAAACCTTGGAAATGTTAGGAGCTTAAATGGGCTATTCCGCAATTATCCTCAACAGCCGGATCTTTGCTTTTCTTGTTGAAATATTTATTTAAAAGAAACTTAGACTATATCAATTTTGTAAGCCTTTCCCAAACAAGAAAAATAAGAATTGAAAATTGTATAAAGGTGCCGCCTCCACACATGGTAGAGGAGACATGATACCCAGAGTCTTGGAACAAGAATAGGGACATGCTTGAAGAATCATATGTGATTGCTTGAAAGATAGCTAGATACATTTACATAATAAAATAAAAATTTATTAAAATATTCTAAAAAGAAAAAAAAGTGGGAACGACTTGATAAATGCACACTTGCAAGGGTATGCAATAGTTTTCATGCTGTTTTCAAATGTTTGAAATGTATTCTTGGTTGAACTTGTTTGGAATACTATTTTTCTAGTATGATAGACTACTTTGGAAATGTGCATTAACAAATTGGTTTAGTGAGAGGGTGGATTTTGGAGGGTTAATTTGGTGGCCAAAAAATTGAACCCCATTTTATGTTGTCCATTAAGTTAAGTGAAGAACGGGGGAAAGGGATTTCGATCTACGAAGTGGGGATCAAACTTGAGAGCGAGGGATTTGTGTAGCTTGTCAATACACTCATCTTAGGGAACACAGTGGCAGTTGTGCTTGGTCATAACCAGGAAGAAAGCGTCAGTGACCTTGAACCAAGGGTGAATTAAAGAACTCTCACTATTTGAACCTGGAAGGTAGAGTTCAATGGATTCAATTGGAAAGTTTTGAATCAATAAGAAAAGATATTTTGAGGTTAAGGGTTCCATATGAGAAAAAGTGAATGTTATCACCCCGTTGAGTTGGCATGAAAGAGCAGGAGGACACCTGTCTTGGTGTCCATCTCAAGCGGAAGGGATGACAAGAATCGTGGTGTATCCATTTAGAGATGGTGCAACTGGTGTTCCTTGGCATGGTCCTCACATTCTTCAATTGTTGAACCAAAAAAGTAAGCTCCTATACTTCCTCTTTCTTCCTTTTTAATTTCTTGAGATCTTTTTTGGATTTCTTATCCTGCTTCCTTCCCTTCTTCTTTCTTTCTTGATGTTTTGGAATCCTCATCCTCAAAATCTTCCTTTGAATCTCTTTTTAAATGCAAATCATCCTCCTCATCTTTTGAATCCAAATCTAATTCCGTATCTGATCCCCCTACTCTCGTAAGCCTTAGCCTCTTTTCTACTTGATTGCCAAATCAACCAACCCATCACATCCCCTGGACACATTATAACTTGCTACTGCATTCTTCAACTCCTTTCTTAATCTCAACATAAAATACACTGCCACCATCTCATTGGTTGGTCTTTCATCCACTTCCAGCTTGTTCAAGATTGGTTAAATTTTTTGGGCATAATCCTCCACTTTCAAATTCTTCTGCTTTATCTTTCTGATCTTCCTTTGCAATTCATTGGGCGTCTTATCATCCCAAGAATGCAACCTTTTAGTGCAACAAAATTTACAAAAGAATTTTTTGAAAACCCATTAAGCCACTGCATGGCCTTCCCTTCCAAGATTGCTTGTAAACTGTTGCAATTTCTCCGGATCCCCATACAGAAGGCTGTATCCGTCGACAACCCATTTTATTTGGAGCTGACCTATATGACAATCAAGGTCTTCATTCTTTTTTCCCTTGAATGTCCTGAACTTGACCATCAAATTTGAGATTCGGTTTGGTGCCACAACCATCCTCCTTGGTACAGGTTGGTTTCCTAAAACTATTGGATTAAAAACCAACTTCCCTCTTGTTGTAAGTACCGCTTCTCTAGTAATCTGGGCAAAAAGAACATGGTGCCTTGCTCTTTGTTCTTTAAAAAATAATTTCTCCTTCATTCCAAACTCCAAATCATCTTCAACCTCCTTGTTTATTGGTGTCTGCTCTCCATCATCCCTATCATATTTTAATGGGGCAGGTTGATCAAATGGATGGTTATGCTACTCCCATCTACAGTCATCCTCTTCCCCTTCTACCAGCTTTTGGGCTACAGAGTGCATGAAATACACATCCACTAAACTTATTGATTCCCTATCGGACATACATTCCTCTCAATTAGTTCTTTTTTGGAGCTTGTTCTTAATCTTCCTTGAACAAACAAAAACCCGTAGGATCGCCAATGTTAGTGTTAGGAAATAAGACGTAGCTAAATAGATAATTGAGTAGATTACTTAATGGAGAGAGACAGATTTATATACACGAGATTATAGAGTAGAGAGAGGGTGAGAGAGAGTACACACGATATACGTGGTTCACCCAATGTGGGCCACGTCCACGGGAAAGCAGCCACTCAATGGCTTTAGTACTTCAAAACAAGAAGTAGTTTACAAAGGGATTATACCCTTAATGGAGCTCCCACCTTGCTTCACTCTCACCACCTCACACTCACCTTGTTGCATCAACTTCACACTATGAAATGTGTGTAGAAATGGCCTCCTTTTATAGGCCAAAAGGGCTGCCCTCTCTTATGAGAGACAGCCATGTGTAGCCGCCCTTGTGCGAATAAGTCCAAATCGGACCCTCCAATCCGCCTATGTGTGGCCGCCCTTGAGAAGACAAGTCCGCTTTTGAATTCGGCCACTGGCCACCGGCCATTGACTTCCGACCACCGGCCATCGGCCATTGACTACTGGCCACCGGCCAACCGACCGGTTGTTTTCCGACCACTTTCTGGCCGCCGTCCGGCCATAATATTCCGGCGAAAAACAAGTCTCGGGGGCCTCCGCCCCCGAGCCCTTTAAAGTTGCCCCTGATTCTTGTCCGTGAAAATTTTGGTTTCCGGTGAGTGATTTTCCTTCACGCACGATGGCTTCTCCTCATAATGGGGGCCTTACAAATGTGCGCTTTTACCACAGAAAATTACAAGGGTAAATCAGGCTCCATACTTAATAGTTAGCTATGATGATACATAAGTAATTAACCACATAGACAACGGAACATACACAATAATTGAGATGAGACAAAACAAGACCCTTCTTATTCATTGATTGTGTGGAGCAAGATAACAAAAACTTTATCTAGGAAACTGAACAACGTAGCTTTCAAGATCACATGAGACTCCCAAGATAGCCACACAGACATGAAGATTAAAAGAGACTTTAGACCTTAAACCTTATAAGAAATGACTAGATATGCCTTTTACAATGTCGCCCTTAGTTTGATCTCACTTTCACAAGCTAGCGAAGCTTGTTTTACAATCCTATTGGTGTGTCAAATTTGTTTCTTTGAGCTCTACAAGACTACACTATATACAGATCTGTTGATATCTTGTTGACTTACAACATCAAATTTTGAGATGGCACAAAAATTACAATGTCGCCCTTAGTTTGATCTCACTTTCACAAGCTAGCGAAGCTTGTTTTACAATCCTATTGGTGTGTCAAATTTGTTTCTTTGAGCTCTACAAGACTACACTATATACAGATCTGTTGATATCTTGTTGACTTACAACATCAAATTTTGAGATGGCACAAAAAGGGTGATGCAAAGGATGCAAGAATGAGCAGTGAGATTCAAAATGTTCCTCTTATTTTCAGGAATGCAGCTATCCAAAACAATCCTCAAAATGATTGTCAAGCTAGTTTTAATTGTTGTTTTCTCTTTTTTTACCATACTTTGAATATCATGGCATTTTTCCGCATTTAGCATGTCTTTTGTGTAATTAACTACATACACTTATCGTAGACTATGAAATGCTTAAATTAGCAATGCTAGATTGTAAAAAAAAGGCTTTGTTTGATGTGTTGTTTTGTCAAGTGAGGTTGATTGCGTAATGGTTATCTTCCCATTTGTGCAAATAAGCAACATAAGTCACGTAAAAAACAATTTAAAACAAAATACGTTGTGATTGAGATAGATATTAGAGAATATGCTAAAACGCGTCAAAGTGCACACTTAGTTTGCATATAGACAAAGATTTGCAGCTCATTGCCTCTAAATTAGGATTCGTCTAAAACTAGGAGTATGAATAATCATTCTTTGGAGGTGTTTATCAAGAGAAAATGTTGATATTTTGTATTGTTGCAATGCTTGAAAATGTGTAAACATGTACTCTTCCCCCTTCATAGATGACTTGGTAATGAGGACAATAGTAGGACCAAGAGCGGGGCCCTAGTCAACTTCCCTCTCACATTGCTAGGTTTTTTGGCATCCTTTCATGGATTGAGGTGTCCAGAGGGTGCCTAGT
Organism: Adiantum capillus-veneris; assembly: GCF_014529385.1. Lineage (NCBI taxonomy): Eukaryota > Viridiplantae > Streptophyta > Polypodiopsida > Polypodiales > Pteridaceae > Adiantum > Adiantum capillus-veneris. The sequence goes on from NC_140960.1 coordinate 60,505,464, forward strand.
ACTGTATGAGCACATGCTAGTGGGGTTGGAGCCCCACCTGTTAAGGAGACGGACCACTTAAGGAGACGGACCCTTAGAGGATGAATGACAAGGTAGCTTAGCCCCCTTGACTACCTAAGAAGAGGCAGTATGGTCTATTAGGTAGAACACGTTTTAGTTGAGAGTCCATAATGCTAGAAATGCTTAGGATACACAACGAATGTAGAATTTGTAGCCTTAGATGAGGCCAATTAGACCCAAGTACAAACACTTGTAAAAATATTTTGGTAATAGCAAATTATGTTTTCATTTCAATGTCTATTGCGTTTAAGGATATTTTAACAAGCTTGTGGAATTACCTGATTAAGCAACCTATTTATATGTGTGCCACAATAGTGTGGTAGGTTACTTAGAAAACAAAACTATTGGGCGAGTGAGTGGATGCTTGAAAGCAGCTGGAAAGTGGGTTGATGGATGCTTGAAAGTGGCATCCTTTGGACGAGTGGACTCAATGAGTTGGGTAACTTTCCAGTAGCTAGATGCTAGGTATTTGGAGTCTAAGACAAGGTTGGTTTGCAAAACAAATTGATAGTTGTGACTATTAAATGTGGCGGAAAAAGTGTTCATTATTTGAGTAGACTATTTAACTTGCTCTTAGATGACTAGGACCTTGACAAATCTGGGACTTTTTGTAGCCACATTTCCTTGTAAGGTAGAGCTATATTTTTTCTATTTTTTTTGTGGGTGCAAATTTTGACAACGAGAGCTGAACTGCATGCATAAGGGGAATTTTGGACCTAGTGGACTACCAAAATAAGCCTCTTAGTGCATATTGAGAGGAGCCATTATACTGCTATTAGGGCATAACATATTGTTTAAAAAATATTTCTTGATGTTTTTTTTCTTGATTGAGGATTGAGACAACCTATGTTATCTATAGGAGGATGAAGACAGGATGCCTACTACAAACAATTTTGGGTGTTTAAGTATACGTTCTCTAGAGCTTTCCAACAATCGCTCCACAACTCTTGGGTCTACAATGAAGCTGATCAAGTAGTGCCGTGAGATGTTTAGTCCATTTTTTTATCATAATCAAAGGGGACTACCACCTCTTTTAGAAAGCTATTTCCTTTTGGAAGTAGCTAAGGATCCTCCCCACTATAGGACAATAGATGTTGTTGAATTTAATGCTTTGGTTTATTTAACACCAAGATAGGATCTAGGCCAAAAACACATTGTGCATATTTTGGATACAAATTAATGATAGAAATTTTTTGTGTCCAATAGTCTCTTGTAATGTGTATTGTTCTAAGTAATGTTGTGTACAATTCAAAGCGCACTTGGATCCGTATTCATGTTTGAGACTGTATGCAGGTCTTTGCGCTTCTTGCTATCTTGAATAATCTTTGAGATTGTGTAGGTCTCCTAGCTACACTTTCCACAACACCATGATGCTCATCATTGACAAAGACCCTTGGGGATTTATGATGGATACTTGGGATGGATTGGCTAGTGAAAAAGGGACATATTCATAACTATAAGGCAAGTATCTCATTTGAAAACAAGAGGGAAATAGGGTGATAGTTTATGGTGAAACGGAGAAGAAAATCCCACCTTGTGCAAAGCTAATTAACTTCTCAAGGGAGCAAGGAAGGGACAACACATCTATCTCATCAAAGTAGAGGAATCCAACACTAAGTGTGCCCCCCCATGGATTATAGAATTCCATATGTTTTCCATGAGAACTAAAGACTCTTCCAACCTCTAGAGAAGCATTCTTTGATGACATACTTATTCACTCCAAGTCAAAGAAAGAGCCTGAAAACCATGTGCGTACTATTCTTGCAATTTTATGTGAGCACAAGCTTTATGCTAAAAGGAGTAAATGTAACTTTTTCACACCCAAAATAGATTATCTTTGATTCATTGTCTCCAAGGATGGAATTTCAATAGATCCTGCAAAATTGAAGGATATATTAGAATGTAAAACTCTTAGGCCAGTCAATGAGATTTTTGGATTCTTAGGAATCATTGGATGGAAAAGAATCTTCATCAAAGGTTATACACAAATTGCATCTGTGATTGATCTCCCTAAGAAGGAATCCAAGATAGAATATTTACCTATTCATAGACAAAGTTATGAGCACTTAAAGTTCATCCTTACTTCAATATGAGTCTTAAATCTCCCAAAGTTCACTAAGGAATATGAGTAGTCTTGCTCTTGGAGGTATATTATCTCTATGAACAGATAGAGAAGGAGAGAGCTTAAGATCTTGCAAGCACGCACGCACACACACAAAGAAGGAGGCAAAAGAATGTACTTCTTCTTCTTCAAAAACTCAAGATAAGAGGTCTACAAAACATAAGAGAAAATAAAACATAAAAGGGGAACCAGTACAATGGTCTAGTCTAAACCAATAGTGAGTGAGGTGAGTAGATAAGTATGCCATCAGTTCGGTAGGTAGACCAGCTCGGTGTAGTCTAGCTATAGTATCACTAGAAGATATGCGTATCCACCAAGGCATGCCAATGATGATGACTGTCGGTGGTAGTCATCCAAGAGTCATACATGTTGAGCTTGACATCGCAACACTCCCCCTCAAGCTCAACACCATCTCTTGTATGCCAAGAATTGCTCAAAATTTTGTAGCTTTGCCGCTCCAAGGGCCTTCATGAAGATATCTGCAACATTCTCATCCATTGCCATGTACTCCATGTCAATGTCTCCTGCTAAGACCCTCTCTATGATGAAGTGGTAGTGCATCTCAATGTGCTTTGTCTTGGCATGGTGACAGTGGGTTTCATGCCAAATGTATGCTGCTAAGGTTGGCACAATAAATGACAACCGACCTCTCTACGTGTACTCCAAAGTCGTGAAGTAGCAATCCTAGCCATGCTACCTAACATGCCGCCACTGCAACACCCTTGCACTCTGCCTCTGAATTCCATAATTTTTAAGAAAATCATTGGATTCATGGGAGAAGTATTATCCCCATCCTTTTGAATTTAGGCACTTTACATGTTTCCCAGTTTGTTTTTCAACCATAACTTTGAAATTTTGAAAATGCATAAACACCTCACTTTTTTGCTTCATGAAGTAGACCCATACTTTCCTCGTATGGTCATCAATGAAACTCACATAGTATCTACATCCACCCACAAATGCAGCCTTTGTTGGACCCCATATATCTATATGCACTAAATCCAATGCATGAAGTCGCGGAGCGGAGCGTGGGTCGACTCTCTCACACACACACACACAGTGAGCTTACACAGTACAGTACGCAGAGAACTGTTAGAAGGGTTATCTCCCAATTCCCTTAGTATTCACAAAGTATAAGTTAGTATATACAAAGAGTTAGAGGGAAGTGAGTTAGGCGGGCGGCCAGCCATATCCACATAAGAGGCCACTTGGGCTTTAATCCCAACAACCTCCCACTTAAAGTCCAATGTGGCACTTTAAGTAACTGTAAATCTATGAACATAAATGTACAAAGATTTACATGGCTGCCATCTATCCAATGCCCAATAACTCATGACAATGCACAAATCCCTCTCCTGGAAGTCCCTTTGTGAGTAGATCAGCAGGATTGTCCTTGGTGTGGATCTTCAGCAGTTGTATCTGCTTGTCTTCAAGTACTTCCCTAATGAAGTGATATTTGACATCAATATGCTTAGTCTTCGAATGGAACACTGGATTCTTTGCCAATTATATAGCACTTTGACTATCACAATATAACTCTGGCATATCTACTTTGATTCCCAAGTCTGCAACCAATCTACCAAGCCAAATAGCTTCTTTGCATGCCTCATTTGTTGCAACATACTCAGCTTCTGTAGTAGACTGCGTAACACAATCTTGTAATCGAGATCGCCATGATATGGCACCTCCAGCCAATGTAAAGACATAGCCTGATGTAGATCTCCTCTTATCCAAGTCTCCTGCATAATCTGAGTCAGTGTATCCTCTGACACTCAAATCCTGACTACCATAGCATATGCGCATACTCTTTGTATGTTTTAAGTATCTCATGATACCTTTCACTACCTCCCAATGTTTCTTGCCGGGATTTGACATATATCTGCTAACCACTCCCACTGCAAATGCAATATCCGGATGTGTAGCAATCATTGCATACATCAAACTACCCACTGCAGACGCATATGGAATCTTATCCATTTCAGCCTTTTCTTCCTCAGACACAGGACAATCTTGTTTGCTAAGTTTCACATATGGTGGCAATGGAACACTCAATGCCTTTCCCTTCTCCATATTGAAACGTTGCAAAACCTTGTCAATATACTCTGTTTGAGATAACCAAATCAACTTCTTTGATCTGTCTCTCTCAATGCGCATACCAAGTATATGACTTGCCTCACCCATGTCTTTCATGTCAAACGATTTTGCCATCTTTGACTTCAAAGCTGAAATTTCTTGCAAGTGTTTGCCAGCAATCAACATGTCATCCACATACAAAATAAGGATCAGCCAACTACCATCGTTAGCCTTCTTTGTATATAGACAGTGATCAAACTCACTACGTTTGTAGCCTTGAGAAAGCATAAACTGGTGGAACTTATGGTACCATGCCCTCGGTGATTGTTTTAAGCCATAAAGACTCTTTAACAACTGGCATACCAAATGTTCCATGCCTTTCTCAACAAACCCTTCTGGCTGCTGCATGTAAATTTCCACATCTAAATCACCATGCAAGAACGCTGTCTTGACATCCATTTGGTGCAACACCAAATCCAATATAGCAACCAATGCAAGAAAGCATCTCAATGTAGTCATCTTGACCACTGGAGAGAAGACTTCATCAAAGTCAATGCCTTGTTCTTGCTTAAAGCCCTTGGCAACAAGCCTTGCTTTGTACTTTGGCTGACTATCATGAGCGGTGATCTTATACCTGTAAACCCATTTACAAGGTAGAGCCTTTTTGCCCTGTGGTAATTTAACCAACTTCCATGTCTGGTTTTTATGCAGAGCTGTCATCTCTGACTGCATGGCCAACTGCCATTTTTTCGAGTCAACCACTTATAATGCTTCCTTGTAACAAGATGGTTCTCCGCAATCTGTGAGCATGACATAATTTAGAGATGGCACATAACGATCAGGTGGTTTGGAGACACGCTCAGAACGTCTCACCACAACTGATTCTGCCTCTCTAGCCACTATAGGCTGTTCCTGAGCCTGACCATGCTGTCTTGATGTGCTAGCACTAGGTCCATCTTCCCTGAAGACAACTCTTCTGATCTCCTGTGTCTTCTCTGGCTTAGCGTGAAACTTGGCTTCATTGAAATGCACATCATTGCTACGAATAAGCTTTCTGGATTCAGGATCCCAAAGCCGGTAACCCATCTCGCCCGATTCTCCGTAGCCAAGAAATATACACTTCTTGCTCTTTGGTTCTAACTTATTTCTGAACTCCTTAGGAATATGGCTATAAGCTTCACAACCAAAGACTCTGAGATGCTTATACGAAGGTGCCTTGCCTGTCCATAGCATCTCGGCCATTGCACTCTTATCCAGAACCCTACTAGGAGACCTGTTGATCAAATGGACTGCTGTAGCCACTGCTTCCGCCCAAAATCCATCAGGCAACTCATCATTTGACAACATGCTTCTGACCTTCTCTTGTATGGTCCTATTCATACGTTCTGCAACCCCATTTTGTGAAGGATTATATGGTGCAGTAAGTTCCCGCTTAATCCCTTTTGCTTCACAAAAGTCTTGAAAAGCTTTGGAAACGTACTCTCCACCATTGTCAGTTCTCAAGCACTTCAGCTTCTGACCACTCTGATTCTCCACCAACTGCAAGAATGTCTTAAAGACCTTGAGCACCTCATCCTTGTGCTTCAAGAAGTAAACCCATACTTTGCGAGAATAGTCATCTATTAATGTACAAAAGTACGCTGCTCCCCCTAGTGACAAACTAGGCATTGGTCCGCATAGATCACTGTGTACAAGAGCTAACCGTTCGTCCCTACGATTCCTCTTTGATCTGTGCGGTTCCTGTGTTTGCTTACCATAAACACAATGCTCACAAAACTCGAAATCTTGAAATGAAAAGCCAGGAAAATAACCATAATGAGAAAGTATTTCCATTCCTCTTTTTGATATATGTACCAACCTACGATGCCACAGTGACACACTTGGCTGCTCAATCACATTAATTACATGGTTTTTAACCTCTGAAACATGTAAAGTGTACAGAGTTCCTGACTTGCTGCCATGTGCTACAGTCATCGAACCTTTGGAGATCTTCCAAGCGTTGTTCCCAAAAACTGTCACATAACCCGCATCATCCAACTTCCCTGTACTAATCAAGCTCTTTCGGATTGCTGGAACATGTCTGACATTCTTGAGCCATAAAGAAGAGCCATTCTGAAACTTCAACTGCACATCTCCCACTCCAAGTATGTCACAAACCTGCTCATTGCCAAGTCTGACATAATCTTTAGTAGCCACATATGATGTAAACCACTCTTTGTGCGGAGAAACATGTAAAGATGCCCCTGAGTCGATAATCCAATCACTCATAGCATGTCCATCCTCTGCAGTCAAGAAAACAGAATCAAGATTGCTTGTAAGGAAGATGTCACCAGCTGCTATACCAGAATCACTGTCTGAACCAGATCCTGTGACATTCACCTCTTCAATCTTCACTGAACTCTTCTTTTCATCTTGCTCAGAGCTCTTTGTTTTTCCTTTTTCTTGTTTCCACTTCGTACAGTCTCGCTTCATGTGACCCTTCTTGCCACAATGGTAGCATTCTATGTCATCCTTTGACTTCGAATCACGAGACTTACTTCGGTTTCGTGCCTTCTTACCCTTCTTCTCTTTAAACTGTTGTCTCCCTCGAACGACCAAAGCACTATTGCCTTTGCCTTTGTCAATGTTCTTCCTGTTCACTTCCTCTGCGAGCAAGCTGCCTTCTACATTGGCACTTGTAAGACCTTCTGGCGCGACAGAATTACTTAACGCTGTACGAAAAGTATTCCAACTGTCTGGCAAAGTGATTAAGAGAAACATAGCCTTCACTGAATTTGGAAAGACTATCTCCTGTGCTGTTAACTGGCTGAAAATTGAGTGAAATTCATTCAGATGATTTGACATGGCTGTCCCTTCCTTCATCTTCAAATCCACCAATTTCTTGAGCCAGTAAATCTGAGAAGCAGCACTTTGTTTCTCGTACATATCACATAGCTTTTGCCATACGCCATACGCTGTAGTCTCTTCTGCTACGTTGAAGTAAACATTTTCTGCCAGTGTCAGCATGATTGTGGAACAAGCTAACTCGTCAAGCTCTTCCCACTCATCTTCAGCCATACCTTCTGGTCTCTCCCCTTTGAGCTTCAGTGGCTTCACTTGTTTTTTCTGCACCAAAACCTGCCAAATCTGCTTCTTCCAGAATGGAAAGTTTGTGCCATCCAGCTTCTTTATGTTGTAAAGAGTCTCACTTTGAGAAGATGCCATATCTGCCAAACTGTTTACTCCTGAGAAAAATCCGGTAGAGTTTCCCCTGTAAACTGGCCTCTGTACACAGTAAACAAGCTGTAATCAACAAGCTGAACACCTCTCCTCAAGAACTGTCAGTATTTTGAAAATTTTTGACAGAGTCTCCCCTGTAAACTGAGCTCTGGGAACCAAAAGATAGCTCAAAAAACAATCATAAATAGCTGACCAGTGACAAATCTAAAAAATCTCTGTAATATGCTGTCCTGTAAGCATACACTGTCTCCTCTCTGGGCGATGACAGAACCTGTATCTGTCTCAAGACTGAACCCTGAACAATGCCTCAACGGCCTGACGCATAAGATGCAATCCAGTGTCTACACAAAGTCATACATCCTAAGGGATAAAAGTCGCCGAAGAGGATGCGTGTAGAGGGAAACTCCAGCAACCTAATCCACCTCACACTGGGTAACCCAGCCCCCAGTGCTTGGCTTCAAAAAACCTCACACACGACCCTCTCAGATGGCTCAGCAAACTGCCCAGAACTAGCATACATCCTATAATAGACCAATCACTGTCCTATGACCGCTGTGGCGGTCTGTCTGCTAGCGTGACTCACAACTAGCAGACCCACAATCACAGTACATCAATCTGCAATACATGCCAGTGGTGTCAAGCCGTCGTATGGCCACACCTCCCCTGGAACCTGGCAAGCACAAGAAGTAACAATGCAGACTGCAATATATATATCTGATGATATATATGTGTACCTGGTCTATAGATGATGCTCTGAAGACTAATGAGTGATGTATGTCGATGTTGATATTGATGTCGGCCACCTCCTGCTTGCCAATCTACACAAGACAGATTTCTTTGCGGCTGAAATCTATCTTCTGCTATAGTGCTCAGAACGAAATTCTGAGGGCATAAACGGCTTCGAAAGGGGGGTAAAACCCCAGGTCACCTACTGGAAACGCTCCCGGAACGCCGAGTGTGAATTTTTGAACTCCGGATCCAGGATCTGCCGGAAAAGTGCGCGCGCGCGCGATTGCGCAAATCCGCACCGAACCAAGGCTCTGATACCAATTGAAGTCGCGGAGCGGAGCGTGGGTCGACTCTCTCTCACACACACACAGTGAGCTTACACAGTACAGTATGCAGAGAACTGTTAGAAGGGTTATCTCCCAATTCCCTTAGTATTCACAAAGTATAAGTTAGTATATACAAAGAGTTAGAGGGAAGTGAGTTAGGCGGGCGGCCAGCCATATCCACATAAGAGGCCACTTGGGCTTTAATCCCAACAATGCATTCATGCTTACATGCTTATCATGAGGAAAGGATGATTTTGCATGATTTCCAAATTGACAAGCTTCACGTACTTTTTGCATTTCAGCAACTCAAAATGTAGGTAAACCTCTTACCATCTCTTTAGTGTACATCATTTTCAGCCTTTGTAAATTTACATGACCATTATATTTGTGCCAAATCTCTATATCTAGAACAACACATGCACCTCGTGCAAACATGGAAGCATTCACCCAAGCAGATTTACATCCAAAGTAAACATTCAACCCACTTTTTTTCCTTGTGCAATCAGGCTTCCATCCTTGTTATACTCTTTGACAAAGAGACCATCGGAGTTGAATCTGACCTGTAAACCTTGCTCAACCATTTTCCCAACAGAAACCAAGTTCTTTGTGATGCTAGGTACATGTAGTATATCAACTAGGTACTTCACTTTACCATCTGTGTGATAGACAATGGCACATTTCCTGTATGCATAGTAGGATGTGTAGTATGATCCCCAGTTTCTACATAGCCAGGACTTTGTAAAGTCTGCATTTCCTTAAACCATTCACCATGGCTGGTCATGTGATTGGATGCACCAGGATCCACATACCAGACATTATCATTGGATTTTGCCACATTTGCAGACATAGTATTTAGCATGTGTTACACCACAAATAGCCTCTAAGGCTCATCTACATTCCTGCTAGTAGTTGCATAATTGTTTTGATGCCTCTTGTCTGGAAAGTCACGTTCAAAGTGATAATGTCTTCCACAGCCCCAACATACTACATTTTCGTGTTGACCTGCATTATTGCGCTATGTATTTCCTCGACCTCTTGGATTCCTCCTGCCTTAAAAATTTCCTCAACGCCACATGTGTTTTGACCATGATTTTTGTTTTGCTGTTGTGCTTGCTGGTTGCCTCTTCCTCGTCCTCGTCCATGACCTATACCACGTCCTCTTTCTCTTCCTCTGTTGTTGAAAAGGACTTGTTCAAAATTGTTTCCACCCTGCGCAGAGGAGTCTGCCTCAGTTCCTTCTCTTCCACAATCAATAAGGACACTAAATATTTAAACGAGGGAATGTTCTCTCAAAGATGGATGCCAATTTTTCATTGTTTGTACTCAGGACCCAAACCTTGCAGACAAACTTCTACTTTATCATTATCATTGACTGTAACACTAATCGATGCAAGTGACTCACATATGTTCTTTATTTTTAACAAATAGCCATTGATGGGTAGGCTTTTCTTTTGAAAAGTATTCAGCTCAATCTTCAACAATTGCAGCTTCCTTGCCTTTGTGTTGGTCATATCCAATGACAACAAAGTGTCCCAAGACTCCTTAGGAGATTGAGCATCCTCTATATACCCAATCATAGTGTCCTATACACTAACAAAAAGTCAATACATGACCTTCCAAGCTCCCTGATTCCAATCTTTGAATGTATTAATTTGTGCAGCACTTGCACCTTCCTCTGGCAGTAGTGGTGCTACCTCATGCTCTCTATCAATGTCGTCCCAATAACCTTTTCCCATAAGGAAATTGGTCATTTTGAACTTCCAAGCATGGAGTTGTTCTTGTCCAGCTTCTCACTGACAACCTAGTTCAACCCATCATTGTTGGACGACATGTTTCCAACCCTTCACATAGTCTTCAAGCAACCTGCTCGATTACCACCTGTAACCACAATCTGCAAACATGCACATGTTTCAATATACCAAATAGTGTCTGTGCACACTACATCCAAGCCAAAGCTTTCTACACCACCTATATGTAGATCTATAAAATCTCGAACCTTAGCGTTTCTACATGCAAATGCACTCTAACTCCAAAACGAGGGTCAAAATGTGCCCGGAATGGAAATTTGGATGCACAATCATAGTTAGGTCTGTATAGAATCGAGAGATGCACACTCTCCAAAAGAAATCACCTCAATCAAAGATCATTGACAATGGCTCTCGAGAATACCAAAGCCACTTCCTAGACTCCTCCTGCTTGTTGCTGCTCCAAGCTCCTCAGCCACAACTAGGTTCTGATACCATGTCAAGTGATAAAGAGGGAGAGAGCTCTTGCAATCAAACACACACACAATTATGGGGGCAAAAGAATGTACTTCTTATTCTTCACAAACACAATATAAGAGGTCTACAAAACATAAGGGCTGTACATGTTGAGCTTGACATCTCAATAATCTCAACATTCAAGAATGAGGGGCTGACACATCCTAAAAGCTTAAGCCTAACTACGTTAGCCAAAATTATCTTGACTATACTTCATTGAAGCAAGCTATGGATACATTATATTTTGAGACAAAAAAATTAACTTATGTGTGGCCATAAGATTATAAACCCAACCCACTCATAACATGCTCCAATGAAGGTGGATCAAGATATATGTGCTAACAAAGATGGACAAAGATTTTATAAGAATATGATTTTGATATCAAGTATAGTGCAAGAAAGGAGAACGTACTTAGCCAAAAATATATTTTTTGAATATAATATCTATGCCAAATAATCCAATTATTGATGGAGTCAAAAGTGTAGCACTACTTGATCTTGACTATCAAAGCCTCATACTCTTGACTCAAGGGGGAGATTCTGATACTTTTGGTCAGCAAGAAAATGCGATAATACAAAATTATTCAATTGATGATGGATGTATTTACTATATGCAAAGGTTGTACATCCCTAAGGATCATTCTCTTCAAAAGGAATTCTTGTATAAAGCCCTTGATAACCCTATATCTTGGTGTCTAGGTTATGCCAAAACACTTTTAATGTCCTTGGAAGAAGCTACTTATGGATAGGGGCAAATAAAATAAGTCTTCAATATGTCAAGCAATTTCTTTCATGTCAACAAATGAAGGTTGAAAGAATCAAAATGCTAGGAAAATGCAGCTATTGTGGTTATACCCCAAATGAAGTGAGAATATATCAACATGGATTTTGTCATAGTCCTTCCCACTATGCAAGCCCGAGGGATTCACTATTACCTATGAGGAGATGTCACCTGTAAGCAACCCTCAAGACAAAACTTCCCTACTGACCTAGCCCCTATCTACGGAGATCATATAAATTACATAAACCTCTACATATGGGTTTTTGAGTACTTCCAAAAGCCCCCCTATCTTATGTGTACTAACCCTATTATTTTGTTGAAAAAAAAAAAGAAATCCTTGACTAAATTTTTCTCTTAATTAAGAAATCTCACACTCTAGACACCATATTTGAAAATTGGATTTCCCTCTCTATCCTTTGAGATCAACTCAAACCTGTCAAAAACTCCCTTAGTTGAAGCTTTTCCTTACCTTTTCTAATGTCCCTTTTCCACTTCTTCATCTTATGTCGAGTCCCTGTGCGACTCCCTTGTCACAAACCCTGTGCACGCAATGAGTGCACCCAAGATGTACACCCCAAAATGATTAATACAAAGACACTTTGTGCCATTGATACAATATCTCAAAATCACAAACTTTCTATTGTCTCAAGGCTTTATACATTGTAATTTTTCATTCAAAATTTATACAAAGGGGTGATGATTACTTCCTCCTGCTCGTGTTGCTACCACTACTTCCTTGCCCCCTCCCTTGGATGCTACCACCGCTCGCCTACCCCTTGCCCCTATTGCTACCACTGTTCCCTTGCCCTCTCCCTCGGTTGCTGCTCCTTCTCCCTCGGGGGACACTGGTCTCAGGTGCCCTTTCATGTCTCTGAAATGCTTGGGCTTCGTCCATGGCGTCCCATGCATCTTGAACCTGTGAAGCTTCACTATGTTCTCTCTCTTGACATTGACGTGCAACCCAATCCTCTACTTTTGTGGTGTCCGCATAATATTGATTGATTGCTTCTTCTATGTCTCAAAACTGATCTTGAGTCTGATGGTATCTCTGCGTCATTTCTTGGATGTGGGCTTGTTCAAACTCCTCAGCTCATGCGCTTTCCTCTCTTGACCAACTATGAACCAAAATTATAATATGTTGAATGGCCATCACAAAAAAATTGTGCACATCATAGGGGTTGTAGTTGCGTGACAATAAGAAAGTAAGTAAAGAAGTATCTTCTTTTCATATGCAATGATATAAGCACTTAAACAATATGCGTACTTACGTTTGGTACATCCAAAATTTGGCTTAGAAGGAGCATAGCATTCATACATGTCCTCCAGCCACAACTGAAATCATCAATCTGAGTGGGCATGCTAACCTGTCAATGCTCAGTGGCAACACCTAGATCATGTTCTAACAAAATGTGCTCCACACATCAAATAATTTTTCTCCTGGAACTACGTACACACATAAGCACTTGTTCAGTAGGGCATTAGAAACAAACACTAGATGCAAAAGCGTAAAGATAATCCTTATGCCTTTACACGCCCATGGAATCCTCTACTTTACCCCGAGTTTCCGTAGTAGACGACCTTCCCTTTAATGTTGAATAACACCAGACTCCAATGTTCACTAGACAAAAAGAAAACATAAAAACTATCAATGATGAGAAATAGAAAGACCCTAAATCCAACATAGCTTTGCATATCAACACAAAACTCACCTTTGATTGTAGGGAGTGACCAGAGAGCGGGCTAGATCCTAGTTTAGAGTGTTGAACGAGTCCAACAGTGTCAGAAATGACATTCCATTGTTTTGAAGCATAGGTGATATAAGCGGGTCTATTACATAGATTTTGTCTTGCACAAAAGCGAGATAGCGTGCCTTACATGAAAAATAACTATCCTTTAGATTGGTTACTGGACACATAGAGATAGGTCAGAACAAATAGAATATGGATCTTGAAATGGTCATCTAAGTCCCTAATCGCTTGTCTTTGACCCGGTTCAATACCAAGTGATTAGTTTCCTTAAAGATATCCAAGTGTCTTTATTCACTTGGCACTGACCTCAAACTATGATCAATATTGAGCGAATAACAACCTTGTAAATTTTTAAGGGTCCCTATTTGCTTGGTACTGACCATTAGGAAGAGAAAAGGGTCTAGGAGGGCCTCTTTATTTGGCAGCTTAAGGGAGTCAAACCTCTCCTATCAAGAAAGCAATCAAAAGACAACTTTTGAATTTAAATGGGCAAAACGACTAGTTTATTTGAATTCAAATTTTCCCCCAAAATGAAATTTAATATTTAGCGGCGGCGGACAAAACCATATCACGTAACATATCGATGGAAAAATCTTGGCATGTAGATTACAAATCTATAATCTCCACTCAAATTGAAGATCGTATGTAGGAGTTATGGAGGGCCAAAAATCATAAAGTTGTCCACCCCCTTTTTTTGGGGGAAAAGTGCATCCTTTGACCACTCTTACACCTCTCTTACACACCCACCATTATTGCACACATGGCGTGCGTGTATTTGTCAAAATGTTAATCAACTCCATGATCTCATGGCAAACAAAGAGGCCCTCCTAGACCCCATCCTCTTCCTAATTCCTTGACAACGTCACATAATGAATCTTATCTTTACCACATAGTAGTGTGGACACCTACATTCATTGCATTGGCATTGGAGAAGTTGTGCATGCAGAGAAAATTGTGTCGATTGAGGTTGATAATGGAGGCCTCCTATGATCATCCGAGAAGAGGAATATGTGCTCAAAGAGGTGCTGAATTGATAAAACTTTGTAGTTCCTCTTTGTTTTCTTTGTTGATTATCTCTACAATATGCTAGTCTTCTTGGACACATTCTTGCTCTTCACTGATTGGCCCTTGCGAAGAGGTACTTTCTTGTTTCTTCTCTTGAGAAGTCTTTGCCTCTACCTCATCGGGATAATCTCTTATCGGCTTTGGGTCTAAATTGGTGGGCTTCTCCCTGCTGGAATCTCGATTAAGGGTTGTGGGATCCTCTCTTTCCTCCCTGCTGGGCTCTGGTTCTACCTCTGCGGGTTCCTCTCTCATTGGCTTAGGCTCTAAACCAGGTTGCTCTTTCCTAGTGGTCTTTGTCTCTACCTGTGCGGGCTCGGGATCTATCTCTGTACCTGTGCAAGCTCCTCCGTGACTTGCCTAGGCTCCTCCCTCTAGACACGTGACCTTGTGTTATCCTACTGTCCCGGATTGGCACTGGTTGAAGCAGCCCATCATAGCGGAAACACAGCCTATGGAGGGTGTCAAAATCCCTCGGCATAATCGTGACACGATGCACATGGGCCACGAGGATGTAGCCATCATTGAAAGATTTAGCGAGGTAATCCTCTGCAATCTCCTGCAGGCAGAGAAGAGAACTGTTGGCCCATTGCATGCCCACTCTTCAATTCTCGCATATCTCTCACACCACTGGTTGAATCTAGTTGCATGTGCCTTTTGATCCTACACAGCTCGTGTAGGATGCATCTTTGCACCTTGTATTGGTGTCTTCTTTCTTGATCATGCAAGGAATCACCTGTCGCCCTTCTAGGGGTGGCCTTTCCACGAGCCATCTCTACAAACAACATAACGAAGAAACAACCACATTATGTGAGCGAATGTTACTTTCACATAAGGGGATCCACGTGTCAAACACAACTACAAAAATTATGGTCAGTATCAAGCGAACCAGAGCATCAAATATAGTAATGACACCCCTATTTGCTTGGCACTAACCTTGCAAATTACAGGCAAAGAAAAGAATAAAAGATCTACAAATAGCACAACAAAAACACAACTGCAAGGAAGATGATTAGTACCAAGAAAATCAGAGCCCAAAACATAGTTCTACCTCCCCTATTCACTTGGTATTGACCTTTCAAATTTGATCAACAGAAAAGAATGATAGGATACCTGAGCACTATGTAGAGATAGATCTGCGTCAACCAATCGAGGCAAAAGAGGATGTGGCAAGTTGGGCGGGAGTACTTGTCCTTTTACTGTTTGCACACTACGCAAAGGCTCAACTAAGATGGGGGTAGAGTTGAAATGCAAGCTGGGAGCAGGTTGATGCTCAAAGGCGGGGTTCCTAACTCTAAACTTTGGACCATGTGCCTCCTTAATGAGCATCATTTCTATTTTCATGACATTTGGTGGACCGTACTGCATGAGAATACGAGTCCATTTATTGTGTTTACACTAGTTGTCCTTGTGTGATGGCCAACCCATGTGTCCTTTTAGAGTTAGGGGTTGGCATCACCATCTCCAAATAGAGAACAGATCGGCTTTTCCTTTTTTGCAATCTTGGTCTCAACCACCTCTCTTGATATTGCTCTTAGCAACCTCCAAAGATTTGAGTCTATTACTGCCAGGTCACCATCACCCTTGTCTTTGCATTTCTGCGATCTTGCTCTCAGCCACCTCTCATGATCGTGCTCTCAACAACCTCCAAAGATTTGCGTATGCTATTACTTGCCCCATCCCCATCCACCTCGGTGCCATTGGATATTGCAGAGAAAGGTTCTCTCTCTCTCTCTCTCTCTCTCTCTCTCTCTCTCTCTCTCTCTCCCCCCCCCCCCCCCGCGACTAGCTCTCCTCAGCCTATGTGTTTTATGTTTTTGCGCCTCTTTGTCACGGGGTTAGGACACAGGGGTGGAGTAGTCGTTAATGTCGGAGCATGATAACAATGGGTTGAGATTTTCCATTCATAGTTGTGAGGCTCAAAGCATAGTGGAATAGTGAACCCTTGTCTGACCATGTAAGGCATTGGTTTCTCATAAATAATTCTCTATTTGGGAATCATGAGTGAGTGGGCTTAAGATAGGCTATGGGCACACGAGGCTTTGTTATCAGTTATTGATAACTAAGCCTACTATTCTCAGACAGAGTATTAAATGAATAACTAAGCAAAGAGTATTAAATGAAAAACTAAGGATTCTTTAGGCCCTTCTTCGCTTGGTTATGACCCTTTGTGTTGAATGGACATGGAGATACCGTGAATTGTACTAATATATTCTCATGGGTCGGAACCAAGCAAAGAAGGGTCTGAAGAATCCTTCAAGCCCTATCCTTACTTGGTTCTGAACCCAAATATGCGTGGATAGTAACGAGACAATCACCTTGGTCAGAACCAAGAAAATATGGGCCCTAGGGGATTCTTTACGCCCTTACTCGCTTGGTTTTGACTATTGCTACATCCTCGACTCTACTAAACAAGAGGTCGAAACCAAGCGAGTAAATACCTTTAGAATATTAAAGGAATAACTAAGCCTCTTGCATGGTTTTGACCAGGCCTCTAAATGCAGGGGTCAGAACCCGGCGAATAGGGGTCTCAATAATCTCACAAGGGACTCCTTCACTTGGTTCTAACCCTCTTTGCCAAATGGACACAAAGATACCGTGAATTGTATTGATTCTTTTGGGTCAGAACCAAGCAAAGAAGGACCAAAGAATTGTTCAAGCCCTCTATTCGCTTGGTTATGACCCCAAATCGGAGTGGGTACAACATGCATAGCACCAAGATGATCATGTCGGTCACGTTCATTATGTAACAGTAGCTTTGTCTTGTTATTTCTTTCAGACATGCGGAACATTATACTAGAGATGGACGATGTAGGGGAGGATACATGTGAAGAAAAATTGCTCACGTTCCTATACAGCGCCCGTGTTCATGACCGTGCACCAGAGCTATCACTAATTTTTAATGTAGAGTTTTGTATCCACGGATAAGTGATTTCTTAATGGAGTACCTACAAATGCATTTGCAACAGTACGAAGCAGTTTTTGTGATAGCTCCCTATCAATTGATGGTAAGAAATTTGTGCATCCAACAGATCTTGATCCTGAGAAGCGTGTTGCAAGAAGGTTGAATCACTGTCTGGAAAAGTGTCCCTCCAATACACTCTTGTCAAAGAAATATTTCCTAAGCACTTTAAAAGGTGTCCCTTTAGTGGAATTCAACCATGGGTTTGTGTGTTACTTGTACCTGGGACGGATGGTGAGTCAGAGACTTCCTAATCATCAAATTTTGGTAGTTGCATTGCCCATTGGCACAAGAGGAAGATGTAGGAGACGTGGAGTTACAATTTGACCCAGAAGAAGAGCGGGTAGAAGTACTGAAGGAGATGTTTGATGCAGGCTTAACTCTTGCTTCTCTTGCAAATGTAGCACTTGGAAGAAAGCAGGAAAGACCGAATGAGGAAGGGTCTTTGACTTTGAATTGCTCTCCCAATTTTGCTATGGCCAATGGGGTGCACTAAATTCTCCTCATAAATATTATGCATGAGCTGAATATACGAGAGGACTAATGCTTAGCTGCAATTACTAATTTTTGTGAGAGAGACATGGGATTTGTGCAGGAGTGGACAAACATCTACTTGCTGACACATCTGTGCACGACACTCAGTTTACTTCAAGGGGTCAACTAATGAAAGATATATTCAATGAAGCAAAGTTTGGAGAAGCCAATTTGCCAATAGAGTAGCAGTTCCAACCGACCACAAGACATCTAGGATTAGAAAAGATGGGTATCCCCATGGCACCCCTGGCCTAAATGGAAAATAGCCACTCAATTCACTTGTGGAGAAGTTCCATGCTGGAAATGGATGAGAATCAGATAGCAACTTCTTTAGTGGAATCATGCAGATGGTTTTGCCCATGTCCCAATATGCAATATTGAGATAAATTTGATTGTTGACAAGTGCTTGTGTATGATGATAGTTTCCTTATAAGAGCAGGAGGCTCAAGGAAAGGACCTGTCACTGAAGTGCAAGGCAAGGATGTGGCGTTGTCTCAGTACATCGGGCTTTTTAACTACAAAGAGGGTTGTAGAAACAATTCAAGTACTTGACACTATTGTACACAAATCAATAATAGCACATGCATGTTTTGATATTGTTTTGTAGATCATAATATACCAAAAGGAATGAAAAGTTCCCTTTGTTTGCAATGAAATTTATTACAAGATTGTGTGGTGGGTATCTCGTGTCAATGAACGCAGAAAGGATAATCTTGATAGAGAAACAATTTTCCCTACGCATTTTTGGCATTGGGTATGGGTGCCAAGCACTCAGGGCTCCCTATTTCATATCGTACACAGCTCATGCCCTAGAGGTAGGAGTCAGAGACTCGGAGAGACTGGATCCATACAACAAAAGGCTATTTTTAAGCGATAGAAATGATGCCCGCGGAGATGTTTCCATCAACAGAGGAAAGAGTTCGGCTAAGGGGCGTGCACGTCGAGGAGGTACACAGTGAGGAAGAAGGGGGTGCAAAAAAGAGAATAAAAATGATGGGATCAAACCCATATTCTCCTGCTCCGAACTCGTGACTATTGCCACCGCGGAGATGTTTCCATCAATAGAGGAAAGAGTTCGGCTAAGGGGTGTGCACGTCGAGGAGGTACACAGTGAGGAAGAAGGGGGTGCAACAAAGAGAATAAAAATGATGGGATCAAACCCATATTCTCCTGCTCCGGACTCGTGACTATTGCCACCTCGCATGGCATCCCCCCCAAATTTGAGTTTCCCCAAGCCCTTTGCTTCCTCTCTTTGTGGATGAGTTGTAAAGAATGTGTAAATTTTGAACTCTTAAGAAGCTCTTTTTTCCTTGCTCTATGTATAAGTGGTTTATAAGTCCATTGGTGTAACTCTAATAGGCTATTGGCTTTATCTTTGCCTCCACCGTGTCTAGTGTGCTTAAAGTAACCTGTTATGGTGTGTCTTTTCCATGCCTTGTGTGGACCATATTGAAAAAATAAGAAGCTCTTTTTGCCTTGCTCTATGTATAAGTGGTTTATAAGTCCATTGGTGTAACTCTAATAGGCTATTGGCTTTATCTTTGCCTCCACTGTGTCTAGTGTGCTTAAGGTAACCTGTTATGGTGTGTCTTTTCCATGCCTTGTGTGGACCATATTGACAAAATAAGCCATATGTTTTGACAAAATAAGGACCATGCTTGAACAATATGTGATGCATTGAAATAAAACAAAATGGTGAGTAGAGTAGGGATATATGGAAAATATGTGGTTTGCATATGGAACATGGTAACTCACCATGTAATGAATGATATTTTGCCCATCCCACCTTGCCAGGTATGCCTTCTTCCAATCCAGTAAGGCTGCTTGAAATGATGTGAGCTTACTTTCGCCCCATGAATGCTGCTCGACGTAGTGGAAGATTTTATCGAGTGATTTCCACACGTTTGCCTTGTGATTTTGGATTGACCCACCACCAACATTTTTTTTAACCACTCTATGTAACTGTTTTCATTTGTTGAAGAGGATTCTTTTGTCCTCTCTATCAGAATGTTTGAGGCTAAACCCAAGAAACCTTCTGGCATTGCCTATCGATGCTTTCCTTGGTACCTTGTAATGACCTTGAGACATCTTAGGGTCCTCTTTGATTTTGACATTGCCTCCATGCAAACCAGTGTCTGAGAGCACTTCCTCTAAGGCTTTAATGAATCTTTTTGACTCACTCACTGGCTTTAAGGTCCATGCAAAACATATGTACAAATGAACCACCTTTTTAATTATTCTGTAGAGTGCATGGAGTGTACAAACGTGAACTCTACACAGAGGAATGTCAAGCACTGCATAAAAGGTTCATCTTGAAGATATTTGCTGGGTACTCTACTCCATTGCACACTCTCAAGAGATTGTGCATCGGCCATGCACTATAAACATGGATTTGCCACAAATGCATCGTGCGTTATGTTCTACATGCATTTAAGAGTATTTAAGTCACCTGCCATGTGCCATTCAACTTTGTAGTCACCAAATCCTTCCACTGAAAGCACACCTCCATTTCTTTGGTCCACTGATGATGATAGAAGGAATCTGGTTTTGACTAAAGACCCAACGAAGGATTTAAAAATTTTCTTTATTATCGACCTGTATGCAAAAAAAAGGAACATAAAACCAAGAACCATACGTGCGACATTTTTGTTATATAGATTGAAACAAGTGTACCTCAAATAAACATAGCATCAGAATATTATTTTTAGACTGCATGCTGAAATATCATGGCTCCTCTTTGGTATTGATGGATCCAAATCTCTGTTCATGAGGGTAATGGTGACTCTCTCTAGCTTCCTGTTCTTCAGGACCTCGCACTGATCGAGCTCCAAAGAAAACTTGAGAACCCCAGTGCACTCCTCTTGACTCATCTCAAAGAAGTGAACTGCATACCTTTGCAATGCTTCAAGATCAACAAAGAGGTTGTTATTCTCGTTATAATGTACCTCTCTCCCCCCCTTGCCTATGTATGTTGCTTCAATATGGAATCGTGATCCAAGTTTCTCAAACACCTCATCATTTACGTGTCAACGTGCAACCTTTACATGTGATGGCTTTGGAAACAAAGATCCTCTCTGTAATTTATTTTGAGACTTTTTAGCTAATTCTTTGAAGAGAGCCCTGTATCCCATCTGTGAGATGCCACTCTCATCAAGTATTGCTTGCACTTCCATTGGCTCCAGTCAATTCTCCTTCATGAAGGAGGTAAGGAGCCTCCCTTTCAATTTATCAAATTTCTTCTGAGTTATCATCTCTTCAACTAAATGTTTTGGAACTAGACGGCTATAATGCACACTGGGATTGAAACCTACTCTAGCATTGGAACCTACTCCATTCAAGTTTGGATGTAGCAGAGTCTTGCAAAAAAAGCACCATGCATCATGATGAGTAATAAGAAAGTGTAAAGCATACACACGATACAAAAGCAGAACTAAACTTTGAGTTATCTTAAAGCTTGTATTCATTTTTTCATGCTGCCACTACCAATATTCATATTCTCTATGTTACATAGATCTTGTTTTCTTTTTCGACTCCCAAGCACGATGTCTTTCACATGCAAACTTGTGATCTCCTTCTCAAGGATTTGGATTGTCTCTCTGTTTGATGAAATCTTTTGAGCGCATGCTTCATTAAGTTTCTTCAGTTGCATGTTCTTTATCGCTAGGAGGTCTATTTTCTTTTTTGCATTCAATCCTCGCATTTCCAAACGTTCAGTGTATCCAAGTAGCCCATCCTTGCCATTTCCTGTGAAATGTAAAAGGTAAGTGATATTAGCAAAGGGAGGTGGCACATTTGTTGTAGGATCCTTTGGGTAAATAGACCCATTGATCCACAAATCCAAATGATGTTCCTTGTTTGTCATCTAAGTTATTTCTCTTGTTGGGATAAGAAAGACTCCTTCCTACGTTTCTATAATGGTGCGTACACTTGCAATACATCAACGTGAAGATGACGTGTGTTTTTTCTTTGGGTAAGTGTTGAAGATGAAGGGGCTGGGGATTGCAAGTTCAAATTGATGTTTTAATCAGAAAAAGAAGTGTTGTCCATTCTTATGACTAACAAAATATCTCAAGTTTTGGCAGCGAAGGTGTGGAAGCTTGCATTTGAAATCACTGTAGTCCCATGTCTAGAGTTGATAGAGTTCCTGTAGCTTATGTTTTTGGAGGGAACGCTTGTAATTTGGTGTGTCAAATCATTAGTCATACGGTTATTTTGATTTCTGACAAGAGAAAGAAGGACAAGAAAAGAAGATTGCGGCTACCAAACAATGAATGTCATTTTGGTTGTTTGTTGGTGCAAAAAAGCATCACCTAGCATATATTATCTAAAATTTTTATTTTCTCTCTCTAAGATGATGTGGAAATTCTTCTAGGGCCCAAAAGTGAGTCCAAAGTTCTCCTAATGTCTATCTCAAATGGAAGATTGTTTGTAGCTCGGTTTGTAGTAGCATCCACCTCTTTTAAAGAGGTTCTATGTGCAATAGAATTATATTTTAAAGCTACACTTGACTCTACTCATGGACACTTCAAAGGGGTTTGTATACTAATCTTGTATTTTACAATCACCTCATTAGAGATGAAAACCCACATCTCTTCTTGCTTTCATAAACAAGAAGCATCCTCGATTCTCCCCTAAAAAGAAAAACTTCTCGGAAGTCAAGCAACCCAACTTTATCCCCTCTCTTAATGGTCTATAGTTATTTCCATCTTTCAAGAGAACAAAACCCAAGTTATTCTTTTCATCTACTCCCCTATTCAAAATAATAACCACCTGCTTCATTTCCATATCAAAATAGATTCCGATTTGCTGATCTATGTTCTTCAGAGTGAATAGGACTTTTTGTTTTTCAACATATGTGTGGTTTTTTTTAAAGCCAATATTGCAAGTCATGTTTTCTCAGACATGAGTGTGGTACTTGTGTTTTCGTTGGTCAAAGTATGGATTGAGCTTTAATGGATTTCACCTCTATGCTGCTCTATAGAATGTTGTATGGTGTAATTTGTATTTAAGTTGGTTTCAGACCATGGAATTCTGAGTAAAGATTTTCACATGATTTTGTTACCATATACATGTGGTAATGATATGTATGAACAAACTTAGGAGCGTCGGGGAAAATTTTCCCTCACTAGGAGGTTTTCCCCCCGTGCATTGTATATACGCCCATCACTCTAGGGCTTACTTATCTTTCCATTGCACACTAAGTAATACCATCTTCTCCAAGCTGTGTATACTTCCTTGCAACCTATTTCGAACAATTGGTATTAGAGCAAGTTGCATCCTCTCAAGAATAGCCACCAACATCGCCAGCATATGCTGCTCATTTTCTCAGATTTGGGTGAGCTTTGGTGAGCGTTAGCAAGTCAATCACAAGCAGTAATGTGAAACATTTTTGTCCTTTTTTGCAGTCAATGATATTTTTTACATATCAGGTCCCTCACAATCTTCTTTGGGTTGTTCTATATAGCGTGTGGTAGTCCCACTTTGTTTATCCTCTTTTTGGGCAATTTTCACATCAGGTGCAAGCACTTGCCCTGACTAATCATAGATGTGTTTAAGATGCATTGAGGATAATTTGGATGAGGAATATTACCCAATGTGGGAGTACATGATGCAACATGTTATTGTGTCAAAGGGAATTTGGAATGCTGTGTAGGCCATTGATGTATGTCTTGACTTTGTGGATGTAGGCAGTGTTGATGATGTTGCAGGTTTTGGTCACGTGATTGCTAATGTTGGTGTAAGGTCTATACTTTCAAATTTCACACAAGTTCTATTACGCATTTGAATTTTTTTAACCATCACTTATTATTTAAGATATTCGAGTTCAAATTATGAATTGTAGGCTAAGAAAACCTAGAATTTAAAATTTACGCTACAAAATTCTGACATGATTAGCTATATGAATCACTAATTAACTTATTGCAAGACTTATTTACTGATTGTAGAAATTTCTTTTACTACTGTAAAGTTAATATAAGACTGTAAAGTTTAACTTAAAAATGTAAAGTAAATTATCATTAAGTAAATAAGTAAAATAATTATAAAGACAAAAGAATACACAGGGATGACAAATGAAGGCACATGGACTCACCTGGACTCACATAGGAGGGGACAAAGTGGGACACACTGTCACATGAAACTTGAGAGGCTAGTCTTGACTAATCTTAATGAGGGGGGGCCTGTGTGGCCTTATCTTTTGATGATAATGACAAAGTGGTCAAGCTGATGGGTACCACAAGGGTACCAAAAACGCGGGTATGATTTTTGGGGAAAAAAATAATTATTATTTTTAAAATAAAAATAAAAATAAAATTATTTTTTTTTGGAAAAAAAAGGTGGACGTTTTCTTTCTGCTATAAATAGAGCATCCATGCTCACACTTTAGACATAGAGATTGCCTCTATAGTGCTCACGAAATGCTGCCACTTCTCTTAGAGAGAAGGCGTCCACAAACCACTAAGAGAGCAAAAACTCTAGTGGACTAATAAGGTGCGTATTAATCAAGCATTCAATTAACTTTAGGAATGATGTATGTGTGCTATCTCTTACTCTCATCTCTCTAATAGATTAGTAAGATTCAATTAGCTATGTGTATGTGTGTGCTATCTCTTACTCTAATCTCTCTAATAGATTAGTAAGATTCAATTAGCTATGTGTGTGTGTGTGTGTGCTATCTATTACTCTAATCTCTAATAGATTAGTAAGATTCAATTAGCTTTAAGAAGGATATGTGTGTGTGTGTGCTGTCTCTTACTCTAATCTCTCTAATAAATTAGTAAGATTCAATTAGCTATGTGTGTGTGTGTGCTATCTATTACTCTAATCTCTAATGGATTAGAAAGATTCAATTAGCTTTAAGAAGGATATGTGTGTGTGTATGTGCTATCTCTTACTCTAATCTCTCTAATAGATTAGTAAGATTCAATTAGCTATGTGTGTGTGTGTGCTATCTCTTACTCTAATCTCTCTAATAGATTAGTAAGAATCAATTAGTTATGTGTGTGTGTGCTATCTCTTACTCTAATCTCTCTAATAGATTGGTGAGATTCAATTAGCTTTAGAAAAGGATGTGTGTGTGTTCTCTTTTACTCTAATTTTCTAATGGATTAGTAAGATTCAATTAACTTTAGAAAAGATGCGTGTATATGTTTTCTCTTACTTTAATCTCTCTAAGTATACCTACTCTCTCTAGTTAGTACATCTTCACTATTAACTTATGCATAGTTAATTGAAAGTTAATACATAAGAGAACTCATCATATTCTTATTATACATGATGAAATTCTCATTCACCAATTTTATTGTCAATTAGATTAAGTAGAATTTTGAATAATACTAAAAATTGATTTAGTTGAAGTATAGAAATTGAAGTTAGAATTGGATTAGAAATGTGAATCATAAAAGTAATGTATTCCTAAAATTTCACTCAGAGTTTACACATTTAATTTTTGATTAATTACGATTAGCAAATATTTGATGTATAGAAATTAGATGTAAAACAACAACAATAAGTGTGAATCCGAGTTGGCGAGGGTTCAAATTAGACTCTCTTTGGAAGCAAGAGATTACTAGGGAAATTGACCAATTTAAAGTTCTAAGTGTATAACATAAGTGTAGTACAAAAAATGGCTCCAAAGCATGCTCGAATCCAAGGCGCTAATGATCATGAAGCTGGTACAAGTAATGGTGGAACGCCTGCGGAACATGCTATGTCTCCACCAATCGGACCAATCGGAGCTATGGTACAGGTTGGTATTGAAGTTTCATATTATGCATCATTGCATATGCGAGACCATAGAAATATAATATTTACCTTATGAAAAGAAAACACGGACCGAGACCATGGGGCTTAACCCCAAGAAATTCGGCATATGTTTGACAAGTAGGAAAGAATGTCTGGTTAAACTAGTTGCTATAGGAAATAATGTTTGTCCAAAACCTTCGGTATGGTTTCTCTCAATTCTCTCTACTTATTAGCGCTGGTATTATGTGGAAGTTGTAGAGGCGTGAGATGACGCCCAGGATGGCACCGCTGATGCTGTGGTGGGAGTACGTATAGATTAGCACAAAGAGCACTTGTCGAGCGATATGGGACGCTCATGAGGACGACGGTTTTTATAAATAATGTATATACCGATCGGACATAATAGCGCCAGTAGAGATTCTTGAGTGAACCTAATCCAAGGGTTTTTGGTTTAAAATTGAACGACTTCCTGTTTGACTATTGTTTGTAATACTGTTTGAAGGGTTGTTTTAACGAACCAATATCATAAATAAAGTAAAGGAACATGTATGTTTAAACAGTGTGGTAGTAATTAGATAACAAAAGAAGGGTGAGTGTGGTGTGGAAAGTGGGAGAATGATACCCCGACGGTATTATTCTATGGACGGGTGGACCCGATGAGTCGGGTAACTTTCCAACGCTAGAAATTGTTTTTTTTAAGTCATAAATCTTAAAAGAGACAAACCTTGGTGGCTGTGCTTCTGAAACATGGGGAAAAAAGCGCATAGGTTGGTCACTCTAAGATTTATACTTTTAGGTATAATTGATTATAGATAGTTTTTAGATAGGGTTATGGAGGTCATGCTCCACCATAGCGAGATAGGACCAATTCTTCACTAACGGTTCATGCCCGTGGCTACGTAGTAGCTAAGGCAATGTCCGTTGGTTTTTCTTTTTTAGGATTGGAGACCTATCAAAGGTACTCCGCTCCTCTCAGAAAGGGGCAGGGACCGAGGAAAAAAGCGCACAGGTTGGTCGCTCTAAGATTTATACTTTTATGTATAATTGATTATAGATAGTTTTTAGATAGGGTTATGGAGGTCACGCTCCGCCATAGCGAGATAGGACCAATCCTTCACTAACGGTTCATGCCCGTGGCTACGTAGTAGCTAAGGCAATGTCCGTTGGTTTTTCCTTCTCAGGATTGGAGACCTATCAAAGGTACTCTGCTCCTCTCGACAAAGGGGCAAGGACCTCACACTGGTATCAGAGCCTAGGTTAAAGCTTGGGGAGATTTTTAGATTGATGTTTGGATATTGAAGGATGCGAATGTTTGAAATAATAGAAGAACCTAGAAAAATTGTTTTGAGTTTTTATATGGTATTGAAGACTGAACTTTCCTGGCACAGGAAAATGTTCATTCAGCCTACCAAAAATTCCAGGTGTTCACCATCATGTTTGAAAATGCATGCCAATCACCAAATTATCAGTTTCGAAAAAGGGTGATGATGATTTTGGATAGGGTGTTTGCACCACCTATTCCAAGGGTGCATAGAGGATGGGGTATCAACTGGAGTCCATCTGGAGGAATCTATACCATGGATGCTAACAAGATATGGTGCATGGATACCAATCTCAAAAACTTCGTTGGGCAGAGGAGTTAAAAGTCATCGAAGTTTATCTTTTCCTTGGTACTAAGAATCCGGATGCTACCATTACCTTGGGAGGAGAAAAGATATCTCAGACTCAATGGGTCTATAACCAAGTTACAAAAGCTATCCATGGTGGTAGGATTCGACCCATATGTGTATCTCGTAGCTTTCAAGGGTCAAAAGAAACTTATTATTTTGATCCTTTAGCCTATCCTTTTGTAGTCACTAAACTCAAAATATAGAGACATTACAATCCTTGTACCTAAAGACTACCAACCTTGGTAGCAAATAATGTGTATATAAATAAAGTTTGGATTAATATTATCTTTTGTTTGTATTATTGTCTGATCAAGTCTTGCCTTAAAGTGGATTAAAGCTAGAGTATCCAATAAAGTTTCACGTAATCTATATTGTACAGAGTGCGGTGTACACATCTCTTCAAGAGAAAAAGCTACTTCTCAAGCAAGCTAAACTTCCCTCTTTCAAAGGGGAAGGAGCCCTAGTTGAGCGCGATGCAAAAGTGTGGCTCGAAGAGATGGAAGATTATTTTGCTGCTGCTGGTACTACTCCCGATAACCAAGCAATGTTGGCTATGTTTCGTCTCACGGGGGATGCCAAGCTTTGGTGGAAACAACACTGCAAAGATAATCAAGTAGCTCAAAACACTCAAACTTGGGAAGACATTAAGTATGCTGTCAAAGGACGTTATCTTCCACCTGCACATGAATCCCTTAAGATGAATGAATTCTTCAACTTACGTCAGTTTCATCTTACAGTGGAAGAATACTACTCCAAATTTGTAACTCTTAGGCGATATGCTCCGCCAATGACCGCAGATCAACACGTAGCCCGTTTCTGCCAAGGGCTAAATGCTCCTTTAAATACTCGTCTAGAACCCATGAGGCCTGTAAATTTGCAAGATGCTCTTTTAAGAGCTAAACCCTTAACCAAAGAGATGTCAAACTCTCAAAGGGTACGAAATGGAAATACAAGGAATGCTAGAAAGAAAAGATGGCCTATGATGTGGAACCAAAGGAAAGTTCACCCAGTTCACCAAACTCATCCAATAGTTGCAGCTTCAGCAAATGGAGCTCAAAATGCAGGTCTTAGATGCTATGAATGCAACGAGCTAGGACATTTCAGGAATGTATGTCCTAGGCGAGTCTCCGCAACAAATACACCTACTCGAGCTAGAGGACGAGGACAAATAATAATAGATGATACCATATTCTAGACAAGGTCTTGGATGCTACTGTCAGAGATACAGATTACCAGATGCTTGCTAGTATCCTACGTGAAGAGAGGGTATCATCAAATTAGCCTAAACCTCTATATTACTCCTTAGAAGATGGGAAAATTTACTATAGGAATCGATTATGCATACCTAAGGATTCTACCCTAAGGAATGCTATCCTATATGAAGCACACGATGGCCCAACTTCAGGACATCCAGGTTATGCAAAAACCATCAATGCAATTCGCAGAAGTTACTATTGGCAAGGTATGAAGGGTGATGTCCTTTGCTATGTCAAGCAGTGTTTGTCTTGTCAAAGGATTAAGGCAGAGAGACTAAAGATGCCAGGTAAATTACATCCTTTAGATATTCCCCAAATGAAATGGGAATGTATTAGCATGGACTTTATCACCGGGTTTCCTTTTGTCCTAGCTGGCTATGATTCAATCATGGTCATAGTCGACTTGCTTACTAAAGTGGCTCACTTAATCCCAGTCAAGACAACCTTTACAGCTTCAGATATTGCTCGTTTGTTTGTGAAGAAGGTTTTTAGAATTCATGGTTTACCCAAGAGGATTGTCAGTGATCGTGATGCCAAGTTTACTTCAAAGTTTTGGGTATCATTGTTTCAAGCTATTGGAACCTAGTCATGTTTTAGTACTGCTTATCATCCTCAAACTGATGGCCAAACTGAAAGAGTTAATCAAGTAATTGAAGACATCCTCAGAGCTTACTGCAATAGAGAACCTCGCATGTGGATTCAATACCTACCCTTGGTAGAGTATGCATACAATTCCTCTACTCATAGAAGTATTGGAATGGCACCTTTTAATGCTCTTTATGGTCAAGAATGTTTATCATCCCTTAACTTTTCTGACCCCACTATAAGGGTAGAATCCTCAAAGAAAATGCTTGAAGAAATGGAGGCTCAAACCAAAGCTATTCGAAGGGATATTCAAGCGGCTCAAGATCGACAAAAGAAGTACGCCGACTTAAAAAGATCTGATTGGATTTTCAAAGAAGGTGACAAAGTTTTCTTACGAGTAAAGCCCAAAAAGAGCAATCAGTCTCTTGGAAGGTACAAGAAGCTTAGCTACCGATATTGTGGACCTTACGAAATAATCAAGGTTGTAAGTGATCAAGCTTATAGACTAAAACTCCCTTCTCAGCTCAAAGTGCATGATGTATTTCATGGAAGTCTGTTAAAACCTTATGTATATAACCCTGACCATGTCCTTGATGATGAGCAAATCATTTTACCTGCTCAAGATGTTCTACAACTCCAACCTGATACTATCCTAGAAACTCGGGAGAGAAAACTTAGGAATAGATCTATCAAAGAACATCTTATCTTATGGAAGGATTTCCCTATAGAAGATGCTACTTGGGAGGATGAGAACTCCCCTATTAAGGATTACCCTTCACTGTTCTTGAGATGAGGGCATCTCGAATTCTAAGTTGGGGAGATTGTAAGGTCTCTACTTTCAAATTTCACACAAGTTCTATTACGCATTTTAATTTTTTTATCCATCACTTATTATTTAAGATATTCGAGTTCAAATTATGAATCGTAGGCTGAGAAAACCTAGAATTTAAAATTTACGCTACAAAATTCTGACACGATTAGCTATATGAATCACTAATTAACTTATTGCAAGACTTATTTATTGATTGTAGAATTTTCTTTTATTACTAAAAAGTTAATATAAGACTGTAAAGTTTAACTTAAAAATGTAAAGTAAATTATCATTAAGGAAATAAGTAAAATAATTATAAAGACAAAAGAATACACAGGGATGACAAATGAAGGCACATGGACTCACCTGGACTCACATAGGAGGGGACAAAGTGGGACACACTGTCACATGAAACTTGAGAGGCTAGTCTTGACTAATCTTAATGAGGGGGGGCCTGTGTGGCCTTATCTTTTGATGATAATGACAAAGTGGTCAAGCTGATGGGTACCACAAGGGTACCAAAAACGCGGGTATGATTTTTGGGGAAAAAAATAATTATTATTTTTAAAATAAAAATAAAAATAAAATTATTTTTTTTGGAAAAAAAAGGTGGACGTTTTCTTTCTGCTATAAATAGAGCATCCATGCTCACACTTTAGACATAGAGATTGCCTCTATAGTGCTCACGAAATGCTGCCACTTCTCTTAGAGAGAAGGCGTCCACAAACCACTAAGAGAGCAAAAACTCTAGTGGACTAATAAGGTGCGTATTAATCAAGCATTCAATTAACTTTAGGAGTGATGTATGTGTGCTATCTCTTACTCTAATCTCTCTAATAGATTAGTAAGATTCAATTAGCTATGTGTGTGTGTGTGCTATCTCTTACTCTAATCTCTCTAATAGATTAGTAAGATTCAATTAGCTATGTGTGTGTGCGTGTGCTATCTATTACTCTAATCTCTAATGGATTAGTAAGATTCAATTAGCTTTAAGAAGGATATGTGTGTGTGTGTGCTATCTCTTACTCTAATCTCTCTAATA
The DNA here is from genome assembly GCF_014529385.1 of Adiantum capillus-veneris. NCBI lineage: Eukaryota > Viridiplantae > Streptophyta > Polypodiopsida > Polypodiales > Pteridaceae > Adiantum > Adiantum capillus-veneris. The sequence goes on from NC_140960.1 coordinate 60,536,448, forward strand.
GATTATTAAGAGTCCATTAGCTATGTGTGTGTGTGTGCTATCTATTACTCTAATCTCTAATGGATTAGTAAGATTCAATTAGCTTTAAGAAGGATATGTGTGTGTGTGTGCTATCCCTTACTCTAATCTCTCTAATAGATTAGTAAGATTCAATTAGCTATGTGTATGTGTGTGTGCTATCTCTTACTCTAATCTCTCTAATAGATTAGTAAGAATCAATTAGTTATGTGTGTGTGTGCTATCTCTTACTCTAATCTCTCTAATAGATTGGTGAGATTCAATTAGCTTTAGAAAAGGATGTGTGTGTGTTCTCTTTTACTCTAATTTTCTAATGGATTAGTAAGATTCAATTAACTTTAGAAAAGATGTGTGTATATGTTTTCTCTTACTTTAATCTCTCTAAGTATACCTACTCTCTCTAGTTAGTACATCTTCACTATTAACTTATGCATAGTTAATTGAAAGTTAATACATAAGAGAACTCATCATATTCTTATTATACATGATGAAATTCTCATTCACCAATTTTATTATCAATTAGATTAAGTAGAATTTTGAATAATACTAAAAATTGATTTAGTTGAAGTATAGAAATTGAAGTTAGAATTGGATTAGAAATGTGAAGCATAAAAGTAATGTATTCCTAAAATTTCACTCATAGTTTACACATTTAAATTTTGATTAATTACAATTAGCAAATATTTGATGTATAGAAATTAGATGTAATACAACAACAATAAGTGTGAATCCGAGTTGGCGAGGGTTCAAATTACAGACTCTCTTTGGAAACAAGAGATTACTAGGGAAATTGACCAATTTAAAGTTCTAAGTGTATAACATAAGTGTAGTACAAAAAAATGGCTCCAAAGCGTGCTCGAACCCAAGGCGCTAATGATCATGAAGCTGGTACAAGTAACGGTGGAAACCCTGCGGAACATGCTATGTCTCCACCAATCGGACCAATCGGAGCTATGGTACAGGTTAGTATTGAATTTTCAAGTTATGCATCATTGCATATGCGAAACCATAGAAATATAATATTTACCTTAAGAAAAGAAAACACTGACGGAAACCACGGGGCTTAACCCCAAGAAATTCAGCATATGTTTGACAAGTAGGAAAGAATGTTTAGTTAAACTGATTGCTATAGGAAATAATGTTTGTCCAAAACCTTCGGTATGGTTTCTCTCAAGTCTCTCTACTTATTAGCGCTGGTATTATGTGGCAGTTGCCGAGGCGTGAGATGACGCCCAGGATGGCACCGCTGCTGCTTTGGTGGGAGTACACTCAGATTAGCCCAGCTGGATATTGCAGTTTTGTTTTGCCGTGGCATGAGGATGACGCCCAAATTGGCACCGTTGTTGTTGTGGTGGGAGTACGTATAGATTAGCACAACGAGTACTTGTCGAGCGGTATGGGACGTTCATGAGGACAAGGGTTTTTATAAATAATGTATATACCGATCGGACATAATAGCGCCAGTAGAGATTCTTGAATGAATCTAATCCAAGGGTTGTTGGTTTAAAATTGGACGACTTCTTGTTTGACTATTGTTTGTAATACTGTTTGAAGGGCTGTTTTAACGAACCAATATCATAAATAAAGTAAAGGAACATGTATGTTTAAACAGTGTGGTAGTAACTAGATAACAAAAGAAGGGTGAGTGTGGTGTGGAAAGTGGGAGAATGATACCCTGACGGTATCATTCTATGGACGGGTGGACCCGATGAGGCGGGTAACTTTCCAATGCTAGAAATTGTTTTTTTAAAGTCATAAATCTTAAAAGAGACAAACTTTGGTGGCTGTGCTTCTGAAAGATGGGGAAAAAAGCGCACAGGTTGGTCACTCTAAGATTTATACTTTTAGGTATAATTGATTATAGATAGGGTTATGGTGGTCAAGCTCTGCCATAGCGAGATAGGACCAATCCTTCACTAACGGTTCATGCTCGTGGCTACGTAGTAGCTAAGGCAATGTCCGTTGGTTTTTCTTTTTCAGGATTGGAGACCTATCAAAGGTACTCCGCTCCTCTCAGAAAGGGGCAGGGACCTCATAGTTGGAGCTATTTTGCCTATAGTTGAGCAAGCTCATTGGGATGTTAGAGATGCACAGGCTCATGCATTAATTGAATTATTTGTGAAGCGCAATTTCACTCCTCACATGCACTCAGCTAAATCAACTAAACAACCTTGGGATATTCTAGTTGGTCTTTATGCAAGTCGCAATGATATTGACATTGCAAGAGTCACTTTCAAGAAGAAACATGGCTAAATAGCCTCCTATTGAACATGCTTTTATTTTTGCTCACAGAAAAAGTAATAACATCGATGTAGAAACTTCTCATGAATCACATGTTCCTAATGCTTTTGATGGCAACACTTTGTCAGGGAATTCTGGTGAAAAAGGTAAGAAGAATATGCGTTGACATCATTGTAAAGCTAATGATCACTTGATCAAGCAGTGTCTGAAATTGAAGGCAACAGAGGCTAATTAGAAAGAGGTTGGTTCCACTACAAGTGCAACAATTGTAGAATATTTTGTGAAAGGATATTGTGATGCTAATGTAGATTGAAAATGGGCATTTATTGAAGAGTGCACTTATGATCCTTCTGTCCATGATGCATGTATGTCAAGTGCTGCAAATTCACATGTGTGGTACTTTGATAGTGGTGCTACAAAGCACATCACCTCTCATTGTGACTTGTTCATCTCTCTCAAGGCTGTTCCTCATGGAATACGGTCACTTGTGCTAACAATGCCTCTTATCCGATCAAGAGAGTTGGAAAGATTGTATTGATTGCTACAAATGGTAGTTATTTCACACTTGTTGATGCATTTCATCTACTTGGGATCAAGAAGAACCTTTTGTATTTATCTACACTTGCGACTTGGTCTTGTTGTCAAATTTGTGGATGATAGATGTACAATTTATGATTTCAGTTTTGGTAGTGAAATTATTACATTTTGTGCCATGGACTATATAAGCTCACTTTGTAGTTCAAGTGTGGGCAGAATTTAGCAAATGTAGTTGTGCATTATGCTTGCCGCATTTGCTTAAATTATGCTAGTTTGCCGCATTTGCTTAAATCTGCTATGATTGCTTCTTTGCCGCCTCTTGAAGCACCTATGAAGCACGTTTGTGAAGGCTGTATTTTGGGTAAGATACAACGTTCAAAGTTTCCAAAGGATGGTTCAATTAGGGCCACATGTAGATTGCAACCTGTGCATAGTGATGTTTGTGGATCCATGCAAACTCCATCCTTGAAAAATTATCTTTACTTTGTGACTTTCATTGATGATTACTCTAGGCATGCATGGATATACTTTCTTAAAGCTAGTTCCAAAGTGTTTATGTGCTTCAAGAATTTTTTGGCTATGGATGAAAATGTCTCTAAATGCACTATGGACACCCTCCATTCATATAAGGGGGGGAGTATATGTCTCATGATTTTAATGCATTTATGGCTAGTTGTGGGATAAAACACCAATGTACATTGCCGTATACACCTCAAGCAAATGGTGTTGCTAAAAGGAAAAACAAGTTGCCTATGGAGATGGCATGATGTATGGTCAAGAATCAGGCTTTGCCACATTCGTTTTGGCTTGAAGCCATCATGTGCTACTTATGTACTCAACAAGTGTCCTACAAAAGCTTTGAAGTCTAGGACTCCATATGAAACTGGCATAATAGAAAGCCTTCTATTGATCACATGCGTATTTTTGGTTCTTTAGCTTATGATTTGGTGCCCACTTGTCGTATGACTACTATGCGTTTTCTATGTGCATTGGCAGCTCATTTTGGTTGGGATGTACATCAATCAGACATTGTTACTGCTTTCTTGAATGGTGACACATTTGAGGAAGTTTATGTAATGCAATCTCGCGTTTTGTCATAAAAGGAAAAGAGGACAAAGTGTGCAAATGTAAGAAGGCTTTGTATGGGTTGAAGCATCTTCTCGTGCTTGGTATGAGAAAGCTGACACTCATTTGGTCAAACGAGGCTTTTGTAACAGTCCAATAGAGAGCACATTGTATGTAAAGCGTGAGGGTGATGTACTTCTCATTGTGGTTCTCTATGTCGATGATTTGCTGATCACTGGACCAAATGAGAGACATATTGCTGAATTTAAGGCTGATTTGAATGCTACTTTCAAGATGAAAGATTTGGGGTTGTTGAATCATTACTTGGGTATAGAGTTTAAGCAGTGTGATGGTGGTATTTCCTTGTGTCAGAAATGTTACATAGAGACATTGCTATGTAAGTTTGGACTTGAGGATTGCAAACCTATTGCCACTCCCATGGAAACAGGTTTGAAGTTGAGTCTACATGATGCTGGCAATCCTGCTGATGTCACTCTTTATCAAACTGCTATTGGCTGCTTCATTTATGTATGCAACACGAGGCCGGATATTCAGTTTGCAGTCTCACAGGTTAGCAGATTTATGCATAGCCCGGGGTCTAAGCATTGGCACGCTGTCAAGAGGATTTTCTGCTACCTTACTGGCACTTTACATCTTGGCTTGTTTTATCCCAAGGTGGGATCATTGCCGCTAGACTTACATGCTTTTTCGGACTCAGATTGGGCTGGTTGTTTTGACACGCGAGTGTCCACAAGTGGTTTTTGTTTCATGCTTGGTAGTTCATGTATATCATGGTTGAGCAAGAAGCAACCTACTGTGGTCACTTCGAGTTGTGAGACTGAGTACAGGGCAGTCTTCACAGCTACGGTTGAGTGTGTATGGCTCAGACGCCTTATGGCTGATTTGGGTGTTGGACAGGACACTGCCAACACTATCTAGACTGACAGTCAGAGCGCATTGGCAGTTGCGAGAAACCCAGTTTTTCATGCCCGCACAAAGCACATTGAGGTGCATTACCACTATGTCAGGGAGAGGCTCTCAACAGGAGAGATCATCTTGGCTTATGTGCCAACACCACACGACAACCTTGCAGATATTTTCACAAAGGCATTGTCTCGTGAGAAGCTTGAAGCTTTTTGCAAAGCTTTGGGCTTACTCCCGTTTGTGGACTGATCATGTCCTCAAAGCATGGAACTTCCCTTTACTCATGTGCCAGCTCTCGTTCACCGCATCACTCCAGCGGGGATTTGTTACCGTATACATGTGGTAGTGATGTGTGTGAATACACTAGGACCGCCGGGGCATTTTTTCCCTCTTTAGGAGGTTTTTTCCCCCCAAGCATTGTATATACGCCCATCACTCTAGGGCTATCTATCTTTCCATTGCACACTAAATAACACTCTCTCTAGTGTGTGCCTTGAGCTTCCTTCGTCTTCTCCAAGCTGCGTACGTTTCTCTACAACCCTAATTCCAAAAGAATATTTAGCTTTGGCACCAAAAAGCTTCTCTAACTCTATCCAGGCAGCACTTGAAGAATCATCATCCAAATAATGAATAAAGTCATCTTCTAAGGAAGTTAGAATGATACCAAAAGCTTGTTCGTCTTTCCTCTGTTGCTCGGTAGAGAGGGCTCAAGTTTCTACAGCAGAAGTGCCTGCTTCGTCGGTTTGCGAGAGGCTTCACCACGTTCCATAGGTTTTTCCGCATCAGATAACCTTTGACTTTGATTTGCCAACTATGAAAATCAAAACCGTTGAAATTGTCGAACTTTGACGCCATAATGGAATGTTGCGGTTGCTTGTTTAGGACTGCTACTGATAGCCGTTTTTCGGCTTTCCATAATTGCCATAGTAAGCTACCTCACCCCATCAAATCACTCAAACACTGTGGCTATGCCTACCATTTCACTGTACATAGGCGTGTGTGAGTTAGGGGACTTTTCCCATATCTTCTTAAAAACCCTCAATTAGCTAGTCACTGGGCTAGTTGAGCCAAAAAAAAATAAAAAAAATAAAAAATACAAGTATATTATGGCCCATTTGTGTGTAAATATTTTATTGTATATAGGGCCTAAATAAAATGATTTTTCATAATTATTTTGGTATTTATTTAAATATTTATACTTAGGTGTGTGTTATTTATGCTATGTACATTGACTCATCATTACCATATTTTTTCTTACCATTTTGCATACTCTTTATTCCATATAAAAATAATTTCATGCAAGCTTCTCTTATTTTTGGTGTAACTCCATCCCAATAAAAATCCAAAAAAACTAGTTTTATTTATGTGTATATTTTTTCACTATTGTCATTTTTTCCTTCCTACATCTATTCTCTATTACTCTCATAAATTAGACCACCAAAAATATTCATCTTTTTATGGTAGACTTATAATGAGAGAGATTTATTTTGACCCCTTTATATTTTTTCCACCTATATTATTTATATTTGACATGTACATATTTCTTAGACCCCTCAATATTTGATTTTCTTAGTTGTACTATTCATTTATATCATGATCTCAACCATATCTTCAATTATAGACCTGCCAAATAAGGTCAAGGGTATGTGGAATGCATGCATGCACCATGGGGAGCTCACTCTTGGAGGTATTCAAAAGAATCATCCAAAGAAAGACCTCACAAGGACTTTGTGCAGTGGAAAAAACAGTCGGTTTCGCTGAATTTTTAAAGATCACATGCTCCCCGAATTTGAAACGGTGATACAAACAAAAGTTGTAGCTTGTGAGCTGAAATTTCACCTTAAATTTTTTCATATTTTTTTGAGTTACGATCTGTGAGCTATGATTTTATTGGTGGACCCCAATTTGCCCATGCTATGCAGCCACACTCCCTCTTCCACTTTATCATTTTCCTCTTTCACACACACTCCTCCCTCTCCTTCCCACTCCCAAACCTGCAACTCCCATGTCCTAATTCACCCTCTTCACCATTGCCACTTCTCTCACACCTCCATAGCCTTCATCCTCCATTTCTACACCCTAGGTGTCCCCCTTTCTCTCTACATATATGTCCATATTACCATACTCTCTTCAGCTTTGTAAAGAACTTCAAAAAATCAGCAAAAATCCAAGGTTAACCTCTGCAAATGAAGGCTTTATCATGAATTTTCCAAGGTGTGAAGATAACATAGCTTCACCGACACGCGTTACTTCGCCATGCTGACCGCTTCTTCTACCGGTCGTGTAAAGAGGTGAATGTCAACTTCTCCAAGCTTCAACCTTGCTTTACAAGCTTATCCCTTGTCTAAATTTCTCATCATATATCTCACCATTTGGTGAATGATTTTGTAAATATTTTTTAGTGATAATTACTAACTACTAACCACTAACCTTATTGTAAAATGCACCCTCTACTAGAGTAGGCACTCCCAAATTATTCACTCAATCCTCTCTCCTTTCATCCTCAATAATTCTCTTCCCTTGAGCCCACATCCATGTGACTCAAAGGACAAGAGAGACCCACCCTCATTAAAAAAAATAAAAATATGCATAATCTTTTATTCCTTCAAATAAACTTGATTAGGCCTAATCCTAATCGGGGCTTCTAAAACCTATAAATAGAGCCCTTCTCTCCCTTGTAAATCATCCCATGATCACACTAAACCACACCATTCTCAACACATAACACACCACTCTTCAAGCCTAGTTGTGTAGAGTGTGTGCATTGTGAGTGCTCTATTCCATCACTACACATAGGTGCATGGAGAAGCTTGAAGTTAGTTATGCCATCTAGAGGAGTGGAGTGTATGCCATACTCTTCACCACACTTGTAGCCTACTCTTGTGCATAAATAATATTTATAGTTTTGGGTGCACTTGTATGATGCAACTACGACTCTTCTCTCCAAATTGACTTGATAAGTTGGCTCATCAGGTGGTTAAAGGTACATTGTCCTTGAAGTTTGTTGTGCCATTTCATGCTTGGTGGTTTGAGGGCTTGTTGAATTGTTTGCCTAAAAGGTAAATTGTAAGAGGGTGCTCGGTGAGAGGGCTCCCGTGACCCTAAGACAATTTGTGTATTGGCAACAAGGTCAAGTTTTGTGTTGTTCCTCTATTTCTCATCAAGCTTTGTGTGCATCTAGTCTTTAAGGCTAAGAATGAGTTGCTCAAGTTGATTTGTGCTCTTTACCTCTCTCTGGAGTGGTGAATGTTTGTGTTTGGTGTGTGTGGCTATCTTGCATTCCCCTCTCTTTGTGCGTTTGAGTACAAGGAGATATCACGTGCGTCCTAGTTCGCATCTATAACTAGGTGGTGCCCCTTTTCTTGTTTGGTTTCTAGCTGTGGGTTGTTGTTGTCTCTGATTGTGCTTGCCCCAGCCCCAATTGAGTAGCACGGGAGCCTCGAAGGGTGTTTAGAGGCCGCTCTTCTTGTTGCCCGCCCCGGACCACCTCACTGCAATTTCGACCCAAAACCTTCCCCTTTTCAAGCTTTCAAGATTGTTGATTTTGTTACTTCGAAGTTCGAGGCCAAAACCTGTGTGAAGGGTTTCTTGTTGCTTAAAATAGGGATGCCATTTTTAACTCCTAATTGGAAAACAAGCGTAAAAAATCTCACGAATTTCTACTGCAGCTCGACTACGATGAGCCATGGAGTATTTTGATTGTTGTAATCAGCAGAGCCTGGATTGAGGATGCTCAAGGTGTCGAAACTTGACTAGCAGGCTAGGGTGCTATTGTAGATGTTGGTTTGGGCGAAAATCATGCAGGTGTCTGCGCCACTTCTCTGCTTCTTATATGGCTGCTCCTACCCAGTCTTCTAGTCAAGCACAAGCCGACCTGAGCTCTGATACTAGTTGTTGGGAGTCGAGGCTATGGAGGATGGTGCTTTGAAGAAGGAATGGCGAGCAGAGATGAGTGTTAGATGAGAGAAGTTGACACAACAGAAAAAAAAAAGACATGCTATGATTGATAATTAATGTGTAAACAACCTTACAGTATATAAATAGCCAAACTTTCCATGCAAGACTTGAGCTCTAACTGAACTTGCAGTGCATGCTATAATCAGTGTTTCCACGGGCTTGCAAAACCTTACAATTTAATTAAACGAGGCTTTCATAAAAATCCAACATAAAGCACTTTGTATGTAGCGTGAGGGTGATGTACTTCTCATTGTCGTTCTTTATGTTGATGATTTGTTGATCATTGAACCCAATGAGACACATATTCTTGAATTTAAGGCTGATTTGAATGCTAATTTCAAGATGAAAGATTTGGGACTGTTGCATCATTACTTGAGCATATAGTTTAAGCACTGTGATGGTGGTATTGCCTTGTGTCAAACAAGTTGCATAGAGACATTGCTATGTAAGTTTGAACTTGAGGAATGCAAACCTATTGCTTCTCCCATGAAAACAGGTTTCAAATTGAGTCTTCATGATTTTGGTGATCCTGCCGATCTCACTCTACTAGATGCCTTATTTATGTATGCAACATGAGGCCTAATATTCAGTTTGTAGTCTCATAGGTCACCATTTATGCACTACCGAAGGTCTAAGCATTGGTAGGCTGTCAAGAGGATTTTTTGCTACTTGAGTGGCACTTTGCATCTTGGCTTGTTTTATCCCAAGGGGGGTATTATTGCCGCCAGATTTACATGCTTTTTTAGATTCAGATTGGGTTGATTGTTTTGACACGCAAGTGCCCACGTGGTTTTTGTTTCATGCTCAACAGTTCATGCATATCATGGTTGAGCAATGGAAACAAATGTAATGGATGATAGTTCAACATATGCTAGGATACGCAGCAAAGATGGTAAACGTGCTGTCCAATTTCTCACAGTTTGTGTAAACCATGAAAGAAATCGTGACAACCTCAAAGATTATCCTCTACCAAAGGTGAGAAAAGAGTTTCATGACCATGGGGAAATGATGGGTTTTGGCCAAGTATCCTTGTAAAGCGGGATTGCAGTGGTACAAAAAGAAAAAGGGTCTCGCCTGATCCAAAAATAGGTGAAACTTTTTCAATGCGCTCCTTGGGAACAAGGAATGGATCAGAATTTTTTTCAAAACTTGAAGATTTGAAGAGATGTGAGAGGAAATATGTACATAATGTACAAATAGGCATGAAAGAGAGTGGGTTTCTAGAGCCTACTAAAAATGTTTTGGGTTTGTGTGAAAAAGTTTCTTCTCTACATACTATGGGTGAGTTCGATGCTATAATGGAGTCTAGTTTGCATCTTGAAAATAGTGTTGTGGAAGTATGCTCTATGGAAATGTATCAAGTCATAGAAGCCTTCAAAGAAGATCAAAAACTTGGCCCAGAAGTCCATGTCGAAACTAAATACAAGAGTGTAGCAAAAAAGGTGAAACCAATAGCTTCACCCTTACCACCCCGGAATAGGGAAAAGATTGAGTATCTTTGCAACCAAGTTTGAGGAAAGATTGGGCATACCTTCACAAAGGAGTCTTTCCAAGAGTTGCAGATTGGTTGCGAGGAGTTTCTAACACAGGAGGAGACAAGGTGCTTCAAAGATATGCTTTCAAAGCATGTAAGGCTTTTTCATTTGAGCTACATGAGATAGGTTGTGTTGATCCTTCTATTGTAGCTCCTATGGTAATTTTCACAATACCTCATGTGACTTGGAATGTGCAGCCTATGTCCATTCCAAAGGCACATTTGCCAAAGTTAGTAGAGCTACTGAATGAGAAAATCAAAATAGGAATCTTGGAGACTTCTTGTGCTCCATACTCATCAAACAGGTGGTTCACAGTTCCAAATAAGAATGGTTCTCTATGCTTCATCCAAGATATGCAATGAGTGAACAAGGTGACAATTAGAAATGTAGGTACAGGTCCAATTGTGGATGAGTTTGCAGAGGTTTTTGCAGGGAGGGCAATCTAGTCAATGGGGGATCTCTACTCACGGTATAATCAATTTCAGTTTGCAATCAAAAGCAGAGACTTGACAACCATGAGGACACCTTTGGGTTTGGTAAGGATGTGTAACTTACCATAGGGAGCAACCAACTCGGCTGCACATATGATGAATGGGATGAATAAGGTCTTACGTGACTTTATTCCTCGAATCACAATGATTTTCATTGATGGTTTGCCTATCAAAGGATGTGAAGAAAGTGACAAAGATGAAGCATTGGATCTCAAGGGATGTCGCAGGTTTGTGGTAAATCACATAAATGATTGTGATACAATTTTGTCGAGGCTGGAGGAAGTGCCTTACTTTGTCAGGGAAAAAGTCTATCTTTGGTGTCAATGAAGTGCTCAGTGTGGGGCACATGTGAGGGCCATATGGTAGGAAACCTTGTCCAACAAAGGTAGATGCCATCCAAAGAATGAAAGAAACATGCACTAGCATCACTGAGGCTAGAAGGTTTTTGGGAGCATGTGTCTTTTATGTTATTTGGATTCCACATTATGCACATGTAGCTGATCCTCTTTATCAGTTGCTTAGAAAGAATCAAAAGTTTAAATGGACAGAAACACATGTAAAAGCCATGAAAAAGCTAAAGGAATTGTTCTAGTTAGCGGCAACTTTGAGAAAGGTAGACTATGAGTGTCAAAGGCCAATAACTGTGACAATAGACACCAGTCCTACAGGGATTGTATGGGCAATAGGGCAAGATGAGGAAGAAGGACGTAGGTATGTGTTAAGATTTGGAGCAAAGGTACTAAAAGCTCACCAAAGAAACTATCCATAGATAAAGAGAGAGCTATGGGGTATGGTTATAGCCTTGAAAAATGGGAAAGATTACCTAATTGGTTCATGTGTGGTTGTAGAAACAAATTGTCTACCACTTCTTGGGATGATTACAAGCTGCACAATGCGAGCCATTTCTATGTTGCGGTGGATTACATACATTAAGTTCTTAAATACCAAGTTTAAGCACATTGCAGGTAAAGACAATACAGTGGTAGATATGCTATCAAGGGCAAGGTATGAAGATGAGTCATAGAGGATTGATAAGGGAGATGATGTAGGCACAAAGTTCTATTCTATCTCTCATGTCAAAGGTAACAATGTTTGTATGACTAACCTACTTGAATTTTTCTTGAAAGAGCTTTATGAAGGTGATTGGTTTCTTATTGGAAGCTATTTGACTACACTAGAAAAATAGAATGATTGGTCTGAACAAGAATTCAGGAGGATACATAGGAAAGCATATGGGTACTTTTTGAGAGATGGTTACTTGTGGAAGCATCCTAAACAAAAGGGTGCTACACCACAACGGGTTATATGTGAATTTAAGAGACTCAAGTAAAGATCATGCAAGAGTTTCATGAGAGTCTATGGGCCAGACTTAGGGGTGTGTGGGAAACCTTCTCCAAGTTGAAAGAAATATACTGGTGGAAGGATATGTATAAAGATGTATCTCAATTTGTACAGTCGTGTGTAACTTGTTAGATGTATTCAAATGTCCGACATCATGATGGATTGCACCATATATATCCATTGGCCATGCACTGTAAATGGGTTGTGGATCTAGTCACAATGCCTTTAGGACTTTGGAAGATGAGATACTTGGTTCTTGCACGAGAGGACCTAACTAACCATGTTGAAGGGCGAAAATTAAGAGCAAAAACCACAGAAGCTATATGAAAATTCCCTCTCGCGATGAGGTGATTTGACATTATGGTTGTGTGGGAAAGATCAATGCATAGAGAGGTGAATTAGATGCCGAGGAAGGAAGGGAGTTCTTTTCGAGATTAGGAATCAAGATTTCTCTTACTATAGCTTACAACCCTGAAGGCAATGGAAAGAGTGAAAGAGGGCATCCTCCTATCATCAAAGCTTTGGCCAAGGCTTGTGAAGGAAGGTGAATGGCCAAAATTGTTACCATATGCTTTATGGGTTGATCGTACAACACATAACTCAGTAACTGGCTACATGCCTGCAGAGATAATGTATGGTCAAAAGCCAGTGATGCCGATTGAAGATACAATTACCACATGGAATGTACTACCTTGGCAAGAGGGGCCTAGTAGGGAAGATCTCCTTGCATTGCGCATAAGGCAACTAGAGAGAAGACCTGGAGACATTGAGGCTGCAAAAGAACGACTCAAAAATGCAAGATTGAAAAACAGGGACTACTTTGATAAGTGACATCAGCTCAGGAGCAAAGAAATTGACAAAGGTGACTGGGTTTTAGTGTATGATAGTAGCCTTGATAACCAGCACACAGTAATGCGTAAGTTCTCAAAAAGATGGTTTGGACTGTATGTTGTAAAGCATGTGCATGAAAATGCTACTTATAGCTTATTTGAACTAGATGGTACGGAAGTAAAAATTCCCATTGCAAAAAAAAGGATCAAAATGTTTAAGAGAAGAGGAGACAATGATCCAGAAGATGTTGATGAGGAGGAAGAGCAAAACAAAAGTGAAGATCAAAGTGAAGATGAAGCTTTGGAATCATCCAGTGAGAAGAAGAAAGCAAGGAAGATGTACAAGAGGGCGAATCAAATCCTAGTGGGATACTAGGTGGCATTATTTTCAAAGATACACCTATTTTAATGCATTATTGCAAGAATGATTACAAAAAAATGTCAAGGAGCAATGTCATGCTTTCATATGGCATGAGGTGTCCATTGGAATCAAATAAAAGTCTAGGCTAAGGGGACCACAAGAAGACTTTTGCTGCCAAAATTAAACCCTATTTTGATGATTTTTTTACACAAGGTTCCAATTTGAATTGGAAAAAGAATATAAAATTGGAGTTGTAGCTAATGAGCTGAATTGTTTGTCCATACTTTTACTTTTTAATTTGGAGCCACGGTTGAGGAGATATGATCAAAATATTGGACCCCAGTCTGCCCACATCATGTAGGGACAACTCATTTCAAACTTTGCCAGTTTCTGTTCATACTGGCTCTTCTCTTCTTGTGTAAACCCTTGAGGATTCCCTTCACCTATAAAAGGGGAACTCTTCTTCCTTGAAAATCATTCAAGAAATTTGTGAGATGATCCATGAGTGAGTGAGAGGATTGCTGCCTACTTGTACTTAGCCATTAACATAAGCTTAAGCCTACACTTGCTCCTAGAGGAGAAGTAGCCATACTTGTAGGCTATCATTGGAAGATCAACTGTAATCAAAGAAGGTCTTGAACTTGTGTATCAATCAAAGGTGAAGTCTCCCCTCTTCTTCTCTCTCCATCATAATGGTGAACAACTCCCGAAGAGTTTGTGAAGTAAGATGTGTTTTACTTTGATATTTTGTTGGTTTCTTGTTGTTTTTTTTTCCAGCTCTAATCCTACCTTATATCTCTAATCCAACATATATCTCTAATTCCATCTCCCTCTCTAACCAAACCTATCTCTCTCACTCTAGAAATTCATTCTCTCTACAAATTATAGGTCCTCTTTGCTACAGGTACATCTCTCCCCGCAGTGTCCTTATTGCCTACAGGCAAGAATAGGGCATATCTACATTTGTCACATTCTATCCTAGATGAGTAACCACATTATAAGAATTTCTATTGCTTCCACTCTGTGCGATCTATTAGAATTAACGTATGGATTAGCCATAAAAATACACTTTCAACAACGTATAGTGTTTCTCTTTGGCCCAGAAAGGCTCAATGAAATACTTCTTTCACACGGATCCCATCATACTACCTCTTATAGATTATGACTTTTCTTTTGACATAAGTGTAGTTATCTTGCTATGGAATAAGAGGATTTGTACACACAATTAATCCCAATCACTAGACAAAACATATATATTATGGTAAGCAGAAAACTACAATTCCAACAAACAATTGGTAGCCTGTTTGGTCGGCAGAGATTGAATGCCATTAACTCATCTAGTAACCCTTTCATATTACCCATGATACGATATGACCATAGCCTTGATGTTTTTATCTTTGTGTTGTTTTGATATTCTGTGTTCTTTCTTTGAGTGTGTGAGTGCAAGGGAGAAAGAGTGGGGCTTCTTTGATTGCACTTCCTTCCAAACCCTAGACTTCATGGAATCTATGGTTTAACTCCTTCATATAGTTTTTTAGAGTTCTCTCAAAAAATCTCATAGCCAAAAGCCCGGCACTTTCGTGGAAAGACCGAAAATTTATCTACAACGTGGTAGGGGGTGAATTGTTAACCTGCTATAGTAGAAATTTCAATTATTATACATTGTTAATAATTTGTTTCAAAAGGATCTAGCATAAATTTATGAACAAAATGCTCTTTCGTTTCAAAACAACCAGTGATTGTACACATTGATTAGCTAGACGCATGTCATTGAAATGGCCCCATGCCATTAATCATCCTTTTAAGAATATCAAAGGATTCAAAGGTGTCACAATAAAAGTTCTCAAGGTAAAGACCATATAAATTTTTTTCAAACTCAATCATGTGTTGTGTGTGTGTGTGTGTGTGTGTGTGTGTGTGTGTGTGTGTGTGAGAGAGAGAGAGAGAGAGAGAGAGAGAGAGAGAGAGAGAGAGAGAGAGAGAGAGAGAGTGCCATCTTTACCTTGAGTGCATAAGAACGGTAAAGATGGCCACTGCTAGCAACGGGTTGTTGAAGTAAATAGTTGTGCTTGACAAAGTATCTATTGACTTGCACTTATGAAAGACCAATGTGTTTGGGTCAATTTTTGCAAATGTAGTGCAACTCTCTCGCTCTATATTCATTATCATCGATTTCACTTTTATGACCAAGGTTCCACCAAGGAGTGGCCAAGGAAGCTTTTTGATTGTTTTGAATGAAGGCAACATGAGGGATTTTTTAATTTACGACAACCTATAGTTTTGACAATTTTCTGACTTCTCCATCATGACCGGGGGACTTTTCTTTGCTCTTGAGTTTCTTTCTGCAAGCCCGTGGCTGCCCTATCCACAAGCGACAATACTAGTGATAATTGCCATAGTGTCACTAGATTACCTCCGCTTGAATCAGGTAGACCCAGAGCCTCTCATTACTTTTCTCATGAGGATTTTCACCATCATGGGCTATGATATTCCCTACACCCTACCTTTGAAAAATGTTGCAAATAGACATAGTTGCATCCACCTTGTTGCTTCCATGGTATCCACCATTGCCATCGCTTCTATTATGAAGCACACATGTTGCATTGCAAGGGTGATAATTGCTTTACTCTTTCTACATAAAACAATTTTAGAACTAAAGACTAATTGGACTCACCACCCTATAATACTCTCTGTAGAAGGAGACATGTTTGAGGGTCGCCGCGACGGACGTCCATAGCATAGCTCTCACGCATCAACATTAAATACCAATACAAGGGAAGCGACCAGGATGAGGCATGGAAACTCACTAGGGAGTCAATCCTAATGAAGTGAACTCGAAGAGATGCAACTACTAACTCTACAAGAAAATCAAACGCACTAAAGCCAAGTAATCTGCCTATGTCCTTCTACACATCTCTACAGTCATCACGCCCGTTTACTATGCAAATCATATCGGATTCGCACGAAATTTGAAGGAAAGCTACAAGGGAGTATCAAGAGCATATTCTATCACTGTCACATCATTCTGGAGAGGTACAAAGATCACGATTGTTCATCCCAAAGTCAGCAAAAACAGTGAACAGGTGATCCTAAAGGGTCATTTTAAGGTCCCTAAAGCCTCTCCTAGGGTCAAAACAACATAAAATACGCATATAAGCACTGAAAACAACGATTTAAAGCTCCAAACACGTAGTTGAAAACCTACACCGAATCTCAAATGCTTATACTTGAATGGAAGAGCAAAGTAACAGGAACACAATGCAATAACCGAATTTGAATTCGGATTACGGTAGCCAAAGTAGCGAAGATTACAAATTGGAGCAAGATAGAGCTCTCAAACGTACGCTGTCTTCTCTTGTGATAAAAGAAGATGATGTTCAAACTTACAAAACTGACCTTTATAGTTTAGGTCTTTACAAATGGCTTGTCCAGCCAAAAAGTCCTAAACTTCTAACTGGATCTCCACTATACAATTGCTCCCAGAACTTGTACAAAACTCACTCAATGCTTAGTGATTGCTAATCATTGCCAAAACACACACACACTGTCTTAGGGTGTGGGAGACCTCTCACCACAATACCCTCTTACAATGGACACAAAACTGGCAATGAAAAACACACTAAAACACTTTCTAAAATCAAGATCAACCGATAAAAACTCAAATACACAAGTCACCTTGAATTCACCAAACCGTATTGCACAAATGGAAGGACGAAGATTTGAACGTCGAATCACGCCTTTGATGCACCAAACCTCAATTTATTGATGATGAAGGAGCATATACAATAGTGGTTTTGAGATTTGTGGAACTCACGCTCTCTCACTTGCAATGTGTAGCTCGAAGGCTTCTCTCACACCAAGAGTGAAGCTCACAAGTAGTTGCTACACCTAAGTCTCTCCTCACGCATAGAGTGTTGGGGTGCTATGTGAGATGTTGGAGGTTGTTTTACAAGAAGGAGAGGGGCCTATTTATAGGTTGGAGACCCCTCATTAAGATTATTAGAAATCCTAATTTACAAGCTAACAAATCAAGATTATGATTTTTTTGAATATCAAAACATTGCGGGCCTTCTTTGTCTGCTTGAGTCATGGGTGTGGGCTCAAAAGAGAGCATTATTGATGGTAGATAAGGTGAAAGTAAGTAAGGAGAGAGAGAGAGAGAGAGAGAGAGAGAGTTACTATACACATGTCTTGAGGTGAGGTGTCTTTTATGGTTAGGTCAATGGCTATTTTGTGTTAGTATGTTAGTGGTTAGTGTTAGTAATCACTAGAAAGTTAATGTTACATTTACAATGGGTAGAATGAGGTGGATGGTTGAAGTAAGATGGTTGAATGAAGTGAGAAAATCCTTGTGATGGTGAAGCTTGAAGAAGTTTTGGACTTACTTGTGTAGGTTCTCAAAATGACTATCGACCTTCTTCTTCGTCTTCCCTTCTTTACGCCACCGCCGCCAAGGTTGATTATCGCGATGAAAATGGTAATTCCGTTGATGATATCTCTTGATTTGCAGAGGTTAATCATGGTACACATGCTGAATTTATGTATATATATAAGGGGTAAGATGGAATTGTACTTTGGAAGTAATAGAGAGAGGCATAGAGATGGTGTATGTACATGGAGAGCTCATATGAGAGCTATGGAAGTAAGTGGGGAGGTTAATGGTGAAGAAGGTGAGAGAAACCATTGAAGGTGCAGGTTTGAGTGAGGGATTGAGAGGAATGTGTGTGTGTGTGTGTGTGTGTGTGTGTAGAAGTGTGGAAAGAGGTGAGAGAAGACTATGGGCTACTTGTGAAAAAAAGTGGGCAGACTGGGGTCCACTCAAAAAATCATAGCTCCCCGCTGGTAGCTCCAAAAATCATGAAAACATTTGAGGTGATTATTCAGAGCGTGGGCTACATTTTCTCTCTTGACCACCACTCCAAATTCGGAGTGGAGATAGGTGCCAAAATTCTCACCAAAAAGCTTGTTTTTATGCTTGCAAAAGTCTTTTAGTGGACCCCTCCTTTGTTGAATTTGTACAATGCATCCAAGAGTGAGCCCCTCCTTTGTCATATCATAATACAAAGCATCCAAGTTGCCCTTGACACATGCATGGAGGAGGATTATTGGTGAATAAAGAAATATATACATGGTGGGACTAGTGTATGGACTATTCATGGACTTTAGCTCAATGAGCACATGGTGTTAGAATAATGAGTAAAAATAATAATAAAAATATGGAGGAGTTATGGATATGGAAAGATATTGGAATCATATGATATGGTCCCTCTTTGAATTATTTTGGGTGAAAGAGGAAAAGGTATGCAAGTAAATAATATAATAAACTTGACCAATGAGTAGAAATCAATTTTTTGTTTTCACGAGGGTGAGGGTGAAAATGTGGGAGTGATTTGTATAAAGGAAAAATATGAGGTTAGAGTATGTACATATTGGAAAAAAATATAATTATGGTGTAAGAGAATGAAAGAAGGTGTACATAGGTTTAATAAAACACACACTAAGTAGAAATATTTAAATAAAATACCAAAATAATTATAAAAAATCCCTATATTTAGGCCATATATACAATGAAATATTTACACACAAAGAGGCCATAATATACTTTTATTTTTTTATTTATTTTTATTTTTTTGGCTCAACTAGCCCAGTGACTAGCTAGCTGAGGGTTTTTAAGGAGATATGGAAAAAGTACCATAACTCACACACGCCTATGTACAGTGAAATGGTAGGGATAGCCATAGTATTTGGGTGAATTTGGTAGGGTGAGGTAACTCATTGTGGCAATTACAAAGAGCCGAAAAATGGCTATCATTAGCCCTCCCCCTGGATGATGGTATATTCATGTACCATCATAGAGCATCTTTTCCAAAGAGAGTGCTTTAGAGTCCTTGACGAGATCTTCATTGTTTGGCCCCTCAGAATTTTGGCTGGAGTTACACTCATGCTTCATGTAACAATACTTACATGAGACAACGGCCTTTGGACAGATCTTTGGTAGATCCTTTGGTAGAAGGCGACTCAAATAGGGCTTCAAGCGATACCCGTTTACCTTCCTGGAGTGCTCTTTACCATTCAAGTCCATAAGCTGATAGTAACTAGAATTGAAAGCCTTCTTGACTATGTATGGCCCTTGCCATCTAGTTTCAAACTTGGCATCAAAACGATTGTCAAGTCGATTGTCATACCTTAGCACAAGCTCTCCTTCCTTGATGCCTTTGTCCTTCAGTTTCTTGTCGTGCGTTTCTTTCGCTTGTATGGCTTTCCTCTTGTAGCACTCGTATGCTGCTTCTCTTTTCCACTCAAGCTCCACTAACGTAAGAAGTCGATCCATCCATACCTCTTGATCATCTTGTGCTCCTTTGCCATGAAGTCGCATTGTTGGAATGTTGAGCTCGATAGGCTGCAAAGCCTCTTGACCATAGACCAAGTGAAATGGTGTGAACTCCGTGGCTTCCCTATATGTGGTTCGATATGCCCACAAGGCACCATCCAAGAAGTCATCCCATAATTTTGTCTTGTTTTGCACCATCTTTCTAATGATTCCTGCAATGACACCATTAGCCTTCTCCACCAAACCATTTGACTGTGGGTAGTATGGTGTGCTATGACGATGTAGAATGTGAAGCTCTTCACAAACTTCTGTGAGCAAGCCCTTCCTAAACCCTGGACCATTATCAGAAACAATCTCCAAAGGTGTGCCAAATCTGCAACAAATGTGAGTGTACACAAACTTGCTAACTGTCCTCTCATTCACTCTTGCCACACTTTGAGCTTCCACCCACCTAGTCATATAGTCTACAGCCACTAGAATGTAGAGTTTACCATTTTTTGTCCTAGGCAGAGGACCCATAGCATCAATGCCCCACTTTTCAAAGGGTCCATTTGCAAGCACTATTTGCCTCGGGCCATGCACCAACCTTCTATTTCCATTTATCTGACAATTGTGACAGCTTTTACACCAATGTTGAACATCCACATGCAAGCTTGGCCAAACATACCCCGCAAGCAAAATCTTCTTCACAGTTGATTCTTGGGAAAAATGACCACCACATGCCTCTTCATGCAAACCTTTTAGAATGGCTGGAATTTCCTTGATAGTTGGTACTCGTCTGCACACTTGATCCTTCCCTCTTTGATAGAGGGAGCCTTCTAGGAAGAGATATACGCTTGCCTTCTTCATGAGTCTCCTCTTCTGAGCTTTTGTGAAGTCTGGTGGAAACTCACCCTCCAAAATGTAGCCAATGATGGGAGCCAATGACTCCAATCCCTGGTACCTCGGTTGCTTCACAGCAGCCGCCACCATGATGACCTGCACTTCTTTCTTTACACATGCAACGGCTTGTTGTGCAAGTAAATCAGCATCTTCATTTTGTTTCCTAGGAATATGATATAGTTGCACTTCTTCAAATTGATTAAACAATCTACGAATGGCATGAACTTTTGTCCGTAAGCTCTCATTCTTGCATGCCCAAATGCCTAAAATCTGTTTAACAATGAGAAGTGCATCTCCCTTTACCATGAGGCGTTGTATCCCTTGGCCAATGCACATCTTCAAACCATGAAGTAGAGTGTCATATTCTGCTTCATTGTTGCTAGCTGAACTTGGTAGATTGAACTTCTCTTTCATGACCACCTCTCCACTTGGGTTGAGCAACACTAGCCCTCCCCCTGCTTTTCCTGTGGCTCGACGAAAAGCTCCATCAAAGAACAAAGTAAAAGCATTAGGAATACTTTTTGGTGGTGGCAATGGTAGGGTCTTTACTTCAGGCACCTTAATCTCCTTTTCGTGCACCCTATAAGTGAGAATCCCTGCCAATTGTGCACGCACACTATCTTCTACCTTGAAAGAGTATTGAAACTCTTGCAACTCCATAATCCACTTTGAGATCCTAGTACTAAGATTCATTTGAGATGACACCCAAGGGAACAAATTTTCTGCAGTGAGAATTACAAAAGGTTTTGGTAGCAGGTAGGATCTAAACTTTCTCACCGCAAACATGAGAGAAAGCATCATGAGTTCTGCTTCTGTGTAGTCTCTCTCCAAAGCATTCATGACCCTACTAGCAAAGTAGATGGGTCGCATCCTTGTACTGTGGGGATCTTGTTGTAGCAACACAGCACCAATTGTTTCTTTCCCAGCACTAGAGCTAACAAAGAATGTGTACTCCCAACAAGGAGGCATGAGTGTTGGTAGCTCTGACAAAATGACTTTAATGTTACAAAAGTACTCTTCAAGCTCATCAGACCATGCAAATTCTACTTGTTGTGTCAACTTTTGCAAAGGGTGAAGTAACTCCGAGGCTAAGTGAATAAAGCGTGACATATACTTCACCTTTTGAATGAATGAGATGACCTCCTTAAGACTCTTGGGTGATGGTAGCTCAATAAGAGCCTTTGCCTTCGAAGGATCCACTTCAATGCCTTTGTAAGAAACTTTATGACCAAGCAAGATTACTTCATCCTCACCTATATGGCACTTGTCGGGGTTGAGTTGACCTCCCATGTCGTAGAGCTTCTTTAAACCTTCTTCTACCCTTTGTAGATGCAATGATTTTGAGCTATAAATACAGAAATCATCAATGAACACCCTAATTGACTTTCCAAAGAATGCTTGAAACACCATATTCATGAAACGTTGGAATGTTGCAGGAGCATTTGTCAGACCAAATGGCATGACTCTAAAAGCATAACAACCCCAAGGAGTGATAAAGGTTGTTTTCAATTGATCCTCCAGTGCAATCCCTATTTGAAAGTAACCCGAGTAACCATCGCACACAGTGTACTTCTCATGACCAGCTACCTCATTTAGTATCTCATCCTGGAATGGGAGGGGAAAGTGATCTCTCTTTGTTGCCTCATTGAGGGGACGGTAATCCACACACACCCTCCACTTGCCGTTCTTCTTAGGAGTGACAACAACAGGAGAGACCCACTCTGAATTCTCCACTGGATAAATGAACCCTGCTGCTAGAAGCTTTCTTACCTCCTTGAGTAAAGCCTGCTCCTTGATGACTCCTAGCCTTCATAGCTTCTGAGCCTTAGGTGTGGCCTCTGGCTTCAACTCAATTTTGTGTTGAACAGCATCTACTCCACGCACATCGGTGTAGTCTTTAGCAAAAAGCCTAGGAAACTTCCTTAGCACACATTTGAACTCCTCTCTTTCATCCTTTGTAAGTGTTGTTGATAGCATACCTTCCAGCATCCCTTCATCTTGATCACCTTCGTTCTCTTGAGGACCTACCTCCTCCAAGCCTTGACAAGAGGTCTCTTGGTTGCTTGGCTTAAACCTTACCCCCCATGACTTCGATGGAAGACTCCTCTTCAGTAATGCTGCCGCTACTTTCTTCTTCTGAAGTGCTATCGGTCCAACCTTCTTCCGTCTCACTTTGAGATGATTCTTCATGGAGCTCCTCTTGGCGTTTCTCCTTCATGTCAAAGACAACCTTCTTGTGATTGTCATTTCTGCAAATTAGCTTTCCACTCTCCCAATCTTGCAAAGCTCGCATTTTCATTAGCCATGGTCTTCCTAGGATAAATGGGTAACCATTTCCCTTGGTAGACATGACATAGAAATCCACTGCCTTCTTAATGCCAAAGGCCTCCACAAAAACATTTTTACAAATGCCTACGCACCTAGCCTTGCTATTGTTTGCCATCTTGACCCTAATTTCAGGTGTCTCATGGATGTGCATGCCTAGTTTTTGCATGAGTCCCTCTGTCATGATGCAAATTTGTGCACCCCCATCCACTAGACCTTTCCTAACCAATCTCCCTTTGATGTAACAGTCTAGCACCGGTGTAATGTCCTCATTCATTTCAGCTTGTGCAATTTTTACAACACGCACACTCTCTTTTACCTTTCTCCTAGTGCTAACTGCCCTTGTTAAATCCCTCCTAACTTGTGGACATAATGCAAGAAATTGAGGCCATGAAATATCAGGACCCTTACCTCTCATGTCTTCCAACAAGTTGTACGGAGCCATACCATGTCCAAGAGGGAAGTCTTGGAGGTTGATACGACGTCGAGTCCACTTGGTTTCCTTTGCCTTCTTGCCTTGTCCATGGTCACTCTGTGATGTGACTCCTTCTTTCTCTTTACCTTTTCGTCGGCCACGCTTAATGCCATTGGCTTCCATGTCAACCTCATTTGAATTTGTCACCTCTACCACATGCACATTTGGATCTGGCAAAGGTGGAACTCCTTCTACCCCTTGTGGAGGTGGTGTTGGTCCATTTGGCCTTTGTAGAAGCCTTGGTTGTTGACCAGATCCTTCTCCTGCATTTATCACTGGGTAATTCAAGTTAGGTCTCCCTGGCTCTCCACGGGGCCAAGGACAATTATACATCCCATGTCCAGACTCTCCGCAATTCCAACATTGCAAGACTCTCCTAGGTCGTGGGTCTCGCTCTTCAGACTTCTTTGCTTGTCCCTTTGGACCTACGGCTTGTGCAAGGTGAATTGACAGGCTGCTTAAGGATTCATTTAACTTCTCAATCACTTCAGCCGTTACCTCAGGAAGCTCCTTAGATGTTGATGCTTGTGACTTACCTTTGGGTCTAAGACCTTCTATTGGAACCTCCCCCCTTAAGCACTTGAGTTTCCTATATTTCTCAGCAGCCCTAGTTTCAGCTGCATCAAAGGTAGCAGGTGCACCCGCCTCAACTTTTACCTTAAGGTCAGGAAAGAGTCCGGCTATGAACCTCTCCTTCTTTAAAAATTCTGCACCATCACCAGGGTTAGCAACATTTCGTATCCATAGAGCCCAAAGACGTAGAAACTCTTGCTTGTACAAGTAGTAGTCATCTAAGTCTTTTTGCTTATGAGAAACAATGTCTTGCCATAGCTTTTGAGTGTTTTGGGGATCAAAGAAGTATCTCTTGAAATGATTGACAACTTCCATGTAATTTTCTTTAACTTCCTCAGGCAAAGAGTCAAACCAAGTGCTAGCATCTTTCCTAAGGACTACCTCAAACATTTCTACACGTTCTTGATCAGTTACTATCCTCTTGATACGACAAGACATCTTGAAATTTGCCAAAAATAATTCTGCATCCTCTCCAGGCTCTCCAAAGAAAAGAGGATATCCAGACATTTGGCGTTGGTTCTCCATTGAATTGATTTCAAAGTGACGCGTTTTGTTTTTTCTTTCTTTAAAAGATCTACACAATAATATTCTCTAAATTGCAATCTATTCTACAACAAAATAAAAATATTCACATCAAATGACCTATGATAATCAATGAGAGGTAGGATGACAGGGTTTGGTGACGCGAGAATTTCTCCTACTCTTTGGGCACCAAACATGAACACCATACGTTGTTGAAAATGGATTTTTCTACTAATTGCAATGTTTATTCTAATGTGTGGAGTGAAATGAAAGGGGAAAACCTCTATTCTTGGGCCATTATCCATTGTCTATGCATGACCTTATACTTAAAACAAAACAAAAATATAGACGTCCAAACTAAGGTCGTACCTAATGAGAGGCAAAATAAAAGGATTTACTGATGCGTTTATCTCTGCCAACCTAAGAGGACCTAAAATTCTACGAATTACACGTTGAAATTGCAACTTAGTACTAACAATTATGTGTACCTTTTGCCTTGCAATGGGAATGAAGGGATCATACAAATTCTCGTGATTCATGCAAGCTACTTGATTATGCTAAAGGTTGAGCCTACACAAAACATACACAAGCCTGTCCTCAGTGGGGGCACCAAAATTGAGGCGGTCCGGGGCGGGCAACAAGAGAGGCGACCTCTAAACACCCCTCAAGGCTCCCGTGCTGCTCAATTGGGGCTGGGGCAACCACAAGCACAACACAACAACAAACCCACAGCCAAACCCAAACAAGATAGGGGCACCACCTAGTTATGGTATGCGAACTAGGACGCAAGAGAGATTTTGGCACAACCAAGAAGATGTACCACACAACACACACAAGCAACCTCACACCAAGATACACATGAAATGGACCAGAGAGAGCTAGAGCAAAGGGAAGAGAGAGAGAGGAAAGGATCTTGCGTAATACCTTATTTGTGACTTGCAAATGGAGATGGTTCGTTATGATGCTATCATAGAACTTGTACAAAACTCACTCAATGCTTAGTGATTGCTAAACATTGCCAAAACACACACACACTGTCTTAGGGTGTGGGAGACCTCTTATCGTAGAACTTGTACAAAACTCACTCAATGCTTAGTGATTGCTAATCATTGCCAAAACACACACACACTGTCTTAGGGTGTGGGAGACCTCTCACCACAATACCCTCTTACAATGGACACAAAACTGGCAATGAAAAACACACTAAAACACTTTCTAAAATCAAGATCAACCGATAAAAACTCAAATACACAAGTCACCTTGAATTCACCAAACCGTATTGCACAAATGGAAGGACGAAGATTTGAACGTCGAATCACGCCTTTGATGCACCAAACCTCAATTTATTGATGATGAAGGAGCATATACAATAGTGGTTTTGAGATTTGTGGAACTCACGCTCTCTCACTTGCAATGTGTAGCTCGAAGGCTTCTCTCACACCAAGAGTGAAGCTCACAAGTAGTTGCTACACCTAAGTCTCTCCTCACGCATAGAGTGTTGGGGTGCTATGTGAGATGTTGGAGGTTGTTTTACAAGAAGGAGAGGGGCCTATTTATAGGTTGGAGACCCCTCATTAAGATTATTAGAAATCCTAATTTACAAGCTAACAAATCAAGATTATGATTTTTTTGAATATCAAAACATTGCGGGCCTTCTTTGTCTGCTTGAGTCATGGGTGTGGGCTCAAAAGAGAGCATTATTGATGGTAGATAAGGTGAAAGTAAGTAAGGAGAGAGAGAGAGAGAGAGAGAGAGAGAGAGAGAGAGTTACTATACACATGTCTTGAGGTGAGGTGTCTTTTATGGTTAGGTCAATGGCTATTTTGTGTTAGTATGTTAGTGGTTAGTGTTAGTAATCACTAGAAAGTTAATGTTACATTTACAATGGGTAGAATGAGGTGGATGGTTGAAGTAAGATGGTTGAATGAAGTGAGAAAATCCTTGTGATGGTGAAGCTTGAAGAAGTTTTGGACTTACTTGTGTAGGTTCTCAAAATGACTATCGACCTTCTTCTTCGTCTTCCCTTCTTTACGCCACCGCCGCCAAGGTTGATTATCGCGATGAAAATGGTAATTCCGTTGATGATATCTCTTGATTTGCAGAGGTTAATCATGGTACACATGCTGAATTTATGTATATATATAAGGGGTAAGATGGAATTGTACTTTGGAAGTAATAGAGAGAGGCATAGAGATGGTGTATGTACATGGAGAGCTCATATGAGAGCTATGGAAGTAAGTGGGGAGGTTAATGGTGAAGAAGGTGAGAGAAACCATTGAAGGTGCAGGTTTGAGTGAGGGATTGAGAGGAATGTGTGTGTGTGTGTGTGTGTGTGTGTGTGTAGAAGTGTGAAAAGAGGTGAGAGAAGACTATGGGCTACTTGTGAAAAAAAGTGGGCAGACTGGGGTCCACTCAAAAAATCATAGCTCCCCGCTGGTAGCTCCAAAAATCATGAAACAATTTGAGGTGATTATTCAAAGCGTGGGCTACATTTTCTCTTTTGACCACCACTCCAAATTCGGAGTGGAGAAAGGTGCCAAAATTCTCACCAAAAAGCCTGTTTTTATGCTTGCAAAAGTCTTTTAGTGGACCCCTCCTTTGTTGAATTTGTACAATGCATCCAAGAGTGAGCCCCTCCTTTGTCATATCATAATACAAAGCATCCAAGTTGCCCTTGACACATGCATGGAGGAGGATTATTGGTGAATAAAGAAATATATACATGGTGGGACTAGTGTATGGACTATTCATGGACTTTAGCTCAATGAGCACATGGTGTTAGAATAATGAGTAAAAATAATAATAAAAATATGGAGGAGTTATGGATATGGAAAGATATTGGAATCATATGATATGGTCCCTCTTTGAATTATTTTGGGTGAAAGAGGAAAAGGTATGCAAGTAAATAATATAATAAACTTGACCAATGAGTAGAAATCAATTTTTTGTTTTCACGAGGGTGAGGGTGAAAATGTGGGAGTGATTTGTATAAAGGAAAAATATGAGGTTAGAGTATGTACATATTGGAAAAAAATATAATTATGGTGTAAGAGAATGAAAGAAGGTGTACATAGGTTTAATAAAACACACACTAAGTAGAAATATTTAAATAAAATACCAAAATAATTATAAAAAATCCCTATATTTAGGCCATATATACAATGAAATATTTACACACAAAGAGGCCATAATATACTTTTATTTTTTTATTTATTTTTATTTTTTTGGCTCAACTAGCCCAGTGACTAGCTAGCTGAGGGTTTTTAAGGAGATATGGAAAAAGTACCATAACTCACACACGCCTATGTACAGTGAAATGGTAGGGATAGCCATAGTATTTGGGTGAATTTGGTAGGGTGAGGTAACTCATTGTGGCAATTACAAAGAGCCGAAAAATGGCTATCAGTACCATGCCTTGAGGTCCTTCGCCATAGGATGAAAGATTCTTGAGTCGATTTTGAAAAAACCTGTGACAAAGGCCTCTTCAAACGTCTACAAGTAATGTGAAGGCAGGTACATTAGTCTTGAGTACATTGCCATCAGAATATGTCGTGGTGGCGAATCTTGGAGATTCCAACAGATCCCTCTATGCCCTTCCAAGAACAGGTTCCATAGATGATCGTCGCCTTCAGTATCTTTGAACACCTGGATGCAGGTGACGATCATCCTGGCTATCTTTACCAGCATCTGACAAGCTACGTTGGGGACATCCCGCAGCAAAGTGATGGTTGAATTGAGAGTGTTCACTACATATGCTACTGTAGGAGGGTTTTATGCTGTCAAGACTGGGTAGTTGAGCTTTTGCCACCTTGAGCCTTTCCATGTGGCAAACTCCTTCCATGTGCGTCTTCTAGGGACTGGGAAGAAAGTAGGATCTATTTGAATGTGTTGAGGAGCGTTGTGGTAGTTGGTTAGATCCTATGGCCGCTTGTCCAACCACTTCTGCCTCCACTTTGGGTGGTCGTCTATGAGTACCTGTGCTTCTTCAGTTGTCAGTGCTACACCTTTGTAATCCCCGTTTTTGTTTCATGGCAGGGTCGGCCGCATCTTCTCCTTCCATAGGATTGCTTCGTGGCACATCAAGGGAAAAGGTAGATACTCATGGCCAAACCCCTCCACCTGCTCTTCTAGCTGTAAGAACGCCAGGGCCGCTGACTCCATTATCTTCTTTTTGTATATCATGTAATATTTTGCTGGTCCCTCTGGCATGTCCTTGATGGTCTGAGTTAGCTCATCTCTTATCTCCAGATTTTCCCCTGCTGATCCTTGCTCTTGTTCTCCTTGGTGTGATGTTTTAGGAAAGTCGGGCATTTCTTGTCCTGACAACAGTTGCTGCTGCACTTGGGCTTCCTCTATTCTGATTTGTGGTTGAGAACTCAATGCTTCTTTTTCTTTTAGCAATGTGTCACTAATCTGCTTCTGAGTCTCTAACTCGGCCCTTACTTGTGCGAGTTGCTGTTCCAGCTCTTTACTTTTTGCTCGTTGGGCACCGTCTGGGCCATCATTCTTGAGAGGAGCAAATGTCTTTGAAGTTTTTCTTGATCTAGCTCCTCTTTTAGCGCCGCTAGGGTGTTCTCTATTGCAGCATTGTTTGATGTGGAGACCAATGCTCCAGTAGGTTTCTGGTTCTTCATTAAGGTTGTTAAAGTACTTTTGATAGTGAGGTATGAGCTGTTAACCCTCTGGAACCTTGCGTTTTCGTAATTGAGCTGCTCCGTCGCTTTCTTTACCCTTGCTGTCAAATCTTAGCATTCCTTTTCCTTGGCTGCCAACTCCGTCCTGACATCCACCAGGTCTCAGATCAGAGATTGAGCCTGCTGTTGCTCAGTGTCTCTTTCCTTCGTTGTGAGCTCCAGTTGTGCCTGCAGGCTCTCTAACTCCACTTGCCTAGATTTTTGCATGTTTTGAGCCTCCTGTACCAGCCTTTCCTTTTCTTCTGGCACCACATGCTGGCATCAGAATTGTTTTTCCAGATCTTGCAAGGTTTTTCTGTAGTCAAAATCAGTCATATCCTGAGAGGATTCTTGGTACCCTATTGCTTCAGGAGGGGGCACAGACTCTTTGTGTTGTGCAGATGATGGAGGAGGAGGTGGTGGTTTTTTGGTTGATGGAGAAGGAGGAGGAGGAGGAGATTTTGACGAGGGAGGAGGTGGTGATTTAGGAGATGGAGAAGGTGGTGATTTCTCCACTTCTTGTACATGCCTCTTTTTCAATGCATCTTCCCTTGGATATGATGCAAACGCATCCGCTTTTCTTTTCTTTAAAATCTTTACTATTCTTTGGCGGATCCATTCCGCTGCTTGTCGTGGTTCCACATTATTCTCTCTTTGAGCTTTCTTCAGTTGCTCTACTTGGTTCGTGTCTTCAGCCACTTCTTTCTCCTTTGTTCCGTTAGTGGACTGAGAAGAAATGTCCACTTCTGCAGCCTTTTGTTCCGCTTCTAACCTTTGTTTTTCAGCCTATATGTGAGATGCATTTTCTATTCTTGCTTGTCTTTCCTTCTAGAACCTTAGTTTTTCTGTTTGTTGTGTTGCAGCAGCTCTTGCTGTTCTGTCAGCCCGCAACTTGGTCCTTCTTTCCTCAATTCTTTGTTGCACTTCTGCATATGCTTTTTGAAGGTCGGATTGCGGCACTGTACTTCTTTCCCTTTTTCTTTTCTCAAGCGGTGTGGTGGTGTCTTCCCCCTCCCTTTCTTCAAATTCAGAATGTCCTTTGTCTTTTGACCCTTGGGAGTTTCCCTTGTCTTCAGTCTCCGTCTCTTCTTCATCACTTGAGCTTTTGTTGGATGCCTTGGCCGAGCGCAATGATGTTGCGCTAGTGGTCATCCTCACTGCGTGAGCAACCAGCTTTGCTTTCTGAATCAAGGCCATTTGAGAACTGGCCGCCGACAAGTCTTCAATCATTCCCAAAGCTTGGTATGCTATTCTTGTTAGCATTGGCCTTGCACTCATGTAGCTTTTGTTTTTTGCCGAGATTTTCAAATTTGCTTTGACCAAGTTCTCCAAGATGTAAAAACCATAATTGCATCCGATGGTTCTATTTTTAGCTGTTCCTAGAGCCATGCCCACTGCAATGTGCAGGATCGGCTCGGTGTAGCGAGGAGGCTTTTGTACCCTGGAATGTTGAGAGATCAATCTCATTGGTAACTCCAGCTCACAATATATCATGTCACTGTACTTGTACTTGTTTCCTTTTGCTTTGATAAATGCCTTCTCGTTATCTAGTGACTTGGTCTTTGCTAGCAAGTCGTGTTGCCCTGGAAGGAAGTGCAAAGCTTCGTTGACGATGTCTTTTGTGATCTTTACTTTTACCTTTGAACCATCCTTGTTGGTGAGCATCGCTTGCCCATCATATTGTATCGAGCTCATGAGCTCGTGGGCCCTCATGTAGTATGTTCCCCATGGCTGCAATATGAAAAACTACTCCAAATGCAAAGCCCGCACAGCCTCGGTGACCTCCGGCCTTCGGTGTAGATTCCAAATTTTCCGTGGCATGATGGTCGTCTTTACCATGTCACCATCAGCATCCCTAAACTTCGCGAAAATGTGAGCAGGGATCTGAGCTAGTGTTTCATCCGAGATGTGAGCTTTTTCATTCGTAGAGAGCTCATCCACTTCATATGGTGCTATTGTCCACTGCCTTGCTTGCTTTTGGCGAGGCATTCTGTGTCATTAGAATCACAAGCTGTCAGGATTTTCCTTTCGCAACTAGTAGCATTTAGACTTTTAATAAACAGCAGTTCAAAAGTTAAAACTGATCATAACTTGAAAAAATCTCATCCATTCTTGTCCATATTTCACCAGTGGGACTAGGAGACTAGACTCTATGTGACTGATTGAAATCTGAGCCAAATCTAGGCATGAGGTACACTGATTGCGATCATAGTACAGAGGCCAAAAGAACATTTGATCACATGAGTAGTTTTCTGATAGCTAGAGGGTCATTTTGGTCCACCCTGTCTTTTATTTGAACCACTTTGGAGTTTATAAGTCCCAATTTTGGGTTACAAGGGAGTTTTGGACTAGACTTTGATTTTTCATGGGTTTTTGATGTCCAATTGGCTTGAAACTTGAACAAGATGTGTACAAGAGATCTGTTAGGTTTTGGTCAAAATCTGATGCTGAGGTACACCGATCGCGATCGTAGTACCTGAGCTTTTTTGGGTGAAAACTAGATGGCTTTAGTCTCCTATGCCTGCCTAGCCCACTGATGATTTTTTTTCAAGTTTGGACTTAAAATGAACAATTTAGAGCAATTTTTCACTGTTTGACCTTTTTACTGAGTCTAACCATATTGGGTTTTCCTGATGAATTCTGACTGGAGCCTGGAGTTAGTTGATGTTAGTTTTTGAGCTTTTACTACTTCCATGATGTGTTGGTATCATCAGCACTTTTTACCCCGTTTCTGGAAATTTTCCAGACTTGGGTATTTTTCAGGCATTCTTTGGATACCAATGGGATAATTGGGCATCTCTAAGTCCCCTTTTAGGTTTTGATATTAGTTCGGCCAAATTCTTCCCTTGTGTGATCACTCGAGACTGAAATGGTCATCTCCATCCTTGTAGGAGATTCTAAGCTCCATTCAGGGTTTTCTACTACTATGCTGACTCCTAGTCGGACAGGTATGCCTTTCAAACCATCCGTCATAATTTTCAGTCGAATTTGGTAGTTGTAGGTCAAATTTCCCGATTTGGGTGTGTTTGACAAATTTGGCCCATTCTATGAGCAAAATTTGTGCATTTTTCATGAAAATCCAAGAGAGTGTATCCCTCACTCAGTTCTAAGCCTGGGCCAAGCCAAAATTTTCAAAATCTGATCCTGGGGGCACCGATCGCGATCCTCCGATCGCGATCCTACTATAGATCCCAAATTAATTTTTGACACCTGCAGGTTGTTGGCGAAGTTGAGGGGAGGCTTTTTGCAAATTCTGTGTCAATTTTGGTCAGTGGGGTACACGGATCGCGATCGTTGTACCACCACCAAACTGAGATTTGATCACATGGATTTTTTCCTGGCATTGTGGGGAGCACATTGATGTGTTCTGTCCCTGAGAAAGTTTTGTCATGATGCCTCTAAGGGCCCTTGGCCTATTTGACTCAATCCAACTTTGATTTGATCCATTCGCCCCTTTGTGCAATGATTCACGCTTGCATGCGTAATAGACTTGATCTTTACTTGATAAGGAACATACCTATGAAACCTGGTATGAAATGCTGGCTCTGAACGTCCGTATGGGGTAGAAATGTGGCAACTTGCTCTAGGTCAAGAAGCTCTCTTCTTCTCTCTCAAAATGTGAAAATGAACAATGAGCTAGAATTTGGCCTACCTGACCCATATCTTCCCGATGTTTTCGTGACATAGGTATTATTTTCATTACCTTTGATCCCGATATAATTTGCAGACCATCTAGGGGTCGAACCATTCGTCATTCTGGCGTCGTATGACCATTTGATTCGATTCTGGCGAAATGTGGTCATGATCATTAAGGCTGAAATTCGACATCTTCAGATTAGCTTCATATCTTTCATGCTAGATAACCTTATCATGATAATTCAACGTTTGCTTCCAGAACTTGATTCTGACACTGTGGGGAGATATTTTTTAATTTTTGGAAGATTATTAACGAAAATATAACAAAATAAATTGAAAATACTTATTAACTAGCAAAAATTATCCAAAAATTATTATACTCACCCCTAAGCATATATTTTCACTAGAAGCATCCCAATGCTCCAGATTTTGTCATTACAGCTCATTATTATGCAGCTGGTTGGATGATAAAAACGCTAAAAAATGCCAGATTTTGATCAAATTTGTTCGAAATTGAACTCTAAAAAACGAAAAAAACAACAAACACACGCATTATGTACATATATACACGTTGGACCCCTTAGTGGTCCTGATTGCTGCTAGATTCAGTAGTAGTTACTCCCCCCTTCCTAAACTGAGTCTTCCCGGACGAAGGTTGTGTGCATGTGCATGGGTTTTGAAATCTGTGTCTATGCACGGCCGTGTAATGTGGCCCTATCCTCATGTTTGAGACAATTCATTGGGTAACAAAGTGTTCTGCAAGATGTGGGGACTGAATGTAAATTTCAATGGCTTTGGATGACGAGGCTAGCTGTTTATGGAACAGAAGAGCTTGCAGTTTGATTGCTCTCTCCTCGATTGTTGGTTTTTTCATGGCAACTAGCTTTGGAACCCAGTTGTATTCAGTTTTTTTCATATTTACTGATTTTGTTGTAGGTTCCTGAATTTTCTTAGGTTTCCATTGCCATTTTGTTAGTTCAGTCTTCTTGTGTTGACTTTTTGGTCTCCCTTCGATCTTTGTCGCCGATTGTTGGTTGTCTCCAGCTTTGGTTTCCATTTTCACTCTGGATTAGCTCCTGAAGGTCTTTGATATGGTGTTGCTGTCATCGAGAGCTACGACTTGGACAACCATATCTGTCTCTGTTTTTTCTGCACGAAGATTTTCTTTTTCCATACTTTTCGAACAGCCGTTTTCAGTGTTTCTGGCTGATGAGCTGATTGCTTTTTGTCGATGGGGATAATCGGCCACGAGTGATCTATTTTGGCGAATGGAGTCATGTACGTGTTAGACTTGTTTGTGTACATTAGCGCATGTTTTGACCATTCGGTAACTGCATTGTACGTTCTCATCCATGGAACTCCCAAACATAGTGATTCTCTGATTCCTCCGTCTTTCATTACGAAAAATTGATGAGGACAACTATTTCCATCAATATTGATTGGTAAGTTTACTATTCCCAATGTTGGCATTGTTGCCCCGTTTGTGGCTTCTAAATATCTTGTGGATTGCACTAGGGGTTCATCGGTAAGCATCTTGTAAGTGGAGAAGTTAACAACATTGACTCTTGCCCCTGTGTCAATCAATGCTCGTTGATATCTGCCATTCGGAAGTCTGACATTGATGCAAACATCGATTCCTATCTCCCATTGCTTGTCAGTGTGAATTATAGAAAGAGGAATTTGAGCCGTATCTACTGGTTGAGGAAGTCTTTGTTGTTGTAATTTCTGTTTCCGCTTTAAAATCCTGATTTTCGCCTCCTCCTATGCTTGAGCCTTTGTCTCATTTGCTTTGTTCTTGCGCTCCTTTGCAGCGTGGATTTTGGCAAGCATCTCTGAGGTTAGTGGTAGGTTGTACTTCTTTAATCTGCAGCCACTAATCCAATTAGGAATCTCCTCTCCCTCTAATGTCGCAAGTTTAATGGCACCTCTAGATGATATGTCATGAATCACATAGGGTCCATTGCCTCGCTTTTTGAGTTTCGGGGAATGTGATATACATTAAGACGTAATCCCCCGTAGAAAATTCCTTGCTGATGACATGTTGATCAAAGAATGATTTCATGTTTCGTTTTTGCGCGTAGATTGATGCAACCGCTCTCAATCTAGTTTCATCCCATTTTTCCAGGATATCTATTTGATTGGATAATTCATGACCCGTCCATTCTAATTATTTAGCTACCCGAAGTGTGGGGATAAGAAATTCAAGTTGGCAAAATCGCTTGAATTCCATAAATCATGTTGAACGGAGTCGTTCCGATTGAGGTTTTGTACGCTACTCTATATGCCCATAAAGCTGAATGCAGCTTCTGATCCCAGTCGCGATTCACTAACAATTTTCGTGAGAATTTTCACCAAAATCTTGTTCGTACTTTCTGCTTGGCCGGTTAGCTTGTGGGTGATAGGGAGCTGACTTCTTGTGAATTACCATGAATTCATACAATAGGAATTCGATCACTTCATTGACGAAATGAGTCCCTCTATCGCTCACTATCTCTATTGGTAAGCCATACCTGGTGAAAATGTTCTCATACAAAAACTGTGCTGTCGTTTTTGCATCATTTTTGGTTGTTGCTTTCGCTTCAACCCACTTTGCTAGATAATCTGTTGCCACAATAACGTATTGAGCGTGCGTTTTATATCCAGGAGGCGCAATTGGTCCTACAAAATCTATTTCCCATTTTGCAAACGCTCTTGCCCCCATCATTGGTCTCAAGGGCATGTCATCTCGTGCTCTAGGAATCTTTGTCCTCTGGAAATCATCACATCATTGCACAAACTCTTTAGCGTCCATGAATAGTGTAGGCCACCATATGCCAGCAATAAGAGTTTCTTTGGCCGTTTTGTTAAGCTGAGAAATGTCCTCCAGCTTGTCCGCCATGTGCTTGCTCTAAGATAGGAACGTATTCCTCTTCCGTCACACACATTCTCAATTGATTGTCTTTTTCCCTCTTGTAAAGATTGTACTCAATCAATACATAGTTTTCTGCCTCTTTCGTGATCGTTTCGATATGTGATCTACTCATCCCTTCAGGCAGTATCCCGCTAGTGAGGTATTCTACAATGTAGTTACTCCATCGGGGTGCTACATATAATTTGAACAGAGTCGCGTGTTCTATCGGCTTCTGAAAAGTGCAGATAACACATGATTTGATATGCATATGAACACTTTGTTGCATTTTTGGTCAATATACACCCATTCTCATCAATCTTTGATACGTCTGTGCATGCCCATTGTGAATCCCCGTTGTTTGTACATGAGCCTGGTTTAGATACAAGTCCTGTTCACTTGGCTCAACACAAAGCCTAAGGATTTGATCCGATCCTTGTTTGTATAGCCTTCCAGCCAGCATTACCAATGATCTAGATGCTGTAATGGTAGATGGTTGCCTTGTCAAATTCAATGACCCAATAGTCAACAAAGGAATTACATCCTCGCTCCATATTGGAACCATTTCTATGTTGAAGAGATATGCATCTGGAAAATCATCATCAACTCCTACAGGGTTTTCTCCATGCACCATTTTAGATAAATGATCCGCTCTTTGGTGTGTAGTTCCTTTTTTGACTACAACCGTGAAGTGAAACTCAAGAAGTATGATGAACCATTGTACAATCCGCCCCGTACTGCAAGGTTTGTTTACCAAGTACAGCAGTGCTTGGTGATCAACGAAGAATACAAATTTATTGGAAAGTAGGTAATGTCTAAACTTTTTCACAGCATAGATCATACCCAAACCCTCCCTTTCAGTTGTTGCTGTGTAATTCTTCTCTGTACTGTTTAGTTGTCTACTGGAATAACTAATCGGAAATCCATGTTGTTTTCTCCAGGTTGTGCAAGTATACATCCTATACCATATGCTGATGCATCTACGTGGATGTGGAATATCTTTTCCCAATCCGGAGCCTTCAAAATTGGAGCGGATATCAATCTTTGCTTCAAAGTTTGAAAAGCTTTCTCGCACTCATTTGTCCACTCAAATTTAGTTATCAATGCGTAAAGTGTTTTCGCAATTATAGAATATGAGTAGATAAATATGTGATAATATCCACAATGGCCCATAAATGCCTGTACCTCCTTTATCTTTACTGGTCGTGGTAGATCAACAATTACGCTGATCTTCTCCATGTTTGTCGAATACCATTTTTGGACACTATATGTCCCAATATTTTGCCTTGTCTTACCATGAAGACATATTTCTCTGGATTCAGGCAAATATACATTCTGCATTTGTTGAACACTTTGGTTAAGTGCTCTATGTTCTCCAATCTTACGAGAGAGTGAACGTACAAGTCATCCATGTAAATTTCTAAGAACTGTCTTAGATATTCTTTAAAAGCATGACCCATCAGCCTCTAAAATGTGGCTGGTGCATTCGTTAAGCCAAAAGCCATTACCCCGAATGAAAAAATGCCCCATTCAGTTGCAAAAGCCGTCTTGTGTTGATCCTCTGGCTTTATTGCGAGTTGGTTGTAGCCTGAAAATCCATCTAAGAAACTGTAAGCTTATTTTCCTGCCACTCTTTCTATTACATGATCAGTAATGGGTAGGGGATAGTTGTCCTGAATTGTAGCAGCGTTTACTTTCTTGAGATTGACGCACACTCTCAACTTTCTATTTTTCTTCGGGACCACCACAATCGGTGAAACCCAGTCAGTGTGCTCAATTTCATAAATAAACTGTGCCTCTCTCAGCTTATCTATCTCCCCCTCGATCTTCCTTGCAAACGTCTCATTGTAAGTATAAGGACGTTGTCTACTTGGTTTGGCGTCATTCTTAAGGGGTATTGTGTGTTGACAGATACTTGGATCCACCCCCTTAAGATCTGTGTATGACCATGCAAACACATCTTTATACTGTTTAAGAGTAGCTATCAAAAGATTTTCCTCTTCTTCAGTAAGATCTGTGGCAATATATGCAGGTTTTGGATCTCCTCCTATCTCCACTAGATCTATTCGTTTGGCTTTTTTAGGACCGTCGTATGATGTACCAGGTTCCTTCAATTCTCTCATCGGTTTTTGCACTATGATTTTTTAATCTTATATGGTATATTTCTTATAATGGGACGACACATCCATCTTGTCAGAATTTATGTCCTCGTCTGTTTCCATTTCAGTTGTCCATATGTATTTGAGGGCCCGTTTGAGCTTATTGTACTCATTTTTCTCTCTGTTTTGGTCATTCTAGACCCTGTTTCCCCCTCCTTGTGTGTCCCAGTCGTTTGCTTTTCGCGCTTGTTCTTCTTGTTGTTTTTCCATGGTTTAGTTTTGATAAATTGGCCAGTGACCTTGTCTTTGACACAATCATCAGCTTTTACAAGCCTTAGATATCCCGTTTTGTCATTGACAAGAGGCATGGGTTTATGCTTATTCGCTCTTGAAATCCTTGTTCTCTTTGATCTATACCACTCTTGTCGGCTAGGTTTTTGGTTAGGAAACTCGTAAAACCTATCCAGTCTCGACATATACTTCCTATTCGTCTCTGATCCACTTGATCTTTTGTCATCAACATCTATCATTTGGATTTCATCACCCACTGGTGGAAGGTCACCGCTTAGTGAGTCTGTGTATTCCTCCTCTATTCGATTCTTATCGTCCACTACAAATATCTCTTCAACTATTCTTTTATACTCAGTCTCACGTAGTGGTTCTTCTTGTTCCTCGCTCTTTGATCCTGACTCAAGGATGACACTAGCCATTTGCAACGTTACTAGGTTGTATCCTTCATCATCACAAAATTTTGTAGGCGTACATTCGTTAACACATACATCCAAGGTTGACAATATTTGAGTCCACCCAAATGGCTCAAATAAATATTCAGGGAAAGGTTCTGGGAGATAAGGCTCGTCTTCTACTGACCTTTCCAACACACATTCCTCTTTGATTAAGTCTCCACGATCACATGCTCCACACATCCAGAGATGTGTTTTCGTTTGTAACCACGCAAGTATTTCTTTTTCATTCACTGTGGTTGAATCAAATTCTTGCACTGGTGTTTTTGCACCATCTCTATAGCTGTGATCTTTCATGTTGATTTTTGTTATTAGCTCCTCATGCCTTAGGTAAATTTGGTCGTACCCCCAATCTTGTATCATTTTGAGTTGACGCATAAAAGGTCGCCCCAAAATAACGTCAAAGTTGTTCGTTTTTCCGAAGTCTACCACGACAAATGTGTGCTCATAGTCAATTCCACACGAAGTTACAACTATTTGGTCCAGGACTCCCAATGGTCTCTCTACATATCCATCTGCGAGTTGCAGTTTCATTTCTCGTCTTCTTGAGAGCTGGACGGCCCCATTTCTCCCAGATTTGCTTTGTAGCAATCGCAACTCCTGCCCCACTGTCTAGGATAGCTATCGTCTTTATATCCTGATATTCCACAGGTAAGGCTGTATTACCTTCCTCACCTTCACAGTAATCTCCGAACTTGTTTATGGGCACAGGTTGGGCTTTGGGTTGACCTTCCTGTTTGTTTTCTTCTACAGTAGGGTTTGTATGAAGAGGAATCTTTATTCCTTTGTTCTCCAAATGTTTCCCCATGTCTTCCCATAAGTGTGGTATGACTCTCAAGAGTTCTGACAGTGTGATTGTGCATGTTACAGGTGTCGACAACATCTCTTGAAGACTTTTTGAGTCAATCATTTGTGGAACACAGCTCTCATCTGGGATGGAACTAATGTTATCTCGGATTGTGCCTCGTATTCACCTATAAATGAAGGCAGGGTTTTCACGGATTGAGCTTTGCTTTCCATCGAAACCTCCATTCCTGCATCTCCATACAGTGATTGTATATCTTCTGGATAAAATTCGTTGTCCATGTTAACCTTAGGAATTGGTGCAGACTGTAACGTCGCGCTTCCATTTGTTCTATTTCTAATGGTTTCCCATAAGTGTTGTGGTCATGGTTCTTCCACATTTGGAATTGGCATTATAGTCATTCACTTAGCATCATCGGTGGTGTTCGGCACCACTCAGTGATCCAATGACAATATCGTTTTAGGCGTGGGTCCGTTTACTTGTTTTGATTCATCGATCTTCAATTTTTCTCGCTCTTTGTGAATCAGTACTTCTTGTTCTGGGGTTCTAATCTCATTAGGTTCCATCAATTCCTGGGCTGTTTGAATGAGGTGTTTACACATTTCCAAACGCTTCGTTTCCACTTCTGGTTGAGGATAAATCAACCATGTCTGCTCTAAGGTTTGGTTCGTTTTTAGCCTTGCTTCATACGCTTATAATAGAGCATCTAAAGGCTCTAGCGCTTTCTCGAACCAAGATTGATCCCCGAGGATGCTTTCCTTGGCTTGTTGTTGTCCTCAACAGTTTTACTATCTCTCTCTTGTTTCAGTTGCTCTTTCGTTTCATGTAATTCATTTTGCATGGCAATTTGGGTTTTCATCCTTCTTGCTTTCATTCTGTATCGTTTCGCCTTCCACGATTTCCGCTATGTTCTCACAAATAAACTCTTGTTTTCTGTGGGTATTGGCAACTCGACCTTTAATTCCAATGGCTTGTTTTTCTCTAAGTCCTTGGCTTGAGCTCTGGTTACCGCATTGATTTGGATCGTGGATTCGGTTTTTGATCCACTGCTTGCACTCGGTAACACCCCCACAATATTCATAATTGCTTTTCCCTTGTTGTCCGGATTCCTTGTGCAATCTGGCAGTATGTCATTCACACCACAACCATCACAAAACCCAAAAAATTTCAATCTTTTGCCTTTGAAAGGACAACTGCGCTCCCAATGATCTGTACTTCCACATTTATAGCACAGTCCAATTGGTGGTTGATTTTGAGGAGGTGGTCCTATGGGTTGTCCCACCCTATTAGGATATCCTCTTGGTTTGTAGTTCTGGTTCGCAATGAACATTAGCGTTCTTTTTTCCACCAAATATTGATCCCTCGAAGATTGTGCTACATATGTTGGTGGTGCCATATCCTCGTTATTTTTGTGTACATCTGTGGTTCAGGTTCAGTTCCGTAAGGCTCATTCGGTTCCTCGTAAAATAAGAAATTTGAGGTGTATTATTTGTTCCTGGTGATGCTTCGTAAGGTTGAGCATACCTAATCATGGCCCTATTTTCCTGTGGTAATGGAAGTTGGTGACCCAACACAGGTTGAGGTCTGTCTGCTCCTGCTACCATATTCACATTTGGCCCAACTTGATATCTTGGAGGAGGTGGCTGGGGTGGTCCTGCTAGAGGTCCATATGGCCTTTCCCTCACATAGTTTTTGTTGTAAAAACACTCATCCGTGCCATGGTTCGTCCATTTTTTCTCTATGGTGCACCATTTCAAAACTCGTCCATTCGCAAACTGATACTTTCGGCTGTTGTGTGCACCACGGCGTCGAGTGATCCCCCCCACATATGTCACATTTCCTCATTTGAGACCATCTCATCACCGGATTTGCTCTCATATGTTGCTGCATTCTCTTCGTTACTTCCTCTATCATTTGGTCAGCTCTGCTGTCGGCATCAAAGAAGCCTGAGTATCTTTCTTGGTAGAGGGTTCACTCTTAATGGATGAAGAGCCACTGGTTACTGAATCAGTATCCTCTGACACTTCCCCATATGCTTTGCAGTTATCAACAAGATATAACACTTCCCTTGTGACCTGTTGAAATGTGCTACAGGATTTCAAGTGAAGGTCCTTTTTCAAGGTTTCGCTTCTGAGTCCTTCAATGAAGAGCATATACAATCTCTCGTCCTGTGGTAATTCTCTCCTTGGGCACCTCTCAATGTCTTGCTTGAATCTCAAGGATGCTTCCTTCACTTTTTCGTTCTCCTTTTGTTTAAAAGCATATATCTGTGATACGGTATTATGCTCATGGGAATATGGATCCCCTGATCCGCTATACTTCTTTGGCGTGCACTTCGCTACCTGGGATGGCCTCATCCGTCTATGGTCTGTGACCAATCTCAATGCTCCAGTGTCTTGACTTAATCGTTCTCGTACATCATGGATATCGTGGGTTGCTCTCGTTGGCTCCCCTGCCACGAATAAACTACTAAGAGGAAAATGTGATGGTGTGGCTACGAATGTCGGACCTACTGCAGTATGTGTAGAGATAGGAACTGCACTACCCCGATTCGTAGCCATTGACTCTTTGGGATGTAGTGTTCCCATGGGGTTTGGCATAGAATATTGAGGTCGACTGAAAGAATCAGCTATATGAGTCCTCTCTCCACCTGTTGCCATCGGGTCTGGCCTGACATTTGTAGGTGCTGGTCTCTGTGGGCTTGGAGTGACATAATACTGGTAGAGTGGTCCCCCAAAGTACATATATCATTTCAAATCCTTTTTATCGATTGTTGCGTATCGTCTTCCATATTTGTCGTATGCGATGATTTTCGTTTCTGATCCCTCTATGTAGGTGAAGACATAAAGTCTTTTTCGCTCTATCAACTCTCCGGCGTACGGTTCCTTGCATCTATAATAGAGATATTCCTCTCCATTATTATAATTGTATAGCCCCACGTAGACGTTTTTTGTGTTGACTCTCAAAGTTTTGTTTTCTCGCCTTAACCTCGCATTAGGGAAGCTCATTGTTGGTGCTTTCTCCTTAGGTTCCTCATCTACTTTGGCTTTCGTGCCCATCAATCCGTCCACAATGCTAGGATTCAGGACTACCAAGTACATGATACCTTCATCATCTAGGTACCTATCTCCGCTATAGCTCACAGGCACTAAGTCCTTGAACTCACTTGGTCTATCTTCTATTTTCACACAGTAGCGGTCCATACCATCTTTGTAGACCTTGGAACCTTGCTTGTTGTCATACTGATACTTGATAAACAATAGCTTCATTGTGTCCGAAGGGTTTGATGGTCATGCTGCCATGTTTTCTCTTTCGTTTAGGTTTAAATGTCCCAAGTGTTCCGTGAAATACTCGTAAGATCTCTCTGAAGAAGTATCGGAAATAATTTCTTCAAGGATCGACTCTAACGGTCGTACTACACCTTGGTTTACACTCTCCTCCATTGATAAAACACTTGCTTGATCCACTAAATTTTGGTGTTGGTTGTTGATTTGTTTTCCTGATCTCAAAAACATGAAGAAAGTGGAATTTACCGATTGAATCCAAACCTCTTACCTGGAGATGGAGTGATCTTCCAACTCTCACCGACTGCATGGATTGTTACTTGATCGGTCTCTGCAAATGAATACACTTGATGGCTATGAGATCACTGTATCATTCCAACTGTTAGCAGATTCAACGATTTCACAATGACTTCACCACAATTTTTCTTGCAGATTATTGATAGTATGTCCAATTTGGGTTTTGACAACTCCTTATATCTTAAATAGTCTAGGTCTATGAACATGTCAAAAATGAGTCAAATCTGGCATAGAGGTACACCGATCGCGATCGTAGTACAATGCCCAAATTTGATGA
The DNA here is from genome assembly GCF_014529385.1 of Adiantum capillus-veneris. Classification (NCBI taxonomy): domain Eukaryota; kingdom Viridiplantae; phylum Streptophyta; class Polypodiopsida; order Polypodiales; family Pteridaceae; genus Adiantum; species Adiantum capillus-veneris. The sequence goes on from NC_140960.1 coordinate 60,579,557, forward strand.
AATTTCACCAACTTGTTCACTAGGCTATTTTAAGGCTACCCACCAAATACTTTTGTATTCAAACCCCAAAATGTCAAGCTTTTACCAGTTCTTGGTTGGACGTGTTTGTTTTCCCGAATCTGTCAGTTTGACTTGATTTTGGTGGTTGTTTTGGGATATGAAAGCTATCTTGGGTTGTCTTGTGTATAGGCTCTCCCTCTGTATAGTCTATACCCAATTTGATGTATATGCTCCTGATGAAAGTCAATTTCTATGTCAGTATATCAATTTCCGACTTGGATCAACACTCAGATGATTTGACAGGTATTTTGAGGTTTCTGGCTCTTGGTCCTGTATACTTTTATGTTTATATACACCTGAGGATCTCATAGATGAAATCTGGTCAAAATCTGGCACTTAGGTACACCGATCGCCGCGATCGTAGTTCTGAGCCTAAATTCAACCAAATTTGGCATGCTTGTAGACACTAATGTTTTAAGGCTATCCCCCAAGTCTTTGCGCATTTGGATCACCAAAAGTCAAGATTTTATAGTTTCTGGGTCTGTCAGGCTAGTTTTATCCAAGTGGCCTGATTCCCTTGATTTTTGATGTTTTTGGGTGTGGTTGCTTTAGACAAACTTGTTTAGAATCTTATCAGGAAGGCACATGTCAAATCTGGTCAAAATCTGACACAGAGGTACACCGATCGCGATCGTAGTACCAGAGCCAAATCTGATGAAATTTAGTCTGCTCCCTCTGACAAGTGTTTTACAGTGTTTTGTGCTACTACCTGGTGATTTGAATCAATATCAACCCTGTTTGGTCAGATTTTCTAAATTTCAGAGTCTTAAGGACTTTTTGCCAAAGTTATGGTTTCCTGGTTTCTCGACTCTAACTTTTTCCCCAAATCTGACTAGAATGAAAATTACTTATCCTACCTCCTAAGTACAGAAATGAAAGAACATAAAGAAATGAATCAAACAAAACAAACAAGACGGATTTCGGGTGAGATTTCAGTACTCAATCGAATTAGAGAAATTGAAGAGAAAAAATGCTTTGAACACTCTCACTCACAGGTCCCTAAATCTCCTAAGAGAGGATCTAGCCGGTCCACTGACTCTAGACTCCACTAAGCTCTAAACCCCTGTCTAGCAGCCTAACTGAGGTGTTAAATGGATTTGTGGATTGATCTTCTTTTAAGGAAGCTAACTGCGCACTCGGTCACTCATCACCTAAGGTGCATTCCCCGGCAACGATGCCAAAATGTTTGCGGGTCGCCATGATGGACGTGCATAGCATAGCTCTAACACATCAACATAAAATATCAATACAAGGGAAGCGACCACGATGAGGCATGGAAACTCACTAGGGTGTCAATCCTAATGAAGTGAACTCGAAGAGATGCAACTACTAACTCTACAAGCAAATCAAACGCACTAAAGCCAAGTAATCTGCCTGAGTCCTTCTACACATCTCTACAGTCATCACGTCCGTTTACTATGCAAATCATATCGGATTCGCACGAAATTTGAAGGAAAGCTACAAGGGACTATCAGGAGCATATTCTATCACTGTCACAGCATTCTAGAGAGGTACAAAGATCACAATCGTTCATCCCAAAGTCAGCAAAAACAGTGAAGGGTCCTAAAGGGTCGTTTAAGGGTCCCTAAAGCCTCTCCTAGGGTCAAAACAACATAAAATATGCATATAAGCACTCAAAACAGCGATTTAAAGCTCCAAACACGTAGTTGAAAACCTACACCGAATCTCGAATGCTTACACTTGAATGGAAGAGCAAAGTAAGAGGAACACAATGCAATAAATGAATCTGAATTCGGATTACTGTAGCCACAGTAGCGAAGATTACAAACTGGAGCAAGATAGAGCTCTCAAACGTACGTTGTCTTCTCTTGTGATAAAAGAAGATGATGTTCAAACTTACAAAACTGACCTTTATAGTTTAGGTCTTTACAAATGGCTTGTCCGGCCAAAAAGTCCTAAACTTCTAACTGGATCTCCACTATACAATTGCTCCCATCTTTTACAAGTTCTCGGCTCAGAGATGCTCTCTTACAAAAGAATTTTCCCACTAAAATGTGATTCCTTCTCTGGAAATCGCAGCTTCGTCCGCCAAACAAGACACAATTGTAAAGATTCTATGGGCAATCGATAGCTTATTATTCACGAAAGCACTCTAGTCATTTTTTGACAGTTTGAAAAGGTAGCGGGTGTCGGTTGTTGCTGCTTTCATTGTGGCTTGTTGCATTTGACTAACAGGAGCAGATTCAATCAGAGGAGAAAAATGTTGCAAATGGGCATGTAAGGCATAGTGTGGGTTGAGGTTGGATTGCTAACAACATGCAATGAGGGTGGAGTTTTCACAACATGTGCACATCCATGCAATGTTGGTCCAAGATGTGAGGAAATCTTAGTCATCTTTGAGGTAGGTCACATGAAGGCGGTTGCCAACATATTGGCCACTTATTGTGGATTTCGTAAGTTCTCCTGAGGAACCAATTGGAAACTAGTTATTGACTCACTCAACCCTTGGAAGGTGGAGCACCACGACAACCATAGAAGAAGACAATAGGTGAAAAGGCTTTGAGTCTTACGTTTTGGGTAATTTGCGAGGACATGCAGATTCAAAAATGGCATCCGAGGATAAAAAATTGGCCTTCAAAACATCTCTAAAAGAGAAATAAAGCTTAATGAAACCCACCAACGTGTGAACTAGCTCTTTGGTTTCAAAAACTCCAAAAAAAACATCTTGGCTTCAAAAACTCAAAAAAAAAAACTTTTGAGGTAGTCCACGCCGGCACGGATTTCTTCAGGGGGTATTTATAATTAAGGTTTTGTGGAGAATTTCTCTCTCTCTCTCTCTCTCTCTCTCTCGTATGCAGGTGATCCATCGAGCAACCTATCCCCGGCCCCTTCCCCCTCTCTCTCTCTCTCTCTCTCTCTCTCTCTCTCTCTCTCGTATGCAGGTGATCCATCGAGCAACCTATCCCGGGCCACTGCCCCCCCCCCCCCCCCCCCCCCCCCCCGCGCGCCCCCTCTCTCTCTCTCTCTCTCTCTCTCTCTCTCTCTCTCTCTCTCTCTGTGTGTGTGTGTGTGTGTGTGTGCAGCTATAATAACAAAGAAAATGCAACACATGGAGCAGAGAGGGATAGAGGCTACAAGATCAGGTGGCAACTGTGAAGGGCCCAAGATTTTCACATAGGCATTTGCATCGGATAATTTATCTCGCTTTTTTTGCATTAGAATCTATCTTAAATAATCCGTGCTGTTTCGCGGACTGTTTCACATAGGCTTTTGCATCGCAAGAGATCATGTAGCCGTAGATGGGGGAAGCTGGTTGCACAATTGCAGATCCAGCGTTATAACAATGGTCCAAGAGTTGGCTTTTGCATCGGATAACTTATCTTGCATTAGAATCTATCGAAAATAGTTTGTGCTGGTGCAGATCTCTCTCCCGCCCTTATCATCTGTGAATGAGCTAGTTGGTTTTATTCCATGAAGTTTTTTTTTTTTATACTGTTTACATATTTCTTTCTTTTATCTCTCCGAACTGTGACCCACGTACTACACACTTCATGTGCTATGACGATTCTTATGAAGGAGGAGGCGGTCAAGGTATTGGTGGGGCCAGTGGTGATTGTTTCAAGTGTGGAAGGCATGGCCATTGGGCTAGATATTGTCCATATGTTGGTGATGGTGGTCGCTCGATGGGGGTTGCATCTCATCTAGGTTTAGTGGAGGTGGTGGCAGTGGAGGTAGTTGGGGTTGTTGGGGTGGTTGTCTTGACCGATATGGAGGTGGTCCTCCTTCCAATGATTGGAAATATGGTCATGATTATGAAAGGTATGGTGGTGGTCGGGACCGTTAATATGGATCAAAGAGGTATTATAATGATGGTGGTTACGGGTGAGGTACGCGGGGTGGTTTTGATCAAAGCGGTGATTGATATGGTAGTGAGGGACCAACTTGCTTTGAGAAAGGGTTTAGGGATTGCCTTGCTCCTTATGATGGAAGGTCAGGTGGCTGCACTTTTTATAATAACCGATACCACATATAGCTTAGGATGTAAAAGTTTTGGTACACTAAATTACTAGAAAATTTCTCTAAATGTTCCGAACTTTCTCGCTTTTTGATTTTTAATTTAGAGGTAAATCTCAAAATTTGCAAGTGAGATTATATTGAACCAATTTTCTTTTCAAGCACTATTCCACATGATTCTTGTGCACAATGCTATCATAACATACCTAGCGTCCCCATCCTCTCATGGTGGACATTGTTTGAGGGGGACAAGGAGCCATTGATTTGTTATGGAATTAATGATAGTTAGCTACACTAGGGGCTTAAATGTTTGCACCAACATGATTTATAAGAAATCTAGGTAAACATTTCCACCTTGGGCCACTACAATTAGTTTCCTAGATTTGTCTCTCGCTATCTAGAGAGGTTGGCACATCCTTTCTCCCTCAAACACTCACCATAATAATCCATACTAGCATGAATGGCTTAGAGATTGGTTGTGGCATGTCTCATGTTTCATGCCATCATGTTCGGTTTATGATTTGATCGGAAAATGTTTCTCGGTGTTTGGTAGAACTCAATTCAAGATATATGTGAGTTTTGAAAAAAAAAATGCTTGAAAAGCTCTAATTGATTGAATGTGGCTTTCCAAAAGTCAACAAAACCTTTAAAATATGGACTTTTCACACTATGGGCATTTGGAGACTTCCAAGCTGTTTACTTCCACCAAAAAAGTTCCTTGAACATTGAATGCTCACACACACACACACAACACACACACACACAATTTCTTGAGCTATTGTAGGGGAAGTTAGAGGGAAAATATTACACTATTCTTGCAAAATTATTTGAGCAATTAGTTGCACTAGTAGAGTTTGATTGGGGAACTCTATAGCTTGTCAAAAAGATCTCATGGAGCACTAATGCCACATATTGTCAATGCAATGGTTTGGAGCTCGAATAAAGAGTAATTAGACGAGAAAATATGATGCAAAAACACCACCAAAAGAGACCAAAATGAAAGTGCAAATATATATACATACACTAATTGATGGCAATTTTACCAAGGAGGGTAACGGGTCTATGGATTTCCATGAACTTGCTCACACTTTGTTAATTGCACATGGATAAGTAATAGGTTTATTATGCTACTTAGATTAAAAGCTTAATGAAAAGATTAAGGATTAGGAGATGCTAGTTCCTCACATGCTCTAGTACCACTTGTTGGGTTTAAGGAGGATTAAGAAGAGAACCATTGACGGCGTTAGCATAGTAATGACAATGTTGATTACACATAGCATAGTAATGACAATGTTGATTACACAAGGGAGATAAATTGAGTAGTGTAGACATGAAAAGTAGATAGTTTGAACATATATTGATAAAGTGTGTATACAAAGGCTCATTACATAGATCAACCTCAAGCTTTTCATTTGGCACATTGACAACTTCATTTCTTTGGTCCTTTTCCACATGTTTTCATACCACCTATAAACACTTGTATATATGCCACCTTTGCATTCAAGTATGATAGAGCTGTATCATATGGGTGGGATGATCATTTTTTTCTTAAATAGAGGTTCAAACAGAAGGCTAGAATCATAGGACAAAGCCCCCCCCCCCCCCCGCCACACACACTCACACACACACACACACGCATAGAAGATGGGATTTTTGAGGAGAGGAAAATGAAAATTAAGACCTTGTAGGAAAATGGAATTTTTGTGAGGGGATAATACACACTTACAGTGACTACAAGAAGCCCTCGCGGACACTTACAGTGACTACAAGAAGCCCTCGCGGACACTTGGGATCCCCCTTGCAAGCAATCCAACACCAACACTCCTTGCAAGGACTATGGCGATGGTTGGTTACTGGATCTTCTTGCAACTGCTTGGTGTTGCAAGTATGCTAGCAGTCACGATGCTCTTTTGATTGTGGTGATGTCCGGAGACTCCACTCCACATCTTTCTCTCTTTTTGTCTACTTGAAGCATGCCATAGCTAGTCCCTTGGCTTAGGCAAGGATCTCTCTCTCTCTCTCTCTCTCTCTCTCTCTCTCTCTCTCTCTCTCTCTCTCTCTCTCTCTCTCTCTCTCTCTCTCTCTCTCTCTCTCTCTCTCTCTCTCTCTCTCTCTCTCTCTCTCTCTCTCTCTCTCTCTCTCTCAGCTACCACTTTGCATGTTCACATTCCGCTCCAAGTCCCCTACCTCTTTGCCTCCCATCGACCCCTTGAAGCTTTTGGGTCTTGACACCCTTCCAACGTCCTCGGGGTCACCTCATCCATCACTTGTGCTTGTAGTTGGTGGGCTACTTGAATTATAAAGACTTTCTAAAATTTTGTAGGTTTTTTCATCTTTAGATTACAAATTTTGAGGGAAATTCAAAATTTATAAGTGGAACTACACTAAACCTAGCATGTTTTGAGCAGTAATAAGTAACCACATCCTTGTGGAGAAAGCAATGCATTTAAAGAAATCACATTTTGGGTCGAAAGAAGTCAATGACTTTCTAGTGAAATTCTCAAGAGGCAAGAGGAAACTTTTCTTTTTGTTTCTCTATATTTGCTCAAAAAGGTGGAATGTTTCCTCCACTCACTTGAAATTGCTCGAGATGGTCACTGAGTGCTCAACGGTGCCTGCTGCAATACATATCAACCAATTGTTGATGATTGCACAACCCCTCCGTCTATCACAATGTGAGCAGTTGCAAGTAAGTAGGAAGTAGCAAGGGTGCTTGTTTGGTTTGAATATTTGTGGCTAGAAAGTTGAGAGGATGCATGAGCTTAGATGCCAAGTGCCCACCCTATCCCAATACAATTACCCCTAGCTGCTAGCACACCTCTACACTCTCTCTCTCTCTCTCTCTCTCTCTCTCTCACACACACACACACACACACACACACACACACACACACATTTTAGCATTAGCCGTGTTTGAGACCTTTAGCTTCACCACATCAGCATTAGGTGAATTTGAACTCACAAAGGGGCCCTTTAAGGAGTTTGACTTTACCTCTCTCTACCAAAACAGACACATGGATAAATTTTTGCAAACAAACTCCAAAGTTGGCAGAGGTTTGACAGTTAGAATGTCCTCTTCAAGCTCTATCTACTGATATATAGCACGCCATGAGATTCCTCATATTTTATAAGATTCTTCTTTTGATTCACCTATGATGTGACAACTCTGTCAGAATCTAAGTGAATAAAAAAAAAGAATCTTCTAAAATATGAAGGATCTCATGGCGTGCTATATATCTGTTGATAGATCTTGAAGAGGACATTCTAATTGTCAAACCTCCGCCAACTTTGGAGTTTCTTTGAAAAATTTATCCATGCGCCTGTTTTGGTAGAGAGAGAGGTAAAGTCAAACTCCTTAAAGGGCCCTTTTGTGAGTCCAAATTTTACCTAATGGTGGCCACCGTGGGAATTAACCCTTCTGAGAAAAGGGGTTTTCTTACAAAATAGGGCGGTTTTACTATCACTTGCTGTTGTTAGGAGTTTTTTGGAAGAAGTGATTGCGCATGTGACATACCCATGCATGGTGCATCGAATAAAGGATTGCACATTTTCCAGAGCCAGGTGGTTACATGGGTCCCACATGTGTACAGGTAGGACAACGTGTACATAGTACATCGATTTTCACTATCATTAGTACTAGTGTTTTTTTTCTATAATAATGAGGAGTTGATAACGCATAAAAATTCTTGAGAAAGCTATCCACGGGCCAATGACATGAGATAAGCAGGTGCATCAGATGGCATCTCGTGGCGTCAGGAGGTCAAATGGGGTCAATACTTGCACGTGGATAAGCGAGGATACAACTTGGGTGTTCCCTTGTGATGATTATGCAAAAAGGTCAAATGGGGTCAATACTTGCACTTGGGTAAGCGAGGATACAACGTGGGTGTTCCCTTGTGATGATTATGCAGAAAGGTCATCATGAGGACTATACTTGGGGGCCACTTCACATGGTTGCGAGATGCATTATTGGAAAAATTTTAGTGCCAACTGTGTGGATGGATGTAGAAGGGTGACAAAAATGCATTACGTAGCCAACTTTTTGGATGTTCGAGGTCCGTTTGAGGTCAATCAAAAGGCCAAAGGTGCCCAAGTAATAAAGTGAAGTGTGGACATTGAAAAACCTGAGAAAAAGACCAGAAAAACATGGAGAGAAGAGGAGGAACAGTCGCAACTCAGTTTTTGCTGTTTTTTGCGCTTGTTTTGGCCATAAACTGCTCATCGAAGGTCGGATTTGAGCACTTGGATATTGTAGACTGGGCTTTTTGGCCGCTCCAAACACAATGGCACTGTCCATTTTGCCAAATTCCTCAATTTTTCCTGCTGTTTGTGGCTGTGTGAGTTTCTCCTGTGAGCGAAGCCTCTGTTCAAATTTGTGATTGTGTCTAGCATATTTCATCCATATTGTGTGAGCTATTTGCCCCATTGGTATTGGACCAAGCTCAATTGTATATAAACATAAAAAATCTTTCTCTTTTGAGTTGAGTTTTGTGTGTGTGTGTGTGTGTGTTGAGTGGGCAAATGAGTGTGTCTGTCTTTTGTTCCATTTATGATGTTATGCTGCTGAAATTCTCACAAAATCAGAGGAAAAGTCAGGTGTGCCTTCTTGGGAACTGCATGGTTGGATTTAATGGATGATCAAAACAGACCTCAGTTCACTCCTTTTCATTTTGCAAAGAATCTAGATAAATGTTAATGTGTCTAGAAAGATTTTTTTCCAGCAGCGCATAGTCTTTATGTTTGGGCCAAGAAGATTAAGAGAGATATTGGAATCCCCTTTGCCTGCTATAATTCCGATGATTAACTATGAAAACTCATTTGATGTGCATGTGTTTGTTCTTATCTAAAGACGAGATCCATTGAAGTTTTGGGGATTGAGTCAGTAAAAAGTTTGGGTTCTTCCACGTGTGTTAGAAGGGGTTCTCAAAGAGTCAAAACTTGGGTAGCCATGGATTTCTCTTATCAAGAATTTCATGCAATTAGAAGTGATGAAGTTGTGGAAGTCTTTTTGGAAAAGATGGAGGTTCCCTGCATTAGCAATCAGATTCACAATGCTGCATAGATGTTATGTCTTCTCCAAATTTGTTTGAAGAGTGATGCACGAGTTTGATCCAAAGCATTTGAAGAGGAGTTGCGTACGACTGATCCACCTATGAGATTAAGTTGGGACAATCTACTACATGGATTGGAAGTGGAGTTTGTGAAGACAGAAGATGCTGACAAAGTGTGGCAAGAAGTACATGGTTTGGTACAAAGAGAAAGCGAGCCAGTAGATGCATATATACGTAAGTTTTCAATGGCATGGGAGAGGATGTGCAAGGCCTTAGCACCACAGGTACCCGCACCTGACATGATGAAGAAGGACAGGCTCTTTGCTGGTCTTTGGGAGAATATACGTTGGAGAGTGGAGCTTAAGAAGCCTAGAATATATGAACATGCACTAGAGGTAGCGATGAACAAAGAGTGGAAGTTGAGAAGGTGAGTAATCTAGGAGTAGAGTCTTTGCCCACGAGGTCAGAATTTCAGCCTATGGATTCTTTGCAAGGTCGCATGCCAGGGGTTCATCATGAACCAGTGGTTTTTGCTACTCCTTAGGTTATGCCAGTAGTGGTCACTACAACAGTGCAAGATGATGGCCTAAGGCAAGAAACAAGGCAAGTGATAGATTTAATGAAGAATCTCAGCCTAAACATGCTAGGTAATCTAGGAAATAATCGAGGTCGGGGGAGGTTTGCAAATCAGCCACAAGAGGTGAAGAAAGACCCAGGAAAATGGTGTTGGACAAAGCAATGGTAGAGTCTGTAGGCAGACACCCACGTGTTATAAGTGTGGAGAGCTGGGCCACATCAGCCCGCAATGTCATAAGCCACCAAGGATGGGGGGAGACATGTCCCGGGGCGGTCACTTTTTAGAATGTGTATGCTATCACGTGAGTTAACCGGAGAGGATTATTAAAAGATCAAAATGTATACATACAGAGGGGGGTGGGGTTTTTTTAAATAGGCACGTAGTGTAAATATAGTATGTATATTGAGGTATTATTAATAACCTCTTGAACGCACGTGATATAGGAAGCTTTAGATAAGTGACCGCCCCGAGAGACATGTATCCATTGCCAAGATAGGTGTTAACTAGGTCAAATGATTATGGCATTGAGATTAAGGGGGAAGAAGGAACTAGTGGATTAACCCAAGAGGAAAAGGGAAAGACAAAAGTGATAAGTGTGGTCACCTTGGAGAAGGCAGCAAAGCTGGAGGATACATTGGTGATGCCTATTGGGAAGAGGAACACATAGGATAAGGAAGGAATAAGTTCCCCAGTCCTAGCAAGAAGAAGGGAAAAAGCCATGAAGGCGAGGATGTCAAGGCCAAGAGGAAAAGAAGATTTTCCACTAGGGGATGGGCAATTAAGCTATCACTTGAAGGAAGATATGACAAGCAGGAAATCAGATGTTACTTTTGGTCAGCTTATAGAGATGGTGCCTAAGCTAAAGTGATAGTGGAAGAGGATGGTTAACCCAATGGAGAAAGAACCAGTGAGAGGTTTAGTGAAGGTGTTGGTGATGAGATGAGTTACTAGAAATTTATCCAATAGTAGATGTGTGGCACAAATGAAAAAAATTTGGGACAAGGTTCTGTTGATGATAGAGCCCAAATATGTGTCATAACACACTCATGTGTTGAGAAGATGAGTCTTACAGTGACTGGGGTGTCAGGCTTTTGGATCAGGTTAGCAAACCATCAAAAAATAGAATGTTTGGGTGTTGTAAAGAGCTTAGAAGTGGATGTGTATGATGCAAAGGTGGTGGTTGATTTTTATGTGATGCCAGCGGGGTTGGGAGCATATCCTATTATACAGGGCAGACCATGGTTACGTGTAGTGGGAGCTGTTCAAGATTGGCGACGTGGTACGATTAGCCTCTATGGAAAGACAGGTGCCAAGAAGCTATATAATATGGACACAAGGAAAGTATTGGAAGAGCTTTAGGAAGATGAGGATGAGTCTAGTGATGAAGACTATTCCACAGTGATCGATGAGGACAGTGATAGTACTACCAACAGTGATGAAGATGTTGATGTTGCATTTCTTTTGATGGAAAAAGAAATCCAAGAGCCTGGTTTAGTTGCATTTGCAAATGAGATTGAAGATGAAAGTGAAGGGCCTTATGAAGTGATTGAAGGGCTGATGCAAACCAAGGTTGAATTGTCAAAGAAGCAAGAATTGATGACACAAATGATCAGTGGAGACCTCTCATCTATGGAGAAGGAGATATATTTGCACATGATGTTGGCTAGTTTTCCTTATTTGTTCATTACTTCATATGAAGAAATTAGAGGGTTCAAAGGAGAATATATGGATATAGAGCTAAAAGAAGGTGCTAAGCTAGTGTGAAAAGGGCTAAGAAGGATGGGTCAAGTGCAAATGGAAGCCTTGCGGGAAGAGGTGGACAAGATATTGAAGACAGGGTTCATAGTCCCAATGGAAACCACAAGATGGGTGAGTTTAGTAGTAGTCATCCCAAACAAGGATGGAAAGTGGAGGATTTGTGTAGATTTTAAACCCTAAAATGCAGCCACTAAGAAGAACCCATATCCTCTTCCATTCATTGATCAGATATTGGATTCAGTGGGGTACAGTGTGTGTGATGGTTTTTCAAGCTATTTTCAATGGAAGATTGCTCTTAAAGACCGAATAAAGGCAGCTTTCATTACGCCAGGGGGTTGTTATTGTTACACGGTATTGCCACTTGGGTTGTCAAATGGACCATCTGTTATCAAGAGAGATAAAATTGGGTATTGGCACCATTCATTGGTAGTTGTATTAAAGCTTTTATGGTCGACTTTTGTGTCTACAATAGTAGGGATGAACACCATGAGAAGCTGCAGATGGTATTGGCTCCATATGATGAATGTGGAGGACAACTAAATCCAAAGAAATGTCATCTACCATAACCAAGGGTGAAGTTATTGGGCCATATGGTGTCAGAAAATGGCATTGAGGCTGATCCAGACAAGGTTAAGTCTATCATTCTTCTTCCATCACCTACGAGTACAAAGCAATTGGCAACCTTTATACACAAAGTGAAGTACATGGCATGGTTTATTCCATTGTCATGGGGTTGTTATTATTACACGGTATTGCCATTTGGGTTGTCAAATGGACCATCTTTCTATCAAGAGAGAGCAAATTGTGTATTGCACAAGTTTGTTCCAAAGCATTTGAAGAGGAGCTGCGTACGGCTGATCCAACTGTGAGATTAAGTTGGGAAAATCTATGACTGGATTGGAAGTGGAGTTTGTGAAGACAGAAGATCCTGACAAAGTGTGGCAAGAAGTACAAGGTTTGGTGCAAAGGGAAAGTGAGCCAATAGTAGATGCATACGCACGTAAGTTTTCAATGGCATGGGAGAGGATGTGCAAGGCCTTAGCACCATAGGTACCCCCACTTGAAATGATGAAGAAAGTCAGGTCCTTGGCTAGTCTTTGGGAGAATATACGTTGGACATTGGAGCTAAACAAGCCTAGAACATATGAAGATGCACTAGAGGTAGCGAGGAACAAAGAGTGGAAGCTGAGAAGAATGAGTCAGCTACTAGGAGTAGAGTCTTTGCCCAAGAGGTCAGAATTTCAGCCTATGGATTCTTTGCAAGGTCGCATGCCAGGGGTTCATCATGAACCAGTGGTTTCTGTTACTCCTCAAGTTATGTCAACAGTGGTCACTACAACAGTGCAAGATGATGGGCTAAGGAAAGACATGAGGTAAGTGGTACTAGATTTAATGAAGAATCTCAGCCTAAACATGCTAGATAATGTGGGAATTAATAATCGAGGTCAGGGGAGGTTTGAAAATAGCCAGGAGGTGAAGAAAGACCCCAAGAATGGTGTTGGACAAAGCAATGGTAGAGTGTGGAGGCAGATGCCCACGTGTTATAATTGTGGAGAGTTGGGCCACATCAGCCCACAATGTGATAATCCACGAAGGATGGGGGGAGACATGTATCCATTTCCAAGATGGGTGCTAACTAGGTCAAATGATTATGTCATTGAGATTAAGGGAGAAGAAGGAACCAATGGATTAACCCAAGAGGAAAAGGGGAAGACAAAAGGTATAAGTGTGGTCACCTTGGAGAAGGAAACAAAGCTAGAGGATACGTTGATGATGCCTATTGGGAAGAGGACCACGCAGGATAAGGAAGGAATAAGTGCCCCAAGTCCTAGCAAGAAGATGGGAAAGAGCCATGAAGACCAGGATGCCAAGGCCAAGAGGAAAAGAAGGGCTTGTTCGCAAGTTTCATGATTCAGATTTTCCACTAGGGGGGATGGGCAATTAAGCTATGACTTGAAGGAGGATCTGACAAGTAGAAAAGTAGATGTTACTTTTGGTTAGCTTATAAAGATGATGCCTAAGATAAAGCGATAGTGGAAGAGGATGGTTAACCCAATGGAGAAAGAACCAGAGAGAGGTTAAGTGGAGGTGTTGGTGATGGATGAGATACCAGAGATTTGCCCAACAGTAGATGTGTGGCACACAAGAAAAAATTTTGGACAAGGTTATGTTGATGGCGGAGCCCAAATATGTGTCATAACACACTCATGCGTTGAGAAGATGGGTCTTACACTGACTGGGGTGTCAAGCTTTCGGATCAGATTGATATACCATCAAAAAGTAAAATATTTGGGTGTTGTGAAGAGCTTAGAAGTGGAGGCATATGATGCAAAGGTGGTAGTTGATTTTCATGTGATGCCAGCACGGCTGGGAGCATATCCTATTATACTGGGTAGACCATGGTTAAGTGCAGTGGGAGCTGTTCAAGATTGCAAACGTGGTACGATTCGCCTCTATGAAAAGATAGATGCCAAGAGGCTATATAATATAGACACAAGGAAAGTATTGAAAGAGATTTATGAAGATGAGGATGAGTCTAAAGACTATTCCACAGTGAGACTGATGAGGACAATGATATTACTACCAGCAGTGATGAGGATGTTGATGTTGAATTTATTTTGATGGACAAAGAAATCCGGGAGCTTGGTTTAGTTGAATTTTCAAATAAGATTGAAGAGAAAAGTGAACGGCCTTATGAAGTGATTGAAGGGCTGATGCAAACCAAGGTTGAATTGTCAAAGAAGCAAGAATTGATGACACAAATGATCAGTGGAGACCTCCATCTATGGAGAAGGAGATATATTTGCACATGCTGACTATTTTTCCTGATTTGTTCATTATTTCATATGAAGAGATTAGAGGGTTCAAAGGAGAAGAGATGCATATAGAGTTGAAAGAAGGTGCAATATATCCTAAAAGAATCTCCTAAAATATGAGGAATCTCATGGCGTGCTATATATCAGTAGATAGAGCTTGAAAAGGACATTCTAACTGTCAAACCTCCGCCAACTTTGGAGTTTTTTTGCAAAAAATTATCCATACGCCCATTTTGGTAGAGAGAGGTAAAGTCAAACTCCTTAAAGGGCCCCTTTGTGAGTCCAAATTTTGCCTAATGTGAGGCTGATCCAGCAAGGTTAAGTCTATCAGTCTTCTTCCCACCACCTACGAGTACAAAGCAATTGGCAACTTTACACACAAAGTGAATTACATGGCGTGGTTTATTCCATTGTCTTTGCAGCTCCTTTATCCATTACAACAAGTGGCAAAGCATGATACATTGCAACGGGATGACAAGTGTGAAGAAGTGTTTCAAGAGGTGAAAGAGGTGTTAGGGGGGCCATCAGCCATGCAGGCTCCTGATTGGGAGCAATCCTTTTATGTAAATTCATCATCAGTAGGGGATGATGCCATTGGAGCCATGCTATTGCAAAAGGGGAAGGGCAACCATTATATGAGGCCAATGTATTGTGCAAGCCGAGTGAAGTTGATAAGAGAAAGAAAATTGTTTGAAGTAGAGCTAGTGATGGCAAGTGTAATACTTGCCTATCAAGGATTTGGTCATTACTTGCTACCACGACCTTTTGTTTTCTTAACGAGTTATGTCTTTTTTCCATAGTTAACTAATGGCACTAACATGTCAAATAAGGTCAAGAAATGGGTAATTGAGCTGAAAGAGTTTGAGTTCTCTTTTTTAGTGGAAGACAGTACAAGAGCTACCCTAGCTGATTTGTTAACTTACAAGGAGAATCCCCTTCTTGCTAAGGAAGAGGTGGTGAAAAGGGTAGCTGAAGAAGTGCCACAATTCAGCAATGCACATGTGTTTTTCTTTGATGGCTCATACAGAAAGATCCACGATGCGGCTTTAGCGGGGGTATATCATTTTACGATCCAGAGGGGAAGCTAGTATGTAAGAGAGGGTTCAAATTGGATGCGCAATGAGGCTAAATATGCTACGTTGGAAGCCGGATTACACATTTGTTTGAAGCATGGGATTAGAAGATTGAGCATAAAAGGTGATGCCTTGTTAGTTGTGAAGCAAGTGTTGGGTGTGTGGAAGAGCAAAAACACCTTATTGAAGGAAATGTGTTTCAAAATGAATGGCTTGTTAAGAAAGTTTGAAGCATGGAGCATCAAACACCTTGAACGTGCTCTAAATGGAGAGGCATATGAAGCAACTCAAAGCATGATTGGGGAACTATTTCTGTTGAGGACCAATTTAACTCTTTATCATGGCCGGAAAAGTTTGGCTCAGAAGGAAGAGGAATTTTTGCTAACAAGAATCATTCTGAAGGACATTCAAAAGTCTAAGAAGTATGGTTTTGTGCGTAGAGTATACAGGTACAAATTGATTGGTGATGTCTTATACATGAAAGGGGTTGATCTCATGTTGAGACGTTACCTTGGTAGGAGTAGCTTTATAGAGTGTTGGAAGAGAATCATGAAGGCGCATGTGGCGAACATTTTGCTCTAAAAATCACCTTGCATAAGATCTTGCAAGAGGGGTATGTATGGGCTAGTTTGCAGAAGTATGTTCACCATTGGTGTAGGTCTTGCAATAGGTGTCAAGTATTTGGGAAGAGAGTGTTGAAGAGAGAGCTACAGAAAACCATTTTGGCGTTTGATGTGTTTGAAAAGTGGGGGATTGATGAAATAGGCCCGTTACCTATCACAAGCAGGGGCAAAAGCTATAATTTGACTGTAATGGACTATCTCTCTAGATGGGCAAAGGCTATAGTAGTAAAACAATTCACTGGAAAGGATGTGGCAAAATTTGTGTATGATGAAATATGTTGCAAGTTTGGGGTGCCACTAGAGATAATTTTGGATAAGGGGCCGGGATTTACAGCTAAACTATTAGACTTTTTATGCACGAAGATGAAGATTAGGCACGATCATACCACACCTTATTATCCACAATGTAATGGCCTAAATGAAAGGTTCAATGGTGAGTTGGTAAAAATTCTTTCGAAAGTGACAGAGCACCAAGGAAAGAATTGGGATTTGGATTGCCTAGGGCATTATGGGCTTACCGTACTTCAGTGAAGACAGGTACAGGGTTTACTCCATTTCATTTGGTATATGGAAAGGAAGCACTATTGCCTATGGAAGTAGAGTTGCCTGCGGTTAAGATGCTAGAGGAGTTGTTTGGGCCACCTAGTGATGCATTCAAAGTGAGGCTCTTACAATTACAAGAGGTTTAGCTAGATACGATGAGTGCGTTGAAACATTATGGACAGATGCAAGAAAATTCTTTGGCAAAGATAAATGAAAAGGCCAAAAGTAAGGGTATCAAGAAACATGACTTGGTTTTGCGCTACAACAGTAAGCTAGACAAGACATTCCAAAAGAAGTTTCAAATTAAGTGGGAAGGCCCTTTCAAGGTGGTGGAGTGTTTTCCAAATGGTACATATCAGTTTGTTAACCTGGATGGAACTCTACATAAGTCAAGGGTGAATGGATTGCGTCTTAAATTATATTATGCTAGATTAATGATGGTGGAGCAAGATGAGTTGTCTGCAGAACAAGTAATGTATGTGAAGGATGAGGAGGCTTGTGACACAACGGGTCTCATATCTCTTTTTACTGCTGCTGGTCATGAATTCTCTAGCAGGCTAGGGGACGGGAAAATTATGTTAGGAGTTTTTTGGAAGAAGTGATTGCGCATATGTGCATACCCATGCATGGTGCATCAAATAAAGGATTGCTCATTTTCCAGAGCCAGGTGGTTACGTGGGGCCCACATGTGTACAGGTAGGACAATATGTACATAGTACATCGATTTTCACTATCACCAGGACCAATGTGTTTTTCTATAATAATGAGGATTTGGTAATGCGTAAAACATCTTCAAGAAGCTATCCATGGGCCAACGAAATGAGGTAAGCAGGTGTGTCAGATGGCATCTAGTGGAGTCATGAGGTCTAATGGGGTCAATACTTGCACGTGGGTAAGCGAGGACACAACGTGGGTGTTTTCTTCTGATGATTATGCAAAAATGTCATCATGAGGACTATATTTGGGGGCCACTTCACTTGGTTGTAGGATGCATGATTGGACTAATTTGAGTGCCAAGTGAGCGGATGGATGTAGAAGGGTGACAAAAATGCACTACGTGGGGTACGTGGCCAATTTTTGACATGTTCAGGGTCCGTTTGAGGTCAATCAAAAAGCCAAAAGTTCCCAAGTGACAAAGTGAAGTGTGGAGACTGAAAGACCTGAGAAAAAGATCACCAGAAAAACATGGAGGGAAGAGGAGGAACAACCGCAACTCAAATTTTGCTGTTTTTGGGTTTGTTTTGGCTGTAAACTGTTCATCCGAGGTCGGATTTGAGCACTTGGATATTGTAGACTGGTGGTTTTTGGCCACTCCAAACACAATGGTGCTATCCATTTTGCCAAACACCTCACTTTTTCTTGCTATTTTTGGCTGTGTAAGTTTCTCTTGTGAGCGAAGTCTCTTCAAATTTGTGATTGTAGTTGGCATATTTCATCCATATTGTGTGAGCTATTTGCCCCATTGGTGTTGGCCCAAGCTCAATTATATCTAAACATCAGAAATCTTCCTCTTTTGAGCTACATTTGTGTGTGTGTGTGTGTGTGTGTGACTATGTTGAGTGGGCAAATGGATAGTTTCTCTCCTCTCACTCCATTAGTGTTTTCCCTGTCTCGGCCAGGTGGGTTGTGTAAGCCCAGTGTGTCTGTATCATCCCAAGAATGTGTATCAAGCCATTATAGAGGCCTCCTGTGTGTTTCCATCCTGCTCACAACGTGAAGGTACCTTGAATGACTCTCTCATTCTACCTATTGGAGGCCTTGCTGTAGCTGTGGAGGATCTCTGCATTCATGCGCTCTGCTCATCACACCGACCGGACAATCATCCTCCTTCCTTTATTTAAGGAGGTGAGGATGCATATCTACCCCTCACTTAGCTTCTGGTTGATTATTCTACCTACATTAAGTATAAATTAAGTTGTTGTGATACTGTGAAGAATGGAGCTTGCAACACAGGTGACTCAGGTTGGCTTCTCACCCTTTGCATATAGATCTTGCATTCGGAAGATTATTGATTTTAAAAGACGGGTGCAAATGCACTATGTTTTTTTATGCTGCTACCTATTTTGGTGTGGTCATTCAAATTATTGTTTTCTCTCTCCACAGAAATGACTCCTGGTTGAAAAACTGGTTAGGCTAGGAGTATATGAGATGTTGTTTTTTTGGGGCATGAATAGTTTACATTTCTGCGCTTGACTAATTTGACGATACTCGTTACGGTGTTACCACATGGCTTAACAAATAGAGCTTTGATTGAAAACAACATGCTGGTGCTGACTGTGATATGCACTAGCTTTTCTTGTGCTATCTACTGGTTTAAAGGGGTAGTTTAATTTTGATAATGATGCTATAGCTAATGTGATGCTTTATGAGGTTTTTGCTCGATATAAACATAGCCTGGTTGAGGTCCTTGGCTGGGTGAAAAATATATATGGTCATGATATTTGAGCATGACTAGTTTTACCCTTCCACTGGTTTTTTCGAGTTGCTGTTAAACTGGGTGATTAGTGTAGGTTGCCGATATAAGGTACCAGTTGTTGATCTTTAAAATCTCTTAAAAAATGGGTATTTTTGGAGGACTGCTCTACGTCAATATGGAATTTTTTAAGGGGATTGTGCTGCCACTTTATGCAGCATGGCAAGAACTCCGTCGGCAGTAACCGGACATACTTTGGGGGCTTACTAAGCATCAAAATACCTTGTGATTTACTTGATATTATCACTTTTACATAGGTTTTTTAGCACTATCATAAGTAGCCTTGATAAGGGCCTCATATATTGCTTAGTTATGGGTGGATACATGGGTGATGGTGTTCTTCTATCCTACTACACACTGAATTTGGTAAGCTATGGATACATACATATGTGATGAGGATTTTTTGTCTTACTGTGCAAATCAACGGGTTCTTAGGCATGTTGGGCCTGATTGCACACTATTGCAGTACTTGGTCTTTACATTATTAATTGGGTTAGGATGCATTATAGTTTATGCATTCTCTTGGGTAGAGGTTACTCCTTTTTGTAGCGATTGGATGTTGAAGTTAAGTATGGTATTTTTTTTTTAAACTTCATGGATTCGGCTCAAGGCCTGGCTTATACCAAAGCTCCTTGCTACTTGGATTGCTTAAAACAAGTATATGGTAATTGAGTACAGATTGTGGGATAACTTGAAGTCCATTTACCATGGTGGATATCGGACCTAGAAACAAACTTAAACAGGCTTGATACTGTAAGAACCATAAATGGAACTTTTGTAAGAACAACTTCTTTTGGTGGAGATGTCATAGCTGATAAAACTGATAAAAATAATGTTTTTAAGAAATGGGTGGATTCAAACACTTGGATTAGAAGGGGTGATGGCCTTCTAATCATAATGACACTTGTTTAACTAAAAACTTTGGGACTGGTTAAAAAAAGACAACATTTTTCCATAAATATGGACTTAGCTTGTAAGTTTTTTAAAAAAGTTTGTAAGATGGACATGGATAACAACTGGTACAATCCGTTAAAACACATCCAAGGCTAATGTATATGTTGTCTTGTTTGAATGGATGCAGGTAAAGACTCTATCTTATCTTGGAAAGTTCTTTTGGCTAGCAAGTTGTCCAACGCTAGATTACACATACCTACTGCTTGGGAAGTTCTTTTATTAAACTGTATATTAGAATGATGTGTCATTCCTAAAATCATTGTACAAAATTAATTCTAAGATTGAATTGTTTTGTACTTACATCTCCTTTGTTCTAAAGCCATTTGTCTTTTGATAAGTTCAATTATGTCTTATTATCTATAATAGAACAGCTACACACACACACACACACACTTGCTCTCTTCTCTCATCCTGTTTAGATCAGCCAATATTTCTAAATCCCAATGCCGCTTGTGATGGCAAGACCACAAACTGGGAAATTGCAATTTACAAGCTCAAGTTCCCAACCCAAAAGCTATCATTATATTCAAATTGGGATGCCCTAGACACTCAAAGAACCTCGAAAAAAATCCTTTTGTTTGTTTCTTTGAAGTTGGCTATATGAGGTACACTTGAATGATAGTTTTGCAGTGATACATCCACCACTCTCAGAGAGCGGGCTCACAAAATGGGATGCTCTTGGAGGGGTTGGCCTGTGGATATGAAACTTACCATTCTTGTAGGTTGGACATGCCATAATTGAGTTTGAACTCAAATAGGAGTGTAGAGAGAGAGAGAGAGAGAGAGAGAGAGCAAGACCATAATCATTAGAAGAGTGGTTCGTCTTCCAAGTAGTAGGAATTGCACATGTCGGAGGCAAGAGAAACATTGCCCAGATTTGTGTGTGTGTGTGTGTGTGGAGTTGATGCTTGGGCTAGCCAAGAAAGCTGCTATTCGGCTCTCACATTGCTTGCCTTTTTGGCTCTTGCACTTGTTGACTCCCTAGATTTAGGTTGGCCCGTGCCTTGTTCTTCCTACAACTTGTGCCATTTCCCACAATGCAATCTTTCTTTAGTCCTTTGTGCAACTCGTGCTACCTGGCATCGTGAATTGGCTTTCCCATTATAGAGTATATAGATAGTCTATGGAGAGAGAAAAGAGTATGGAGCTCTTCTTTCCCCCCCCCCCCAAACTCACAATAGTAAAAGTATATATATATTAAGAAACCAAAAATGTTACATAGAAAGCCATGTTCCTATCAAGCCATGGCATCAACCACCCAAAAACAATGACTGGGTACATCAGCTGATAAAGAGTGCCGCCATGAAATAGCTTGACATCCCAGGAGCGTGAGAACTTGTCTTTTTTTGTATTTTCATGAAGCTAACACTGTTGGTCATGGGACCCAAAACATTAATCACATGACCAATGAGGTCTAACGTTTGGATATGTACTTCATTTTCTGTAGTTTTAAGGTAGAAGGATGTAGTGGGAGCCTGAATCTCCATGATTGAAATGACAATCCCCTCTAGTTTGTTCTGAATCTCAAACGTGGGACACTCAGACTTATCTTGTAGCTTTGCCAAAGGGTTAACAAATTCTCATGCTTTCCAATCAATGAGCAAAGAAACTCGAGCGAAGCCAATTTTCGAGCAAATATGAGCAACACCCTTGAAAAATTGATCCAAGCATAAGGTATATTGAAGAAAATACTTATGTGATTTTAAATTCGATCAACTTATCCAGTACACAAATGGGTCATACATTTAAAATTACCAGAAAGTAGCTGCCATAATAAAATCCCAAGTCATAGAAGTATATATAAAGTGGTTAATTACGGATGCATAAAAAACAATAAAAAGGGTTATAACTAACAAACTTCCAGTAAGTCTATGAGAAGTAGACAAAACAACCTTGTAAAATTGAGAAACCTCATGATCAAGAGCATAAACATGCTTTCGTATATCATTTTCTTTGGACTCAAGCTTTACATGCTCTATGACAAAGTGAGAGGATGCAAAGAGAAATCTCCGCCATCAATGCTAAAATATTTCTTTATAGTGTCAACTTTGATCTCTTGCATGTGACTATCAAACATAAGCACTAGTCTCTGACCTCTTTGAGGGCCATACACAGTAATCTGTGCTCATTGTACACAACATTTTTTCAGCATAACGCTACAAACAAATATACAAGTATTATAGAGGTGGGCATGGATACTATGGCATTTTGCACAAAAGACATTGTGATAATCATTACACAACCAAAACATTAAAGAAATAGTTGTCCAGTACCACATAACATAAACAATGTTAATGATTTATAGTGACAAGTACATCAAAATAGTAGAAAGTGCATGAAGCCAACAAACTCGTCGAGGAGAAAAATCCCTTGCAAAATCACCATCAAATCCATAATTTGTTGGAGCTATATATGGCTCACTCTACTCAACTTGGTCTCACCTATATATTTGTATCTTGTCCTCAATATGAATCAGTCTTTGGGAGCGTATATGGAGTGTCTCTTGTCTCATTTCTCTCTCTTTCTCTCTACATCTCAACATGGTATCAGAGCAGTAACGATCATGCGCCGATTCAATTCATGGTGACAAAACAGTATGTGTATGCGATTTGCATGTAAGATTCAAAAATTGCTACAAATTTTATTTTTGAGCATTGATTCTTGTTAACTGTGGTTGTTTTGTGTTAAGAAGAATATGATTAGTGTTTTGTGTGATGTTTATTGCTAATCAATCTAATCGTTGATTACGTTTTCTTGTTGATGACAGTACCCTGAACTTCATCTCAATTTTTCTTGCTGTTCTGCTCAAAATTTGGAGAAACTTGTTCGTCTCCTCGAGCTCTTCGATTTGAGTTCTAGGTTTGCGTCAATCGGAGTTCGCAGTAGAAAGTTATGCTGTTTTTACTGCAATTGAGCTTGACGCAGCTTTCTTTGTCCTGCTTCTTCGTGAAGCGTCCGCGATCGTTTTTCTTATTTTGGCGTTAACTTTTTCGAGAAGATTTAGCTTTTTGCTATTCGTATTGTGGCCGTCAATCTTGCGTCTCACGCCACTCTATTTTGAGGACTCTTTTATTATTAATGTCTCCTTTACCCTGCCCTTTTTGGGTGACGTCTCTCACATCTTTGGAAGTTCCTTGAGCATCCTTCTTACGTTTATCGTTGATAGAACGCAGTCCTGATATCTCTCTCATTCTCAATTGCGGCCTTCACCATATATGGTGTGCAAATTCTGCGATCTTATCTTATACGTCTTCTCGCAACAAGATATGGCTATGAATATTTTCGTCAACGGCTTTCCTTCTGGCCAGCGTTCTGTTCCTCCTTTCTAAGGTCAAGGTTTTCCAGGCTAGAAAGCAAAGATGTTGTTAATTCTTGAAGGCGATGAACTCTCCGATGTTGTTCTTGGAAATCGTGTTTGTCCGCCTCAGCCTGTTGATACGGATAATGATAACGTGCTTATCACTGAAGGACCTATATTTGAAGATTGGAATGTTGCCTATACAGATTGGCAACGACGTGATAAAGCATCTCGTCGGTATATTCTTTCTGCTCTTACTGATTCCCTTTTGCTTGATATGTACGACTTCCCACGACGTATGGAAGTACCTTATTGCAAACTTTCAGAAGAAATCTGTCACAGAAATACTTTATTTGAGAGGGTTTCTTAACAAGTTACAATATGAAGTTGGTACTGCCATGACGGGACATATTGAATCTTTCAAATCTATTATTAATCAACTTGCTGCTGCCGGTGATCCTGTTCCACAAAAGCAACTGATTACACTTCTCCTTGATACTGTGAAGGACTCTTCTTATGATAACATTATTACTATTCTCTCTAATAAAGATGGTCTTGATTTCGACCAAGTCTTCATGTCTTTAATTGAATACTCTCAACGTCAAGAACGTCGTAATGCTAGTCATGATACAGCTATGATTTCACACGAGGAGACTGAGTCACAACAGATGGAACGGGCTTTTTATGCTCGAAGGCGTCCATTTCAACGAGGAAACCGCACAGGTGGCCGTCGCGGTAATATTTTCTCTCGTCTCAAATTTCTTAATAAGCAATGTTCTTACTGCAACAGAAATGGCCATACTGAAGATGATTGTTGGGCACGTCAATATGATGAAGAACACAATATTACCACAAAACAACCACGTTTATCTAGAGACTCTTCTTCTTCTTCTTGTGAATATTGTGGACGATCTGATCATCCCACTCATATGTGCAATAAGCGTCGATTCGACACAGATCGGAATAGAGCATATGCTATTGAACATCGAAAAAACATTGTACCAGAAACAAGCTGCGTCCTATGTTCAGTTGCTCCAGACAGAATACTTCATGTACACGATGGATCACTTTTTATTGTCGATTCTGGTGCTACAAGAAATATGACATATCAGTCTAAGTGGCTCCATAACTATCATCCATTGCCAGTTCAACGTGTTGTTTATCTTGTTGATGATACTACTTGTCAAGTAAAGGGTATTGGAGACTTATACACCTTATCTTCTTCCACTCGAATTTTGCGAGGAGTATTACATGTACCAGATCTTCAACGTAATCTTCTTTCAGTTGCTAGACTTGTTGATCTTGGTCTGTTTGTTGGATTTGATCATACCAAATGCCGAATTGAGAAAGATGGACAGACTATAGCCACTGCTCCTCAAAATGGTAATTTGTTTGCACTCTCTCTCAACGATGCTGTAGCAAATGTTGTCACTGCTCCAGGTGATCATGATTGCAAAGTATGGCATCACCGTTTTGTTCATGCTGATTTCTCAAAACTCCTTGATCTTCAACGTCGTGATCTTGTTCATGGCATGGATCTTAAAGCCCATCCTCATATGGGAATTTGTGAATTTTGTGCTCTTGGGAAACACAATCGCAAACCCTTTCCTCTTTCAAATACAACTCATTCTCATGACATATTGGATCTTGTTCATACTGATATATGTGGACCTCTACCTTCTTCGAGATCACAATATCGCTACTCCATTAATTTCATTGATGATTTCTCAAGGTATATGACTGTATTTCTATTTAGACAAAAATCTGAAGCCTTATCTGTTTTCAAAAAATTCCACAAGGCTACGGAACTTCAAACTGGTTGTCGCCTTAAGAAGCTTCGTAGTGACAATGGAGGCGAATATGTTTCTCGAGAGTTTGTGAGTTACTGTGCTGACAGTGGAATTCATCATGAACACACTATTCCATATTCGTCTCAATAGAACGGTGTTGCTGAACGAAAGAATCACACTATTCTCAATGCTGTAAGATGCATGTTGATTCATTCTGGCTTATCTCGTGTTTTTTGGGCTAAAGCTACTTTGACAGCAGTATTTATTCAGAATCATCTTCCTACTACTGCACCCTCTGGTAAGATACCCATCACAGCATGGACAGGTGACATTCCTTCTGTATCTCATTTTCGAACCTTTGGATGTATTGCTTATATTCATGTTCCCAAAGAAACACGAACAAAGCTTGATGCTCGTGGTCTTAAAGTTATTTTTATTGGATATTCTGACACTTCCAAAGGCTACAAATTCTATGAACCTTCCTCCAAGAAAGTAATTGTGAATCGTGATGCTACTTTTAACGAACAGCTTATGGGAGGCTCATGGTCCATGGATGATTCTGATGATACTAAATCATTGCTTTAAGCTTTTCCATTTCTTTCAGAAGATGAAACTCTTCCTATAGAGCAACTTTCCTCTTCACAACCATCCATTCCGAATGTTGCCAATGATGATATTGATATTTTTGTTGATCTGCCTATTGATTTTGAACATGGCTCATGTCATGTTTATGATGACGATATTGCTGATAATGCTTTTTCTACTCCTGAAGATCCCATTACTTATGATGAAGCTCTCTCTTCACCACAAAAGGATCAATGGCAAGAGGCTATGGAAGCAGAGTAGGATTCTCTTATCTCTAAAGGTACATGGATACTAACTGAATTACCTCCTGGTCGTACAGCTATTAAATGTAAGTGGGCATATAAGACAAAAGTAAAAGCAGATGGATCTTTTGACAAGTTCAAGGCGCGTTTAGTTGCAAAAGGTTACTCCCAAGTAGCTGGTGTTGATTATCAAGAGACTTTTTCACCAGTTGTTCGCATTACAAGTGTTCGAGTTTTATTGGCTAATTATCTTGGACAACATCTTGGATGTCCTTCTCTTAAGCATTGGTCTGCTGCAAAGCGTGTGTTGAAATACTTGAAAGGCACTACAAGTTTTGGTTTAGTCTATCGACGACAACTCACATCGGATTCTATGCAATCTCTTTCTCTTTTGGGTTACACAGATGCAGACTGGGCAAGCTCACATTTATCTATGCGATCTACTAGTGGAAATTGCTTCTTTATAAATGGTTGTCTTGTTTCTTGGACTAGCAAGAAACAACGTTGTGTTGCAGTTTCTACGACTGAGTCAGAATATGTTGCGGCATCACTTGCAGCTCGTGAGTTGATTTGGCTTCGACAAATGCTGGTTCATATTGGTCACTCTCCTCTTTCTAGCACACCCTTGCGGTGTGACAACCAAAGTGCTATTAGTCTTGCAAAAGACTATGTTCAACATAATAAGTCAAAGCACATTGCTGTACATTATCATTATGTTAGGTATGAAGTACACAAAGGAACCATTATGGTTGAACATTGTCCAAGTGACCAGATGATTGCAGACATTTTGACCAAAGGCCTCAACGAGTCACGTTTCATCCTCTTGCGCTCGGAGCTTGGAGTTGCTTCGACCTCACTCTTTCTAGATTAGCTTCTTTGCTATTGTGATAGCTTTGTACATATGACATTGTAATCTTTTAGGTACCATGCACTATGCACACTCCAGATTTGCACATTGTGATCTCGAAGTCACTTGAATATTTGTACATAGATGCACAATTCACTTTCACATCATCATCGCTGGTTCATAATTTCACATTGTATAGGGGCTTGGGTTTTTCCCTTGAACTCCCCAAGGGTTTTTTCATCCAAAGCTAGAGACCTTTTTTTGAGTGGGGGTGTTGGAGCTATATATGGCTCACTCTACTCAACTTGGTCTCACCTATATATTTGTATCTTGTTCTCAATATGAATCAGTCTTTGAGAGCGTATATGGTGTGTCTCTTGTCTCGTCTCTCTCTCTTTCTCTCTACATCTCAACATAATTTAGGAAATCAAACCTAACATTTGTTTGATTTTTTTCAAGAAAACACTAAAGCTCATCTAGTTGTCACGTGTGAATACATTGCAAAGGTAGAGTTTTGTTCCTGGACAAGCACTCTTTGTGTAGACCTCTCTATTCAAAGTACTCTCTTTGTCTACCCATTTGTTCAATGCTTCTTTCCCATCTTGCTTCACTTGTCTTCATCTTGCCTAGCCTAGTAGGCCTTCTCTAATTATAGCTCTGAGCTCTTCAGTAGCGTCGCTCAGCCCATCATAGCCCACCTCCGCTTAGCTTTGCCTACCGTAGCTTACTCCCGCTAAACTTGGCCCCTGGCACCTCTCAAAATAGGTTCAACCTATAAGCCTAATCATGATCTGTGGAAGGCCAGGCGATTTTAAAGTGTTTTTGGATCTTCTTTATTAGGCAAAATGTTTTAACATTCATGCCGGAGCCATCCAAGGGTGGATTGAAATCGGTGTGCAGAGTTTGGTGTTTGATCTTATTATCGTCGTTAGCTCATTTAGAAAACAAATGTTTGCCCTAAACCAGTCAGGCATGTGATCTTCCCTACAGACAAACACACTACTTGCATGTAAACAAAATAATATGTGCTCCCCCCTTTGCACTTGATTTGCCCTCCCTCACTAGCTTGCCTCATGACATGCCCCCCTGCGTGGGGTTTGTGTGCCCTTGGATGGCTTCAATGAGAATCTTAAAAGATTTTGCCTAATGGAGAATATCCAAAAATACCTAGTGACATGACAACATTTGAGGATATTGAGCTTGGTCTATGGAAGGCCAACAAAGGGCATCGGACACGCAGATGATGTCGATGGGCATGGATGCCATGCAAGAGCTGTTGAAATAAATAAATAAAATATTCCAGCTTCACGCCTCGTGATCCCAAAGATACGAGCACCCGTTCAAATCATCCTATCCCAATCTATATAACAACCCCCTGTATCCGGCTCCAATCATCTCGTCGCAATCCAATACACCTGCCTATGTGCGTGTGTTCTCTCTCTCTCTCTCTCTCTCTCTCTCATCTTCTTTTTCGGTGTCCCACACAAACACACACAGCCGTTATGGATCCGGGACTTGGAACCCACGTCCATCGAAGAGCCCAAAACCCTGCATGGCGCTACCCCTTCATGCTGCTGCTATTCAACCAGCCCTTACTGCCCCAACTGATGCCGCAAATGTTCCTGCAACAAAATATGCTGCTCACGATACTGATATCGATGATGCCCCTGCAGTATTGCCATGTTCTTGTTCAGGCAGCCGACGTCCATACCGGCATGTTTTACTGTCTCGAGTTGCTCCACTGCATCTTACTGGCGCAGCCGCCTGTGAATGTGAAAGCTTTGTGTTTGGAGATGAGCTCTGTTTCTGTTGAGTCCCGTCTCTTTTTGGGCTGTGGTCGCCATTAGTTAGTTGATGAGCTGCTTGCTAGTCCTACCATGCGGCCGAAACTAGGCCAAGAATGTTGCCAATGTTGCCTGCACAACATCTGCAACCCAATCTACTGCAGCTCTTGCAAATTCTTCACATGCTGTCCACCCTACTACTGAAAAGCCAGAACAAGCCCTCGCTGACGCCAATGGTGCTGCTACAACACCTGATGCGGCCAATTTTGCATATGATGCCCGTGCAACCTTCATTTCTTCAGCCAGCACAGCAGCAAAAGCTGGAGACAACCTTGAAACCTGGTACGGCCATATACAACCTTGATGAAGCGACCGATGCCACCACTCCCAATGAAGGCGATGCCAATTATGAAGATGAAGTTTTCCCTCCGCCTTATAAGCCTTGTCCTGTAAGCTGTCGAAACCAGTCCGCGCCGGCGCGGACTGGTTCCAGCAGTGTTCGCACAAGCCAAACAATTTTGCCGCAATTACAGGGACCCTCCAGCCGCCATGTGTCACCTCCACCATAACCTTGCGTGTAAGCTGTCGAAACCAGTCCGCGCCGGCGCGGACTGGTTCCAGCAGTGTTCACAAGCAGCTTTAATAGTTAAACTAATGATGCTTTTGGATTTTTTAAAAAAGGAAAAGTTATCAAAATACCCCTCTAATTTGAGGAAATTCTCAAAAAATACTCTTCCAATTTCAAACATTCCCAAAACACCCCCAATATTTTGTCACAAATTCCCAAAACACCCTTCAATTTTTCCAAAATTCCCAAAGTACCCCCGTCGTGAGATTAAATTTCTTGAGAGGTGAAAAACTTTGTAGCTTTTCATAAGAAGACTGGCTGTCTATCAATACAAGATGCTAAAGGTAGAATTTGGGTATGACGTTATGTAGGCTTTGGAGATGAATTTCTTCTTCTTAGACATAATTGCCCTTTTTGCAAGGTAATTTGTGACAGATTACATGCTAAGCACTCAAAAACGGATCTAAATTGTCAAAAAAGAATAAATTGTCTAAATGGTCGATGGATGGTCATGCTAAGGTCTAGATGGTGGCACATGTGTATGCGACAAGTGTGTGGTGAAGGTTAGGCCATCAATTAATCGCCCAATTAATTATACCTTCACCAACATTAAGAGAATCTATGTTGATTCTTCTCCTCTTTTTATTTTCAAAAAGTGTACCACATACTCCCAAATAGTCTTCGTCAGCGCAGACACATTCTAGCTAGCAATGATGAGTGCTATTTCAAGGGGTTGCAAAGATCGTCATGCTATTTTGGGCCAAGATGAGAGCTGCCTCACTTGTAGAGAGCACAACTATTTTAACATTGTACTCACCATTGGAATTGCCTTATGAGAGCTTGTATAACTCAATTTTCAAAATCTCTCTAATTCACAAAAAACTTTATTGAAGGACTTGCTCGTATTTTTTCCTTGCTCAAAAAAACTCGCTCGCCAATTTGTAAGACTCACAAATTCTTTGCTAATCTCACCTTACTGTCCATCCCCTTGTTTCCTCGGGACAGTCAATTAGGAGAATCTTAGACTCACTTTCGAGCCTTTTAGTTTGAGAGAGGGAGTGGCGTTTGACCAATGAGGAAGAGGCTTATGCTATGTTGAAAAATAAATATTTTGGAGCAAAACTCGTTTAGGAAAAACGGAGAAAATAATATTTTTATTCTTCAAATTATACAATGTGACACTTTCAAAGCATAAATACCATAAGTTGTACTAACTCTGTATTGAAAAATTTCAAAAATTGCATTGAAGACTCTAGTAGCTACGTTCCTACCCAGATATTGCTTTGAGTAACTCTATTTTCCTCTCAAAACTGTCTTTCCTTTTTCATTTTTCGGCTAACTCTATCTACTGTGTGTTCTAGTGCACACCATGACTACCTCTCAAAGGCTTAGCACTACCATTGATTATGTTCTCATTTTTAAACGTTATAGTATAGATGAGTATGCATGGATAATATCTAGAATAACTATTGGAAATTGGGTACTATTGTAGACGACGAGGAGGAAGAGGAGGCAACACACTGATTTTGTGGAGGCTTTCATGGGACAAGCTAAAGATTTTAAAATTTGTGTAGAAAGCAAGCGGGTGAAAGAGGTCCTCATACAACATGCTTTCCAACATGTAGATTTAAGGTTGCAAACATATTCTCCTAGTTTTTCACGACATCGACCCAACTATAAGTTATTTTGAGCATGTCTGATTTTTTGCATGATCATTATGTTTACAAATTTAGGGCTAATATCATGTTTGGTATGTTGCAAATATTTATCCATCAAACAGGATGGATTGGCAATCAATTGAGAGCATAGTTAGTATTTTTTACCATTTCCATGCATTTATTGGTGAGCAAATGTATCGAGGAAGACAACATAGGAGCTTGCAAATAATGGATTTTTTTTTGAATGATATGTCATATTTGGAGCCCAAAAAATCCTTTGGATGGGTTCGTGTAACTCCTTTGCCACTTCCATCCTTTGTTGATAGCAAGGATTAATCTTTGCCAGCTTCCCAAACTAGTGAAAGCTTCATTAATAAGTCATTTCAAGATATACAAAATTCCCTCAAGTATTATATTGCTACAAAGATTGTTAGGCTCACTCTATTTATGCCTGTTGAAGTGTTTGTAAATTTCTTCTTTGATGAGGAAATAAGAATTACCACAACAATGTTCATTTGCAAATCTAAGAGCTGTTTAGACTTTTTAGATGATAATTGGGATAGGAAATAGTCACATGGTAAAATTTGTATCTTGCAAAAGAAGTCCATAATTTGCAAGTACATTATAAGCTCTCAAAATTTCATAGTGTCATTTTGCTATTTTAGATATCATCTTCTTAGTGGGAAACTTATTCCACTCAACCAAGATATAGAGTCTAACTTTAAGAACAAACCTTGAAATGAATCCAAAGGAGAATATTTTGTGAAAAAGGTCTACCTATGAGAGACCAAACCATTTCAAAAGAGAAAAATATTCAAATCATGCTTAATATAGAAGATGAACAGGGGATTCCACCCCTTGTGGATGATTGGCCAGTGCTATTAAAAGGTAAGGGGTGCTAACAATGCAAGTCAAATCATACGTCTAGACCATCCTCCAATGGAAGTATCAACATGGAGGTGAGTCCTACTTATATGTACATACGAGTTGGACTCCAAAACAGGATTTGGATACCAAATCATCGGTCTCTACTAATACAAGGTTATCATCATGGCTCAAATAAGATACACCCATTTGGATGTAGATTGCTTTAGACCACAATTGCCTACAAACGGAAGATTGTATCTTGGGAGAATGTGGTAGCTGATGCATATATTCCTCATTTTTGGAGCAGTTATTTGAGCCATTTGGTAGGATAGATATATTGGCTACCTTGGATTATGTCGAAACAAATCTAGGCAAACCAACTTCTATGACAAAGAAAGAAAGAAATTCATAACCAAACAAATAATTTCATTTGTAAAAATGATTGAAATCAAAGTAGAAAGGGATGTCATTGCTATAGATATCACCAATAAAACAATGAAGGATGTAGACGCTGGGAACAATTCCTAGATGAAAATTTAGACTGGTGGTGGCTGAACTAGTAATTACCAACCTTATTAATATCGTAACTACACAATGCATAGTTAGTTGGAGGCCCAATTTGATAGTTATCATCAGCTATTAAGCTCAAAGAAGTCATTTCGCTCATGCTATTGTACTTCATTCCAATTTTACTGATCCAAATACACAATCCAGTTCTAGTTCTAATTATCATTCCCACTGTAGTTATCATTTTCATTTTAGTATCATTGTCTCTAGTTGATTTGTTGTCTAAAGTCTGTTATTGAAAGAGACCAACTCATTCCATT
This sequence comes from Adiantum capillus-veneris, assembly GCF_014529385.1. Classification (NCBI taxonomy): domain Eukaryota; kingdom Viridiplantae; phylum Streptophyta; class Polypodiopsida; order Polypodiales; family Pteridaceae; genus Adiantum; species Adiantum capillus-veneris. The sequence goes on from NC_140960.1 coordinate 60,611,926, forward strand.
TTGGTGATCATGGTGGTGAGGTGAATTGCTCTTGAAAGTGAATCACTCTCCTAGTTGAGTTTGTGGAGTGAGCCGGATTCAACAATGTCAAGCACTAAAATGCGACATGGAAGGATAATTCCCAAGAGACTTACTGAAGTTTAGGATTAGGAGACTTATTAAAGTTCAAGATCCTCTTCTTGATCCTAAAATAGATTATGGATATGATGTGTTTCAATTCAAAAGACATCAACCTGTAGGAATTGATAGGTGTTGTAGGTCAAATTGATATTGGAGAATATCTTAGTGCATAGTTCAAAATGAACAAAGGATGGGGACAAGTATTGATGAAGAATTTCTTCAAAAGTGGACTATCTTTTGTCTAAATATTTAAAAAAAATCAAGTATTTTCATTCTAAATATCACTCAAAGTACCATTGCTCAACAAAATATACTAAATGGAGATTCCTTCAAAGTCATTATGCTTGTACAATGAAGATCTCTTGGCAATATTGAAAGTTGTAAAAAATGGTGGCAATAATCTCTGATCCAGAATATTAGACCACAAAAAAATGTGAGATCATTTTTAGAAGAAGGATCACAAGGTTTTAAATCCTAAGGATTGTAAATATTTAATTCTTCAAAGTTTGGTGGACATTCAGATATAAGTCAATGACCAATGGGATGAAGATATCTAGGTCAAAATGGAGTTTTCCAAATCATCTAAATCATTGATGGATTCCAATTCTCAACATCAAAATCAAAATGGTCAAAAAACACACAATAATCACTAGTATTACCTTGGAAAAGGAATACATTGACAATAAGAACATGGATTTTTTTCTAGTTCAGTTAAGGCCTAGCAAGTCTGACATCGATATGGAATTGTATGTTCCAAGGAAGGATGATGTTTCTCAAGGAACTACCAGGATCACAACACTACTCTCATGTTGTATGATGGAGGATACACCAATTCCACAGCTGAGGGTAGTTTCTGAGTAAATTGAAATACTCATTACAGATCAGGAGGTGATGATGATCCATAAGGAAGGGAATGTACTTGTCACAGGTGAGGGAAAAATGGTGCAAAACTAGTGCAATTAAGAAGTAGGTAGTTGTGAAGGAGGGCTACTGAATGAGACTCATGTGCCTAAGGTTTGATGATAAGACATGAGAAATCTAATGGTCAAGAGTGCACAAAGCGTCAGGATCTGGTAAAACAAAAGTACCATGTATTCCAATAGTGGTTCAAAAGGGAGTAGTGATGAACAAAATGTCAAAGGGTGTAAGGAGATTCATCTGGATGTTATCAGGGTAAATGCACTCAAGGACCAAGTAGCTAATGTTAAAGATTTTTTGAGAGCACTAGTTGGAAGGACGGCGTTTGAAAATCTCCACAACACAATGACTAGGAAATCACACATTAGAATAGTGATAACAAAAATAATTGAGATCTAGATTGGGTTAACTTGGTCAATGATCTAGAGTGGTGTTAGATACAATCTCAAATTCAAATGAGGCTATGAATGTGTTATACATTAGAGTAATGGAAGAGAGGGTACCGACTGTCTAGGAACCAAAACCAATAGACTGTTTGGGTATGGTTCCAACTCAGGCTCAGACTTCAAAGTATCTAGTTGAGCTTGAAACACATAATGGTTACTGGCCAGATATAAATAACCAAATCACTAAGAGAATCTTGTTAGCAATGGTTATAAGGGGTCAACTACTACACAAACACCACATCACAAGCAGTGAGAGAGAGATATGACATATCCACATGGTAGAGGTAGTGGGGAGACCCGGGTCTAACAAATCAATACCTTAAAGTAGTGTCAGATTCCAGTTTTTAAATAAGATGCAAGTTTGACAAAGAGAGAGCAAGAGACAGGGCCGGAGGTGTTTAGGGACCTTTATATACAACTAAACTATTGAATGTTTTTTTCCTTGCAAATGTCTTTGATGATTTGCGTTTATAACAATCATGTCTGACTCTGCTCGGTTTTATGATTGCTCGAAGTTTGAAATTCCCCTCTTGGATTCCACTCTAACTTTTACATCAAAAGCATATATCTTGAATTCCACTAGAACTTTTTCATCAAAAGCACATGTGTGAATTGTTGCAATACTAATTTACCACTTAAGATGTTAGCCTAAGATAGCATTCTTGTGGAGCACGAAGATGCTCCAGGCTATAGAGACTCACCCTCAAGGACTTCTACTTCATGCAAGGCATCTGCAAACCCCAACTTCTCATACACAGCTTCAACTATGTCTTCATCATTAGCCTGTAAGAAGGTAGCATCCTGCACAATCAACTCATCAATCATAGCTTCTAACTTTGATGATAATTTTCCTCGGATATCTGCATAGTTTGGTAGACTTGAACTTTGTTCTTGATAGATTTCATACTCCTCATAACGTGCTTGTACAATAGCTTCTTTGAAATACTCCCAATCGTCGTTGCAAGATCTGGTAACCTCTTGAATCTGCTCCTTCACATCTGAACTCACTAACTGCTCAAAATATTTGATCATCAATTCTTCTGGTATCCCTCTTACCTTGGTCTCTTGCTCATAGAACTCTAGGTAGCCCTGTATCCATCAAAGAGTCGTCTTTCATCGTATTGCATCTAAAGCTGCATCCAAAGCTTCATCGATTTGCTTTTTCTTCTTTACGGTCTCAATTTCAAGCAGAGATCCTTGAACCAATTGAAGCATCTTTGAAAAATCTCGAACTGTTGACTTATCATCAAAACAGTTCGCAATTAATTCTACAAAATCATCTTCATCATCTGCTCTAAATTCTCCATCTTTACCTCCCACCCCGGCTCGTTTCACGTCAGGTTCACCAAAGATGTCGGGCAATATGTGTTCGCTACGTGAGTCGTGCAGGCGCCAGGCCTCTGGTTGTGGGAGGTGTGAAAGAGAGAGAACAAGAACAGTTGATAACTCTGGCAATCACCGCAATCATCAATTAATTGAATAATACTTTGAGTACAACTTAGTCCTTAGCCAAGGCGGGCTGTTAACAACACCATCACTTGGATTAGCTGCTGCTAAGATTAACCGGGCCATTAACGACACCGGACTTAACAAAATGTTAATCAATCTTTAGTTGATGACGGTGATAGAAATTTCCTCGTGTCGCTTTAGCTGCTTCTTCTACTTTCGAGATTTTGCAAACCTCATGTAAGTTCATTTTGTCGATCGTCATGCATCAATTATTACCAACGTGCTACAACTCCCTGCTCTTTAATTGCTATCCGAAGCTTTAACACTTGCTTGACCAATACATTTGCTTAGCCTGCCTTGTGCTTTCCTCTTCCGTGCTCATTCAACAGTTCTGAGGTCTCTCCTTCTCAAGCACTTTACGCCCCTCTTCTCTATTTTACGGCCGAGACCAAGAGAAAGTGCCCCTTCCTTGCCGACTCCTTGCTCCCTTCTTCTCTATCTTATGCATGAGACGAAGAGAGCTTTACTCTTCTTTGTTTCTTGTCAGAGCCCTCTTTCGAGAGTCTTGCATCAAGACTTGATTCAAGTCTTGCTTTGAGTATTTCTTTGAGCCTTGCTTCGGGTCTTGCTCCTTGCCTTTGTCGTCAGCTCTCTTCACCTTAACCTCAATCTCCTTTTTCCTCAACCACAATCTTATTATGACTTGCTTGGTCACGGCACAGAGAAAAGAGAGCGAGAGAGCTTCCCCTCTTCTTGCTTCGTTGATAGCTTCCTCCCTTTCTTAATTCCCTCGTTATGCCTCCAATAATCTCATGCAAAAAAAAGAGTTCTCTATTAATAGAGTGCCCCTCTCTTAAGTAGTGGCACCGGGCGTCATTGACGTGGCGCAAGAAAGACTTCGATCACGTGGAGGGGTCGACTTCTGACCTTCACAAAACCCGGCGTGAGGGGTGTCGAATATCTGCACGAGGAGACCGTAAGTAGATTTCGCTTCAGTCGTGCACTCATCCGAGCAATGCCTTGCCCAGGGCGAGCTTTATGAACACAAGACTCCTCAAAGAAATTACTGCTCATGCATTCCAAAATCCGATCGAGAGACAAAATATCTTACATGGAACCCCGTCCGAGCTGATCGAATTGACACGGATCCGGCCCCCAGTGAATCTTGAACGGCCAATAACTTGGCAACCGGAACTCCGATTGTGCTGATCTGAAAAGACCGACGCGCTCGACAAAGTGATCACTTCAGGCATGTGCATCCATTCCATTTTTGTCACCTCACTTGCAGTTGCCCAATCCGGTACGGATTTGCAATCGCCTTAAACTTCAAAGTGCCATAGCTTCTGCACCGTGGCTCCAATCGACGAGCCATAAAGACAGGCCGGTAGAGAACTTCAAGCACTACAATTCTAGATCATAAAATCCCATCTGTGCTCACTTCAAGCATAGTCCTTTTTAGCATCATTAAGACATCAATTGACCCTTTTCAGCCGCATCTAGCATACATTAATCATTAAACTTGACCTCTTATCAAGCCCTGATCACTGCTCACTAAATGTGTAGGCTTCAAAGAAGCTTAGCTTGCATTTTTGTGCTCTTTTTCTCATCATGGAAGCGGAGCTGCACGACACCGGACAAGAGGCATTGTTGGCACAAGTGATTGAATTCCCATGAGGGATATACTCGAGAGAGGTGAAAATTTCATGAGGTGAGGTAATGTACTTTGTAGCATCACTATCAAAATACCACACATGTGAATCTGCAGCAAGTGACATGCATGCATCATGGACATTAGGATTGTAAGTGCACTTTGCACTAAAAGACCATCCTGCATGAACATTAACATCACATAAGACACAACAATGACTGCATTTGTAGTGGAACCACCATTTGCAGTGGAACCACCCTCTTTATTCTTAGCCTCTTTGGCCTTCAACTTAGGACAGTGTTACCATATACATGTGGTACTGATGTGTGTGAACACACTAGGACCGTTGGGGAATTTTTCCCTCTTTAGGAGGTTTTTTCTCCCGAGCATTGTATATATGCCCATCACTCTAGGGCTATCTATCTTTCCATTGCACACTAAGTAATACACTCTCTATTGTGTACCTTGAGCTTCCTTCATCTTCTCCAAGCTGTGTGTGTCTCTCTGCAACCCTAATTCCAACAATTGGTATCAGAGCAGGTTGCATCCTCCCGGGCTTAGTCGCCAGCTGCTCGAGTACATGCCTGCTCACTTTCTTCGATTTCAGTGAGCGTTCCGCAGGTCGTCATTTCTGATTTGGGCTCATTTCGGCCTCCGTTTCCACTACAGGAAGTACTGCACAGGCTATTTCGTCATTTTGTACAAAGTTTCTGTTAGTGTCGTTTTCTGCATAACAGGTGTCTTACAGTCTTCTACGGTTTGTGCTATATAGCACGTGTTGTTCCTGCTCTGTTTCTCCTATTTTCGGGCAGTTTTCACATCATGTGTAGCATTTACCATGGCTGAGAACAACAACACTGATGTGTTCAAGATGTTTGCTGCTGTTGAGAATAGGTTGGATGGGGACAATTACCCTATGTGGGCTTATATGATGCAACATGTTCTTGTGTCAAAGGGCGTCTGGAATATTGTGTAGGACATTGATGTGTCCTGGTTCTGAGGATAGAGGTGATGTTGAGGATGTTGTAGGTCTTGCTGCTATTAGAGTTGTTTTGCCTATAGCAGAACACGCTCGTTGGGATGTAAAGGATGCATAGGCTCATGCATTGATTGCATTGTTTGTGAAGTGCACCATTGTTCCTCACATTCGTTCAACAAAATCTGCAAAACAGGCTTGGGATATTTTGGTTGGTCTTTATGCAAGTCGCAATGAGGCTAAAATTGCTTTGCTGCGTAAAGAGTTGGAGTCGAAGATTATGCATGAGGAAGATGGTATGGACACTTTCCTTGCTAGTGTCAAGGATATCAATGAGCAACTTATTTCTGCGAGGTGAAGCTATTTCAGATAGTTCCCTTGTGCAGACTGTTCTTGATGCCTTACCAGATTCTTACCAGAATTTTGCTAGTACTTGGAGACTTATGACCCAAGGAAATCCAGAAGTTGTCAAGTTTGATACATTATGCACATTACTGTTGCAAGAGTCACTTTCCAAAAAAAATAGGACTAGACAGCGTGCAGTTGAATAGGATTTTATTGCTTCTCAAACAAAGGATGATAATAGCAATGCAACCACTTCTTATGGTTCTCTTGCGAGTGGCAAAACTTCTGTTCCTAATGCTTCTGCTGGCAGCACTTTGTCTGGAAATTCTGGTGATAAGGGCAAAAAGAAGACGCGTTGCCATTATTGTAAAGCTAATGGTCACTTGATCAAGCAGTGTCCTAAGTTGAAGGCCAAAGAGGCTAAGAAGAAAGAGGGTGGTTCCACTGCAAATGCCGGTTCCACTACAAATGCAGCCATTGTTGAGTCTTATGTGAAAGGAGATTGTGTTGCTGATGTTGATGCATAATGGGATTTTAGCGTAGAGTGTACTTATAATCCTGTTGTCCATGATGCATGCTTGTTCGTTCACATGTGTGGTATTTCGATAGTGGTGCTACAAAATTCATTACCTCACATCGTGAATTGTTTACCTCTCTCGAGTCTGTCCCTCATGGGAATTCAGTCACTTGTGCCAACTATGCCTCTTATCCGATTCAGGGAGGTGGAGAGATTGTGCTTACTGCTGGAAATGGCAGTTCCTTCACACTTGTTGATGAACTTTATGTACCTGTGATCAAGAAGAATCTCTTGTCTGTATCCACACTTGCTAAACTTAGACTTGTAGTCAAATTTGTGGATGACAGATGTACAATTCATGATCTCAATTTCGGGCATCTGGCCTTTTGTGCCATGGTCTGTATAAGCTTACTTTGTATGACAAGTGTGGAAAATTTTTTGCAAATGCTATTGCAGATTCAAGGGCTATTTCAGATGCAAAACTTTGGCATGCACGTTTTGGTCATCTGAATTTTGTCAGTTTGCTGTGTTTGCAGAAATCTGATATGGTTGCTTCTTTGCCGCCTCTTGAAGCACCTACCAAACATGTTTGTGAGGGATGTATTTTGGGTAAGATGCAGCGTTCTAAGTTTCCAAAGGATGGTTCAGTTCGGGCCACATGCAGGTTGCAGCTTGTGCATAGTGATGTTTGTGGGCCCATGCAAACTCTGTCCTTGGGCAATTACCTTTACTTCGTGACTTTCATTGATGATTACTCCAGGCATGCATGGGTATTTCCGCTTAAAGGGAAGTCCAAAGTTTTTATGTGCTTCAAACAATTTCTGGCTATGGCTGAAAATGTCTCGAAATGTACTATGGGCACCCTCCATTCAGATCGAGGGGGGGAGTATATGTCTCATGAATTAAATGCATTTTTGGCTAGTTTTGGGATAAAATACCAATGTATAGTGCCTTATACACCTCAACAAAATGGTGTTGCTGAGAAGAAAAAGAGGTCGCTGAAGGAAATGGCACGATGTCTGGTCAAAAGTCAAGATTTGACGCATTCTTTTTGGCTTGAGGCCATCATGTGTGCCACTTATGTACTTAACAGGTTCCCTATGAAAGCTTTGCAGTCTATTACTCCATATGAAGCATGGCATGATAGAAAGCCTTCTATTGAGCACATCCATGCTTTTGGCTGTTTGGCATATGCTTTGGTGCCACAAACACATTGCACAAAACTGGATGATAAGGTTGTCAAATGTATTTTTGTTGGTTATAGTGCTGAAATCAAAGGTTACAAGTTATATCATCCGCAAACAAAGCGTATTCTGTTTTCACGGGATGTCGTGTTTGTGGAAGATTCTGTTCAACCCTTGTTGTCATGTACTAGAGACAGTAATGTAAGCTCACAGGACATTTATGACACTTTGTTGCCTCTTTTCAATGGTGGAAATATGGATGTAAGTTCCAATGAGGCAAATGTACAGCCTGTGGGGGTTTCTTAAAATGTTACAGATTAGACTATTATTGATGCAGATGCACATGATGTACTTGATTAGGAAAGGGCTAAAAATGATTAGGCTAGAGGTATGCCAAAATGGTTGGTGCACACTTTGCGTGACAGTAAATTGGATGCACCTTTGTCTAGTCGTACTCGTTCTGGCTCTCGCCATGCATCTTATGCATCAAATTGTTATGCTTTGGCTATGTCTAGCTTACATGATGTTGAGGAGCCTTTGTCTTTTGATGAAGCAAAGAATTTAAAAAATTGGATGTCTACCATGCAATCAGAATATGATGCACTTATAGAAAATGACACATGGAATTTATGTGATTTACCTCTTGGCAAAAAGGCCATTGGTATGAAGTGGGTTTACAAGTTGAAACGCAAGCTGGATGGTAAGATCGATCGCCATAAGGCTCGACTTGTTGAAAAGGGTTATTCACAACAAAAAGCCATAGATTATGAAGAGACTTTTGATCCCACTTGTCGTATGACTATTATGCATTTTTTATGTGCATTGGCAGCTCATTTTGGTTGGGATGTACATCAATCAGACATTGTTACTACTTTCTTGAATGGTGACATATTTGAGGAAGTTTATGTAACACAGCCTCACAGTTTTGTCATAAAAGGACAAGAGGACAAAGTGTACAGATGTAAGAAGGCTTTGTATGGGTTGAAGTAGTCTCCTCGTGATTAGTATGAGAAAGCTGACACTCATTTGGTTAAATGAGGCTTTCGTAACAGTCCAACAGAAAGCACATTGTATGTAAAGCGTGAGGGTGATGTACTTCTCATTGTGGTTCTTTATGTCGATGATTTGCTGATCACTGGACCAAATGAGAGACATATTATGGAATTTGAGGCTGATTTGAATGTTGCATCATTACTTGGGTATAGAGTTTAAGCAGTGTGATGGTGGTATTTCCTTGTGTCAGAAACATTACATAGAGACATTGCTATGTAAGTTTGGACTTGAGGATTGAAAACCTATTGCCACTCCCATGGAAATAGGTTTAAAGTTGAGTCTACATGATGCTGGAGATCCTGCTGATGTCAGTCTTTACCAAACTATTGTTGGCTGCCTCATTTATGTATGCCACACGAGGCCAGATATTCAGTTTGCAGTCTCACAGGTCAGTAGATTTATGCATAGCCCAGGGTCTAAGCATTGGCAGTCTGTCAAGAGGATTTTCCGCTACCTTAGTGATAGTTTACATCTTGCCTTGTTTTATCCCAAGGGGGGATCATTGCTGCTAGACTTACATGCTTTTTCAGACTTAGATTGGGCTGATTGTTTTGACACGCGAGTGTCCACAAGTGGTTTTTGTTTCATGCTTGGCAGTTCATGTATATCATGGTTGAGCAAGAAGGAACCTACTATCGCCACTTCAAGTTGTGAGGCTGAGTACAGGGCAGTCTTCACAGCTACGGTTGAGTGTGTATGGCTCAGATCCCTTATTGCTGATTTGGGTGCGGGACAAGACACTGCCAACACTATCTACACTGACAATCAGAGTGCATTGGCAGTTGCAAGGAACCCAGTTTTTCATGCTCGCACAAAGCACATCATGAGGTGCATTACCACTATGTTAGGGAGAGGATCTCAGCAGGCATGAGAGTTCATCTTGGCTTTTGTGCCAACACAGGACAACCTTGCAGATCTTTTCACAAAGGCATTGTCTCGTGAGAAGCTTGAAGATTTTCGCAAAGCTTTGGGCTTACTCCCCTTTGTGGACTGATCATGTCCTCAAGGCATGGCACTTCCCTTTACTCATGTGCCACCTCTCGTTCACCGCATCACTCCAGGGGAGATTTGTTACCATATACATGTGGTAGTGATGTGTGTGACCACACTAGGACCGCTGGGGCATTTTTCCCTCTTTAGGAGTTTTTTCTCCCGAGAATTTTATATACGCCCATCACTCTAGGGCTATCTATCTTTCCATTGCACACTAAGTAGTACACTCTCTATTGTGTGCCTTGAGCTTCCTTCATCTTCTCCAAGCTATGTGTGTCTCTTTGTAGCCCTAATTCCAACAAACACTGGTTGATCAAGTGATCATTATCTTTACAATGATGGCAACCCATCTTCTTTTTTCCCTTATCACCAGAATTTCTAGAAAAATTGCTGCTAGCAAAAGCATTAAGAACAAAATTTTTGCCACTCGTAGCAGAACCATAAGAAGTGGTGCTGTTAGCACCCTTTCTTTGAGAAGCAATAAAAGCCTGTTCAAGTGCACAGTACCTAGTCCTGTTTTTTTTGGAAAGTGACTCTTGCAACAGCAATGTGCATAATGCATCAAACTTGACAGCTTCAAGATTTCCTTGGGTCATAAGCCTCCAAGTACTAGCAAAAGTCTGTAAGAATCTGGTAAGGCATCAAGTACAATCTGCACAAGGGTACTGTCTAAAATGACCTCACCTACAAACATAAGTTGCTCATTGGTATCCTTGAGACCAGTAAGGAAAGTGTCCATATCATCTTCCTCATGCATAATTTTTTATTCCAGCTCTTTACGCTGTCGAGTAATTTGCGGTCTTGCTAGGAAAGCGATGGGCTTCTGGCTGTGAGAGTTTAAGAGAGAACTCTAAAAAACTATATGAAGGAGTTAAACCATAGATGCCATGAATTCTAGGGTTTGGAAGGAAGTGCAATCAAAGAAGCCCCACTCTTTCTCCCTTGCATTCACACACTCAAAGAAAGAACATAGAAGAGAATATCAAAACAACACAAAGATAAAAACATCAAGGCTATGGTCATATCGTATCATGGGGAATATGAAAGGGTCAATAGATGAGTTAATAGCATTCAATATTTATCGACCAAACACGCTACAAATTTTTTGTTGGAATTGTAGTTTTGTGTTTACCATAATATATATGTTTTGTCTAGTGATTGGGATTAATTGTGTGTACAAATCCTCTTGGTTCATGGCAAGATAACTACACTTACGTCAAAAGAAAAGTTATAGTCCATAAGAGGTAGTATGATGGGATCCGGTGAAAGAAGTATTTCATATTGAGCCTTTCTGAGCCAAAGAGAAACACTATACGTTGCTAAAAGTGTATCTTATGGCTAGTCCATACGTTAATTCTAATAGATCACATAGAGTGGAAGCAATAGAAATTCTCATCATGTGGATTATTTATCTAGGATAGTATGTGAGAAATGAAGATATGAGAGAAGTGAAGAGATGAGAAGTTTTCCTCCCAAGCCCTATTCTTGCCCATAGGCAATAAGGATACTCTGGGAACAGATGTACTTGTAGCAAGGAGGACCTATAATTTGTAGAGAGAATGAATTTCTAGAGTGAGAGAGATAGGTTTGGTTAGAGAGGGAGATGGAATCAAAGATATATGTTGGATTAGAGATATAAGGTAGGATTAAAGCTGAAAAAGAAAACAACAATAAATCAACAAAATATCAAAGTAAAACACATCTTACTTGACAAACTCTTCGGGAGTTGTTCACCATTATGATGGAGAGAGAAGAAGTTGGGAGACTTCAGCTTTGATTGATGCACCAAGCTCAAGATCTTCTTTGATTATAGTTGATCTTACAATGATAGCCTACAAGTATGGCTAGTTCTCCTCTAGGAGCAAGTGTAGGCTTAAGCTTATGTTAATGGCTAAGTACAAGTAGGCAACAATCCTCTCACTCACTCATGGATCATCTCATGAATTGCTTGAATGGTTTTTAAGGAAGAAGAGGTCCCCTTTTATAGGTGAAGGGAATCCCCAAGGGTTTACACAAGAAGAGAAGAGACAGTGTGAACATAAACGGGCAAAGTGTGAAATGAGTTGTCCCTGCATGATGTGGGCAGACTGGGGTCCAGTATTTTGATCATATCTCCTTAACCGTGGCTCCAAATTAAAACGTAAAAATATGGATAAAAAATTCAGCTCATTAGCTAAGACGCCCATTCTAGATACTTTTTCCAATTTGGATTGGAACCTTGTGTATCAAAATAGGGTACAATTTTGGCAGAAAAAGTCTTCTTGTGGTCCCCTTAGCCTAGACTTTTATTTGATTCCAACGGACACCTCATGCCATATGAAAGCATGGCATTGCTCCTTGACAAAGTTTTGTAATCATGCTTGCAATAATGCATTAAAATAGATATATCTTTGAAAATCATGCCACCTAGTGTCCCACTAGGATTTGATTCCTTGCTAGTAGCTATTAAAAAGAAATATAATAAAAATATGAAAAGTACATAGAAATATATTGAAAGTTACCCTAGATATAGTATCTAGCTAGGGTGTGAGATGATAATGAGGTAGTAGAAATAAATAATCAATGCATTTTGCCCCAAGTTAAAGAGGCGGAGCTATTGATGCTTTTCCTATAGTACTTTTTAATGGTAAAGTAAGAATATGTTACCCTTGAGATAAAATATAGGATGAGATAGAAAGCTTATTATTATACTTAGATACACTATAAGAAATATAATTATGTATCTAGAAAGTTGCAAGATAGATCTTGTAGCATGCGTTTCCACTATGTACGTGTCACAGCACGACATCCACCCCCTCTAAACCTGCCACATTATCTCTTTGTAAGATCAGCCCTCTTGTACATCTTCCTTGATTTCTTCTTCATTGGATGATTCCAAAGCTTCATATTTTCTTTAATCTTCAATTGTGTTTTTCTCTTCCTCCTCATCAACATCTTCTGGATCATTGTCTCATTTTCTCTTAAGCCTTTTTATCCTTTTTCCTACAATGTGAATCTTTACTTCTATACCATCTAGTTCAGACAATCTATAAGTAGCATTTTCATGCACATACTTTACAACATACGGCAAACCATCTTTTTGATAACTTACACATGACTGTGTGGTGGTTATCGAGGCTACTATCATACACTAAAACCCAGTCACCTTTGTCACTTGCTCTACTCCTAAGCCGATGTCACTTATCAAAGTAGTACTTGTTTTTCAACCTTGCATTTTTGAGTCATTCTTTTGTAGCCTCAATGTCTCTAGATCTTCTCTCTAGTTGCCTTATGTGCAAGGCAAGGATACCTTCCCTGCTAAGCTCCTCTTACCAAGGTAGTACATTCCATGTGGGAATTGTATCTTCAATTGGCATCATTGGCTTTTGACCATACATTAGCTCCGCAGGCATGTAGCTAGTTTTACTGAGCTATTTGTTGTACGATCAGCCCATAAAGCATATGGTAACAATTTTTTCCATTCACCAACTCTTCCTTCACAAGCCTTGGCCAAAGCTTTGATGATAGGAGAATGCCCTGTTTCCCTCTTTCCATTGCCTTCAGGGTTGTAAGATGTAGTAAGAGAGATTGATTCCTAATCTGGAAAAGAACTCCCTTGCTTCCTCGGCATCCACTTCACCTCGGTCTATAGTGATCTTTCCCAAACAACCATAACGGAAAATCACCTCATCAAGAAGGAATTTGCATACAGCTTCTGTGTTTTTTGCTCTTTACACTAGTTTGGTACCAAAATAAGACAGTTTAGTGTCCTTTTTTTGCAAATTTAAATTAAATGCTACTTGCATTAGACGGTTTATATAAGAAAACCCTCTTGATATGCTTAAATATGTTAGTTAGAGGATATTTTAAAAATATAACCTTACATTTTATAATTTACCATGATCAGAAACTATACTCATCAAGTTGACCCTCGTAAGACTGCGATTGATGGTTTGAAGAGATTGACTTTATAAGCTCAAGAAAAAATGAAGCGACCTTGTAAATCGTTATATACAAAGAAAAATATGTTTTTATTATAGATAATTGAAGGACCTACTATTCATGAAGTCACTGGCAAGGGCTACTATTCATGAAGTCCTTGGCCATTGCAAGGATATCGCTGTATACAAAGAAAAATATGTTTTTGCTGTATTTGTGAGTTTTAAAAAGTGTTACATTGATTATCCTTTCCATCGAGGAATCAAGGTGGTAAGTAGAAGGACTTTGGTATGCAACAACTGCATAAGAGAGAACTTTGATATTTTCATTCTTGAGACATAAGCATTAAAAACCTTAAATCAAAATCTCTATAGATCAACTAAATGTATCAAAGTACATGGTACATACATAGTTGGGGTGCCCAAAACCTTGGTTTTAATGTTATCATGGAGAACTCAAGCTTTTGAAGAGTTTTTGCACGATAAAAAATTCAAGATAGAGTTCAAGCAATGAGATTTAATTGAGTTAGGGAGCCCAAAAAATACGTAGTTTCTTGGTTTCAATGTATAAAGTCATTTGTAGTTGTCAAATTGCACTAGAATAGCCCCAATTCCACGAGGGGACCTTTGGAAGACCAAAATTATGCTCTTATTCAACACGTGCTCAAGTATGAAATTATGTCTATAACTTGCGTGTGACTTGGAAACTTGTCCTTAAAGTGCATTCCATTTTTTTGTAACACTAAGTGCTAACAATTGGCTTTTATAAACATAAAAAAGGCCATCTCTACAAAAAGATGTAAGAATTTATGAGTGTTTAGGAAAAACAGCTTGAAATTTTACTAAAATCTATGACTTAGAACTTACCATAATTCTATCCATACGGCTTGTATTTTGACATGGAGAAAAATCCAATGTTTTCTTTCCCTCATAACCAACCTATGATAGAATCAAGGTATAATATACTTCTTCTAGCTTGACAAATAAATTGCCAAAACTTGGAAGGAAAACATGACACTTTAGTGTCTCACGACACTTAAGTGTCCAATTACAGAACTAGTGTTAATGCTTGCCCTTCAATCTGGTTAGTTAGGTCCTCTCGTGCAGGAACCAAGTATCTCACCTACCAAAGTCCTAAAGGCATTGAGACTAGATCCACAACCCATTTATAGTGCATGGCCAATGGATATGTAGGGTGCAATCCATCACAATGTTGGACATTTGAATACATTTGACAAGTTTCACACGACTCTACAAATTGAGATACATCTTTATACATACCCTTCCACCAATATTTTTCTTTCAACTTGGAGAAGGTTGCCCACACAGCCCATGTCCAGCCCATAGACTCTCATGAAACTCTTGCATGAGCTTTACTTGAGTCTCTTTTTTACATATAACCCGTTGTACATGTGGTGTAGCATCCTTTTGTTTAGGATGCTTCCACAAGTAACCATCCCTCAAAAAGTACCCATATGCTTTCCTGCGTATCATCCAGAATTTGTGTTCAGACCAATCATCTTGTTTTGCTAAAATACTCAAATAGCTTCCAATAAGAAGCCAATCACCTTCATAAAGCTGTTTCAAGAAAAATTCAAGTAGATTAGTCATGCAAACATTATTAACTTTGACATGAGAGATAGAATAGAACTTTGTGCCTACATCATCTCCCTCGTCAATCATCTGTGACTCATCTTCATACATTGCCTTTGATAGCTCGGGATTTAAGGACTTAATGTATGCAATCCACTGCAACATAACAATGTCTGGCATTGAGTAGCCTGTAATCATCCCAAGAAGTGGTAGACAATCTGCTTCTACAACCACACATGCACCAATTAGGTACTCTTTACCATTTTTCAAGGCTATAACCATACCCCATAGCTCTCTCTATATATGTGGACTGGTGTCTACTGTTACAATTACTGGCCTTTGACACTCATAGTCTACCTTTCTAAAGTTGATGCTAATTGGAACAACTTCTTTAGCTTTTTCATGGTTTTTGCATGTGCTTCTGTCCATTTAAACTTTTGATTCTTTCTAAGAAAAACTGATAAAGAGGATCACCTATATGTGCATAATGTGGAATCCAAATAACATAAAAGACACATGCTCCCAAAAACCGAGTCTAATCTCAGTGATGCTAGTGCATGTTTCTTTCATTCTTTGGATGGCATCTACCTTTGTTGGACAAGGTTTCCTACCATATGGCCCGCACATGTGCCCCACAATGAGCACTTCATTGACGCGAGTCCTACCATAGCCCGAGCAAGATTTTGCGAGCAAAGCAAGACTCGAGCAAAGATCTATAGTTTCCCTTGTACATGAAGCACTATTTCAAAAATAATCATAAACCTTCATGGCACCTCACATGAGGATTTTAAACCTTAATCAAATCCATCAAAACAATACATACTACTTATCCACAATCCAAAATATTAGAACATCTGTAGTTGCGGTATTATCACCGCTCGAAAAAATAATAAAAATGGCCATAACCATTATGCCTCCTCTCATGAAAAACAAAGGAAAACAAACAAAGTACTTTTTAAAAAAATTGGACATAGTTTCCCTTGTATATGAAGCACTATTTCAAAAATAACCATAAACCTTCACGGAACCTCACATGAGGATTTTAAATATTAACCAAATCCATCAAAATAGTACATACTACTTATCCACAATCCAAAATATTAGAACATCATGATCAGTATTTGTGGTATTATCACCACTCGAAAAAATAATAAAAATGGCCATAGCCATTATGCCTCATCTCACAAAAATCAAAGCAAAACAAACAAGTACTTTTTAAAAAAATTGGACATAGTTTCCCTTGTATATGAAGCACTATTTAAAAAATAACCATAAACCTTCACGGCACCTCACATGAGGATTTTAAATCTTAACCAAATCCATCAAAATAGTACATACTACTTATCCACAATCCAAAATATTAGAACATCAATATTTGTGGTATTATCACTGTTTGAAAAAATAATAAAAATGGCCATAACCATTATGCCTCCTCTCACAAAAAACAAAGCAAAACAAACAAAGTACTTTTTAAAAAAATTGGACATAGTTTCCCTTGTATATGAAGCACTATTTCAAAAGTAACCATAAACCTTCACGGCACCTCACATGAGGATTTTAAATCTTAACCAAATCCATCAAAATAGTACATACTACTTATCCACAATCCAAAATATTAGAACATCAGTATTGGTGGTATTATCACCGCTTGAAAAAATAATAAAAATGGCCATAACCATTATGCCTCCTCTCACAAAAAACAAAGCAAAACAAACAAAGTACTTTTAAACAAAATTGGACATAGTTTCCCTTGTACATGAAGTAATATTTCAAAAATAATCATAAGCCTTCACGTCACCTCACATGAGGATTTTAAAACTTAACCAAATCCATCAAAACAATACATACTACTTATCCACAACAAGACATGAATTTGAATTTTAACCTCCACCAATGTTATAAATCCATTGTTCTTATGATGACTCGCACTCATCATCGATGAATACGTTATGTCTCTGATACCTCTTAGGGATGCAAGAATTGTACCGCGTATCTGCTGCCATGGTTCTAGCCATCTGCTCTGCGTAGACCGGCAATGCACTTCCATTTAAAAAAAAAGATTGTGAAGTTAAATACCAAACAAGTAATATAGGCAGTATAGATGATCAATAAATACCAACACTAATACAAAAATAGTGACAAAAAAGATGAGAGCAATATCAATGTCAAAATTAAGAGGGGCGCTCACTAGTTGTCAATGGGATTGACGCGCAATGGCATGTCACTCTCATCATCAATATCTAAAGAGGTGGACGCCTCCTCTCTGCCCCACTTTCTGGGGCGAAGCAACGGTAACACATATCCTGAAATCAGTTGCTCATCAATGTCGACTGGAACAAATGCTCGTCCTGAAGCCAAGCAAGCTTCTAGTACAGGGGCTGTGCCACATCCAAGCTCCAAACAAATACCTCCTCATCGGCAAAGCAGCTCCACAAAACATGCAATGAAAGAATGGATCCGTTGCAGTCCTCCTCGTAATAGCTCGCCTGATAATGATCTAGCCTGAGAGAGCTCCAGAAGGTGATGCACCATAAAAGAATCCGAAGAGTGCATACCAAGACGGGAGAACAAGGCAACACTTTTTGATACAAAGAAATGTGGACGCATACCCACTCTATGAATCATAAATATCATAGAGCAACTACACTGCAAAACAAGACACACGATTAGAGCAAACAACAAGACAAAGTGCTGAAATATTGATGTAAAAACAAATGTATCACCTCCACACGACCACCAAAACTCTCCACATAACCATATGCTCCATGATGGAGCACTACAATGCAACGATGAACCACCATCTCCGAAGCACGAGAAAATCTCTCCACCCAGCCAACGGCCTCTCCTGTTATTTTAACTAAATATCAATAATAAATACCACAAATATTATAATTTTTTTGCAAGAATATAAACAAGATAGACCTGCCAAAGAAACCATGATCAATAGCCATCCAATATCCGCCAATGTCGAGAATGCCAAATGAACGCCAGCACGTACATGATCCTCAGTGCAAATGTCCCAACGAGGTGAAGTAGAGGAGCCTAAGAGGGACCCACCAAATGGAAGATCTAAGAAAATCAAATCTGAAACCCATGAAACTTATTTTGTGCCGCGGGTATACAAGATAGAGTCAGAGCGTGCCCGCACGAGATGCTCATGTACCCCTGACCCATGCAAGATTATGGATCCCCGCCCTATAGTCTGCAGCAATGGCAATGTAGTCCCCAACAATAGCCATGCATCGAGTATCCATAGAACTAGAGAGACAATGAGATGGAGACTCCATAATATAAACAAAAGAGATACTCCTTCGAGCCACGATCGTGCCAGGAGAAACTGAGACATTACAAGGAGGTTTAATAAGCCATGCATCAACCACGTGGAAGGAAAGCATTAACAAATGTAATTGTAGTTTACCTGGAGGTGGCTCCACCTCCTCGTCAATGATCTAATCCACAACCCTCTCCTTTTACTTTTGTGAGTTGCACATTGCTAAAATAGATAACTTCAAATCAGAGCACTGTAACTTTCAAATAGGCAAATATGAGCATGATCAAACATACCTGCACGACTCTCTTCTACTATGTCTACTGGAGGAACCTTCATTGCAGCATCCTTCGATATCATCTCTTGTAGATCTGTTTCACGTCCAAGAACATGGCCCTTCTCCATATCTATCCACCATGGAAATTTATCTATCTCCCAAGGAGTCAATGTGTGCATAGTAGAGGGATACATGCTTGTGTCTTGGATCGCTAGCTGAGTCCACTGTCTAGCTAGAAAGGGCATGGCAGGCAAGACACTCTTGGCAACCAAGAACATGAAGAATCTACAAAGGTCAATTAGGTGACACGAATGTTACGAAAAAATTGCTCTATGCTATTTATGGGATGAACAATGTTAAGCAACTGAAAAATTTAATATTGCATAGGACAAGTACTTAAGTTACTTTTTGCATGTTTTTCTCAAGAGAATGCCGTGAATTCATGTTATCTACATACCTTTCCTGTTCGATCTTGATATTTGTGAGTAATCTCCTCACAAATTCTCTCTTCTTCTTTCTGATGCTCTTCCGTAGACAAGCTTTGTTTGATAAGAGCAACTCGCTTTTCTTTTTCTTTTGTCATTTGAATCTAAAATTAAATATACGTTAATAATCTTTGAAATAATGCATTTAAATGAGAGTAAAAATTATTTAGTCTGACACATACGTCATAGACCAATGTGCCAAGGTACCGTCGCGTAAGTGGATACCAAGGTTATGTACCTTTGGCATTCTTCTTCCGTACAGCGGCAATAAGTTTTTGATCTCTATCTGGCAAACCCTTTAGATACATTTCATGGTCCGCTGTACAAATATGTGTCGTATTGACAATCTCATCTCACGAAGATGAGTGGCAACAAGAGCATGAGTGTTCATGCTGCATTGAAAGACCAAAAAACCATTTGATACTCACATTCAAGTGTTAGCAAAGATAGAAGAAACATCAACACTTACAAGTTCATTCGTTGTAAACTTCTTAGCAAGGCAATATCTGGCACCTTAGTGGGATCTATAATGGTGCATAGGACTCGACAGTGT
Source organism: Adiantum capillus-veneris (assembly GCF_014529385.1). NCBI lineage: Eukaryota > Viridiplantae > Streptophyta > Polypodiopsida > Polypodiales > Pteridaceae > Adiantum > Adiantum capillus-veneris. The sequence goes on from NC_140960.1 coordinate 60,631,668, forward strand.
TTCTCCTTTGAAGTGCATGGAGAACTTCTCTTTTATCGCTTCCCTCCAAGCCACGGTGGGATGATTCCCTTCCCAAACATAGAACATGTGATTTGTAAGATCTTGAAACTTTCTTTGTTTTTTTAACTCGGCTTCAAATTCTTCATTGATGTCATTCCAAAGAGGATCCCATGTAGCCTTTATCTCATCTAGAACATTCACAAAGTCAAACTTCAAACAACATTCACAGCACATGGACATCAATACAAAAATGAAAAGTGTTAACGCATACCATTCACAAAACTCTCCTCTCTTTTGCATGTTACCAAAGAGACAATGAATGCTCCTTTCTCTAGCATATAACCTTCTTTTGCAAAGGCCGCCTTCAATCCACTGAGATCATCTCTCAAACCTCTCACTCTTGCATATGGAATCAATCTACATAAAGGAATGGAGGGACAATCAAAGAAACTAAAAACACGTGTGATTTCAAGGATGTCTGCACCTCTATGCATAAAGATAGTTTACTCATCTTCCATCTCAAACGCTGCGGTAACCTCATCCATTATCTCCCATGGAATAATCTGTAAACCATTCTCCTCGGGGGCTAAAGTATCATCAACTTCGTGTGGAGAGCTCTGTCCCATTTCCATGGAAAGAACCTCCTCACCTTGTGTCTTAATTTCCTCTATCATGTCGGTAGCTGAGACTGAAGATACTTGATCACTAGCATCTACCTAGCCATAAAGAGAAGCATTGTTACTCCTTCCCCTTCGTGATCTTCCACATGGTTTCGGGCCGTTTCAACATCAACAAGAAACATGGAGACAATAATTTTACAAAAGAGTCAAATTATGCACTATATTGAAATAAAACACAACAGAAATCTTAAAAAAATTTGGACAGAGCTACCTTTGTACATAGAGCATTATTTCAAAAAATACTATAGCCCATAAAGGCTTCTCACTTGAAAATTTTTGGTGTTTAAAATTCTTTCATAAACATAATTCATGAAGCATAAATTAAGGTCCATAATGTATCCATAGCCACACACCCATCAACCAAGCATTAATTTAAGACCTTAAACATAATGTATCTTTAGCCCAACACATAATGTATCTTTTTTAAAGATCTTAAATGTATAGGTTTTTTCTAATTCAGGCTCAATTAAAAGATGTTTTACAAACTACGTAATTAGCTGGGGTCTCAATACATCAAATGCATACAGAACTAGTTGATATTAAATTGAGCAATATCCCCCTTCAAAGCCAAGCTAATATAGAAGGGAAATGTTAAGCTAAGTTCAGGATGCATTGAGCATCATTGAGTACCTTGTAGGTGGACGACCCCTTCGAGTCAACGCGGAGTTTCAACCAGCCATTGTCAATCCTTGATCTCAATCACACCTCTCAAAGCCCTTTCTAAAGCCGGAAGCCACAATCTTTTGAAACCGAAATCCACGGACCTGCTATAAATGAACTTGCAGAGCTCGATTTGCTGAGCTTGTCACTTTGCTGAACGATTTGCTGAATGATTTTCTGAACAATTCGCTTTGCTGAACGATTTGCTGCTATTTGAAACACCGCGTGCCGGCCCGCGCTCCTACAGCTAGGGAATTCAAAAGCCACTGGACTTGCTGAACTGCGCTTGAACTGCCTGAACTGTTGAACGATTTGCTGAACTGCTGAACGCTGACCTGCCTAAAATTGACCTGCCTGGACCCGACCTAAGCTCGACCTGCCTGAATGCTGACCTGAACCCGATTTGCTGAACTGCTAAACGCTGACCTGAACCCGACCTGCTTGAACCAGCTTGCGCTGAACTACGCTGGCCTTGTGTTATGCTCATTCGCTATGCCTGAACTACCGCCCACCGACGCACGCTCCTACGGGCAGATTGTGTATGGCTCCTTGACAAAGTTTGAAGGTTTTCTCACCTTCAAATATAAAATTTAAATGTAAATTTCAAAATTTGTAGGTTTGGATTACACTAAACCTAGGTTTTTTTCGAGACTGCGGGACTGTGGCCCAATTGTAAAAATTTTAAAAGATTTTGGACATAAGTCAAGCTACTTAGAGAACCAATTTACTAGATTTTACAGATTTTTACTGATTGGAGACAAGATTTTAAAGAATTTTCTAGATTTTGAACCGGATTTGCTTAATGTTTCGGTGATCATCTTTTATGAATGCAAGCCGTCTGCACCGCTTTTTGGAGAATGACGCCCGAAATAACGACTACCATCTGTACCTGATGTTATTTTTTAGTCTAGACTCTGCACTCACTCTCCATTTGAAACTTAATTAGTAACCTTAACTTCTCTAAGACGATTGCTTCCAATGTCTAGACACATTACAGTATTCGGGCCACATGTTGGTCAAAAGCTTGTCCTTATTTTTGAAGGCAGTACATATGCGCTTTCAATCTCTTCTGTGAAACAGCATTTTGAGTTAACTAATGCGTTTACGTTACATCCACTTACACTAAGTGGAGGACAGGTGAAAATGGAAGTTACTGAGTCTATTAGTGGTGAAGAGGTCTTCCTTATGAATCATGATGTCTGTCAGTTCTTCAAGGTTCGCTTGTCAGTTCTTCCTGAACTTGACGATGGAATTAAGTCTTCTCCAGTAATTGTCGATTTAGATTCAAATGCCGAGTCACGTGGCTGCTCTAGCATACTTGATATTATACGCTCAATGCCTTTGCAGAGCAACTTGTACTTGGCCGTGAAACAATCTAAAGATATCATTCAAGTTCAAGAGCTTCCTGTGTTTTATGATGGATATGTTGCATTTGATTTGCCCTCTCTAGGTCACACTAATGGAATGATTGGGATGGAACAGAGACATGATAGCCACATGTGGACTGAATATGTCACATGTAGCAGTGATACCTTTCCAGGGGTCGTTAGGTTCAGTCGATGCTCGGGTCACTTATGTTGTGTCAACATTGATTGTCCATATTACTCGAGGATAGGACTCTACATGAGGTTCATTGGCGAGGCCGGATTTCAAAGTCATCTCCAAAAGACATGCTGACACCTGAATAAGGCACCTTGATATGCAATCATTGCTCTGAAATGCCAGAGTGTGTGGCAACCTGTCCTGCAGTTATTTATTATTGTATGCCAAGGGAGAAACAAAAGTGGACCCGTTGTGTGCTGCATCTAGGTGAGCATCAACATCCTTGTGCGGAAGGGAGGTCAAGAGTGAATGAGAAAAAAGTAGAATCAGTGCTTCAAGCTCGTGCTGATCAAGAACCATTCACTACAGCCAAACAGCTCGAGTGCATGAATGCTCAGGATATGATCATGGGAAAGCTTGTAATGGAAAATTCAAACAACACCGAATATATTGAAGATTTTGAGTTTGTTGAATTTCTTGACACAATCACACCTTTGTCAAGTAGAAGAAGGATTGAACGAAGCTTGGAATGCGCCAAAAGATCAAAAAATAAAAGTGAAAAAGGCTTAGAAGCAGTGCTTGACTTGAAGAGTAAGAGTAGGTATCCATATATACATGATGTTCTCTTCCTTGGTCAACTTGGAAATGCCCAGCAACCACATGTGTTCAAGATGTCAATAATTGGGCACGGAAGTGGAGTTGATCTGGTTAATCGAATGCGTCCGGGTGGAAATCCTGAGCAGATGTGGATACACTTTGATCATGTGCATTGTGTGCAAGGCTGGCCCACAATGTCTGCAAATGTTTATGATCCGTTTGTGCGTGAACTTATGACAATCGCAACATTTGAGTTTACTGTGGAGAATAAGTTTGCACAGATAGAGTTTTGGAAGATGCTCAATAAGGTGGTTCAAGATGAAGGATTTGATAAGCCTGAGTTCAGAGGTTTCATGTCTGATGAGGCTAATGCGAGTTGGATAGAAACCAGAACAGTTTACTTTGGGGGTCCCAACAAGGTTGTACCATCTAAAGAAAGGTCTTGCATGTTTCATTGGGAGCAATCCATGATCCGGCATACTACTAAGTGTATCAAACCTTCCTCACAAGAGAAACACAAAATTAAATGCCGAAAATGGTGAAATGCACCATCAGAGAATCAAACAGATATTTGCAAAGGAGAGCTTCGTTGCTTTGGAGAGCAGGACATGCTGTTCATGGTGGTGAAGTTTCATGTTTGGAGACATGGTTGGCTTGGTGGGATATCAGAGTTTCACATTGGGGAGGAACATTTGTTATGCAAGATGAGTCTGGAATTTTTGTGCCAAACACTAACTTGTCTGACAGTAAACATGCTAGCATGCGGGCATGCTTTGGTTTCAAAGAGAAAATTAGTTTATATGAAGCTGCAGGGGCATATATGGAAATGGTTGTACTACAAAGTGTTAAGTAGAATGCATACCTTAAAGGTGCAAAGACATGTAGTGGTCCCGCAATACAAGACCTTGCGCAAAGATTTTTAAATCATTCATCCACTGCCTCTGCTGTAAAGAAGTTGGTCAATCGTACACACTACTCAATGGACGAAATGGGTTTGAAAATTCCAGAGATGAATAGGTCAAATATAAGGGAGACGAGTGTAAAGAAAAAGAGACCAATATTTGTGGATGCTGGTGTTGTGCTAGAGGATGATAGCCATAGGCCCGAGTATGTCACAGTCACTGAACCCATTGGTAGAACAAAGTATGCACGTGCACATGGGGAAACAAAGTATTGGCCTGAGGTGACTGTTGCAAAAACGGTATGGGCAATTAGGAGAACTGAACATGGACGTAAAATGAAATGTTTTGGAATTTTGCAATATCAAACAGATAGATGTGGATGATTCATTAATCAAGGCTCGCCTAATATTAATTCTGGGGTAGCTGCACCGTGCTTTTGGGGTCGAAGAAAATATCCCTCGTCAGGATCAAAGCCTGGGGGGATTGTTGAGGGTTATGTATGGTTCTACAATACTAGTAACATGCACACATGGAAGATTCATGACATGGTGGTGGGGCCACCCGGACCTGCACCAGGGGTTTGGAGGGTCGCAGAGGGTACAAATCTACTACCACATTAGGCAGAACAACTCCAAGCAAATGGATTTGTACTTCAACAACAACATGGGGTAGAATGTGCAATTGTGAATGGGGGCATTCGAGTAGCAAATAGAGTTACAAGTGCCTTTCGGCCCAAATACAGGGATGGAAAGGTTATTAAATGGCGCTCAAAGCTGACAAAAGAATTTCATCCCAGAATTGATATTGGAAAATGCATGGCAGCAACATTAGTTAAAGGGGTTATTGTTGTGTGCAATGAAACACATGTTTTCTACATTAGCACAGAGGGGTCCAAGGGCAAAGGGAGTTTCATACTGTGTGACATTGTCTGATTTTCCAAGATGTACATGTGAGGACTTCCAAAAGAGAGAGTCCAAGAGGTTGACATATGTGCCATGCAAGCATATTTACTATGTGTTTCTCCAAATTTTGGGTTTGGACTTTCATGCCCATGAGTTCATGCACCAAGCAGCCCTAAAGAAGGTGGAGATGTTTCAAGCTTTGGGAGGATTGCGGCCAAATGTGCAGCAATAGTTAAAGTGCCTCTAGATGTAAAGGCTTTGTGTGGTATGTAGTTTGAAATGCAGTGGTGTTTTGTCTACTTATGATAAGCCCTAGTTTGTGAGAGATCAGCCCTATGATAAGCCCTAGCGGTATTTTGTCTACTTATGATAAGCCCTAGTTTGTGAGAGATCAACACAAGTTTTGAGAGTGCATTCTATTAATAGTTTCTTGTAAGTTTCATATGTGTTTGAAAAAAAATGAACACTATTTTGTTTTAAACAATGTAAGATGCAACGGGTTTGCTACAAAATCTTATTGAAGATTGGGGTTATGTTCTTCATTCAATTTCTTTTGTCAGTTTTTTGGTGGCTAGGTTGAAGTGCCTCTCTTAACTTTTCCATCTACGCTTGCGAACAAATTAACATTATGGATCTTTTGTTATAAACACAGTAAGATACAGCAAGTTCGCTTACATAACCTATCTTGCTCGGTTTTTTGTTTGCTCGGCAGTACTTGCTCGGGGATGGGGATTTCTCCATTGACGCCAAACATAGACTTTTCCTTGACAAAGTAAGATTCACTTCCTCCAATCTAGACAAAATTTTATCACAATCATTTATGTGATTTACCACAAACTTGCGACATCCCTTGAGATCCAAAGCTTTATCTTTGTCACTTTCTTCACATCCTTTGATAGGCAAATCATCAATGAAAGGCATTTTGATTTGAGGAATAAAGTCACGTAAGAGATTATTCATCCCATTCATCATATGTGCAACCGAGTTGGTTGCTCCCTGTGGCAAGGTACACATCCTTACCAAACCCAAAGGTGTCCTCATGGTTGTCAAGTCTTTGCTTTCGATTGGAAGATGAAATTGATCATACCCTGAGTAGAAATCCCCCATTGAGTAGATTGCCCTCCCTACAAACTCATCCACAAATTGGACCTGTACCTACATTTCTAATTGTCACCTTGTTCATTGGTTGCATATCTTAGATGAAGCGTAGAGAACCATTCTTCTTTGAAACTATGAACCATTTGTTTGAGTATGCAGCACAAGAAGGCTCCAAGATTCCCATTTTGATTTTCTCATTCAGTAGCTCTACTTACTTTGGCAAATGTGCCTTTGGAAACGGAATAGGCCGCAGATTCCAAGGCACATGAGGTATTGTGAAAATTACCATAGGAGCTACAAAAGAAGGATCAACACAACCTATGTCATGTGGATCAAATGCAAAAGCCTTACCATGCTTTGAAAGCATTTCTTTGAAGCACTTTGTCTCCTGCTGTGTTAGAGACTCCTTGCAACCAATTTGCAGCTCTTGAAAAGACTCCTTTGTGAAGGTATGCCCAATCTTTTTAGGATTCCTCAAACTTGGTTGCAAAGAAGTTTGCTCAATCTTTCCCTATTGTTGGGTGGTAAGGGTGAAGCTACTGGTTTCACCTTTTTTGCTACACTCTTGTATTTAGTTTTGACATAAACTTCTGGGCCAAGTTTTTCATCTTCTTTGAAGGCTTCTATGACTTGATACATTTCCATAGAGCATATTTCCACAACAATATTTTCAAGATGCAAACTAGACTCCAGTATAGCATCAAGCTCACCCATAGTATCTACAAAAAAACTTGCTTACACAAACCCAAAACATTTTCAGTAGGCCAATTTGCAGCTCTTAAAAAGACTCCTTTGTGAAGGTATGCCCAATATTTTTAAGATTCCTCAAACTTGGTTGCAAAGAAGTTTGCTCAATCTTTTCCCTATTGTTGGGTGGTAAGGGTGAAGCTACTCGTTTCACCTTTTTTTCTACACTCTTGTATTTAGTTTTGACATAAACTTCTGGGCCAAGTTTTTGATCTTCTTTGAAGGCTTCTATGACTGGATACATTTCCATAGAGCATATTTCCACAACACTATTTTCAAGATGCAAACTAGACTCCAGTATAGCATCAAGCTCACCCATAGTATCTACAAAAAAACTTGCTTACACAAACCCAAAACATTTTCAGTAGGCTCTAGCAACCCACTCTCTTTCATGCCTATTTGTACATTATTTACATGTTGCCTCTCACATATCTTCAAATCTTCAAGTTCTGTAAAACATACTCATCCATTCCTTGTTACCAAGGAGCCTATTGAGAAAGTTTCACCTATTATTGGATCAGGCAAGACCCTTTTTCTTTTTGTACCACTGCAATCCCGCTTTACAATGGTACTTGGCCAAAACCCATCATTTCCTTATGGTCATGAAACTCTTTGTACATCTTTGGTAGAGGATGATCTCTTAGGTTGTCACAATTTCTTTCATGGTTTACACAAACTATGAGAAATTGGATAGCACGTTTATCCTGTTTGCTGCATATCCTAGCATATGCTGAACCATCGTCCATTACCTTTGTTTCCATTTGAACTCCCACAATGTAGGGATGTCCACGGATGAGATGATATGAAGATGTATCCTGTACAAAGAAGTTTTGGTCAATCTTTACATCACCTATTGTCACCTTCACACCTGGACATGTTGCACACAATTCACCGGATGAATTGTTGACCACTTTTACCATCCAGCCATGATCTGTGTCCATCGGCCATTTGCACTTGTTGTAGAGACTCATTGACATTATGTTTATTTATGAACCATGGTCAATCAAGGCAAAAAATGGCTCTTCAAGATCACCTACCTTGACCAAAGTTTCTGTAGTAGCCCTTGCCAGTGACTTCATGAACAGTAGGTCCTAGGAATAGCTTCAACTTCTTTATCATCATTTGAGAAATGCACTTGCTTTACTCTCACACTAGATTGGTAGCATCCTACCACAGCTCCATCATCCTTCTTATTTTGCAACTACATCCCTTGTGTCTTCAAGGTTTCCCCTTCAACCTGTGGACAAGAACTTCAGCAAGAGTTTGCCTCTTCTTCTTGATGATGTCAATGATCTCCTCATGGAATTCACGCTTTGCAATGCCAAGAACTTCTCCTAGAGTAAACTCAATCTTTCTATTCAAGATCCTTTCCTCCAAGACTTTTTTTAAATCTGTAGCAACATCAATATCAGATTGTAGTTTATAAGTTGGACCTTTTGTCTTACCTTTTGTTGGCTCTTTCTTCTTTCCTGCTGTAGACTCCTCCATGAGTACTTCAGGTGGAGATGCTCCTTGTGTCGGGGTTGTTTGGGAAGGTATTGAGTCACTTCTTCCCCCCACTTCTAGAATCTCTTTTTGATGGTCCTTCATTAGCATTCTCATGTCTGCGCTTCTCTTCTACAATAGCCTCACTTTGTTGAAATTTTGTAATGTAGGCATGCACTGACATTGAGTCCATTGGATCGATCATTCCATCCTGTTTCTAGACGTATGCAATCACCTGCTTGATGTAGAATCTCTTTTGTAAGCTTTCCCTTTTTTGCTAAATGCATGACATTTGGCCAAATTTGACCATGATGGTCACTCACCTCTTCATCACTAAGATGCTCAATTTTTACTCCATAAGTAGCTTCCTCAACTGAAGAGGTGGCATGGTTAATTGCCATATCTTCAACTAACGTTTGCATTCCCCCCTTCCCAAAGTTAGTTCTCAAGGGTAGACCTGTCTGTCTTATGTGGATTTTACCATCCTTAAAAAAGACAATATCTTTTGTCAAAGCGTCACAATCCCTTCTTACATGGTCTGTACTATCACACCAAATACATCCATTAACAAAACCTTGTTTGGGCTGCTGTCTTTGCCTAGGAAGTGGTCCAGATGGTTGGCCTTTTTCTTCAAGCTTTGCAAGCTTCACCTTCAATTCACGCATTCCCTTCACAAGATCATCTAGCATAGACTCATCAAACTTAGGAGCTGTAAAAGTAGGCTTTACCATTTTGTGAGAAGTTGAGGTTGAAGGACTTGTAGTGTTTACTACCATCTTGTCCCTTCTTTGCCATTTGGAAAGCAATGAGACAACACCTTCAAATTCATTCCAATCAGTCTTTAGTCCTTGCTCAGCATCTTTATCTTCAAGAAGAAGCTCCAAATTTTCTTGAAACTCTTTATCTGTAGCTTGTAAGAAAAGATCTGTCTTCTCTGCATCTAGTGTGGCCCTTTCTGTCCTTGTGAGTTGTGCATAACACTGCTCCAATTTCCTAAGTAGCTATGTTATTGATAGTCCTTGCTTTGGCTTGACTACCCATTCTAAGAATGTCCTTTTGGTCACTCTCTCAGAGTTTTCCATGAAATATTCCTCCTTTAAAGCTACTTTGAGTTCTTCCCAATTTCTCCCATGCCCATCTTTAATTTCCCTAACACGTTCCCTAATTTCTAGAGCAACAACTAGCTCAACGATTTGAATCTTCTCACCTTCTAACACACGATGTAGCTCCATCTCCTTCACATACTCGCATAAGTACTTGGTTACATCTTTGCCATTGAACTGATCCATTCTGTTGACGACCACTATAGCCTTAGTTTCTGAAATCTCCCTTCTTTCAGTGGCATGTTGTTGTTGTCTGAACGTTGCAAATGCTTGAAACATTTGCATTGTTGATGGGTCAAATTGCATATCGTGTCGCTCAACATGATCACCCATGGTTACCCAAAAACTCTCACCCTGGAAGATTTCGCATCGAGTTCACCAAAAATATGTCAAGGAATTTGCGGTCTTGCTAGGAAAGCGCCGGGCTTTGGCTGTGAGAGTTTGTGAGAGAACTCTAAAAAAATATATGAAGGAGTTAAACCATAGATGCCATGAAGTCTAGGATTTGGAAGGAAGTGCAATCAAAGAAGACCCACTCTTTCTTCCTTGAGCTCACACACTCAAAGAAAGAACACATAAGAGAATATCAAAACAACACAAAGATAAAAAGATCAAGTCTATGGTCATATTGTACATGGGTAATGTGAAAGGGTTAATAGATGAGTTAATGGTGTTCAATCTTTGCCGACCAAATAGGCTAGGAATTGGTCGTTGGAATTGTAGTTTTGTGCTTACAATAATATACATGTTTTGTCTAGTGATTGGGATGAATTGTGTGTACAAATCCACTTGGTTCATAGCAAGATAGCTACACTTATGTCAAAAGAAAAGTTAGAGTATACAAGAGGTAGTATGATGGGATCCGGTGAAAGAAGTATTTCATTGAGTCTTTTTGAGCCAAAGAGAAACACTATACGTTGTTAAAAGTGTATTTTACGGCTAATCCATATGTTAATTCTAATAGATCACAAAGAGTGGAAGAGTGGTATGTGAGAAATGTAGATATGAGAGAAGTGAAGAGATGAGAAGTTTTCCTCCCAAGCCCTATTCTTGCCCGTAGGCAATAAGGATACTGCAGGGAGAGATGTACCTGTAGCAAGGAGGACCTATAATCTATAGAAAGATTGAATTTCTAGAGTGAGAGATAGGTTTGGTTAGAGAGGGAGATGGAATTAGATATATATGTTGGATTAGAGATATAAGGTGGGATTAGAGTGAAAAAGAAAACAACAAGAAACCAACAAAATATCAAAGTAAAACACATCTTACTTGACAAACTCTTTGGGAGTTGTTCACCATTATCATTGAGAGAGAAGAAGAGGATAGACTTCAACTTTGATTGATGCACCGAGTTCAACACCTTCTTTGATTATAGTTGATCTTCCAAGGATAGCCTACAAGTATGGCTACTTCTCCTCTAGGAGCAAGTGTAGGCTTAGGCTTATGTTAATGGCTAAGTGCAACTAGGCAACGATCCTCTTACTCACTCATGGATCATCTCATGAATTACTTGAATGGTTTTTACGGAAGAAGAGGTCCCCTTTTACTAGTGAAGGGAATCCCCAAGGGTTTACACAAGAAGAGAAGAGCCATTGTGAACAGAAACTAGCAAAGTTTAAAATGAGTTATCCCTGGATGATGTGAGGAGACTGAGGTCTAGTATGTTGATCAGATCTCCTCAACCGTGGCTCTAAATTAAAAAGTAAAAATCTGGGCAAAAAATTCAGCTCATTAGCTACGACTTTCATTTTAGATACTTTTTCCAATTTGGATTGGAACCTTGTGTAAAAAAATCATCAAAATATGGTACAATTTTGGCAGCAAAAGTCTTCATGTGGTCCCCTTAGCTTAGAATTTTGTTTGATTCCAATGGACACCTCATGCCATATGAAAGCATTACATTGCTCCTTGACAAAGTTTTATAATCATGCTTGAAATAATGCATTAAAATAGTTGTATCTTTGAAAATCATGCCACCTAGTGTCCCACTAGGATTTGATTCCTTTCTAGTAGCTATTAAAAAGAAATATACATAGAATATATATATATATATATATTGAAAGTTACCCTAGATATAGTATCTAGCTAGGGTGTGAGATAATAATGAGATAGTAGAAAGAAAGAATCCATGCATTTTGCCCGAGTTTAAAGAGGTGGAGCTATTGACGCTTTTCCCATAGTACTTTTTAACAGTAAAGTAGGATTATGTTACCCTTAAGACACTACAAAAAAAAATGTGTCATCGATGCAGATATCGACGCACTGTGTTGCTATGTGCGTCGATATCCGCGTCCTTGTGAACCTGTCTCTATTTGCGACGCAGATATAGATGCATATAGCGACGCACATAGCGAAGCAGATAGCGACGACCATAACATAAAATTTTAATCTTGGGCAGAGGGCAGGTAGCTTGGCCTGTGCCCAGTTAAAAGATGGACATAGTCACAGCCAGACTTCCTGCCCTTTGCCCAAGAAAGCGAGCAGCACCAAAATCAACCATGCTCCCACGCGCAGAAATTTCGGCAGAGTTCCCTTTATTTTTACATAAACTTTAAAAAAAAAACCATATCATGTATACGCCTCCTACATGCTATCCATGTAGGATCTCACATGAGATTTAAGGCCAATGAAAGACAAGTACCGTACCAACTGAAAAGCATAACCATAACGAACCATAACCATAAACAAAATTAACAATAACCATAAGCATAACCAGAAAGTTAAACATAACCATTAACAAAACCTGAACCATAACTATGTCTATACAAGAATAGGAGAAATAACCATGTCTATACAATGACAATGACAATAATCATAACCATAAGGGAAACAATAACTGTCTGAACAATAATTGTCTGTACAAAAAAGAGACATAGAAGCATGTCTGTGTCTCAAAAAGCATATATATGAAATCCGGTCCACTAATGACTAGGCGTTGCAACCTGCACATAGGACAACTCACAAAATTAGTATGGATATTACTTCACACATACTTACTTAATTAAATCAAATCACACATATTAACGTCTCACCTCAAGCGATCAGCGAGACTGTAAGGCCTCCCAGTCTACAGGCTCTCCTGAAGCTTCAAGATCATTCAGTACTTCATAGATACCTCTGCGATATCCATCTGACTTCTCCTGGCGTGACGGAGCTCGATGCATCGTAAGTTTTGTTTGGCCAGCTGCATTGGTGAAAGGCCATAGCTCTGGCATCTTTCCAACTGACTGCAAATCATTTCGTGAAGCTCGATTGTCTTTCATTCCCATGATTGTCTTCTAGAGGAGCTCTCCCCCATTCTTGAATATATGCATTGGATCCAGCAAATGGTTAATTAGTAGATCACCTCAGTACGACAACGTATGGAGAATGGACAAACTTTTCATTCCTGGAACAGGTTGCCCCTCATGTTGCTCCCATCGGCGACACCACTCTTGTACATGCAGAGGACGACATTCGACGCAACCAAGTTGACCTTCGCGCAAGTGATGGCCATCTGGAAGATAACAATGGTGGCCTTGATAAATTGTCTTTCGAAGAGAGGCATAATAGCGCACATCCAAAAATTGCCCGCAAATTGGACATGCATTGTATCCCGAAGTTGTTAGCCCTGCATATATTAAAGCATGAATCAGGCCAAGGCAAAGGGCTTGCGAATAGGGAGAATTTTGTAAATCAATAACCATTACCAGAAGCTTCTCCATATCCTGGCCAATCATGCATAGTCCACATAAGAAGTCCATGGATCCTTGCATACTGTTGTCCTACTGGTTCAACCACATCTGCTATGTCAATCCCATGCCATAACTCCTGGAGCTCATCAACTAGTGGAGCTAGATAAACATCCATGTTTTTTGCCTTGAACTTACCAGGTACAATCAAGCTTAGTATCAAATGACCCTTCTTGATGGCAAGCCACAGCGGGAGGTTGTAATTGATAAGGCACACAGGCCAAGTGCTCCATGATGAGCTTCTCAAGCCAAATGGATTGACTCCATCCATTGCCATGCCCAAACGCAAATTGCGTGGTTCACTCTTAAAATGTGGCCAGGTATCTTCAATGTACCTCCAAGCCTTTGAATCAGTGGGCACCCTAAATGTTGCGTCAGTGGATCTATTCGTAGAATGCCACCGCATCAATTTTGCAATGGAACCACAATGAAACATGCTTTTTATCCTAGGAATAATAGGGAAATGCCGCAACACTTTAGCTGGCACTGTCTCACCAACTGCATCTTTTTTGTAGTGCATTGCTCCGCACTTAGGACACGATAGACAATCTGCGAATTCATTGCGAAAAAGAATGCAATCATTTGGACATGCATGAATCTTGTTGTAGTCCAAGCCAACTGAGGTCAGAATTTGCTTTCATGCGTCTGGCCTGGAGGGGGGCATTTCATTGCCAGCCGGGAGAAGTTGCTCCCGCAATAACCTGTTTAAGCCACATTAAATTAAAAATCTCTCCGAGCACATCACCGTTGCAATCGGAAAATCTCTTTTGTAAATTACGTACCTAAACAAAGCAGTGACACTTGCATCTGACCACCCGTACACTGACTGAAGATTCAAAAACGCCAGACAAGTACGAAGCACAGATATTTTGGCGCCTTCATAGATTGGTTGACATGCCAACTTCCTCAACATGTCTTCAAGAGATAGGTGCACGGCTTCTGGTGCTGCCTCGTTCGCGTTTTCCTCGCTTGTCTGGAAGAAGGCATCCAGCATCTCCTCCATGCCGTTGTCTTCTGTATGTAAGCCCTTTTCTGCTTCCATCCGTGGCTCTATATTGGTCGGACCTTCACGCATAATCTTTTTTCTCTCTCTCTCAGATGTAGGTGCTATGTCGCAAAAATCAATGCCCGTTCCGTAGAAGTCGTATCGCAGATTCTGTATGGTTTCTCTAGCAAACTCTCCATACTTGTGCACATGCTCATTACATATCCTACGCTTGCGCAGGATTTGATACTTGCAGAGCGTGCACGAGCATGCAATCTTTTCCTCCATGTTAGTTGATGACGTTGCCATCTACAATGATTATGAATGTTGTTTTAATATATATATATATATACTCCTCACAATGTAAACTACCTCGCATTCTCTAGTCTTGCCCAATCTCTGTACACCTCGGTCCAGAGGTGTACGGAGATCAGGACCACCGGGTCAAAATCTCGCCTTTATTGGTCAAATCCTATATGGGTAGACACATACGTGCACTCCGAGGTGTACATGGCAATGCATGTAGTAGGCAAAACCCCTTTGCCTCTTTTCGTTCCATAGTTTCTTCTCTATCTACGTACCCTATCTCTCGTTCTTTCTCTCTCGATCTCGCTCTCGCTATCTCTCTTTCTCTCTCTCTCTCTCTCTCGATCTTGCTCTCGCTAGCTATCTCTCTTTCTCTCTCTATTTCCCTATTTTCCTATCTCTCTCTCTGTCTCGCTCTCCACTTTCCTATCTCTCTCTCTCTCTCTCTCTCTCTCTCTCTATATATATATATATATATATATATATATATAACTCTCTTTCTCTATCTCTCTATTTCCTATCTCTCTCTCTCTCTCTCTCTTTCTCTCTCTCTCTCTCGCTCTCTACTTACCTCTCTCTCTCTCTCTCTCTCTCTCTCTCTCTCTCTCTCTACTTCCCTATCTCTCTACTGATCGAACAAGGGACTGAGCTAGGGAGATCTAGACGCCCACAACTGTGGAGGACTACACAACATCGATAGAGGCTGCATCAGAGAATCTAGCTAGGTCACTTAGGCTCGACATGCACAACGCCCGATCAGACTACTGACCATGGAGGAGATTGATGAGATCCGCTAGCGACAGATGCTGGATCTCCTGTGATCTACCTATCCCAGCTAGCTGGTTTAGCCGTTTAGTCTACACCTAGCAGTTTAGGATTCCATAATATTTTATTTTGTCATCTTCTTACTCTGACTTTGTATCAGATCCATCACATTGTAACTTTCTTGTCTCATGTCTCATAGGTCACTTTGGCCTTTCGAAGACGTTAATATAACATTTCATTTCATTTCTCTCTTTAATTTTTTTTCTTTAATTTTAATTTCCTAAGCATACATTAATTCTCTCTCTCTCTCTCTCTCTCTCTCTCTCTCTCTCTCTCTCTCTTTCCTACACACACACACACCTCTCTCTCTCTCTCTCTCTCTCTCTCTCTCTCTCTCTCTCTTTCCTACACACACACACACACGGCTCTCTCTCTCTCTCTCTATTTCCTACACACACACACACACACACACACCTCTCTCTCTCTCTCTCTCTTTTCTACACACACACACACACACCGCTCTCTCTCTTTCCTACACACACACACATGCACACACACACACACACACCGCTCTCTCTCTCTCTCTCTCTCTCTCTCTCTCTCTCTCTCTCTCTCTCTCTCTCTCTCTCTCTCTTTCCTACACACACACACACACGATGTAGAGAGAGAGAGAGGGAGGGGTTGGGGGGGGCAGAGATGGACATAATACCTGCGCAGCAGGTTTCGGCCAAGATCTGAGTAGGCCAAAATGGCCCTTGCGCGTGGGTTTCGCTTTTTTCCCCCAAATTTTTTTGCATCGCTATACGAGTGGATATATGCATGGATATACGCATCACTATATGCGTGGATATACGCGTGGAAATAAAGCCTTTCCACGCATATATCGATGCACACTACGATGTGTATAGCGACGCACGCTAATGACGTCAATATACACGTGGAAAAGCATGGCCGTCGATATATACGCATCGATATCTTCATGTAGTGTTGTAGTGAGATAAATAATAGGATGAGATAGAAAGATTATTATTATACTTAGATATGCATAAGTATATTATAATAAATATAATTATGTATCTAAAAAATTTCTAGATCTTGTGGCATGTGTTCCCACTATGTACGTGTCACAACACGACAACACATCAAAGAAATTTTAGGTTCATTGCGGCTTGCATAAAGACCTGCTAGAATATCCCAAGCCTGTTTTGCAGATTTTGTTGAATGAATGTGAGGAGTAATGGTGCACTTCAGAGAAAACGCAATCAACACATGAGCCTGCGCATCCTTTACATCCCAACGAGCTTGTTTTATCATAGGAAAAACAACTCTAATAGCAGCAATTCTTGCAGCAAGACCTACAACATCGTCAACATTCCTTACATCCTCAGAATTAGGACGTACATCAATACCCTGCACAATAATCCAAATGCCCTTTGACACAAGAACATGTTGCATCATATAAGCCCACATAGGGTAACTGTCCCCATCCAACATGTCCTCAACAGCAAACATCTTGAACACATCTGTGTTGTTGTCAACCATGGTAGATGCTGCACTTGATGTGAAAATTTCCCAGAAAGAGGAGAAAAAAGCGGGAACAACACGTGCTATATAGCCAAACCGTAGAATACTATAAGGCATCTATTATGCAGAAAACGACACTCACAAAAATTCTACACAAAATGATGAAATTGCCTATGTAGACCTGCCTATAGTGGAAATGGAGGTCAAAAAATCAGAAATCTGAGCAGACCTACGAACGCTTGCCAAATCTCAAAGAAATTGAAGAAAGTGAGCAAGCATGTGTTGGAGCTGTTGCTGGCGACTAAGCACGAGAGGACATAACCTGCTCTGAAACCAATTGTTGGAATTAGGGTTGCAGAGAAACACACACAGCTTGGAGAAGATGAAGGAAGCTGAAGGCACACAACAGAGAGTGTATTACTTAGTGTGCAATGGAAAGATAGATAGCCCTAGAGTGATTGGTGTATATACAATGCACGGGGGAAAAAACCTCCCAAAAGAGGGAAAAAATGCCCGGGCGGTCCTAGTGTGTTCATACACATCACTACCACATGTATATGGTAACATTTGTATAGTTTCCAACCTTCAAGAATTGTGTGCATAGCTAGTACAATCAGTCTGAAGAATCTTGTGTAGAGCCATCATAAGAACTGCCATGCAATTCACGCAAAGATTGAACAAAAGGGACATCATAAGGCAATATGAGGCAGAACATAAATGGAAACAACGAGAGAGGGCCAAAACTAAACAAACCACTTTTTTCTACAGAAAACAATGCTATCAATGAAATGGTGCATTGTTTTGATACATTTACGACGGGCCTAAACTTAACAATAAAAAAGAAGTGTTTGATAAATCCTCCTATATTGGTCTTTGAAGGACGTTACAGATTCAAGGGAGGTGCAAGCTGTTTAAGAAGCAGTTGTCTCCAATACTCAAAACACTCTAATATTTTGTGAAGCAACCAAGATCCTCAGATGAGATTTTCTTAAAAAGATTAGCTACGCTGATGCTAGTGAACAAAAATGGGTCTTTTGAATCAAAGGTGTTAAACATTGCAAGAGCTTCTAGAGTTTTGGGAGTCCACAGGAGAAGTTTCTACTCAGCTGAACATCACATGAGTCACGAAGAAGAGGATGGCTCATTGCCATTGGCAACATGCCAAAGATAGCAGCATAGGAGCACCCTTACCCATGAAGTGAAAGATATTGTTTTTGACTTTTGGACTACTCAGACAAGGGTCTCTATGTGGAAAAACAATGTTTTCCGTAAGGTGTAGGAAGAAACACTTACGGAAAACATCCTACTCATTTGTTGGACATACCATAGGCTTGGAAGATTACCCTCTCTCTTTAATGAAATTTATAACATTACTGTTATTGTCTTAGTGATGGCTATCTTGCACACCACTATGGTGTTGTTCGACTACTATGGTGCTTTAATACTCTGCTTAATTTTATCTAGCTTGGCTTAACTTCTTTCTAACATTGTTTGAGGATTTATGAAGGTGCATGCAATAATAATAAGATCATTACTTGCTACCCCAAAATTTATGAGAGTGAGACAACAGGGAAGGCTGTTGAAGTCCCTGGCCTGAAAAGAGCCAAAAGGGTGAAGGCAGTGGCAAGAGACTCCAAAGTACTTCAAGTGGTGGGAACAATTGAAATGAAAGGTACTAGTCCGTCCTCCACCCCATGGAAAGGAGGGGTTTTCATTGTTCCACTACACAATCCATTTGCACCACTAGAGGAAAAGAAATCCCCAGACTTCGAACCCCCTAGATTCTCTTGAGACAAAGGAGGGGGGGGGGGGGGGGGGGGGGGGGGGGGGGGGGCGCGGATGATTCGGATGCTAGAGAATTCAAGTCCCTGGCCTGGAAAGAGACAAAAGGGTGAAGGCAATGACAAGAGACTCCAACGTGATTCCAGTCGTGAGAATACTTGAGGTGAAAGGTTCTAGTCCGTCCTCCACCCCACGGAAAGGAGGAGGGGTTCACTCTC
The DNA here is from genome assembly GCF_014529385.1 of Adiantum capillus-veneris. Taxonomy (NCBI): domain Eukaryota; kingdom Viridiplantae; phylum Streptophyta; class Polypodiopsida; order Polypodiales; family Pteridaceae; genus Adiantum; species Adiantum capillus-veneris. The sequence goes on from NC_140960.1 coordinate 60,650,695, forward strand.
CCACTGCACAATCCATTTGCAGCATTGTAGTAAAAGAAATCTTGTAACTTTGAACCCCAATGCGTGGGGGGGTGAGGGCGGAATGATTTGGATGTTGAAGAATTTGTTCCTCTTTCCCAATGAACCCCTCATTAATGATGGAGTCTCTCACTATCTAATCTTGGAACGTAAAGGGGTTGAAAACCCATAAGAAGATTACCCTATTCTGGGAGTAAATAAAAAAGAAGAAGGCAGTCAACTGCTGGGCCATCTAGGAACACCACTTAGATGCTCATAGCAAGAGAAAGTAGGCACTAGAAAATCAACTAGTATTCTATGGAGAAGGAAGTAATGGTTTGAGTGGTGTCCTCAGCATTGTGGACAGAGAATTGGAGCCGAAGTTGGTTCTAAACCACCCATTTGACAGAATCCTGGGGATTGGAATCAGATGGGAAGGGCATCCATTCACCATTGTGAATGTGTATGGCCCTTGCAATGCAAAATATAGAGCTAAACTAAGGTGAGTGGTTCTTCATTGGCAACTTCAATATGGTAGAAAAGAGTAGGGATAGAACATGACCCTCCAATTTACTGGCTTGATCGGAAAGGTCTAAATGGCAAAGTTTGTGCAAAAAATGGGCCGATGGAACAACACGCCAAGCTGACTAGATACCGTCGTTGATGGAGATGAAAGTAGTCCCAACTAAAAACCTTTCGGATCACATACATTTTAAGAATAGTACCGGGGAGGAGCAGACCCCAAGAGGGGGGGGGGGGGGGGGGGGGGGAATTGTTAGTAGCAGGGGCACCCCTATTCAAACACCCTCTTTTAAGGAATCTAACCAAGAAAGCACTAGGTAAGCTCAAAAAAGATATCGACCTCAACAAACACAATGCGTGGGACCTCTTTTCTTGGAGAATCCAGAAAGAATTCAAAACCTTGGGCCCCTGAATCAAGAAAGTTATGGAGGTACACCTTCTGCATCTTACAACGGAGGTCGAATTGCTTACCTCCAAAAAATCCAATGGGCTTGCTACTAAGGATGAGCACAAACGATGGCTCGAAGCCAAATCTAACCTTGCTAATGAGGAGTTAAAAGATATCAGAAAGGCAATGCTTCTCTTCAAGGAGACTGCCCTCCAACCGTGAAGTCTCTAATCAAGCTCATTTTTTTTAGGGCTTAAAAAATCAAGAAGAGCCAAGGCCATGTCTGCTCGCTCCATGATGAGAAAGGGACAATACTTAGTAACCAAGATGAGATGGCTGGTTTGATGCTGAGAAATCTTAGTCAAATCATTGGATGGCCAAAGACCCAGTCCCAAGAAGTGGAAAAAGCCAGAGGGTCCTTACTTCAGAGTGTCAAGAAGAAGATTCCCCACTCACAAGCTAATTTTTTGGGAAGGTCATTTTCCAAAGACGAATGTTCACTAGCATTGCAAGCTCTTGGCAAGGAGAAGTCCCCTGGTTGGGATGGGATGAGGGTGGAATTCTATAGAGAATTTTGGAATGATCTCAAGGTCCCAATCACAAGGTTGGCCAATAAATCCATTGTCGAAGGGCCGTTGGAGATAAGTGTAAAGAGAGGGCTTATCAAACCCATCCCCAAATAGATTCGTTGTTCTCTACTAAACCACTGGCACCCTATAACAATGATGTCACTGGCCTACAAAATTATTGCTAAAGCTATAGCCTTCAGACTAGCCCCCTTACTAACCCCGATCATCTCTCCTCATCAGCATGGGTTCATCAAATGAAGGTCCATTTACGATAACATCTTGGTAGCAATGGTGGGCATCGAGTACGCAACTGTCACAAACCAAGAGTGTGTAGTGTTATAGTTGGAGCTGGATAAGGCTTATGAGAGAATAACATGGAAATTTATAGAAGCCATCATGGAAGCTCTGGGCTTTGGGTTGTGCCTATGTGGTCTGGTAGGTGTATTGGGAGCTGGAAGCCAGTCAGAGCTCCTATTTAACAATAGAATTGTAGGATCTTTTGAGGTCAAAAGGTTTATTAAGCAAGGATGGCCTCTAGCCCGCCCTGCTCTTTGCCATAGGATCACATCCTTTAATCATGATGCTCGAAGCTAGTGCAGAACGAGGGGAATTGCAAGGCATGGCTTTGCTAGGAAATAGCCAACTCCTAGAAAAACGTTTTGCAGACAATTCTCTCCTCTTCTTGAAAGCGTGCCCCCAGGTCATCATGAAAGCTTTGGAGATTGTACAAATGTTCTCAGTTGCTTCGGGGTCCTAGTGTAATATAGAGAAGTCAAGGTTGATCTCCCTATCAAAAAATGACTCATTTGACTCTTTTGTCTGGTCGGGGGAGATTGTCACAAAAAGGAATATCTCCAGACATTTGAGAGCCCCCTTGGGGGTGGACGTAACTCACAAGCAAAGATTTGAGTGGGTGCTTGAGAAAATCAAAACAAAAATGAGTAGGTGGGAGTATGCTCTTCTCCCATTCCCAACTCAGATAAAACTAATAAATGCCTTTATGATTCCTTATATTGCTTTCACTAGACCGCTTCTCAAGATGGCTAAGTGTCACTGGAAAGAGTTCTTAAAACCAGTTTGAAAAGGTTTTTATGGAAAAACAACACGAATCCTCCAGGCCATGGCCATGGGCCCGTTGGGAATCAGTTGCTCGATTGAGGAATCAAGGAGGCCTTAAAATTTCGAACCTTGTGGCCCATGCAGAATCTTGTTGCGCCAAATTTGTTGTTTCCTTGGCTAAACAGGATCAAGTTTGGGCTGTCATGATCAAAGATATGATAGAAGAAGCTAAACTTGGCTCGAAAGGTGGAAAGTGGAGAGGGGTGGAGGTTCACCACAAGCTGTTAGCCCCGACATGGACTACCCTAAGATTGGGGGACAACTCAGAGAACTGGTAAGAAAATGCAATAGAGCAGCAGGAGTCTTAAAGTGGGGGGGAAAACCAGATACTTCAAGAACTCCATTTTGCATTGGTCCCCCTGGTTTTCCAAAGTTGTAGATTTGCCACAAATTTCCTATTGGATAGAGACATGAAGGAAGCTGAATAATAAGGGTCTTAATCGACTAGGGCACTTCTGGGATAGTGACAACAAGAGCTAGAAAACCATTGACCTTCTGGTTACCTAGTACCAACTAAATAGCTTGGAGGTCTTGCTGGTCCACAAAGTGAGGAAAGAGCTTGACAATATAGTGATGTCTATCTGTGATTTGGAGTTTGACTAGAATGTCTGGAAATGGCTCCGAAGATGTCTCTAATCAAAACCCCATCCTAAAGACATTTACCATACAATGATGCATAAGAAGAACTGGTCTAGTCCCCCTTAACAAGATATGGAAAACACAATGGCCAAAGGAAATGTGGGAGAAAAAGTAATGGAGAACATCTGGACGCCAAAGGTTCCGCAGCACATGAAGGTATTTTTATGGTAGGGGATTTGGGGTGCTCTACCGACGGGGGTGAAGATTCAGGAAAGAAGGATTGGGTCAAATCGATGCTTGGGGTGCAGGATGGCTAATGAAGATCTAGCCTACCTCTTCATGGATTGCCCCACTATCAAAGGCCTTGCAAGGAAAATATGAAAATGGGTCCAAAGAACATTGAAAATTGGTTTTTACAAGACTGATCTATTCCTTGGAGGGAAGAATTCAGATGGTCCTGCCATCCTCATCAGCACTCAAATCATTAGGTACTTCTTCTTACATAATGTATGGTGGACAAGGAACTGGTGTGTGTTTGAATGAGGTCTTGAGGTGGCAAGCTTTGCAGATATTATACAAGAAATCAAAGTGCTAATTTGGATGCTCCGGTGCAAGCAACACTTGGAGGATTGGTCTAGGACTACTTGTGCCTTGTTGTCAGTAGAGGGTATGCCTAGGAAGGGGGAAAGGCTTGGCTATCAATAATTAAAAGATCTCAGAAGAACATGATAATGGACCTTATGCATCAAGGATAAGGGGCCAAGCTGGTTGGGATGGCTGCCCTGATAGCCATTGTAATTACGGTCCCTAGATGATGTCATGGCTCAACACGAGCATGACAAGACCTTGTAATTATTTGGGTTTATTAATATAATTCACTCACAATTGTGAGTTTTGCTTTCTATTAAAAAAAAAAATTGTTTGTGGATTTGTATAAGTGCAAGATTAGTTCTTAGTACTATAATTGTACACCATTCTTCTTCCGATTTGATTGGTTTGTATCCTAGCACTAAATAGGTGTTTCTTAGTAATGCAAAACACCAAAGGTTTGGAGGTTTCTAACTTTTCTTGATAGGTATCTAGCAGTTCTCTAGTGCTTTGTTGCACGGTTGTGCTTTGGTGATTGGACTACTGGGTTTTTAGCACTAAGTAGATGTTTCTTAGTAGTCCTTGACAGGTTAGTACAGGTGTTTTATAGTAGTGCTTGACTTGTTTTAGGTTTCTAGCACAAGGTAGGGGCTTTCTAATAGTTATTGGGAGTTTTGTACTACTTGTTGACAAGATTTCTAGTTGCGACAATGTGGTTTCTACTCAAGGTTTTTACTCAGGTTTCTACTCGGGGGGTGCACTATGTAATCATGTTAATGTATAACATGAGTTCAAAAGGAGAGGTTTTAAAATGCAAAAAATTTAGGCAATTTAACAGAGATACATTAAAATAAGGGTTTTTTATATTCGATCTTAGAAAAATTTCCTAATATGAGTCAACCTAATGCTCTAATATCTCATGACAGTGGAATGCACTCAATCCTAAACCTTGTCTCCTCTGTTGTTCAAGGTCCTACTGTTATGTGCCCCTCAGTGCCTAATTCATTAGGCATCATGCTTCTCAGTGTCCATGGTGCTTTTGTTATTTTGAGAGCCGTATTTTTTGAGCTTCTATAGAGTCTCTCTCTCTCTCTCTCTCTCTCTCTCTCTCTCTCTCTCTCTCTCTCTCTCTCTCTCTCTCTCTCTCTCTCTCTCTTGTGGAAGGTAAGTTGGGCCATGTTCCTTCCGCTTCAAGCTTTGGTTTTAAACACAAAAAGTGTACCACCTTAGCATGCACTAACTAGAGGCACTTCACATAGGAAATTTAAAAAGTATCACTTTCTTTCCCACTTTGCATTATTAAAGAAAAAAGAAGAAGTGCATTCTAGCACAATAGATTGCAATGTACCTTTCTACCATCACCTAAAGAACAAATTGTGCACTTGTGAGAGGAACCAGATACTCCCTTGGAGAGTCTCCAATTCAAGACCGTCCTCATCGCACAATGGGGGGAAAGGGAATAGAGAAGCTCAATGGGTTCCACCATTTGGAAAACCAAATTACGAGGATTTCTCATGAAAAGAGTTATGGTTGGTTGTAAATACATCTCTAGAGAAACAAGATGAAGCCGATGGAATACAGACTAGAGCATGAACATCCAAAATGAGCACTAAAAGTTTAGCAAAAGATGAATAGGACTTGGGCATTATTATCACGTCCTTGCACGACAAATATGTGCATTACATAGATGATTGCAAACATGCACATGAAGCCTTGCATGAAGCTTGGCAAGTTTTAGGACGTAATTTTGGAGCTAGAGCCAAAATAAGTAAGGTTGTCTTCAAAAGGAAACTTTACAAACTCACTATGATTGAAGAGGGGGATATTGCTAGTCTAGTCAATAGGCTTAAGAGCATCGTCGCACAACTTACCTACATCAAGTGCAAAGTGTCTGAAGATGACAAAGTAGCCATTCTTTTGGGTGCGCTTCAAAATTCCTATGACCATATTGTCACAGTTCTTGAAGAAAAGGATCCAACTCCACCATTTCAAGATGCCGTTAATTCACTCCAAGTTGGAGAACAAAAACAGCAAAAGAATTGACCATTCACTTCAAGAGGAGGAGTTTATGTTACCACATTGTCCAACACAAAATGTTACACATGTTGTAGACTAGGTCATATTTCCAAAGAATGCTATATGAATAATGCTTGCACAATTTGTGGTAAGAAAGGGAATCATGCTAGCAGATGCTATCACAAAGACAAAGACAAAGACAAACAAAGAAGCATCAGCAATAATAACAAGATAAGGACCAACAAAAACAAGCGACAAGGAAGAATCCATGTAGCAGAGGTATCAACATTGAAAGAATATGAAGGATATGTTGCCATTGTAAAATATGTACACTATCAAGACACAACAAATAGCCGAATGAATCTCCTATTTGTGGATTTGAGGGGAGGTCTCTTAGAGCCTTTGTGAAAAATAAATGAATGAATGAGTGTCTACCATACTCCTAAGCCTAAGGGGAGGTTTTTTGGGAATATGCTCCGTCGCATGATCCTAGCCTTCTATGTGAAACTCTGTTAAGAACAAAATGATCATCACCCATATGATACATCTCTATCCTACTTGAATACAAAGGATAAATACGTGTTTATAAGTGGCATAGAAACATGTGAAAAAGCACCCAAGAGATGAAGTCATGAATGATACCAAATGAAAAGCTTGAAGTAGCTCTATATAATGAGACTTTGTATACACACTTTATAGATATATAATCAAACTATCTACTTTTCATGTCTACACTCTACTCAAGTTATCTCCCTTGTGTAATTAGCATTGTCATTATTATGCTAAACACCATGAATGGTTCTCTTTTTAATCCCCTCAAACACAACTCTCTCTCTCTCTCTCTCTCTCTCTCTCTCTCTCTCTCTCTCTCTCTGTCTCTCTCTCCAAGTGTCAGCTAGGGCTTCCTATAGTTATGAGTGTCTATTGTCCCATTGCATCTCATTAGCAGGTGGGTGTCCCCCACCCGCTTGGCGAGGTAGCAAGTTATATGGTGGCTACTGGCATGGATTTTGATGCTTTGAATTATAGCATGTTCATGGCCCACATTTGGGATGTATAGCATCTCCTAGGGGCTCAACAACATCACAAGTTATCTTGATATATTGATCTTTTCATTGCCTAGAATGGGAGTTCTCTCTACAACTAGAGAACAACTACCATCCACGTTTTATCCTCCAAGCCCCATGCATCACAAAGCACATGCTCATTCATATGGAGACATATGAACCATTCCCCTTGAGAGCCTCTCTTATGGCCCATGCAACAACAAGCTATCGTGAGTGTGGATTTTATTGGTGCATCACATGTAGATTCCACCATGTTCAAGTCAATTAGAGTCACCATCTCCAACTCTTACATGAAAGGGCTGCCTACAAACCAAGAAAAATATAGAGTCAAATAAAAAAGGCTACGCTGCCAATAGTTGTGATTTCTTGGAATAGAGGTTCCATTATTGACGCAATTAAGGATAGGTGTTGATATTCTCTCTCTCTTTGTATCTTTCTCTCTTTTCCTTCCAAATTAGAGGGTGGATTTGATGGATTTTAATGATGATCGGATGACTATGACTATTCGTTTCACAAGAAAGCTTCCCATGTAAGGTAACATTTTTTTAAAGGTAAATTGTGAAGAAAAAACCATGGGATTAAAACTCAAACCCTCATCTTGCTCTCGGAAAGTGGAGATGGTTGGTGGTCACATTGGAAGTAGTGGTGTTGGTTCTAGTTAGATCTTCTCGGTGCTCCTGGGTGATTCACTACAAGGGCTAGTCTTCTATCTATGGTTGTGGAAACTTTGGTTTGTGGTCCTCTAACTTTGGTGAGAGCATGGAAGGGCAGAGTGGACGGCCCCCTTGGAAGGTGGTTCCCCTTCTAGTTCAGTCTTTTTTGTTTTGATCGGCATCTGTTTTGGCTTTATAGGTTTCTCTTGTACTTAAGTGGCTCCCTGTTAGGTGATGCAATACTGAACAACTCCCCCTTCTACGGATGTATATCATTTCTCTTGATATTAGGTGGCTTTTGTACTAGGTGATGCATGGTTTTTATTTTGTGATATGTCCTTAGTGATCTTTGGATACCATTGCTTAGGTGGAGCATGGCTTGAAATGTAACTCTTTTTTATGAAAACTGCCTACTCACACTTGTGAGTATTGCCAAAAAAAAACTCATCCCTTAAAGAGAAAATCATGCAACTTTCTTGGCATAGAGAGAGAATCTACAAACTTTTGCAATAATACATACCTTAATGGATTGGCATTTCAAGAACAATGTCAAGTTTGAATATTTTTGAAGAATGTATTTGTGAGAATTGGTTAAATCTACAAAATACTTTTGGCTGAAGCTTTCACGGTTCTTTGAGATATGCACCATATTTGTAGCCACTATACTCCTATGATCCCTTCCCACCCTTCTACACTAGGGAGTCCATCCTCTGTGTGTGTGTGTGTGGAAGATTCATCCCTAATGTAGTTTTCCATAAAGAGAGCAAGAGGCCCGAGAAGGGAAAGGAATAACTCGTGGGAAAAGGTGGAAATCATTTCTATATTGAAGAAGACAACTTAGAAAAAGAGGTTAGAATTATGATGCGTCTTGCTTATGATTTCACTACCTTCAACTCGGTTGAGATGAGCATTATAACTTGCTTCTGGTTTATTCATCAATGAACCTTACACATGGGGGGATAATCCATAGATGTTATAACCCACTTTTGTTCATCAAAGGTGGTTTTACTATGTGGTTTTTCTCTGACAAAATTTTCTTTGGGGTGACACAAGTCTTTGCTATACTTAGTAGGGGCACTTCGTGGGCATACTTCTTGCATATGAGCAATCTACAAGAGGGTGAGGTCATCTCCAAGAAATATGACAGTCTGCTTTAGAGTCAGTCTCTTCTTCAAGAAATCCTTCTTCGCTTCCAAGGAAGGGAAGCGAAGAATGAGTGCCCTTTCCTTCAAGGTTTCTCCGTTGCTCCCACTTTTCTAAGTGTCCACAGTCCAAGCCCTTGTATGCATATACTGACGTACTCGGAGGAAATTAACAAAGCAATGTAGAGGTATCTGCGTGTCTCTGCCCTGAGCCTCATCCACATGTACCTAGCATGTTCATCCTTGCGTGCTATATATATCAGTGGCTACAACTCCTCCCTGAATAGAACTGCAACTCCCCCCAAGCCCCATACTCGATGCTATGATCTGGTCGTGTCTGCAGGCTATCTCCCATCTATATCCGCTCACCTGTGGCATGGATTGCCCAGGTGCTTGATGCGTCTCAGAGTAGAAAATGATGTATCTCCCCGTGAAACTATCCTCAAAGCCCCCCACATCAAGACGAGTGACCCATTACAATTACAGGTTTCCATCTTTAGTGTGGTCCCATAGGTCTCGCACCGTCATGTGGAGCGTCACTCCAATACCACCACCTTTCCATCCCTGTAAAACGCAATCTTCCCCTTTTTTCTGGCTTCTCTAATTTGCAGCATTAGTGATGTCCATCTTCCTAACAATGCCTTGTCCCTGCGGCTCATCCCTTGTCACCTTGACGTTGATCCGAGCCTATCACAAATTTCTTGGTTACTATATTTTTGTAAGGTCTCTACTTTCAAATTTCACACAAGTTCTATTACGCATTTGAATTTTTTAACCATCACTCATTATTTAAGATATTCGAGTTCATATTATGAATCGTAGGTTGAGAAAACCTAGAATTTAAAATTTACGCTACAAAATTCTGACATGCTTAGATATATGAATCAATAACTAGCTTATTGCAAGATTTATTTACTGATTGTAGAATTTTCTTTTACTATTGTAAAGTTAATATAAGACTGTAAAGTTTAACTTAAAAATTTAAAGTAAATTATCATTAAGGAAATAAATAAAATAATTATAAAGACAAAAGAATACACAAGGATGACAAATGAAGGCACATGGACTCACCCGGACTCACATAGGAGGGGACAAAGTGGGACACACTGTCACATGAAAAGGAGAGGCTAGTCTTGACTAATCTTAATGAGGGGGGCCTGTGTGGCCTTATCTTTGATGATAATGACAAAGTGGTCAAGCTGATGGGTACCACAATGGTACCAAAAACGCCGGTATGATTTTTTTGGGAAAAAAAGTTGGACGTTTTCTTTTCTGCTATAAATAGAGCATCCATGCTCACACTTTAGACATAGAGATTGCCTCTATAGTGCTCACAAAGTGCTGCCACTTCTCTTAGAGAGAAGGCGTCCACAAACCACTAAGAGAAAAAAAACTCTACTGGACTAATAAGGTGCGTATTAATTAAGCATTCAATTAACTTTAGGAATGATGTATATGTGCTATCTGTTACTCTAATCTCTCTAATAGATTAGTAAGATTCAATTAGCTATGTGTGTGTGTGTTTATCTCTTACTCTAATCTCTCTAATAGATTAGTAAGAATCAATTAGCTATGTGTGTGTGTGCTATCTCTTACTCTAATCTCTCTAATAGATTAGTAAGATTCAATTAGCTATGTGTGTATGTGTTTATCTCTTAATCTAATCTCTCTACTAGATTAGTAAGATTCAATTAGTTTTAAGAAGGATATGTGTGTATGTGTGCTATCTCTTACTCTAATCTCCCTAATAGATTGGTGAGATTCAATTTGTTTTAGAAAAGGATGTGTGTGTGTTCTCTTTTACTCTAATCTTTCTAATGGATAAGTAAGATTCAATTAACTTTAGAAAAGATGTGTGTGTATGTTTTCTCTTAGAAAAGGATGTGTGTGTGTTCTCTTATACTCTAATTTCCTAATGGATTAGTAAGATTCAATTTACTTTAGAAAAGATGTGTGTGTATGTTTTCTCTTAGAAAAGGATGTGTGTGTGTTCTCTTTTACTCTAATATTCTAATGGATTAGTAAGATTCAATTCACTTTAGAAAAGATGTTTGTATATGTTTTCTCTTACTCTAATCTCTCTAAGTATACCTACGCTCTCTAGTTAGTTACACATCTTCACTATTGACTTATGCATAGTTAATTGAAAGTTAATACATAAGAGAACTCATCATATTCTTATTATACATGATGAAATTCTCATTCACCAATTTTATTGTCAATTAGATTAAGTAGAATTTTGAATAATACTAAAAATTGATTTAGTTGAAGTATAGAAATTGAAGTTAGAATTGGATTAGAAATGTGAAGCATAAAAGTAATGTACTCCAAAACTTTCACTCATAGTTTACACATTTAATTTTTGATTAATTACGATTAGCAAATATTTAATGTATAGAAATTAGATGTGAAACAACAACAATAAGTGTGAATTCGAGTTGCCGAGGGTTCAAATTACAGACCCTCTTTGAAAACAAGAGATTACTAGGGAAATTGACCAATTTAAAGTGCTAAGTATATAACATAAGTGTAGTACAAAAAAATAAGCATGCTCGAACCCAAGGCGCTGATGATCATGAAGCTGGTACAAGTAACGGTGGAACCCCTGCGGAGCATGCTATGTCTCCACCAATCGAACGAATCGGAGCTATGGTACAGGTTAGTATTGCAGTTTCAAGTTATGCATCATTGCATATGCGAGACCATAGGAATATATTGTTTACCTTGTGAAAGAAAACACGGACCGAAACCACGGGCTTAACCCCGACAAACACGTCATATGTTTGACAAGTAGGAAAGATTGTCTAGTTAAACTGGCTGCTATAGGAAAGAATGGTTGTCCAAAACCTTCGGTATGGTTTCTCTCAAGGCTCTCTACTTATTAGCGCTGGTATTATGTGGCACTTGCCAAGGTGTGAGATGACGCCCAGGATGGCACCGTTGATTCTGTGGTGGGAGTACACCCAGATTAGCCGAGCTGGATACTGCAGTTTTGTTTTGCCATGGCGTGAGGATGACGCACAGATTGGCACCGTTGTTGTTGTGGCGAGAGTACGTCCAGATTAGCACAACGAGTACATGTCGAGCGGTATGGGACGCTCATGAGGACAAGGGTTTTTATAAATAATGTATATACCAATCGGACATAATAGCGCCATTAGAGATTCTTGAGTGAACCTAATTCAAGGGTTGTTGGTTTAAAATTGGACGACTTCTTGTTTGACTATTGTTTGTAATACTGTTTGAAGGGCTGTTTCAACGAACCAGTATCATAAACAAAGTAAAGGAACGTGTATGTTTAAACAGTGTGGTAGTAATTAGATAACAAAAGAAGGGTGAGTCTGGTGTGGAAAGTGGGAGAATGATACCCCGACGGTATCATTCTATGGACGGGTGGATCGGATGAGTCGGGTAACTTTTCAACGCTAGAAATTGTTTTTTTTAAGTCATAAATCTTAAAAGAGACAAACCTTGGAGGCTGTGCTTCTGAAACATTGGGAAAAAAGCGCAGAGGTTGGTCACTCTAAGATTTATACTTTTAGGTATAATTGACTATAGATAGTTTTTAGATAGGGTTATGGTGGTCACACTCCGCAATAGCGAGATAGGACCAATCCTTTACTAATGGTTCATGCCCGTGGCTACGTAGTAGCTAAGGCAATGTCCGTTGTTTTTTCTTTTTCAGGATTGGAGACCTATCAAAGGTACTCCACTCCTCTCAAAAAGAGGCAAGGCCTAACATTGGTATCAGAGCCTAGGTTAAAGCTTTGGGAGATTTTTAGATTGATGTTTGGATATTGAAGGATGCGAATGTTTGAAATAATAGAAGAACCTAGAAAAATTGATTTGAATTTTTATATGGTATTGAAGACTGAACTTTCCTGGTACAGGAAAATGTTCATTCAGTCTACCAGAAATTCCAGGTGTTCACCATCATGTTTGAAAATCCATGCCAATCACCAAATTATCAGTTTCGAAAAAGGGTGATGATGATTTTGGATAGGGTGTTTGCACCACCTATTCCAAGGATGGATAGGGGATGGAGCATCAACTGGAGTCCATCTGGAGGAATCTATACCATCAATGCTGACTAGATATGGTGCATGGATACCAACCTTAAGAAACTTCGATGGGCAGAGGAGTTAAAAGTCATCGAAGTGTATCTTTTCATTGGTACTAAGAATCCGGATGCTACCATTACCTTGGGAGGAGAAAAGATATCTCAGACTCAATGGGTCTATAACCAAGTTACAAAAATTATCCATGGTGGTAGGATTCGACCCATATGTGTATCTCGTAGCTTTCAAGGGTCAAAGAAAACTTATTATTTTGATCCTTTAGCCTATCCTTTTGTAGTCACTAAACTCAAAATATAGAGACATTACAATCCTTGTATCTAAAGACTACCAACCTTGGTAGCAAATAATGTGTATATAAATAAAGTTTGGATTAATATTATCTTTAGTTTGTATTATTGTCTGATCAAGTCTTGCCTTAAAGTGGATTAAAGATAGAGTATCCAATAAAGTTTCACTTAATCTATATTGCACAGAGTGCGGTGTACACATCTCTTCAAGAGAAAAAGCTACTTCTCAAGCAAGCTAAACTTCCCTCTTTCAAAGGGGAAGGAGCCCTAGTTGAGTGCGATGCAGAAGTGTGGCTCGAAGAGATGGAGGATTATTTTGCTACTGGTGGTACTACTCCCAATAACCAAGCAATGTTGGCTATGTTTCGTCTCACGGGGGATGCCAAGCTTTGGTGGAAACAACACTGCAAAGATAATCAAGTAGCTCAAAACACTCAAACTTGGGAAGACATTAAGTACGCTGTCAAAGGACGTTATCTTCCACCTGCACACGAATCCCTTAAGATGAATGAATTCTTCAACTTACGTCAGTTTCATCTTACAGTGGAAGAATACTACTCCAAATTTGTAACTCTTAGGCACTATGCTCCGCCAATGACCGCAGATCAACAAGTAGCCCATGTCTGCCAAGGGCTAAATGCTCCTTTAAATACTCGTCTAGAAGCCATAAGGCCTATAAATTTGCAAGATTCTCTTTTAAGAGCTAAACCCTTAGCTAAAGAGATTTCAAACTCTCAAAGGGTGCGAAATGGAAATATAAGGAATGCTGGAAGGAGAGGACGGTCTATGATGTGGAACCAAAGGCAAGTTCACCCAGTTCTCCAAACTCATCCAATAGTTGCAGCTTCAGCAAATGGAGCTCAAAATGCAGATCTTAGATGCTATGAATGCAACAAGCTAGGACATTTCAGGAATGTATGTCCTAGGTGAGTCTCCGCAACAAATACACCTAATCGAGCTAGAGGATGAGGCCAAATAATAAATCGTGGAGGAAGAAATGGAGGAGGAGATCGAGGGCGCGGAATGGCTGCCAGAGTCAATGCTATCATAGGAGAACCAACATTGGGAGAAGAACAAGAGGAAAGAGCAACTCTACATGCTGCAATTGATAACCCAAGAGCAAGACAACAATATGCTGTCATTCAAACACCAGCAAATCACCAAGGTGAAAAAATTGAGCTTCTTATTGATTGTGGTAGTACTCATTATTTCTTTTCACCTAAATGTTTAAGGAGGTTAGGACTTAATCAGCACCCTGCAAGAAAGATGAGAGTCGAATTAGCCAATGGAAAGGAGGTGTTATCTCAGTACACTATGGGAAAAATAGATTTCAAGTTGGGAGAATACTCTACTTCTGCTACTTTTCGAACCTTACCCATAGGAATCTATGACGGAATTCTTGGAATGGATTGGTTAGCCAGTCATAATGCCAATATACATTGTGCCCATGAAGTGTTACTTTTGTGGACAACCAAGGTCAAGAAGTCACTATTCAAGGCCAGAATGGACGACCAAAAGCTTACTTGGTCAAAGCTAATCGTCTTTTGAAAGGGTTACGCAAGGGTCAACAAATTTTTGTAGTCAAGCTAAACAAAGTAGAAAAATATTCTTCCAACCCTGAACCAATGTGGCTAGAAGAATTTTCGGATGTTTTCCCCGCTGAACTTTTTGAACTACCACCACCTAGGGAGGTAGACCATGAAATCAAAATTTTTCCAGGTAGTGAACCAGTCTCAAGAGCGCCATACAAGATGTCACTTCCAGAGGCTATAGAACTCAAGGAGCAGCTCAAGCAGTTGATTGAGCAAGGGTTTATCTGACCTAGTACATCTCCATGGGGTGCACATGTTTTCTTCCAAAAGAAAAAGAATGGCTCTGTTCGACTTTGCATAGATTATAGGTGATTAAATCAGGTTACCATCAAGAATAAATATCCAATTCCTTGTATTGATGAAATGTTGGACAGATTACATGGAGCCAAAATATTCACAAAGATCGATCTTCGATCTGGCTATCATCAAATTCGAATCTAGGAGACTGATATCTCCAAAACAGCTTTCAACACTCGTTATGGTCATTACGAATTTACAGTGATGGCTTTCGGACTTACAAATGCTCCTGCAACTTTCAATCCTCTGATGCACGATATCTTTAGAGAATTCTTGGACGATTTTTTCCAAGTATTCTTTGACGATATCTTAATTTATTCCAAATCAGAAGAAGAGCATGAAGGACATGTTAGGAAATTGTTAGAGCTTTTACGCCAAAATAAGCTGTATGCAAAGAAAAGCAAATGTACCTTCTTTACCCCTAAGGTCTGTTACTTAGGGTTTATCATTTCACCTGAAGGAGTCTCTATTGACCCTGACAAAGTCAAAGATATTGTGGAATGGCCTCAACCCACTTCACAAACCGAAGTCAGAGGGTTCTTAGGTATCACAGGGTTGTACAGGATCTTTGTAAAGGACTATGCTCTTAAAGCTGCACCACTAACTGACTTGCTAAAGAAAGGAGCTACATACTTTGGGAAGAAAAACATGAATCTTGCTTCAAACAGCTTAAGGATTATCTTGCTTCAGAACCTCTCTTAAAACTTCCAGACTTCACCCAAGAATTCGAGGTGATCACAGATGCTAGTAACCTTGCATTAGGAGGAGTCCTTAGTCAAGAAGGAAGGCCTATAGCTTATACTTCTCGGAAGATTAGGATTCATGAAGTGAATTATGCTACACATGATTTAGAATTGCTAGCAGTTATTCATGCTCTCAAGCTATGGAGACATTATCTATTGGGACGCAAATTCCAATTGGTAACAGATCACAAGAGCCTTAAGTGGATTTTTACCCAACCTAACCTTAACATGAGACAGAGGAGATGGATAGAGCTTATGCACGAATATGATTTTGATATTAAATTTAGACGAGGTAAGGATAATGTTGTGGCAGATGCCCTAAGCCGTAAAGCTTTTCTGGGGGCAATTTCCATGGCTAACAACCCTATTCTAGACAAGGTCTCGGATGCTGTCGTCGGAGATGAAGACTACCAGATGCTTGGTAGTATCCTACGTAAAGAGAGGGTATCATCAAATCAGCCTAAACCTCTACATTATTCCTTAGAAGATGGGAAAATTTACTATAGGAATCGACTATGCATACCTAAGGATTCTACCCTAAGGAATGCTATCCTATATGAAGCACATGATGGCCCAACTTCAGGACATCCAGGTTATGCCAAAACCATCAATGCAATTCGCAAAAGTTACTATTGGCAAGGTATGAAGGGTGATGTCCTTCGCTATGTCAAGCAGTGTTTGTCTTGTCAAAGGATTAAGGCAGAGAGACTAAAGATGCTAGGTAAATTACATCCTTTAGATATTCCCCAAATGAAATGGGAATGTATTAGCATGGAATTTATCACCGGGTTTCCTTCTGTCCAAGCTGGCTATGATTCAATCATGGTCATAGTCGACTTGCTTACTAAAGTGGCTCACTTAATCCTAGTCAAGAGAACCTTTACAGCTTCAGATATTGTTCATTTTTTTGTGAAGGAGGTTTTTAGAATTCATGGTTTACCCAAGAGGATTGTCAGTGACAGTGATGCCAAGTTTACTTCAAAGTTTTGGTATCATTGTTTCAAGCTATTGGAACCCAGTTATGTTTTAGTACTTCTTATCATCCTCAAACTGATGGCCAAACTGAAAGAGTTAATCAAGTAATTGAAGACATCCTCAGAGCCCACTGCAATAGAGAACCTTGCAAGTGGATTCAATACCTACCCTTGGTAGAGTATGCATACAATTCCTCTACTCATAGAAGTATTGGAATGACACCTTTTAATGCTCTTTATGGTCAAGAATGTTTATCACCTCTTAACTTTTCTGACCCCACTATAAGGGTGGAAGCCTCAAAGAAAATTCTTGAAGAAATGGAAGCTCAAACCAAAGCTATTCAAAGGGATATTCAAGCGGCTTAAGATCGACAAAAGAAGTACGCCGACTTAAAAAGATCTGATCGGATTTTCAAAGAAGGTGACAAAGTTTTCTTACGAGTAAAACCCAAAAAGAGCAATCTATCTCTCGGAAGGTATAAGAAGCGTAGCTACCGATATTGTGGACCTTACGAAATAATCAAGGTTGTAAGTGATCAAGCTTAAAGACTAAAACTCCCTTCTCATCTCAAAGTGCATGATGTATTTCATGTAAGTCTGTTAAAACCTTGTGTATATAACCCTGACCATGTCCTTGATGATGAGCAAATCATTTTACCTGCTCAAGATGTTCTACAACTCCAACCTGATACTATCCTAGAAACTCGGGAGAGAAAGCTTAGGAATAGATCCATCAAAGAACATCTTATCTTATGGAAGGATTTCCCTCTAGAAGATGCTACTTGGGAAGATGAGACATCCCTTCTTAATGATTACCCTTCACTGTTCTTGAGATGAGGGCATCTCAAATTCCAAGTTGGGGAGATTGTAAGGTCTCTACTTTCAAATTTCACACAAGTTCTATTACGCATTTGAATGTTTTAACCATCACTCATTATTTAAGATATTCGAGTTCATATTATGAATCGTAGGTTGAGAAAACCTAGAATTTAAAATTTATGCTACAAAATTCTGACATGTTTAGCTATATGAATCAATAACTAACTTATTGCAAGACTTATTTACTGATTGTAGAATTTTCTTTTACTATTGTAAAGTTAATATAAGACTGTAAAGTTTAACATAAAAATGTAAAGTAAATTATCATTAAGAAAATAAATAAAATAATTATAAAGACAAAAGAATACACAGGGATGACAAATGAAGGCACATGGACTCACCTGGACTCACATAGGAGGGGACAAAGTGGGACACACTGTCACATGAAAAGGAGAGGCTAGTCTTGACTAATCTTAATGAGGGGGGCATGTGTGGCCTTATCTTTTGATGATAATTACAAAGTGGTGAAGCCGATGGGTACCACAAGGGTATCAAAAAATGCGGGTATGATTTTTTTGGGAATTTTTTTTTTAGAAAAACATAATAATAATTTTTTTTAAAAATATGAATAAGTTTTTGAAAAAAAAAGTTGAATGTTTTCTTTTCTGCTATAAATAGAGTATCCATGCTCACACTTTAGACATAGAGATTGCCTCTATAGTACTCACGAAGTGCTGCCACTTCTCTTAGAGAGAAGGCGTCCACAAACCACTAAGAGAGCAAAAACTCTACTCGACTAATAAGGTGCATATTAATTAAGCATTCAATTAACTTTAAGAATGATGTATGTGTGCTATCTCTTACTCTAATCTCTCTAATAGATTAGTAGATTCAATTAGCTAAGTGTGTGTGTGTTTATCTCTTACTCTAATCTCTCTAATAGATTAGTAAGAATCAATTAGCTATGTGTGTGTGTGCTATCTCTTACTCTAATCTCTCTAATAGATTAATAAGATTCAATTAGCTATGTGTGTGTGTTTATCTCTTAATCTAATCTCTCTACTAGATTAGTAAGATTCAATTAGTTTTAAGAAGGATATGTGTGTATGTGTGCTATCTCTTACTCTAATCTCTCTAATAGATTGGTGAGATTCAATTAGCTTTAGAAAAGGATGTGTGTGTGTTCTCTTTTACTCTAATCTTTCTAATGGATTAGTAAGATTCAATTAACTTTAGAAAATATGTGTGTGTATGTTTTCTCTTAGAAAAGGATGTGTGTCTGTTCTCTTATACTCTAATTTCCTAATGGATTAGTAAGATTCAATTAACTTTAGAAAAGATATGTGTGTATGTTTTCTCTTAGAAAAGGAGGTGTGTGTGTTCTCTTTTACTCTAATCTTCTAATGGATTAGTAAGATTCAATTAACTTTAGAAAAGATGTGTGTATATGTTTTCTCTTACTCTAATCTCTCTAAATATACCTACTCTCTCTAGTTAGTACATCTTCACTATCAACCTATGCATAGTTAATTGAAAGTTAATACATAAGAGAACTCATCATATTCTTATTATACATGATGAAGTTCTCATTCACCAATTTTATTGTCAATTAGATTAAGTAGAATTTTGAATAATACTAAAAATTGATTTAGTTGAAGTATAGAAATTGAAGTTAGAATTGGATTAGAAATGTGAAGCATAAAAGTAATGTACTCCAAAACTTTCACTCATAGTTTACACATTTAATTTCTGATTAATTACGATTAGCAAATATTTGATGTATAGAAATTAGATGTAAAACAACAACAATAAGTGTGAATTCGAGTTGCCGAGGGTTCAAATTACAGACCCTCTTTGAAAACAAGAGATTACTAGGGAAATTGACCAATTTAAAGTGCTAAGTATATAACAGAAGTGTAGTACAAAAAAATAAGCATGCTCGAACCCAAGGCGCTGATGATCATGAAGCTGGTACAAGTAACGGTGGAACCCCTGCGGTACATGCTATGTCTCCACCAATTGGACCAATCGGAGCTATGGTACAGGATAGTATTGCAGTTTCAAGTTATGAATCATTGCATATGCGAAACCATAGGAATATATTATTTACCTTATGAAAAGAAAACACGGACCGAAAACACGGGGCTTAACCCCAAGAAACGCGTCATATGTTTGACAAGTAGGAAAGATTGTCTAGTTAAACTGGTTGCTATAGGAAAGAATGTTTGTCCAAAACCTACGGTATGCTTTCTGTCAAGTCTCTCTTCTTATTAGCGCTGTTATTATGTGGCAGTTGCCGAGGCGTGAGATGACGCCCAAGATGTCACCGCTGATGCTGTGGTGGGAGTACACCCAGATTAGCCAAGCCGGATACTGCAGTTTTGATTTGCCGTGGAGTGAGGATGACGCCTAGATTGGCACCGTTGGTGCTGTGGCGGGAGTACGTCCAGATTAGCACAACGAGTACTTGTCGAGCGGTATGGGATGCTCATGAGGATAAGGGTTTTTATAAATAATGTATATACGGATTGGACATAATAGTGCCAGTAGAGATTCTTGAGTGAACCTAATCCAAGGGTAGTTGGTTTAAAATTGGATGACTTCTTGTTTGACTATTGTTTGTAATACTGTTTGAAGGGCTGTTTTAACGAACGAGTATCATAAATAAAGTAAAGGAACATGTATGTTTAAACAGTGTGGTAGTAATTAGATAACAAAAAAAGGGTGAGTGTGGTGTGGAAAGTGGGAGAATGATACCCCGATGGTATCATTCTATGGACGGGTGGACCCGATGAGTCGGGTAACTTTCCAACTCTAGAAATTGTTTTTTTTAAGTCATAAATCTTAAAAGAGACAAACCTTGGCGGCTATGCTTTTGAAACATTGGGAAAAAAGCGCACAAGTTGGTCACTCTAAGATTTATACTTTTAGGTATAATTGACTATAGATAGTTTTTAGGTAGGGTTATGGTGGTCACACTCTGCCATAGCGAGATAGGACCAATCCTTCACTAACAGTTCATGCCCGTGGCTATGTAGTAGCTAAGGCAATGTCCGTTGGTTTTTCTTTTTCAGGATTGGAGACCTATCAAAGGTACTACGCTCCTGTCAAAAAGGGGCGGGGACCTCACAATTTTGTTGGTTTTCCCTGCTTCTAGAGGTTTACAATAAAAGAAAGAGTGAGAACAACCTCTTGGAAAAATTCAAAAAATGACTTGATGGGAATTTTTCCTTGACAAGTTCACAGGAGGTGAAAGGTAGAACCTAGCGATAAAGAAAAGGGAAAATATATAAATGTGAAAAGAGAAGATATGATGTGTTTGTGGAGCCATGCACCCATGATTCAAGGGTCATGAGTGGCTCATATCATCATGGCTTTGGAGCCATATGATGATTCAAACAGATGGGACCCACGTGGAAGACTTGGTGAAGGAAGGAAACAGACACATGAGTTTGCTGGATTTTTTAAAAATACGTCCACTCCGATCCAAGAAACATTTTCTTCATCAAAGTTGTAGCTTATGAGTTGGAGATTCCGACCATATTTGTTTTATAAATTTTGCAGCTACGGTCTAGGAGATATGGAAAAAATAGTGGACGCCAGTTTTTTCAACTGTGGTGGAGACAACCCCCTCTACCTTTACACACACACCCTTCCTTTTCCACATTGAGTCCTTCTCTAAAAATCAGCCATTAGTCTCCTCACCCTCCCCTCCTTCCTCCTCTCCCTCAAGCTCATAAAACCATCACAAATTTCTCTTCTAATCACCTCTCAAATCATGCTTAATCTTGTTGTAATTTATAAGTTTTCATTCAACCCCTTTCTATTATTACTAGATATGCATTGATTTTATGTAGATTCTTTACATTTTAAAATAAGGAAGCTCTTGGACTCAAGCTATGTAAGAAGGAGTGAACACAACACAAGTGATGATGGAGCCAATTAGTTGCAAATTGGGCAACAAATCACTTGGAAGGAGCTTCTTCATTGGTGGAATGTCCCTAATGAAGCTTCATTTGTACAAATTGCACTTGGATCTTAACCTCACTCCTAATCACTCTCTTGCCTATATAAAGAGGCCCCCCCCTTCGTAATTTCAAGTCTCCCTGAGCCTCATTGAGTCTTTGTATCACTCATCATGAGCCCATAAAGCTCATTCATTCACTCTATTCTTTGCACATTCTAGAGTGCAAATTGTTTTATGCTAGTAATCTCCCCTCCTCTTACTTATGTTGATTAAGAGAGATCTTTTATGTGTGTGTGTGAGAGTGTTTGATGTGATTTTGGCTAAATCTTGAGTTGTTGTTTAGTAATCTACATGCTATTTGTGTTGGGAGTGCTTGAAGTTATCCATTCCTTGTACACACATTGAGGTTAATGCTTCATTCATAGTGATAGCTCTCTCTCTCTCTCTCTCTCTCTCTCTCTCTCTCTCTCTCTCTCTCTCTCTCTCTCTCTCTCTCTCTCTCTCTCTCTCTCTCTCTCTTTGCGTAGTGGTCCTAGTCCACGCTTCCAAGACTATGTGGTGCCCTCATCTCATTTCCCTTGTGGCGCAATGGAGTTTGTTTGGTGTAGAGGCCGCCATTCCAAATTTCCTTCATCATAAATTGGTGCCCCCACGGAGGAGTTCTCAAGCAGTGCTCTACCAATCCGATGAAGAAAGGTCCATCAAATTCTCCAAGACTTCCACTATGGTCTTCCCAAGAATCTCGAGAGAAGAAGCGTCTTTATCGACAAATGGCATGTATGCGGGTAAAGAGAGTTAACTACATACACCCTTCTTTGCTTCAAGGAAAATCTTGTAGTCATCAAGTCCCTAGGTCAAAGCATTGTGTTGAGTGCTTCGTGGCTAGTGTGAAGACACTTTCTTTGACGCCTCGACTTCAGGTGGTGAAAGAACTCTCAAACTTGGGTATTAACAAGGTTTTGGAGGGGGAGCTACACATCAATAGTGTGCGGTATTGGCAAGAGGCTACATATGGTGATGCACTCCAACTACTACTAGCAAGAAGGCTCAAGGTGGTTGAGAAGATAGCCATTGAACCCTATGAACTCTACAAAGCTGAAGATGGTCACACCAAAGCTAGGCTAATCACTGGTGAGCAAATTCTTCGCATCTCTCAAATGATGGGATCCAAGAGAGCTGAAATTCAATGAAGTGCTTCATGGAAGTTTGTAGTTAATGCACAAATGAATAATCCCATTTTCTACAACTTTCAATCAGTTCAGAATATTAGGATGAATGTGCGCATTGATAGAAAGATTTTTTTCCAACAAAGATTGGTCTTCTATTTTGGAGCTGAGAGGTTGAGAGAGATATTGTTGTCCCCTGACCCTATAATATTTCCTATTTTGGAGTATAATGTATCTTTTGATGTTCACATGTTCATCTTGCTTTAAGGACACTCCATGAATCATAGGGATTTATATGGACCTATCCAACCTCTTCCTAGACAAACTATGCATATAATAGCTACCACAAAGCTTAGGTTCCAAAACATCATAAGGAACTTACTAGGCCCTCGTCGTCTAGCTGAGATTAATGCATCTATCAATCCATTTATTCTACCCTTAATAAGATATGATTTGGGCCTAGACGTTTTCATCTTTGTGCTGTATTGAGAGGAAGGCAACCCATCCTATCATGGCTTTTCCTAATTTTTTTGGGCGTAGTGGGGAAAATGTTGGGGATTTTTTGGATAACTTGGAGATGGCTTTTCTTGTCTCTGGGAGGGATGACGAAGCATTGAAATTGAGAGCTTTTCCTTGGGTGCTCAAAGAAGAAGCTAGGGTATGGTTCCATGCTCTAGATCCAACCGAAAGAGCTAAATGGGAGGGATTGAAGGCGGATTTCCTACTAAGAAGAACTATGGAAACTGCTTCTGGCCCTTCATCAAGTTGACCCTCATGGTTATGCATCCTATGAGGAAGGTTTTCTGAAACTTTGGGGGCAATGGTCAGACTCACTAAACCCTGGTGAGCGAGCTCCCAATTGCCTCCAAAAGGATCGATTTATCTCAAGTTTGTACCCCTTGCTAAGGGAGAAGGTAAAGAGAAAATTTCCAAATACTTTTGAAGATGCCTTAAGAATTTCTAGGGAAAAGAATCGAAAGATTCTCTATCAATCCCAAGCTGGCCAGCTAGCTTTGGGAGGCAATATCACAACTATGGAAGCTTCTCACGTACCTCCAAATGTGCCTAATGCACCAGACCTCAATAGAGGTCAACAAGAAGATATGATCCAACAAATAAACAATCTTGTTTATTTGTTGATCTCAATAGAGGTCAATAAGAAGATATGCTCCAACAAATAAACAATCTCACAATCCAGCTAGAGGGTTTGAGAGTAAATCTTGTGCAGGGTGCAAGAAGGCCTATTGAGGGGAATGGTGGGAATCGGCCACCAATGCGACGTCAAGCAAGGGAAATGTTTTGTTACAATTGTTGGGGAAAATGGCCACGTCATGTATAATTGCCCTCATCCCAGATGATATGACTACCCTATCGGAGGTCCTTGAGAACAAGTAAGTCCTCCGCGTGCTAGATCTCAAGCACAAGAGCAACGGCAACCTCAAATTTTGCAGCCACCTCGTGCTCAAGCTCAAGCCCCTGCTACTCAACTAAATGTGAGCATCATAAGGATGGAGGAGGTCCTCGAGGGCAGAAGAAACTAGGAAGAAATAGCTAAAGGGAAGATGAAGATAGATGAAGTGGCTACAATGCCTATCAAGCGTGTGCGTGTCCAAGATGAAGTAAGTAAAGAAACAAGCAAGGATGCAAGCAATGAAGCAAGTAAATCTCGGGAAACTAAAGATGAAGCCAAGAAGAGAAAGACCCGTATTAGGTCTCAAATTGACATCTCTGATTTCCGTATGGGATCTCGGACACAACCTTATGACTTGACAGCTGATGTGAGTTCTCAAGGACCAAAGATTACTTGGCCACAACTACTTCATATCTCCCCAAAGCTGCGATGACAGTGGTCAAAAATGGTGAGCACGAGGGCAAAGCGAAGTAAGCTAGTAAGTGTAATCAAAGCCTATGGTCTCAAGGATATAGTGCCTTTGGTGGAGGCTCAAATCAAGGGACAACGGATTCCAAAAACTTACATTGACAGTGGAGCAGAGGTTTGTGTCATGACAGAAAAGCTAATGCATCAATTGGGTTTAGAGGTAATGGAATCATCAAACTTTAGGGCAAAAATGGCCAATAATGTCTTTGTCACTTGTGTGGGTGTAGTGAAAGCTTTGAGAGTTTTTGTTTTTGGAATCACTACAGAGGTTGATGCTTATGTGATGCCAGTGAAGGGAGAAGGGTACCCCCTTATTTTAGGACGACCTTGGCTCATGGGTATAGGAGCTAGGAAAGATTGGGCAACAGGAGACTTGGAGTTGAGGCCTCGTGTGGGTGGCCATAGTTGGAAGGTGGTTTATAACTTGAAGAATGGGCGACAAGAGAACCTTGAACTAGAGACGTCATCTGATGAGTGGAGCTCAAGTGGATGCTCCTCATCCATGGACGAGGAAGAGAGTTCAAGTGAAGAGAGTGATAGCACTCTCGAAGTCATGGGCGTCACCATAAAGGAAACTACCTCATCAGAAGACAACCCAAGGATCCAAATGGAGAATGTGTGGGATGCCAGCCTAGAGAAGATGTTATCCAAGGATATAAAGGAAGAATAAAGGGAGGGTTATGTAAATGTACTCAAGAAGCATGCATCATTGTTTATTTCTAATTACACTCACATTACAGGTGTCACTGCAGTGAAGCATCATATCCATCTAAAAGAAGGGAGCAAGCCAGTAGTACAAAAACTAAGAAGATTAGGAGTTGTGCAACAAAATGCACTATTGTCCGAGGTGAAGAGACTCTTAGAAGCAGGATTCATATACTTAGTAGAAGATTCAAAATGGGTCT
This sequence comes from Adiantum capillus-veneris, assembly GCF_014529385.1. Lineage (NCBI taxonomy): Eukaryota > Viridiplantae > Streptophyta > Polypodiopsida > Polypodiales > Pteridaceae > Adiantum > Adiantum capillus-veneris. Next base: position 60,676,043 of record NC_140960.1, read on the forward strand.
CCCTAATAGTGGTGAGGCGAAAGAAGAATGGTAAATGACGAGTGTGTGTGGATTACAAGCCACTAAATGTTGCAACAAAGAGGGAACACTTCTCTCTCCCATTTCAAGATGAGATTCTAAATGAAGTAGCAGGCCACGAGCGATACACAGTGTGTGATGGATACTCTAGCTACTTTCAAATACTCATTGCAGAGGAGGACCATAAAAAGACTACTTTCATCACACCATGGGGCTGTTTTGCATTTCGAGTCATGCCTTTTGGTCTCACCAACACTCCAGCCACCTTTCAACGATTCATGAATATGGTCTTCCAACCTTACTTTGGTAAGTCCATAAGGGTTTTCATAGATGACTTTTGTATTTACAGCTCCAAAAGTATGCATCTGGGCAAGATTGATGAAGGATTTACTCATTTAGCTAAGCTGGGTGGACAACTAAACAAGGACAAATGTCACATTGGGGAAAGTAAGGTTACACTATTGGGGCATGTAGTGTCCATTGATGGAATCGTGGTAGATCCTGAAAAGATAGAAACATTTCTAAATCTACCTTCCCCAACTTCCATCAAACAATTAATCTCTCTCTTGCAAAAGCTAGATATTTGAGGGTGAAAGCATGTTAACCTATCGCGCTTTTTGTGCTAGTTAGCAGTTTCAAGTTAGCACATCTTCGAAAAGTTGGGCGTCCGGTAAATTTTTTACAAATAATATCAAATTTTTTCGGAGGTTGTACATTTGGATTCCTTGTTTCAAGTGCTTTCTACTGATATATCATATGTCATAGATCTTAAAGATGTAGCTCAAGTTATTGTACTAGTTAGCATATGCCAAAATTGTGCTAGTTCGCATTGTCCAGGACATGAAAAAGCATGACAAGTTAACATGCTTTCACCCTTGAGTAGATTCATACATTTACTCTCCCAAGTGATATTTCCTCTACAATAGCTGACTCGTCAAGAGACGCTTGTTTGGAGTGAAGAAAGTAATGGGCATTTTAGAGAGATAAAAAAAATTGTTAGGATCACTCCCTGTAATCCCCCAACCTTTTTGGGAACAAACATTCTTTGTAAACCCTAGTGTGGGAGAAGAGGCCATTGGTGCTGCCCTCCTACAAAAAGATCCAAAAACATCCTTTATCAAGCCTGTGTATTTTTCTAGCCGCCTCATGGAAAACACATAGAAGGCCTACACCCTAATGGAACAGCTAGTGTTAGCCCTCATGTTTGCGGTAACCAAATTTCGCCCATACTTGCTGCCAAAGAGGTTTGTAATTATCACTGTGGATGATATGTTTCCCTATGCACTACAACATATGGAAATCTCTAACAAAATAGCAAAGTGGGTGGTGCGACTTCATGAGTTTGATTATACAATACAGGTTGAAAGAACAACTCGAGCATGCTTAGCCGACATTTTAACAAACAAGTGCTATGAAAAAGTTTTCCATTTGAAGAGAAAGGAACTTCCACCACCTCCAGCTCTAGAGGCTCTGGTAAATTCTTATAGACTCTACTTTGATGGAGCATACAAGAGAACCAAGGATAAGGCAACTGCAGGCATCCTGGTCTTATCTCCATTGGGAGAGAGGATCCATGGTGAAGGGATCACTCTAGAAGATGTCCACTCCAACAATGAAGCAGAATATCAAGCTCTAATTCATGGCCTTTGTTGGTGCCTGTATAATTCAATTGAGAGATTAAATGCTTTTGGTGACTCCATGCTTTTGGTAAGGCAAATGCAAGGTACATGGGCTTGCAAAAATGCCAGTCTCTCTACTAAAATGAGAGAAGCCAAAGCTCTTATGAGGAGATTTAGGGAGGCACAAGTACATCATGTGCCAAGAGACCAGAACAAGGATGTAGACCACCTAGCATCATCGAAGTTAAATGAGTCAATAGTGGGAGCAGTGGCCATCAAACTTCCACTTCAGCAAGGCAAGGAGGACTTAGAAGATATTATGCACCTTTTGGAGCAAGGAGAGGCTCCTAAACACTTGAATGCAAGGGAAAGGCGATGGTTAGGTAGGAAGGCTACCAGGTATCGCATAGTAAAGGATAATTTGTATTGTCTTGGTAAGGATGGTGCGCTTAGGAGAGTGCCTTTGAAGAGTGAAATTGAAGAGATTTTAAAAGCTTGTCACGATGATGTGTGTGGGGGACACTTTGCACACGACATCACTAGTAGAAAGGTTCTACAAGCTGGGTTTACTTGGCTACGTCTTCATCGTGATGTCAAATACTGGTGTCAAACATGTGATGAATGTCAAAAAGCAAGACCAAGATGGCTCATAGCTGAACCCCAGAACCCAATAAAGGTATATGGGCCCTTTGAGAAGTGGGGAATTGATGCCATAGGGCCTCTACCACACACTCAGTCAGGTAAAGAGTACATCATTATGGGAGTAGACTACATGAGTAGATGGGCTGAGGCTATGCCAACCAATAGAATTATTGCTAAGGATGTGAGTCAGTTCATCTTTGACCACATATGTTGCTGGTTTGGCACCCCTCTTGAAATACTATCTGATAGAGGACCAGGGTTTAGAGCAGACTTGGTAGGAGAACTCATGCAGAAGCTAAATATTCAGCATCAACCCTCTACTCCTTACTACCCTCATTGCAATGGCTTTGTGGAAAAGGTAAATGGAATCATTTGCAAAATTCTCACCAAACAGGTACATGCCAGGCGCCAAGATTGGGACAAACACCTGAATGGAGCTCTATGGAACTATAGAACCTCCTTGAAAACCGCATTAGGGTACACACCCTTTCATTTGTTTTATGGAAAGGAGGCTCTTTTGCCCATTGGAGTGAAGTTAACAAGTTTGCGAATATTCGGTACCCAGGTAGGCTCTCAAAAGGAGAAAGTACATCAAAGGATTATGGATCTAGAGAGGCTTTAATTGGATCGTGAAGAAGCCATCAACCACTACTCTCAAGAAGCAGAGAAGCGCAGAGAAAAGTTCAACGAAAAGATAGCATCTAAAGACATCAAAAAGAGATCTCTAGTGCTTTGATATGACAATCGCTTCAACACTCGTAAGGATGGAAAGTTTCTTTTTCGATGGGAAGGCCCGTTCTTGGTCACCAAAAAGTTCAAAAATGGCTCTTACAGACTTCAAGACATTGATGGTAAAGTGCACAAGACCACGACAAATGAATGGCGTCTAAAGCCTTATCACATCAGAATAAGATCATCCCAAGATCAAAGAAAGTAGGCTAGAGGCATAAATACCTCTAGCCAGGTTTGGGGGGGCTATGATCCGAGCCTATCACAATTTTTTGGTTACTATATATTTTTTGGTTTTCCCTGCTTCTAGAGGTTTACAATAAAAGAAAGAGTGAGAACAACCTCTTGGAAAAATTCAAAAAATGACTTGATGGGAATTTTTCCTTGACTAGCTCATAGGAGGTGAAAGGTAGAACCTAGCGGTAAAGGGAAGGGAAAATATGTAAATGTGAAAAGAAAAGATATGATGTGTTTGTGGAGCCATGCACCCATGATTCAAGGGTCATGAGTGGCTCATATCATCATGGCTTTGGAGCCATCTGATGATTCAAACAGATGGGACCCACGTGGAAGACTTGGTGAAGGAAGGAAACAGACACATGACTTTGCTGGATTTTTTAAAAATACGTCCACTCCGATCCAAGAAAAGTTGTCTTCATCAAAGTTGTAGCTTATGAGCTGCAGATTCCGACAATATTTGTTTTATAATTTTTGTAGCTACGGTCTAGGAGATAAGGAAAAAATAGTGGATGTCAGTTTTTTCAACTATGGTGGAGACCACCCCCTCTACCTTTACACACACACCCTTCCTTTTCCACATTGAGTCCTTCTCTAAAAATCAGTCACTAGTCTCCTCACCCTCCCCTCCTTTCTTCTCTCTCTCAAGCTCATAAAACCATCACAAATTCCTCTTCTAATCACCTCTCAAATCATGCTTAATCTTGTTGTAATTCATAAGTTTTCATTCAACCCCTTTCTATTATTACTAGATATGCATTGATTTTATGTAGATTCTTTACATTTTAAAATAAGGAAGCTCTTGGACTCAAGCTATGGAGGAAGGAGTGAAGACAACACAAGTGATGATGGAGCCAATTAGTTGCAAATTGGGCAACAAATCACTTGGAAGGAGATTCTTCATTGGTGGAATGTCCCTAATGAAGCTTCATTTGTACAAATTGCACTTGGATATTAACGTCACTCCTAATCACTCTCTTGCCTATATAAAGAGCCCCCCCCCCCCCCCTTTGTAATTTCAAGTCTCCCTGAGCCTCATTGAGTCTTTGTATCACTCATCATGAGCCCATAAAGCTCATTCATTCACTCTATTCTTTGCACATTCTAGAGTGCAAATTGTTTTATGCTAGTAATCTCCCCTCCTCTTACTTATGTGAATTAAGAGAGATCTTTTATGTTTGTGTGAGAGTGTTTAATGTGATTTTGGCTAAATCTTGAGTTGTTGTTTAGTAATCTACATGCTATTTGTGTTGGGAGTGCTTGAAGTTATCCATTCCTTGTACACACATTGAGGTTAACGATTCATTCATAGTGATAGCTCTCTCTCTCTCTCTCTCTCTCTCTCTCTCTCTCTCTCTCTCTCTCTCTCTCTCTCTCTCTCTCTCTCTCTCTTTGCGTAGCGGTCCTAGTCCACGCCTTCAAGATTAGGTGGTGCCCTCATCTCATTTTCCTTGAGGTGCAATGGAGTTTGTTTTGGTGTAGAGGCCACCATTCCAAATTTCCTTCGTCAACGTTGACCTCAGTAGTCCACATTTGAGGCATCTCTAGATCAATTGAGACAAAAAATTCACTGATGAGGACAAGAGACTCTTGTACAAGACATCCTTCGGCCATGCTACCCCCGGGGCAGGCCCTTTGACAAACGAACCCCTTTTAAGTCTTCATAAATCTCTCCAAGAAGACATCGACGTGCTATGGAACACCCTAGCAACTGCAACTTCATCGACCACATGCACAAGTACATCATTTGGATGGTAAATATGTTTGTTAGAAAGTACTTCTCCACCATGCACACTGCTTCAATAGCATTTAAGCGTGCTGCATCAATGTTGTCTTCTCTTATTCTTTTGAAGTGCTCCAGTGTACCAACTCACTAATTTTGTAGATTGTTCTTCTAATGTCATCTGTCAAACAACCCTTTATGGAAATTGGTAAGATGAACTGTAAAATGTGTGCCAACCATGGGACTTAAGACCACTGAGATTGTCATCTCTTGTAAAATCCGTCTTTAAACTTTGCATACATGATGTGGGATTCTTGAATGAAGATATAGTCTTCTTCACTTGTTGCTCTTCTGCGCGACTCAAAACCCATGAACCTTTGGGTATAGACCACTTTCCATTGGGTTTAAGTCAAGGACACATCTCTGGCATTCGACCCACAGCCTGCAGGTCATCTCTTTGGGCCTTGATCTCCCTTTTTCCAGTGATGGTCTTCTAGATGATCTTCCCCACATTGTTGAAGATGTGCATTGGGTCGAGAAAATGATTAATCAGCAGGTCACTCTAGTACGGGAGATCATGGAAAATAGAAAGTCTTCTGATTCCAGGTGGCACTCAATCTCCCCTCTCCAGCCACATGTTTTTCCAATTGCTCTCTTTCAGTGGATGCATGTCATGTTTACATATTTTTGGTCCACGTAGCTCATGTCCTTCAGGCAAAAATCTACCATGCTCCTCGTAAAATGTCTTGCCCAAATGCTCAGAGCGGTGGAAGCCAAGTCGAGGACCACATTTTGGACATGCATGATTGCCCAAGTAACTCAAGCCTAAAACATCACAAAATTCAAATATAAAAGTGTTGACATATCCATGAATCACATGTATGTGGGGGTTTTAAAGGCACTTACCTGAGCACTCATTGAAGCCTTCCACATGAGAATGCCTTGCACATGTGCATTTCATCGTCTGAACAACCTCACATTCTCTAGCCAGGCTCGATCCCCGCACATCTCGGTCGAGAAGTGCAAGGAGATTAGGACTACAAGGTAATAATCTCGTATTTATTGGTCAATGACTATATATATTAAGGTTCTTGAAGTCTGTGTGCACTTTTGAAGTCTGATTGCAATTTTTCTACTATTAATTTGATGCTAGCTATAACGTAACCTATAATCTAACCTAACCTATACCATAAACGTAACCTAGCTTATAACCTAAACCTAGTCTATAAAATAACCTAACCGAAGTCCGTTTGCATTATTAGAAGTACACAAGTCATCTTTGAAGTCCGATTGTGTTTTTTCTACTGTTAATTTGATGCTAGCTCTAACCTAGCCTATAATCGTTATGCCTAACCTATAATCTAACCTAACCTAACACCTATACCTAGCCTAACTTATAACCTAAACCTAAGCTATAACCTAACCTAACCGAAGTCCGTTTGCATTTTTAGAAGTACAAAAGTCATTTTCGAAGTCTGTTTGTATTTTTTCGACTATTATGCCGTTGATAGCTCTACTCTAACCTATAAGCTCATATAACCTATAACCTAAACCTAACCTAACATAAAAACAACACAATGGTGAGATGTTTAGCAAAACAAAAATCCATACAGCTTGCCCACAATCATATGCAATGTGGGCAAGCTCTATGCTTGCCAATTTGGCAAACGGCTCACCATTGTGTTGTTTTTAGAGTTGCGAAGTGATTTTATGGTCTGAAAACCGCTCACAGACATATAGACAACACAATGGCGAGCTGTTGGCAATATGGAAAGCCATAAAACTTTCCCACAATGCATACGCCTTGTGGAAAAGATTTATGGCTTGTCGTATTGCCAAACGGATCACCATTGTGTTGTTTTTAGGGGCACGAGGCAATTTTAGCGCTTGAATATCATTCGCAAATATATAGACAACACAATGGCCAGCCGTTGGAAATACGGCAAGCCATAGAGGTTGCCCACAATGTATATGCATTGTGGGCAAGCTCTATGGCTTTCCGTTTTGCCAAATGGATCTCCATTGTGTTGTTTTTAGGGCTGCTTAGCTATTTTAGGGCTTGAAAACCACTTGCGATCCTAAAACCAACACAATGGAAAGCCTTTTGGCAATACAAAAAGCCATAGAACTTGACCTCAATGCATATGCCTTGTGGGTAAGCTTAATGGCTTGCCGTACTGCCAAATGGATCGCCATTGTGTTTTTTTAAGGGACACGAGTCAATTTTAGCGCTTGAAAATCACTCGCAAACATACAGACAGCACCATGGCGAGCCGTTTGGAAATACAGCAAGCCATAAAGCTTGCCCACAATGCATATGCATTGTAAGAAAGATCTATGGCTTTCCGTATTGCCAAAAGGTTTGCCATTGTGTTGTTTTTAAGACCGCTTATCTATTTTAGGATTTGAAAACCACTTTTGCAAACATATAGAAAACACTATGGCAAGCCGTTTGGCAATACGTCAAGCCATAGAGCTTGCCCACAACACATATGCATTGTGGGCAAGCTCTATGGCTTGCCGTATTGCCAAAAGGCTCTCCATGGTGTTATTTTCAGGTCCACTTAGCTATTTTAGGACTTGAAAATTGCTTGCGGATATATAAACAACACAATGGCCAGCCGTTGGCAATATGGAAAGCCATAGAGATTGCCCACAATGCATATGTGTTTTGGGTAAGATTTATGGCTTGCCGTATTGATGAATGGATTGCCATTGTGTTGTTTTTAATATGTGTTGTGGGTAAGCTCTATGGCTTGTCGTATTGTCGAATTTAGCTTAACCTAACCTAACCTAATGTAGCTTAACCTAACCTAACCTAGCATAGCTAAACCTAACGTAGATTAATGTAACCTAATGTAGCTTAACCTAACCTAACCTAGTGTAGCTAAACTTAATGTAGATTAACACTAGGTTGGTAACCTAACAGGACATAAAAGTGTCCTTTCAAGGTTTTGAAAAAACCCTCCAAAACCATAGTAGATCCACTCATTTTGTAAAATCCTTTCATGAGGTTATAGTTCAAGGCCTACTACACATGGAAAAAATAAGAAACTTGTAAAATTTCTCATCTTTTTGTCACACCAAGCCTTTAAAGTTGATGGACCAGTACATTTTAATCAAAACAGTCATTTCTTACGTTTTGCTGCATAAAAATAAGATTAGGGATTTTTGTAGGACTTGAGATAAATTCCCTAGTTAACTTCAATGGGTTGGTGATCAGAACATATGATTGCTTCTCCCTCACTAGTTTTTGTTTTGCCAAAAGAAATAGGTACAAAAAAGTTGAATTTTTACCTTTTTGCAAACCTATCATCAAAGTTTCTATAGCCATGCTCAATACAAATAATATATGCATGTTTTCTTAGTTCCCTATTGTCCTTTAGGTTCATAAGGAGCCATGGAGAATATTAGCTTTATGTTACAATATGTGACATAGAAAATCAAAACTGCATTTGGATATCATGAAAGCCACCAAAAAAATCATAGAAGAGCAAAAATTGGCTAAAAAACAGGATTTGACAATTTTTGTAATTTGGTCATAACTTACAACTTTAACATTTATTTCTCCCTAGAAGCATTTGGACATGTTGAGGACTACTAAAGATAGTTCTCTAGCATTATAGACCTCACAAACATGTGGTATAGTTGCAAAAAGTTGAAAATTTTCAAAAATAGGACCCGTTTTTTCACACAGTTTAGGTTGTGAAATGTTGTGCAAGGACAAGGTTAAAGATGGAATTGATATTCCAAAAAAATGTCAAGTTTTTTTCAGCTCATGAGACAAATTTCTAGATAGATAGCACCACCAAATCCATTTTGAAACTCTTGACATAATTCAAGGAAAATGGTCACTTCACAGGACATAAAAGTGTCCCATTACCAACCTAGTGTTAACTTAACCTAACTTAACATATAAGATAACCTAACCTAACTTAACGCAGCTTAAACTAATGTATAAGATAACTTAACATAACCTAATGTATAACCTAACCTAACAACGTAGCTTAACTTAATGTAACTTAGCGTATAAGATAACCTAACTTAACCTAATCTAATTGAAATTATAACCCAAACTTAACCTAAAACATAAACCCCATCAGCTGCATAATTTCAAAAACGACATAATCAATACAAAATTTCTTCAAAACAATATTTTTTCATAAACCAAAACATTTTTTTTCAATGTCACATCACGAACCATAATTTATTTTTAAGCATTGAAAGTTTAAAGTATTCAAAGTTTAAAGCATGAAACCTTCTTTCTTAATATACAAAGTATTTTAAATAAATTTAATATCCATTTAAAGGTTCGAGCACTCACATTCGTCCTATTTGAGCAATGAAAGTTGTTGTAAAAGTCTTGGAACCTGCAAAAACGCACACACAAACACAAAGTTAAACCCTAAACCCTAAATCTACAAGTAAACATGAAAACAATCTCACCTTAGTGCTATGCACTAACTCACAAGCAAGATTAGCACTTCTGACGGCTTGTTTCTCACCAGATTTGTGAGACATGGGGAAGAAGAGAGCTTGAGAAAACACGCAAGAACAAGAGAAATGTGTAGAGAAAGCCCGTGGTTTTGATTTTTGCAGGTGCTGTCGGTACAGATATCGATATAGATATCGGAATAGGCGTCGGAATGTCAATTCGTGCAGTCGTTGGAATAAACATTGGAATAAACGTCAGAAATTTGAAAAAAAAAATTTAAAGAAACCTTAGCTCCCTCCATACATACACACACATATATCGACACCCGCCAGTGAGGTCGGTAATGTGGCGCTGAAATTCAAGTGACCTCTTGTAGTGTATGTATGTGTATTAGGGATTTTGGCTGGAGAATAAATACAGCCTTCAAGAGAACGGTAGCATTCCTTTTGTAAGGGACCCAATCCCGTCGACACCGAAAACGGGATGGTACCATTAATAGGTCTCTAGGCCTACTAAAGTCAGAGTCCTTAAACAAGAAAAATTATAGGGACTTCACCCTTACCATTGACAATGGTTTAGGTTTATAGCCCTAGAAAGAGACCTAGTCGTGTCTCGCAGAGGAAACGGGACCATTAAAGAAACATTTCGGTCCTATAACTTCATCATTCAGATTATGGTTTCCTTAGCCAACACTTTTTCCCCCCTATATATGTGAGGGCATAGCCGTTGGTGGATTCCTCTCCAAGTGAAGAAGTTTCGAAATATTTTAGTGCTTTGGAATGGATAGTTACTTGACTAATCAGGTCCACCCGTCCATGATTGATTACCTTAGTCAATCCCCACTTACCACCCCGCACTCACACATGATTTCTATGTTGTTGAATTACTACCACATTATTTTCACAATTAAAACAATGATTCCTTTTAGCTTTCACAACTGAATTTCATTAAGACAACCTTTGAAAACAGTATTGAAGACATTCTTTCAGCAAACAAACATCTTTAGACTTGAGACAAGGTACTGTCATTCGAAAGTATCTCTGACCAGTACTGACTTGTCTCAAGACCACCTATATAGGGGTGGAAAAATGACATCCTTTCCTTATTTATAAAAAGCGGAGTGGAAAAAGCCATCACCCAAAGTCCGACGCCCATACGCCAACCGGCTACCCATACAACCAGGCTGTTCCTCTAGGATAAACTTGAAAGTAATATCCAAAAACACAAATAAGCACCGGGTAAAGACTCCATGCGTACTGAGAAAACCGACTCCTCCATGATTGTATCGCCATCATTACTCATTACGTGGAGTAAAATATTTCCAAGGAATCAGAGGTGTCTTGAGACAAGCTGTCTTAAGGATGGTCAAACATTTCTTTCCTAGGTCAATCAGTCATAACCCAATCATTTATTTTCTATTTACAATCATTGCTCGTTGGTTTTGTGGAAGTTACCTTCCGTTTACAACCAGTTTATCCTTCCTAGCCTTACGTATGCAATGCTAACTTAAAAATGAACTTTAAAAGATTTTACGTGAACAAAGTAGAAATCCACCTGGGACTGCTCGTCCATGTGCTGTGGGGGGGGAGCCCGTGGACTTTCCTCCATCGACCTATGGTAAGAAACCATCCTAGATAGTTTAGGATGGTTCCTCTAAGATGGCCTTGTTTCTTTTGTTGCTAACATCCTCTTCCTTGGTAAGAGGATTTCCCATGGTTTTGTTTGGAGTCATATCGGCAGCCTTATAAAAAGACTTAATCGATTAGAAGTTTAATTGAATAAGCTTCTTTTCCCTTTTTTACCCAAAAATAAGGATTTTTGGAGTAAGTAGGTATCTTTAATAGTCATTTTGATGAGATATTCCTCATGTAACTTATTTATGTTATAAATAATTTCCCATAATTACCATTTAATTTGGGAAGCCCTTTAACGAGGTTTATCCTTAGTCTATATTCCATGTTTTTTCCTTAGTAAAATATAAATTTCTATCGGCTAATGGATTACTCACCCTAATTTGTAATTGAATATGTTCTATTTTTAGGAATTTTCATAAATTTGATTTATAACCTTTCCCTCCTATAATTATGGTCTAATTTAGGTAGAATTTTCCTGATAGTAATTTGTTATACCAACCATTTATGTTGAGGTAAATTTCCCACCCTTTAATAGTGATTTTGTACCTCAGGTATTTATTTGGTAATTAGATAAATTCATTTACTAATTTCCTTTCTCTATTCTATATGAAAAATCGGTTACTTTTATTGAAGATAAGTACCTAAACTTTTTATCTGAGGTTGGGATATTTATCACAGATTCCTCAAGGTGTGTTCTACCTTTGATATTTATATCAAGGGTTTTTGGATTATTTTACTATATTCCCCCTTTTATTTTCCCCTAAAAATAATATATTTTTTCTAGGATAATTAGGTAAACTAATTATATGAGGGTAACATAATTTTCACGGTTTCCCTAAGGTGTAATTAACTTCTGATAAATAACTCAAAGCATTTTGAATCAATTGGATTATTTTCCCCTTTAATTTTCTCTAAAAAAGTAGTGTAATTGTATCTAATTAATTATGAAAATTACTCAAAAAATTATCCTAGCTTAATGACTATCTAATGCAGCTCTGATAATTACCTCAACCTAATCTAAATTTAATTAATATATTTTCCATTAATTTATGGTTAATTTGGATAATTTCAGTCCTAATATGATAGATAATTAATTAGCTTAATATTCCCAAGCTTTAATTACAACAATCAACAGAGAATATTTAATTAAGAGAGGATTTATGAGTATACATAGGCCTAATCTTTAATTTATTAAGAAAATAGATAATCTAGACTTGCTAATTAATTAAGAAGGATTAAACTAATTACCATTTAAGTTAATCAACTAGAGCTTAATCTCTAGTGATTTCTACGTAGAGGTCTCTCTAGATGAGAGAGAGTGTATCAAGGCTCCGAGTCTAGCTTTTATGTAGGGAAGGGGTCTTTTTTATAGTTTTTCTGGGCCCCGGGTAGTTTCTGGCAGGTTTTGACACCTCAAGCAGGCCCCCAGCTTGAAGATGGCGTCAACTGCTGCTAAATCAGTCTCTCGCAGGTTTCTGTTAAGTATGGAGCCTCATTTGCCCTTGTAATTTTATGTGGTAAAAGTGCACATGTGTAAGGCCCCCATTATGAGGAGAAGCCATCGTGCGTGAAGGAAAATCACTCATCGGAAACCAAAATTTTCATGGACAAGAATCAGGGACAACTTGAAAATTAACTTGAAAACCACTATTGAAGGATTCAAACACGGCTAATATTGGTATTTTTGGAACCATAAGCAGAGCTTTACTATGGTTAATAATTTTCAGAATCAGAACTAATAAAAATTGAAAAAGTTACAGGACCTGGAAGGTTACAATAGGAATTCAATTAGTTAATAAAAATGGATGGTTTCAGTAATAGTTATTAGCAAAGACTATCTTATCCTAAGGTTCCAAAATTAACTAATATTTCAATTTTCATCATTAAAAATAAGTAAAATCAACCAAAATTGATTTTGGAAGGTATGGGGGCAGTGTGGAGCTGGGGGGAACTGTTAGGAAATAAGACGTAGCTAAATAGATTTTTGAGTAGATTAATTAATGGAGAGAGATAGATTTCACACACAAGAGATTATAGAGTAGAGAGAGAGAGAGAGAGAGAGAGAGAGAGTACACACGATATACGTGGTTCACCCAATGTGGGCTACGTCCACGGGAAAGCATCCACTCAATGGCTTTAGCACTTCAAAAGAAGAAGTAGTTTACAAAGGGATTAAATCCTTGATGGAGCTCCCGCCTTGCTTCACTCTCACCACCTCACACTCACCTTGTTGCATTAACTTCACACTATAAAATGTGTGTAGAAATGGCCTCCTTTTATAGGCCAAAAATGCTGCCCTCTCTTATGAGAGACAGCCATGTGTAGCCGCCCTTGTGTGAATAAGTCCAAATCGGACCCTCCAATCCGCCCATGTGTGGCCGCCCTTGAGAAGACAAGTCCGATTTTGAATTCGGCCACTGGCCATTGACTTCCGACCACCGGACACCGGCCATTGACTACCGGCCAACCGACCGGTTGTTTTCCGACCACTTTCCAGCCGCCGTCCGGCCATAATATTTCGGCGAAAAGGAATATTTCGGTGAAAAAAAAAGTCTCGGGGGCCTCCGTCCCCGAGGCCTCTAAAGTTTCCCCTGATTCTTGTCCGTGAAAGTTTTGGTTTCCGGTGAGTGATTTTCCTTCACGCACGATGGCTTCTCCTCATAATGGGGGCCTTACAAATGTGCGCTTTTACCACATAAAATTACAAGGGTAAATCAGGCTCCATACTTAACAATCTCCCACTTGGAGGCTGATCTCCAAACCAAACATGTGACTGCTTTCCATTCTGGCTTCTTATCCTTGAATGCCGATTGAAGATGAGCAAAAGCTCAACTTCTCCTTGTTGACCACCTTTGTAAACATGTCTGCAGGATTTTCACTTGTATGCACCTTTCCTAGCTTTAGTTGTCCCTCTTCCAAAAGAGTGCATATGAAGTGATATCTCACCTCAATGTGCTTTGTCCTTGAATGAAAGACTGTGTTCTTCGCAAGATGGATAGCGCTTTGGCTATCACTGTACAAGACACAATTGTCTTGTTTGAATCCAAGCTCTTCTAAGAATCTGTGAAGCCACAGAATTTCTTTGCTTGCCTCCGTCATTGCTACATACTCTGCTTCCATGGTAGAAAGTGAAACCACTTTCTGCAGCTTTGAAGCCCAACTTACTGTTGTGCCTCCAACCGTGAACACATAGCGAACAGTGCTCCTTTGAGTATCTTTGTCACCTGCCATATCTGCATCAGCATACCCTTCTAGAAAAATATCAGTTCCTCCAAAATACAAAGCATTTGTTGTTGTCCCTTTTAGATACCTAAGTATCCACTTCATAGCTTGCCAATGCTCTTTACCTGGGTTGTCCATGAACCTACTCACAACTCCCACTGCATGTGCAATGTCTGGCCTTGTCCAGACCATAGCATACATTAGAGAACCTACCGTTGCAGCATATGGAACTTTAGACATATAGTCTATCTCCTCTTTTGTCTTTGGACACATATCCTTCGTTAGTTTAAAATGACCAGCCAAAGGTGTAGAAACTGGTTTTGCATTTTGCATTGCAAACCTTTCTAGTACCTTCTTGATGTAATCTTCTTGAGATAGCTTTATTGTCTTCTTTGTCATGTCCCTTGATATTTTCATACCAAGTATCCTCTTTGCAACACCTAAATCTTTCATTGAAAAAGATTTGGACAGTTCCTCTTTTAGGTCTTTGATGTTCTGCATGTTAGCACTTGCAATCAACATGTCATCAACATACAACATTAGGATGATGAATTTCCCATCTCCCAAATTCTTCGTGTAGACGCAAGGATCCGAGTTGCATATTGTGAATCCATGATCCAACATCCATCGATCAAACTTCAAGTACCATTGTCTTGATGCTTTCTTTAAACCATACAAGCTCTTCTTTAATCTGCAAACCATTTTCTCCTTACCTTTTACTTCATACCCCTTTGGTTGAAGCATGTAGATTTCCTCCTCTAAGTCAACGTGAGGGAATGCCGTATTTACATCCATTTGCTTGAGATTTAGATCATGAGCAGCCACAAGGCTTAAGACAAGCCTAATTGAGTTCATTTTTACAACAGGAGAAAATATTTCATTGAAGTCAATACCTTTCTTTTGAGAAAAACCTTTTACCACAAGCCTAGACTTGTACCTTTTCTTCCCACCTTCTTCTTCCTTTAGCTTGTACACCCATTTGTTTTGAAGTGACCGCTTACCTTTAGGCAACTCAACCAGCTCCCATGTTTGGTTGCGATGTAGTGAGTCCATCTCCACTTGCATGCTCTTCGTCCATTCTTCTTTGGAGTCATGTTGCATAGCTTCTTCATATGATTCCGGCTCTCCAGAATCTGAGATCAAGATATGGTTGAAGGAAGGAACAAACCTTTCTGGAGGTCTACTTGCTCTTGTAGATCTTCGGGGAATAGGTTGAGGCTCCTCATTTGGTTGACGTTGTTGCACATTGTCACCGTTTGTAGTCCTTGAGTCTTCATCGTCCTCAAGCTCCATGTACTCATCACCTGTTTCTTTTGTTTGTTTTCTTTCCAAGTAATCTTTGTACATATTTTGTTCGTTAAAAATTACATCCCTACTCCTTAAGATTTTACCATCTTCAGGATTCCATAGGCGATACCCAAAGTCTCCTTCTCCATAGCCAATGAAGAAACACTTTTTGGACTTTTCATCTAGCTTTGATCTTAGGCTTCTATCTATGTGCATGAAAGCCTCACACCCAAACACTTTGAGAAATGCATAATTCACCGGTTTACTTGTCCATGCCTCTTCTGGAACTCCCCCATCCAATGCCGTTGAGGGTGACCGATTGATTAAGTACACAGACGTACTTATAGCTTCCGCCCAAAGCTCAAGCGGTAGGCCCGCATGTAGCCGCATGCTTCGTGCTCGTTCCATGATTGTCCTGTTCATCTTTTCCAAAATCCCATTTTGTTGAGGTGTCCTTGGGGTTGTACTTTGCCTCTCAATGCCATTGCTAGCACAAAAGCTTTCAAAAGCTTGGCTGCAATATTCGCCTCCATTGCCGGATCTGAGGCATTTAACCTTGCAATGGTACTTGTTTCATTCTCCACAAAGGCTTTCCACCTTTGAAATATGGAAAATACATCGGATTTATTCTTCATGACATAAACCCATGTTTTTCTAGTCGCATCGTCTATGAATGTTACATAGTACAATGAGCCACCAAGTGATGGTGTACTTGCAGGACCCCAAACATCAGAATGAACCAACTCAAGTTTTTTATTTTTTCTTTCATTTCCTGATGTTTGAAATTTTACCCTCTTTTTTTTACCATAAACACAATCTTCATAGAACTCTAAGTCCACTTATTTCAAACCTGGTAGAAGCTTCTTTGTTTGAAGGATTTGCATTCCTTTGGCACTCATATGTCCAAGTCAGTAGTGCCACACCGCACTGTCAACTTCTGTAGTTGCTGCACGAGCTGAAGGTTGCGTTCCAATAGTACACAAGTAAAGTGGACCGACTTTTTCTCCCTTGGTAACCACCAAAGATCCCTTTGAGATCTTCCACCGTTTGTTTCCGAATGCAATGTTGTGACCTTCATCGTCCAATTGTCCTGTAGAGATCAAATTTTTGCGAAGAGAAGGAACGTGCCTAACATCTTTAAGCTTCCATTCATTTCCGTTAGCAGTTTTGACAGAGACTGTACCTTTTCCGACAATCTCACAAGCTTCATCATCTCCCAAGTATACATACCCAAAATTACCTTTGGTGTAGTCTTGGAAATGTTGCTTTTCTGGTGTCACATGGAATGAAGCCCCGGAATCTACTATCCAGGAATTAGACACATTGTCTAACGAGAGAATTAGAGCATCTTGCTCTACTTTACCTGCCACATTGGCCTCCGATGTTGGCTTGTTGTCCTGAGACTCTGTCTCCTTCTTCTTCTTGGACCAGCAATCCTTCTTGACGTGGCCCTTCTTGCCGCAGTTCCAAAATTCAAGAACTGACTTTGTGCGTGACTTGCTCCGCCTTGAGCGATCACGACCCTTTTGGTTTTTGAACCTCTCCTTAGGCCTTCCTCTTGTTTCCACTGATAGTGCAGCACTTGATGATTCTCCTGTGCTTCTCCTTCGCATTTCCTCGCTTAGGAGAACACCCACAACATCATCAAACTTAAGAGTATTTGTGCCAGAGATAGAATTACTTACAGCCATCACAATGCTGTCCCAACTATCCGGTAGAGATGATAGTATAAGGAGAGCTCGCACTTCGTCATCGAAATTGATTTTCACTGATCGAAGTTGACTTATGTTTGTGTTAAAGTCATTCAGGTGTTCTGCAATTGAACCATTCTCTGCCATCTTTAGATTGAACAAGCGCTTCATAAGAAATACCTTATTGGATGCCGATGGTTTCTCGTAGAAGTTGTCAAGTGACTTCATCAAGTCCTCCGTGGTCTTCATCTCCGAAACATTGAAGGCCACCGTTGATGCCAAGCTGAACCAGATTGTTCCCAGTGCCTTTCGATCAAGGACAATCCATGCTTCATCTGCCATTGTTGCAGGCTTCTTCGCAAGACCGCCTAGTGGCAAATAGAGGTCCTTCTCATAGAGATAGTCTTCAATCTGCATCTTCCAATGTTGGTAGTTTGTGCCGTTGAACTTCTCAATCTTGAGCTTCCCTTCCTCCGACATAACTCCCACTCAATTCAAGGAATCCTTTCCTTGAGATAATTTAGCTACGAGCAAACCTTGCTCTGATACCAGTTGTTAGGAAATAAGATGTAGCTAAATAGATTTTTGAGTAGATTACTTAATGGAGAGAGATAGATTTCGCACACAAGAGATTATAGAGTAGAGAGAGAGAGAGAGAGTACACACAATATACGTGGTTCACCCAATGTGGGCTACGTCCACGGGAAAGCATCCACTCAATGGCTTTAGTAGTTCAAAAGAAGAAGTAGTTTACAAAGGGATTAAATCCTTGATAGAGCTCCCGCCTTGCTTCACTCTCACCACCTCACACTCACCTTGTTGCATTAACTTCACACTATAAAATGTGTGTAGAAATGGCCTCCTTTTATAGGCCAAAAGGGCTGCCCTCTCTTATGAGAGACAGCCATGTGTAGCCGCCCTTGTGCGAATAAGTCCAAATCGGACCCTCCAATCCGCCCATCTGTGGCCGCCCTTGAGAAGACAAGTCCGCTTTTGAATTCGGCCGCCGGCCATTGACTTCCGACCACCGGCCACCGGCCATTGACTACCGGGCAACCGACCGGTTGTTTTCCGACCACTTTTCGGCCGTCGTCCGGCCATAATATTCCAGCGAAAAGGAATATTCCGGCGTAAATTTTTTAAGGTTTCGAAAATTGGAAACCTTACAATCACCCCAACTTAAGGAATTGAGATGTCCTCATCTCAACCGAAATTGGGAAAATCTTTGCGAAGTGATACTTCATCCTCGTAGGTGGCGTCTTGAGTGGAATAGTCCTTCCATTTTATTAAATGTTCTCTGATAACTCTGTTTCTTAAACTCCTTTCCCTAGTGTCGAGAATACAATTTGGTTGGAGTTTGAGAATTCCCTGCTTCTGCATCACAATCTGTTCGTCATCTAAAGTGTGATTTGGATTTGGGATGTAGGGTTTTACAAGACTGATATGGAATACATTATGGACCTTGAGGTGCTCACGTAACTTTAGTTTGTAATCTTGATCACTGATTACTTTAATCACTTCATAAGGTCCACAATATCTGGGGCTTAGTTTTTTGTATTTTCCCAAGGATAAAGTGCTCCTCTTTGGTCGTACCCTTAGGAGTACTTTGTCACCTTGTTTGAAAACCCGATCAGAACATTTTTTATTAGCATATTATTTCTGGCGGTCCTTGGTTGCCTGAATGTCTTACCTTATGGATTTGGTTTGGGCATCCATTTCCTCCAACATTTTCTTTGAAGCTTCTACTCTTGTAGTAGAGTCAGAAAAGTTTAGGGGTGATACATTCATGCCCATAAAGAGCATTAAATGGGGACATCCCAATGCTTTTATGAAAGGATGAGTTATAGGCGAATTCCACTAGAGGAAGAAATTGGATCCATTTCCAGAGTTCTCTACTACAATAGGCTCTAAGGATGTCTTCAATAAATTGATTCACTCTTTCTTTCTGGCCGTCTGTCTGAGGGTGATAGGATGTACTAAAACATAGCTGAGTACCTAAGGATTCAAATAAAGCTTTCCAGAATTTTGAAGTGAATTTTGCATCTCTGTCACTGACTATTCTCTTAGGAAGTCTGTGTAATCTGAAGATCTCTTTGATAAAGAGACGGCTTATGTCCAATGCAGTGTAAGTTGTTTTTATAGGAATCAAATGGGATACTTTAGTCAGCATATCCACTACCACCATAATGGAGTCGTAACCCCCTTGAGCAGTGGGACGGACTGTTACAAAGTCCATGCTAATGAGTTCCCACTTCATTTGAGGAATGTCCAGAGGTTGAAGTTTCCCTGGCAACATTACTCGTTCAACCTTAGTCCTTTGACAGGAAAGACATTGTCTGATGTAGCGAAGTATATCTCCTTTCATTCTTGGACAGAAATAGCTTTTCCTTATGGCATTAAGGGTCTTTCCATAACCAGGATGGCCGGCAGCTGGAGCGTTGTGTCCTTCATAAAGGATTAACTTCTTTAATGTTGGATTCTTGGGAATGTAAAGCCGATACTTATAATAGAGAAGCCCATCCTCAAGTGAATAATCCTTGATTCTGTCTTTCTCTTTCTCTTTTAGGTCCTGCTGATTGATAACATGTAGAATTTTTTAATAAACCTTATCTTCCAGGGAAGCTTCCTTAACATTGTTTAGGATTGGATTGTCAACTGTGAAAATAGCCCGAAGAAAAACCTTACGGCGGCTAAGAGCGTCAGCATTCTCTTTCCCTTGTTTATATTTTATTTCAAAGTCATATTCCTGTAGGAGTTCTATCCATCTTCTCTGCCTCATGTTGAGTGTTGCTTGTGAGAAAATCCATTTAAAACTATGATGATCAATGATTAAATGGAACTTCCCCCTTAGAAGATAGTGCCTCCAAAGCTTTAGAGCATGGATGATAGCTAGGAGTTCCAAAACATGAGTTGGATAATGCAGCTTGTGAATTCTTAATTTTCGAGAAGTAAACGCGACCGGTCTGTCTTCTTGGTTTAGGAATCCTCCCATAGCAAGACCGCTGGCATCTGTTACCACTTCAAACTCTTGAGTGAAGTCAGGAAGTTTGAGTACAGGGGCTGACTTGAGATTTTGTTTTAGTTTGAGAAAAAAATCCTCCTGCTCTTTTCCCCATGTAAGTTTGGCTGTCTTTTTAAGTAGTTGTGTCAAGGGCACAGCGATAACTACATAATCTTTGATGAAGATTCTATACCATCCTGTAATGCCCAAAAATCCTCGAATCTCACTAACAGTTTTGGGTTGTGGCTAGTCTATTATATCCTTAATCTTTGCGGGGTCTACTGAAATTCCTTCAGGGTTTATTATAAAACCAAGATAGCTAACTTCGGGCGTGAAAACCACACATTTACTCATCTTGGCATATAACTGATGTTGGCGTAGAAGATGAAGTACTTTACGTACATGGCCTTCATGCTCTTTTTCATCCTTGGAATATACCAGGATATCGTCGAAAAACACCAACACAAAATCATCCAGATATTGTCTGAATATATCCTGCATGAGATGGTTAAAAGTAGCTAGAGCATTCGTAAGACCAAAAGGCATCACGATGAACGCATAGTGCCCATACCGGGTGTTGAAAGCATTTTTGTAAATATCTACCTCCTTAATTCGTATTTGATGGTAACCTGATCTAAGATCAATTTTTGTGAATACCTTGGCTCCATGTAGTCTATCAAGTAATTCATCGATGCAAGGAATAGGGTACTTATTCTTTATCGATACCTGGTTAAGTCCCCTATAGTCTATGTAGAGATGTAAAGATCCATCCTTCTTCTTTTGGAATAGAACAAGCTCTCCCCAAGGTGAAATGATTGGTCTTATGAATCCCTGTTCAATAAGCTGACGAAGCTCTTCTTTTAATTCAATAGCTTCTGGGAGGGACATTTTGTAGGATCTTTTTGAAATTGGTTCACTACCTGGAAAGGTTTCTATTTCGTGGTCTATATCCCTTGGTGGAGGTAATTTGAGAGATCTTACGAAAATATATTCGAAAATTCCTTAAGCCATTTGGGAGTTGTGTTGTCCCTTGAATCATCTGCCTTATTAAGTTTTACTACAAAGATCTGTTGCCCCTTACGTAACCCCTTCAGAAGTCGACTAGCTTTAACTAAATGAGCCTTAGGATTTCCATTTGATCCTTGCACTAATGTTTCTTCACCTAAGTGAATTTTTGAAGGTTAAGTTCCCTTGTACATAGTGAATTTGGGCTTGATTTTTGATTAACCAATCCATTCCTAGAATACCATCATAGATTCCTACTGGTAGAGTCCAAAAGTAAGATGAAGTCATGGTTCCCCCTAGTTCAAACTCATTTTCCCCAGCTGTAAATTGAGATAGAACCTCTTTCCCATTTGTTAGTTCTACTACTAATTTCTTGGTGGGATATTGGTTTAATTTAAGTTTCCTTAAACATTTAGGGGAGAGAGAAGAGTGTGTGCTGCTGTTAACCCTCACGGCACACGGACACCCCATTACCTACGACGGACGTGTATTATATATTTGGTAGAGTCAGGTACCGGGCTTGTCGGTCCAATAAGGAAAGGTAGAGTGATCGTCGATGAGAGGCGCACTTTAACTTGGACATTCAAGGGATTAGTTGGTTAAGCATGGGCGCCCAAGTGTGAATGGGGTGAGCTCCTATAAAAGCCAACTAAACCTAATTTTTACTCATTCTCTCATTTGTGCAATTGAAGAGTGCTCTTGCTCCATCTCCATCTTCTTCTTCTTCACCTCCTTGTGTGTGTGTGTGTGAGAGAGAGAGAGAGGGAGAGTGTGTGTGCGATCGAGCATTACGAAGGCACGACAGCGGCGAAGCAGTTGAGCGCGGCACGACTGCAGCTTCTTCTTCATCGCGGCGAGGAATCCACCACGAAGGCGAGCGTAGAGCGGTGAGTGACACACCCTTTGTTTTCTTGAGCTTGCTAGTTTAGGCTTGTTGTGTACTTGGAGCCGTTTGTGGCTCGCATATGGTGTATTGGCAAGTCCCTTGCTTCGACAGTGCGGCAAGGAGCGCACATTTTTGGCGCCGCTGCCGGGGATATGCCCTACACTAAGCTCGGTTAGCACTTTACTCTTCCTTGTGGTGCAATTTCTAACATAGGAAAGGCAGGGAAGGAGTGTGTGGAGATTTCTGTTTTTTGCGTTTTCTGCAATTGCTGTCAAGTTTCAATTTCTGCTATTGTCTGCGTTTTTTCAATTTCTGCAATTTCTGCATTTTCAAGTTCGGCGTTTTCAATTTCTGCAATTTTCTGCATTTCTGCGTTTTTTTAATTTTCTGCAATTTCTGCGTTTTTCCTGCAATTTCTGCATTTTCTGCAATTTCTGCGTTTTTTTCTGCAGTTTCTGCAATTTCTGCGTTTTTCAATTTTCTGCATATCTGCGTTTTCTGCATTTTTTGCATACCTGCGTTTTCAATTTCTGTATTTTCTGCACAAAAAAAAAAAAGTTTTTTATTTTTTCTTCCAAAAAAAAAAATAAAAAAATTGAAAAAATAAAATAAAAATAAAAATTCGGAAATAAAAAAACGCGAGTGAGCGGGCGGCGAAATAAATTTTTCTAAAATAAAAAACGTGACTCTTAAAACGGACGGGTTGGTTTGTATAAAAGATAGATCGGGATCGGGATCATTTTCCCAAGCCCAAGCCCAAGCCTCTGTTCATACGGACACCCATTACCCATCCACGATAAGCTCTAGACCCTCAGCGGGGACACAAGGTAGCACCACCCAAGACCCTAAAATAGCCGCTAGTGATTCCTCCTCTGACTCAGAAATCATGGAAGCATACCCTAACCAAAACACTGAGAGAGAAGGCCATGCACCTCCCGAAGCTCCACAGCCTAGTACTAGTATGTTTAGTCGTTTCATGGAAACATTAGGTAGAGCTACTCGCTCGGAACCTGAGGCAAATGAAGCACACGAAGGGGGTGGGGAAGTGGACTCTCCTTTCACATCGCACGTGGACCCCACACCCCCAAAGAGTGTCCATGTGGATATCCTACCAACTTCTTACCAAGAAGGCCCTGTTGAGCTACCTCCTTCAGAAGTTCCCTCTAGAGTACCGTTGGTGACAAGTAAAACCACGGGGAGCAACATTGCTTCTACCTCACAAAAAACCATTAACACGTCGACTCTAGAAGGATTGTTCATTAATGATCATTGGACATATGACCTCCACACTGAGGTGTTGACAGATCTACACTCTGGCCACGCCTACCATGTAGGATGGATAGAGATTGTACAATCCACCTCTAGTGCCACGAGCATCGAAGATCAACAGAAAATGATCTGTAATGTTATCCATGGCATTATTCAATCAGAAAGGCAAAACCGAGGGGTAAATATACTCTCAACTGGCCCCATGAGATTTCTGGATACGAGCAAGGCTCAACAGCCTACTCTATCACAAATGGAGACTCCTCTAATGAGCCCCATGGACCCATCTTACGTCATTTCACCTGGGGTCTCTATGCAATCTGAGCCTCCGAGCGACAACTTTAGCTTCCCTAACTTGGCTCAACCCTCTATCAAGGAAAACACAGTGCTCACTCCAGGGATAAGCCTGACAGAGAATGTACCGATGACATCTACGGTTAGCGCAGTGCCACTACCTAGTGTCGTAGTACCTAATATGGGGCCTCGACCGTATGTGCCTCTAGGCCCTTATGCACACATGGCCCCCCCACCTCCAATTGTACCACTTGCTTATGCTCCTCGAGTGCCGCTCCCTAGCTCTTATCCGAGTGGACCTATGCCCGGTTATGTTCCATATCCTGCATCATCCACACATATGCCAAGACCGGTACCCGTTCCTCTCCCACATATGATTCCAAGAGTACCTCCACCGGCCCTGCCTCCTCACATAGGTGACTTGGCAGCGTTTGCTCAAACCATAGGTCGATCTATCGCGGAAAATATGCGTCATGCATCTGATAGAGAGCCTAGAAGTAAGGCAGTACAAATTGCCAAACTCACGCAAAAATTCAATGGGGACGAAGATGCTAGAAAACACATTGAAGTGTTTGAACAAGTATGTGATTCCTTAGGGGAACGCAACGAACTACATAAGTGCAATGCCTTAAGCTTGACATTAAGTGGGAAGGCTGGAGATTCGTATAGGACCCTAAGGGTGGACGAGAAAACAATCTACCCTACCCTTCGAAGGTTGTTTCTAAAGGAGTACATACGAGAAGGTGTGCTTTGGGGTGTAGCATCTCAGCTACAGAAGGCCGAACGTAAGGAAGGAGAGTCAGTAAGGGACTTCATTAGTCGTCTAAAGCACTTAAACTCTCGTTGCCCTGTAAATGAGCGCTTCAACAATAACCAACTGCTTGATCGATTCATTCGAGGGTTGAGGAATGAAGGAATCTATAATGGACTAGTGATTAGAGGTATCACAACCTGGGAAGATGTCACTGCCAATGCAATCCAATTAGAGGACAACTTGATGATAGCAGGCATGAGGGTGTCTACTGACACGAGATCCACTAGCTCACAAGCCATTGAGTATGAACCCATGACTGCAAAGCCCATTGCCAATGAGCCAAAGGTATTTGAGACATTCTTGACAGACCTCACCAAGGCAATCCAAGAGTCTCTTAAGGATAATCGACCCCCTCAAAATAGTCACATGTATCCAAGAAGGGAGCAACAATGGTGTTCCATTTGCTTAGGTCCACATAGCACTAGTGAGTGCCCTACGTTTAGAGTAAAATTTAATGGAACTTGCAACGCATGTGGTAGGTTTGGTCACCAAGCTAAGGATTGTTTAATGATCAAACGTATGATGGCAAATAGACCACCTGTAGCCTGAACGGATGCGCCTCGAGCTCCTGGATTGATGCCTACTCCACCTGCTGAGCAACTACCGCAACACATGGTCCCTAGATCTCAAAATGTTGTACAAGCTACACCGCTACCACCTCCTGTGCTAGGACCGCAGCCCCCGCATCCAAGAGTCGCCCCTATGAACCAAGTAGGTTGCAAGCCATCTAATGCTTATGCAGATGGTTGTGAGGAGGAAATAGACACTAGTATTGCCTACGGACTTGATACATTGGAAGAGTGTCCTATATACTACATGGAAGATTGTTGGGGACAAGTCAAGCCGGTTTATCAAGCTGCTGCTCTCGCATCCAGAGGTCAAAATATCAACACCCAGGCTAGGAGGCCACCTCTTCAATGCTACGAGTGTGGTGGACCACATCGAGTAGCGGAGTGCCCTATTAGGCTGCAAAAGAATGCTGCACAGATGCAAATGAATCAAGGGAGCACGTCTGCAATGCCAATACTCACATGTAATCGTTGTGGCATAGATCACTTGATTGTCCAATGCCCCTATAACCCAAATGCGCCTAAAATCACACCCCTAAATTTGGTCGAAATTGCTAGTGTGACATCACCAATACCACCCGTCGCACCCGCTTATGCGATTACACGGTCCATGCTTCAAGGGCCAAGCCATATCCTCGAAGAGAGAGATACCGCATCAGTTATCCAAGCAAAGAAAAAGAAGACACGAAGGAAGAAGTCGCAAAATACGGAAAATTCAAAGCCAAGTTCCAAAACAAACATAGGAACAGGAGATGACCCCGTGTATATGAATGACCTCGAGGATGATTCAGATTCAGTCGAGACAATGGAGACCAGAACCAATACCACAAAGGGAAAGACCGACAAAGAAAACCGTAACATGGAACCAAATGAAAACCGAATAAGAGAAAACCATAAAGAGCCTCTGAAAACACCACAAGTGTTTCCAAATCCAATCCAAGACCCCCAAGAAAAACCGCAAGGGCAAAAAGGGAAGAATCGTAAAAAGAAGATTGGGACGTACCCAAACCCAGTAGACGAGATTGAGCAGGTGAAACATCTAAGAGGTTTAGTGGAGGAGACTCAAAGGAAACTAGAACCAGAACCCATGCATATCAAAATTCATGACACAGTGTTTCCCACGCAAGTTCATCCACCCCACATGAACCATAGACCGTTAGCCATATCTAGTATCATCCAAGAAGGGAGTGAGGACAGGACATCAGAAAGTGAGCATACACCCTTCTTGTTGGAAAGGATGTTTAACGAAGGTATACCTGATCCCATTGAGGAATATGAGATTCCATCCTCACCAGTTCCTAGTCAAGGACCTACACCCTGCAAAACGCCAATGAATGTTGCCAAACTAGTGGACTTCATGTCTTCTGAGGTACGAACCACGATCATAGCAAAGCTGTATGGAGATCCTGAGTTATTCCTTGCACTTCGAGCATTCCTTAACGGAGAGCTACGAACGGGATTACCGCAGTTTGCGCAACCAAATAGGCCTGACTCGATTATGATTGATGAGGAAAATCATGTGCAATCACTTGACTTAGATGGACACGAGTCTGTGATCGAGGTACCCATTAACGAATTAGGGCAGTATTTTGAAG
Source organism: Adiantum capillus-veneris (assembly GCF_014529385.1). NCBI lineage: Eukaryota > Viridiplantae > Streptophyta > Polypodiopsida > Polypodiales > Pteridaceae > Adiantum > Adiantum capillus-veneris. The sequence continues at coordinate 60,702,710 of NC_140960.1, forward strand.
GCGACGAGTCTAATGCAACCCTACCCATCTCTGCCAAGGGATTAACTATAAAGGGAATTCTTGATGGTGGTGCGGGAGTTAGCATCGTTACAAAAGATTGTTGGGAATCCATGGGAAAACCCCGCCTCAGTGTTACTAACATTGTGGTAAAGATGGCAAATGGTACCATAGCCAAACCTATGGGGATGCTCAAGGATCTTAAGATCAAAGTTCTAGGACACAAGGTACGACATACGTTCATTGTAATGGATTTCTCTAAACACCTTATGTCATATGAAATGATTTTAGGACGACCATTCATGAGGGAAGCACAAATGGTTCACGATTGGTCTAAAAATCATGTCTATTTGCAATTCCAAGACTCTGTCCTTAGAGTGGATTTGGTGACTGGTAAGGTACACCCCTTAGGGAGTAAAACCATTATTGATCATCGCTCTGACACCACAGTTCACTCGGCCCCACTGCAATATTGTTACACTTGTAAGAAGGATACAAACATTGGCCAAGATTCTCCTTACATGGATGTGTTACCGGGTATGACGGAATCAGACAATGTGGATTGGGTCCACCTAGCATCAACCATAGACACTTGGGGAAATAGGGGGACGACCTGGGTAACACCTGAGGGGGATGAAATGCATGTACCCTTAAATATGCTGCAAGCAATGCATATCGCTTCCGACAAGACTCATCCTAATGTAACGAAGAAAACATACAAGTGGGTCCCTAAAGCTTCTTTAGTGACCATAGCTAGTGCTAAAAAACAGAAGCCTTGTAAGAAACGTACCACTCGCTCCAAGAAAAGTAAGAAAATGTTGCGATGGATCCCTAAACGACTATTGGAAGCCCAAGGCTACTATCAAGGAAATGATCAAATCTGGGTGCCAAAACGTAGATTGTGCTCTTACCTGTCACCTGACCCAAGTGAGCCCAATCCTGTAGTTCCAAAACGAATCAATGATCGTGGAAAGAAAAAAATCACAGAATGCTACACACCCGCTCCCGAGCTAGTTTGGGTACCAAAGAAAGAACGATTTGTTCCACCTAGCTCAGGAAGGGGGGAGTCCCATGAAGATTCTAGCTCATCATGTAATACATCCATAGAGGTAAAAGCTTCTACACAGCCTCCATCTATAGTAGTGGACCTCCATGAAGCTACAAAAGAATCCACACCTCCCAGTGTTCAAGAATCACCTGATGAACCACTTCAAGTTCGATCCTGGGAGAGTACCTTACCACCCTTGCAACTTGACGAGGCACCTAGGGTAATAGAAAACTACTGGCAAAAATCCTCACATATTACCAACTGGAACAATTGGTTTCAAAGGGTGACAAGCTCATTTCAAACGGTATGATCTACCCAAGGAAGGGGGGAGTGTTTGCTGACAGTCATCATTCACTTGTTTCCCTCTCAACCTTTTTCCCTGACCTCTCAATTCCAATCTTAGGGAATGTACATATAAAGCTTTATACTCACAAAAAAAAAAAAAGAGCAAGAGCAATTAGCAAACGAGTATGCACAATAAAAGTCAAAACATTGACTCAGACCTACACATGTCACATCTGGTACAGTGAAACAGAAACCTATGCCATAAAACACCTTTGATCCTCATCACTTGAGTGATGGAGGGTAAGTGAGATTAGTACGATAGGAGTGTTTCTGTTTAGAGTTGAGAGATTAGCAAAGTTCTCTTTTCCCACTGATGTTCCTCCTAGAGGTATTGTTTGTGTTTCATAGTGTGTACAGGAGCGTGTTGCTATTGATAGGATTTGGACCTTCATGGAACCTTCAAATCAAGCGCGACCATCAACACAAACAGGTGTTTCTTATCCATTAGCATTTCCCTTATCTTTTTTGCATCTATGTTTGTCTGCTTTGATTGTGATTGGTAGCATACTATTCAGCGCATTGGCTTAGTATCCAACATTTAATTCAATGCAATCTTTTGTCATAATCACTTGTTTAGGTGTAAAAATCAAGCAGTCCGACTAAGCTAGTTTGACCAAGCTAGGTATTAGAAATCTTCTCTTAATACCATGGGGAATGCCTTCCTAATAAGCAATGGTTACTTAGGTTCTTAATCCGATTTAGGCAGCATTGTATGAAATGTACTAGGGCTTTCTAGTGGGCTTAACCCTATTGACCTTTAGCTTAAGTATTATAAAGGGAGTTTACTAATGTGATGAGCCTGGGGAGGGTAACAGTGTTATATGACCCCCCAAAGTTACAAATTTAAATGATGAAAATGAACAAACAAAAAATCAAAGTGCCACAATGTAAAATTTTAAGCTGGAAAAGAAATCTCGGCTTGATTTGGTACTTCACTCACATGTATTGCCTATGGTACTAGAGCCCTAGAGGTTCCCAGCGTGGGCGCTTTTCCTTGAAAAGCAAAAAACCCAAGGCATACAAAATAAGCACACACATCATAATTGAATCACTGTGAAAAGACCTTGGGGGGTCAAAGAAAAAGTAATCAGTCAGGCGATGATTTCATGAGAAATTCCTTTTATGGTAGCTTAACTACAAGGTTTTCTAGATATAGCCTCTAGTCAGCCCTCGAACATGAATACTTGGCTCTCGCGATTAAACAACTTAATTGACCACAGAAATTTAAGAAGCTTACCCATGGTATTAATATTCGATCTCTAGTGCTTTTCGACCGTCAAATTAGTGACCCCAGACTTGTTTAATTTTCTACCTTTACATCTGTTTATGCATTTGATTACATTGAAATTTAATGTTCATTGCTAACAAATTGTTTGACCAATCAATGTGTCTACCTAAAACTGCATATGCTTTTTAAGAGAATGCAATTACTCTGCCAATGTTGTTTGATTTTGCAGTGACTGAAGAAGGCTAAGGACATTCATCTCAAATGCTCTTCCACCTCGACGAACCAGCTTCAACTCAATAGCTTCCGAGGACGGAATCTACATCAGGAAGGGGGGCATGTTAACCCTCACGGCACACGGACACCCCATTACCTACGACGGACGTGTATTATATATTTGGTAGAGTCAGGTACCGGGCTTGTCGGTCCAATAAGGAAAGGTAGAGTGATCGTCGATGAGAGGCGCACTTTAACTTGGACATTCAAGGGATTAGTTGGTTAAGCATGGGCGCCCAAGTGTGAATGGGGTGAGCTCCTATAAAAGCCAACTAAACCTAATTTTTACTCATTCTCTCATTTGTGCAATTGAAGAGTGCTCTTGCTCCATCTCCATCTTCTTCTTCTTCACCTCCTTGTGTGTGTGTGTGTGTGAGAGAGAGAGAGAGAGGGAGAGTGTGTGTGCGATCGAGCATTACGAAGGCACGACGGCGGCGAAGCGGTTGAGCGCGGCACGACTGCAGCTTCTTCTTCATCGCGGCGAGGAATCCACCACGAAGGCGAGCGTAGAGCGGTGAGTGACACACCCTTTGTTTTCTTGAGCTTGCTAGTTTAGGCTTGTTGTGTGCTTGGAGCCGTTTGTGGCTCGCATACGGTGTATTGGCAAGTCCCTTGCTTCGACAGTGCGGCAAGGAGCGCACAGCTGCCACAATCTATAAGTAGTTCAAATTTTTCACCTTCTTTGTTTGCAGTGGTCTGGACGATAGCATACTGTTGCCGAGCTTCAAGGTTATCACTGGCGGCAAAAAGAGTAGCTCTTTCATCTTCTGTCAAGACAAGGGTCCTGTACCCTAAGAAACTAGGCTAGGCAAGGACTACGGCCAAGGGCCAGGCTAGGCAGTGTGGACAAGGGATCCGTCTAGGGCAAGGGGCTAGGATCCCACCTATAAAGGGAGGTTGGGAGGAGGATCTAGGAGAGCCTAGTTGGCTAGTTCTTACACTGGTATCAGAGCTTAGGTCTCTCTTCCACTCTCTCTCTCTAGGTGTGGTCTCTTTAGGCCCCTAAAAGCATGCTCCTTTGTGAGAACCGTTGCTTTTTAGGCCCTTTTTCTGTTTTTAGCCGGGCTACTTGCCAAATTGGGTGGATTTTCCTTTTTTGGACGTAGAGCTATGGTGCATGAAATAGAGGGTTTTCGGGCTTCAAGGGTGCGCCATGGAATAGTAGAAGGGGGCTCTACCAATTTGAGTCCATAGCTAGCAGGGGCGAGCCCCGTCATCGTCCTCATCAAGCCCGCGGGCGTTGGCCCGCTGCCTGCAGTTGGGAGCTTAAAAAAAAAAGCAATATTTTCACATTGTCAAGGCCCTTTGGCCATTACCTTAAGGTCTTGGCCGCTACAGACGGCCCTTCCCACAGGCAAGACAGACTTCGTGTGTCGGCAAGCCTCCGGTGAAGCAAGCCGAGAAACTTGAAAATTTCACTACGACCTTTCCAAGGTCCGACTGCAGAAATTACAGCACGTACTGTTTTTAGCAATGACTTCAAGATTCATTCAAAACACCACCTGAGTCGACCATACACAATAACCATAACTTCGCCGAAGCATACGAAGCATACATCAATGTTTGCAAGGGCATCCTCCGCTGCAAATCAAGTGTTGATTTCGTGGTGGAATTCTCGTTCAAGGCTGAACCAAGTTACCAATATTAGCTGCAGCAATTTGCAGATTTTGTTTTTTGAATTCAGTGGAGTCGGGATTATGATGACTTCGTTCCACCGCTTGAAGCGGGCTATAAGAATCAGTAAGCAAGTTCACGTTTGTGTTTTACATTCTGCATTCATGAAATCTTGCAGATCTCTTCGTACTCTTGGCATGGCAAGCAATTGTTGCCTCTATTCTACAAGTTTTTTGAACCTAAGCAAAGTGCTTTCAATGTTTACGCCTCGTATATCGCTTGCCAAGGTCTACCATGTACACGAACAAACATGGCCGTAGCTGGGTCAGTTTGAGGCAAAATCATAGCAAGTTGTCATTGTTCTGGAATCCCAAGGAGATTGAACCGTCTTGCTGATCGACTTGATGTACGGTGCCCAGTTGCTCGGTATGACCGCCTACTGTCACCTTTTCTAGAAATTAGCAGAGAATACATCAATTATGCATACTTTTTAATTATTCTCGAGATGCAGATATATTTGACATGGTCATTTGGCGAAAAGTGTTCTCGACAAGGTCGATTCGTTTTTGCCAATTTGCCATGTTTTGTAATCTCAAGGAGATTAGCACATCCTACTGCTTGACTTGATGCAGGAGGCATGTTGTTTGGCATGGACAACTCCTTGTCACTGTTTCTAGTCGTTGCCAAAATACGATTGTCACACAGTCTTAGCTCATTTCAGTTGAAATTCCACGACAAGGTTGATTCTTTTTGTCATGCTCTCTGCATGTCAACAACCGCCTCAGTTGGCTATCAGCAAGGCTTCAATTTCTGTAAAGCAAGGCTTCAAGTTAGGCATCTTGCATTGAGACTCCCCAGGTTTGGCATATGCTATGAGCATACAAACTTGGGAGGAATTGGGTAATCTGCTTGCAGGTTCTTTCATTACATGCCAAATGGATGTATATGATACAAGGGACGTATATATATACACGCGACAACTCTCTATCGTGCAGCAGACTAGGCTATGAGCCGTTATGGAACGAGTTCTTCTCCACCATCAAAATTGCAGGATGACTGGTTATAGCAGGATAACCAGGTTAGTCTAATTTTAAATTTGTTTGTTTTTCATGTTGTCATTGGAGCACGTTGTCTGTCATGTAAAGCAAAGTGCTTTGAAAAATTCACATGACGCACGGCTTCTCACATGTGCCACGATACTGCCCATTGAATTGGCATCAAGGGCATTGGCACGCTAGTTTGGTAAACTGTTACCATTGCAGTTCTCTCCCATTTTATGTATGGCAATAACACGTTATGATGCATTTCTACCAAGGCAGAGTCTGCAAGGCACTTCTGGTTTTGGCTCTCATGCTTGAGGCTGTTATAGTAGCCAAGGGCTTACAATTTTGCATGCACGGCATGCTAACCAAGTGGCATGAATTCCACCGCTTCATGCATTACGCTTCCGCTATCGCACTCGCAACTCTGTCAAGGACAGACTAAGTGATGGATTGTTTAATGTGTTTCTTGGTTGCTGTCAACAACCGCACTAAAAAGAACCGAAAATTTGGACTTGATTCCCAGACAAAGTTCCAATGCCAAGTCATCCTCATACAATCATGACCCCTACAAGGTAGGTGGGTCGGAATGAGTTTTATGTTTTTCTATTACCTCTCTCGATGAGAGAGTCATACCAAAAAATTGTGGACTGCTTATACGATAAGCTGCAAGTCCGTCATAAGATGCGTGAGGACACACAGCTTGGGTACACACTCTACAACCTTAAGGAAAGTTCCTCATACCAACATGCTCTTCTCTTCTCTCTCTCTCTCTCTCTCTCTCTCTCTCTTTAAGGGAATAATATAACAAGCTTTTGATACATATTCTGCTCGTGAGTCAGCTTGAGCCAAGGTGCTCTAACTCATAGCTAGCACATGCTTAAGATGCTACTCAAATTAGTCTTCATCGATTCGTCGATTGAACACTATTTTGCATAAGGGTTATGAGCCAAACAAGCGCCAATGCCCGGACAAGGGTAAGACCCTATTGGCATTGTTTGGGTGATTGTTTTCAAGATATACCCACGGAAGTACACATCGACGTTAATGGACAAGCAAGAGTCTTGTCATTACGGATGTTTAGGGTGTCATTTTTGCACTACATATTTTCAGTGCGACACTCAAGTTGAGTTTTTTATAATCTTAAACTCACACGAGTTGCTCTCTACCACGGAGTATAGACGCAGCAATCATTTGTGACAGCATGGTTGTCCATAAGAGATTGGTAGTTCACTTGTGTGGGTCTCCTGATCTCTCTCTATAGCACTACGAAGTGTCTATGGACATACTGTTTTGGGGTAAGACACGACAGGTGATTGCTACATCACCCCATAGGCATTAAGGATCACAGTTTGATCTGCATTAAGGATCATAATTGATCTCTCCCAGTTATACTTTCAAGGAAATAATTCCGCAATCTACCACGCGGTAACACACGAACACACTTTTCAAGTTGATTCCACTCAATCTGTACACGGTTAACTATGTTGGTTACCGTTATCTGCTACTTGAGCAGTTTCTACAAAGAGTCTTATCAAGGGGTTTGACTACGTAGATTCTAGTCCAAGAGCTTGGATTGGAAAGGCAACACCCAGGCTTCCTAGTGCAATGTTGTTTGTTTTTTCAGGTAGGGGACATGCTCCTCTCCATTTGAATACGGGTAAGTGAACATTACGTTCAAATCTCCAGGTATGCATCTATTGATTTGGTGTTATTCCATTTTTAGTATGCTTTGCATGGTTTTGCAAGACGTATAAGTACGCTTGAATGTTCAAAGTCATGCCAAGGGCATGTCCACACAAAGTATTTTGGTCCAAGTATCCAATCTACCTTTTTTCCTTATGCTGTTACGAACCTACTTGTAGGGTTCAATTTGGCACATGTTGTCACATGGGATACAACATGGTCTAGGAACTCAAGGAGTTCGGTTTAGCCAGTGTGGAGAAATGAATGAGGGTCCCTCTCACTCTTGTCGCAGAGTGTTTAGAGTTACATCCACACACAAGTACATCTTGTACTTGAAGGATGTCCTTTTTTTACACATCCTTACATGAGACATATTCCACATGTGGGGAATATGAGTCTCTGGGATGACACGGGTGCCATTATTTAAACTATGTGTCATGGCAAAGCCCCTAGGTGCTGGTCACATATGTTTTCTAGACCATTTTTAGAACGACGTATCAGAAGTAATTTCGTGTCCAACAAATTTTCGGATACTTAGAATGACTTGTTAAGGTACAAGTACTGCTAAACAACATTACAGATGGTTGTTCATATATATAGCAAATGAAAACGTTTCATTGTTTGGACCTAGACGTGATCATTGTTTCACCTTCTAGTATGGTTCAGACATTTCAGCAAAGCTTGCAAAAGATTGCAAGCTACTGAAAGTACTTACTTTCTTTTTAGAACTATTTAAAATCCTCTTTAATATGTGCTAGGTGCATCACATTTGCCACAAGTTGAAGGCAAGGATCACCATGGATATACAGGTTCGGATCTGTTTTTGCTAAATGCATGCACACTAGGTGTTATGGGCCCTAGTGTTTAGCAAAGGCTGATTTGGAAAGGCATGTATATTCCACAGGTTGTTGCTTATGAAGAATTTTGCACTCTATGTGCTCTATCTCTATGAGATTACTTTTAAATCCACTAATCACCAATAGAGGTCATGGCTCGGTTTGGGTGTTTCTAGATTTTTTCAAGTTAACCACGATGGTTATTTCGGACATTGTTGATTCTTCACCAATGTTAGACACTACTGTGATTTCCCGTTTACCAGTCATCTGGGACGATTGTCTGTAAACCGTGAGGAAAACACACCTCAGTACTGTCAGTTATCCAAGGGGATAGGCAGATTACAAAGAGTAATCTTGTGCTAAAGGATCTGCTAAGAGCATACGTTAGCACAACGCATTTCTAGATAAATGATTTTCTCCCTATTCTAGAATTTGTTTAAGTACAATTTTTCGACTTTGAACACCTCTTGTGGTGGGGTTGGAGATTGTGTCAATACTTTCATACGTCAAGGAATTACCAGGTGTGCTGACAGAGTACGTTGGCACGTAACCTTCATTAGGGATGAACATGTCACGAACTTTTCAAGATACTCAGGCAAGTAGGAAATCTGTCTCACACTTGCATGGAAAGTCACGCCAAGGTTTCCTTGCATTATTCCAGTACCTTCAGAAGATCTGAACACTGGTTATGCCGCTGGACAACTATTAGTTGTGGCTACTCCTTTACAGTACTCAAGTGAGTTATAAATGGAGTTACCATTTAAACCCAAAGTGACTCTTGGTTGTGGTTACTCCTTTATAGCACTCAAGTGAGTTATATATGGAGTTACCATTTAAACCCAAGTGGTTGCAAACGGACAACAATGTTGAAAATCAAGATATTCCTCTTGGTTTCATGAACCTCCTCACTGCACCAATTATCGTTCATACATACAATTGGCTTACTTATGGGACTTCAATAACAAGAACATCAGTATTCTTAAGAAGATATTACTACTTGTGTTTTCGACGATGAAAACTCTTCCTTAAGGGGGAAGTAATGTCAGGACAAGGGTCGTGTACCCTAAGGAACTAGGCTAGGCAAGGACTACGGCCAAGGGCCGGGCTAGGTAGTGTGGACAGGGGATCCGTCTAGGGCAAGGGGCTAGGAGCCCACCTATAAAGGGAGGTTGGGAGGAGGATCCAAGAGATCCTAGTTTCCTAGTTCTTACATCTTCCTCATCCAACAAGGTAGGCTCTCCTACTGCAGCATAAGCTTTGGCTTCTCTACCTCTTCCTCTGCCTCGTGCTCTATTGCCTCTACCTCTTTGATTATTTCCTTGTCCTATTTGAGTCTGTGGAGTGGTTCCGGTAGCAACTCGGGGATTTTTCCCCTCAGGACATTGACTTCCGTAGTGTCCCATTCTATTGCATCCATAGCATCTGATGTTTGGAAATGTTTGCTCTATAGTGGTTGCAGGTGACACTGCCCTTCGTTGATTTCCTTGGTTATAATTTCCCCTTGCTCTTCCTCTAAGTTATGTAGTTGTAATAGATCCTGGCAGGGGGGTTTCCTTCAACTGCAAGTGGTTTGGCTCTTAGAAAGCATCTTGAATAGAGATGAATCTCATAGCTTCCAAGCGGGTACTTAAAGGTTTGTGTAGACCCTGACAAAAATAAGCAATCTGTTGTTCCATAGTCATTGGTGGTGCGTAACGTCGTAAAGACACATATTTGGTGTAGTACTCTTCCAAATTAAGCCCTAACTGTTTGAGAGCAAAGAATTGACTCATTTTAATAGCTTGGTGAGCTGGAGGAAGATATCTTTCTTTCACTCCCTGCTTCATTCTTTCCCAGGAGGGAAATAATAGAAGGGTTATCTCTACAGTATTGTTTCCACTAGAGTTTGGCATCTCCGGGTGAGTCGAAACATTCCTAACATTGCCTGATTTTTTGAAGCAGTTCCTACTGCCAAGAAATAATCATCCATGACGTCGAGCCACAGGCTTCGGCATCACGTTCTAAGTTGATTCCTTCTCCCTTGAAAATTGGGAGTTGAACTTGTTTTAACAGTAATTTCTTTTCATGGGTAGGAGTATAGAGACTTTTTGCATTTCCCTGGGTTTGTAATTAATGAAAATCTTTTAGTGATTACACTACTTTTTTTTTGTCATGCAAGTTTTCTAATCTATATACTTTTAAAACAATGAAAATAGAAATCTGACAATCATTATCACCATCTCGATTAAACTACACAAGCATGTCATAAAACCATGGTATATACTAAGGTTAATACGACACTGAATTATACTATGTACAAGATGGACTCATACTATATACAATGTGTAATTCTGTAGATCAACATCCTCTTCACCACTGGTGGGTCTGATAGGGGATCAAAAACTATGACATCTTTTGGCCCCCTAAATTTTGGCCTACCCTCATGGGCCTGATCCTACCTGGCTATATTACTTTGGCTACCTGATCATATACCCACTGATTTTGTGACACTTCTACACCATCTATAATAATGGTCTGATCTGGATCTTCAGTCCCACTGAAAAAGAAAACTTCGATGGTCCGAAGTGTTTCTGCCCACTTGAGTCTTTTCAGATTGAGTGTCAACCCTTCTAACTGTCCTGCATCAATCAGAAAAATTCCGTCAAAATGTGACCAACTGATTCCCCATGTAGGAGGAGGGGAAAACATTACATCTACTAATTGCATGATAATCTCGTAAAGTACAAAGTTATTGGAGCTGCAAGCAGCCTCGAACATGATGTTGAAAATCACAAACTTCTGGTAAGCTTGGCGGATATTTTCCTCTATTGATAGGGAAATTCCCATTTCACAATATACCATACTTAAAAATGCAATATAACTTGTGCCTCTTTTTTCAAATTTTTCCCTCCTAAGGTCAGGACCTTATTAAACCATGCTCTGATACCACTTGTAAGGTCCCCAATCCCGCCGACACCAAAAACGGGATGGTACCATTAACAGGTCTCTAGGACTACTAAAGTCAAAGTCCTTAAACAATAAAAAATTTATGGAATTCACCCTTACCATTGATAATGGTTTAGGTTTATAGCCCTAGAAAGAGACCTAGTCCTGTCTCGCAGAGGAAACAGGACCATTAAAAAAAAAAATCGGTTCTATAACTTCATCATTTAGATTGTGGTTTCCTTAGCCCACACTTTTTCCCCCTAACATGTGTGAGGGCACAGCCGTTGGTGGATTCCTCTTCCAAGTGAAGAAGTTTCTAAACGTTTTTAGTGCATGGGAATGGATAGTTACCTGACTAATCAGGTCCACCCGTCCATGATTGACAACCTTAGTCAATCCCCACTTACCACCCCGCACTCACACATGATCTCTGTTTTGTTTAATTACTACCACATTATTTTCACAATTAAAACAATGATTCCTTTTAACTTTCACAAAACTGAATTTCATTAAGACAACCTTTGAAAACAATACTGAAGACATTCTTTCAGGAAACAAACATCTTCAGACTTAAGACAAGGTACTGTCATTTTGAGGTATCTTTGACTAGTATTGGCTTGTCTCAAGACCACCTATACAGGGGTGAAAAATGGCACCCATTATTTATTTATAAAAACCGGGGTGGAAAAAGCCATCACCCAAAGTCCAGGCGCCCATACGCCAACGGACTACCCATACAACCAGGCGGTTCCTCTAGGATAAACTTGAAATTAATATCCACAAACACAAACAAGCACGGGGTAAAGACTCCACACGTGCTGAGGACCCATTCCTCCATGATTGTATCGCCATCTTTACTCATTCACTGGGGTAAAATATTTCTAAGGAATCAAAGGTGTCTTGAGACAAGCTGTCTTAAGGATGGTCAAACATTTCTTTCCTAGGTCAATCAGTCATAACCCAATCATTTCTTTCCTATTGACAATCATTGTTGGTTGGTTTCGTGGAAGTTACCTTCCGTTTACAGCCATTTTATCCTTCCTAACCTTATGCATGCAATGATAACTTAAAAATGAAATTTAAAAGATTTTAAGTGAACAAAATAAAAATCCACCTGGGACTGCTCGTCCATGTGCTCTCGGGCGGGAGCCCATACACTTTCCTCCATTGGCCTATGGCTAGGCCCAGCCTCATGGTCATTAGTGGCCTTGTTTCTTTTGTTGCTAACATCCTCTTCTTCGGTAAGAGGATTTCCCCTGGTTCTCTTTGGAGCCATGTCGGTAGCCTTATAAAAAGACTTAATCGATTAGAAGTTTCATTGAATAATCTTTTTTTCTCTTTTTTATCCAAAAATAAGGATTTTTGGAGTAAGTAGATATCTTTAATAATCAATTTGATGAGATATTCCTCCTGTAACTTATTTATGCTATAAGTAATTTCCGATAATTACCATTTAGTTTGGGAAGCTCTTTAATGAGTTTTATCCTCGGTCTATATTCCATCTTTTTTCCTTAGTAAATTATAAATTTCTATGGGTTAATGGATTACTCACCCTCATTTGTAATTGAATATGTTCTATTTTTTAGGAATTTTCATAAATTTGATTTATAACCTTTCCCTCCTATACTTATGGTCTAATTTAGGTAGAATTTTCCTGATAGTAATTTGTTATACCAACCATTTATGCTGAGGTAAATTTCCCACCCTTTAATAGTGATTTTGGACCTCAGGTACTTATTTGATAATTAAATAAATTCATTTACTAATTTCCTTTCTCTATTTTATACACAAAATTGGTTACTTTTATTGAAGATAAATACCTAAACTATTTATCTGAGGTTGGGGTATTTATCAAGGATTCATCAAGGTATTTTCTACCTTTGATATTTATATCAAGGGTTTTTGGATTAATTTACTATATTCCCCCTTTTATTTTCCACTAAAAATAATGTAATTTTTCTGGGATAATTAGGTAATTAACCTTTGAATAACTCAAAGAATTTTGAATCAATTTGATTAATTTCCCCTTTGATTTTCTCTTAAAAATAGTGTAATTTTTCCTAATTAATTATGAAAACTACTCAAAAAATTATAAGATAATTTTTATAGCTTAGTGAGTGTCTAATGCAACTCTTAATTATCTCAACCTAATCTAAACTTAATTAATATATTTTCCATTAATTTATGGTTAATTTGGATAATTTTAGCCCTAATATGATAGGATAATTAATTAGCTTAATATTCCCAAGCTTTAATTACAACAATCAACAGAGAATATTTAATTAAGAGAGGATTTATGAATATACACAGGCCTAATCTTTAATTTATTAGGAAAATAGATTAATCTAGCATTGCTAATTAAGAAGGATTAGGCTAATTACCGTTTAAGCTAATCAACTAGAGCTTAATCTCTAGTGATTTCTGCGTAGCCATCTCTCTAGATGAGAGAGAGTGTGTCAAGGCTCCGAGTCTAAATTTTTATGAAGGGAAGGGGGTCTTTTTATAGTTTTTCTGGGCCCCATGCAATTTCTAGCAGGTTTTGACACTCCAAGAAGGCCCCCAGCTTGAAGATAGCGCCAACTGCTGCTAAATCAGTCTCTCTTAGGTTCCCCCCAGCTCCACTCTGCCCCCATATCTTCCAAAATCGGTTTTTCTTGATTTTACTGATTTCTAATGATGAAAACTGGAATATCAGTTAATTCTAGAACCTTAGGATAAGAAAGTCTTTGCTAATAATTATTACTAAAACCATCCAATTTTTATTAACTAATTGAATTCCTATTGTAACCTTTTAGGTCCTATACTTTTCCAGTTTTTATCGGATTCTGATTCTGAAAATTACTAACCATAGTAAAGCTCTGCTTATGATTCCAAAAATACCAATATTAGCCGTGTTTAAATCCTTCAACAGTGGTTTTCAAGTTAATTTTACAAGTTTTGTACAATTTTTAAGGTTTCAAAACTGGAAACCTTACACCTTTCAACAAGGTCTCCTATGGCAAATTTGCAGTGGTGACGGAGGAAGGGGGCATCATCATGTATGCGTCCACACTGGTTCCTTGTCTTGCTGCTCATCCATAGACGAGAACAACAGGACAGGCGCCTCTGTCCACAACCCTTCTCGTTGCACGAGCGTCACCTTGACATACAACAATGTGATCTTTCAATAGAAGCATAGCAACAGAACGCCTGATTGCTATGACTCCAACATTTTTGTAGGATCCAATGACACTGAACATTGACATTTTCTTCAGGCTGGATTAGGATAGAAATCTCTATCGGCTGCATTTCCAACAGTCTCATAGCATCAACATAAAAAAGTGATGAACGAGCATGTGAAGGCAATGAGTTTTGGTGATTCGATTGATCATTGATTGAAATCTGACATCTTCTATTTCAGTAGCACTAGAACAGACCTCTGCCATGGGTTGACCACACGAAATATCATATCTTTGAGCATGCTTATCATGTCGGCAAGCATTGGAAGTACCTTCTAGCTTGATGATCTATGAAATATAAGCAGGATTTGAAAGGTCTTCGGTACTTTTTTTCCGTTCTTCCCGGCTTGTTGCTGCATGGGCAACTGCGTGGAAAAGAATTGGTGTGAATCTTGAGAATTAGGCATGGGGACCTTCTGCATATCATTTCCATGAACATTGAAGGATGGCTGACAGCATAGGATTGATGAATCTGCATGAGATATACTTGGAGTGGCATAATGCTGGCCATAACTAGTTGCACCTACAGAAACGAGTTGAGTAAGCTTGTTGAAGCTGGACATACTGCTCAACTGGCCATTGGGTCTTGTTGCACATAAATATGCTATGATCGCTACGCAGGGAAGGTGAAGGTAGCCTTATAATTAGGTATTGATGCTTCACTACAAAAGAAGGCTGATTCCAATATGCCGATGGGGCAAACAATGACATTGTCGACCTTGTACTGCCGGAATGAATATGGAGGAGCTTGGCCTATAGACTCTATGTTACTGAAGAATGCTCTCGTCATGTCGACAAGGTAGGATTTTCTTCATAGCTCTTCGCTTTCATGTGAGTAGGTATAAGGTGCCAGTACCATAGATGCCACTTCTAGTGCCAGAGATGGGAGTTGCTGCAACACCATAGATGGGCGTTTCCACTTCCAGCACCATAGATCAAATAATGAGAAGGCAGTAGGGTTTGTGTTTGATGGTTACATTAAAGCTCATGTGCAAACAAAGCCATCATTGGCTGCGTAAAATTGTCATAGCCTACTCTCTCTCTCTCTCTCTCTCTCTCTCTCTCTCTCTCTCTCTCTCTCTCTCTCTCTCTCTCTCTCTCTCTCTCTCTCTCTCTCTCTCAAGCTGTGGCCAAAGACAAACCTACAGACAAAGCTCCGAGTTGCTTCAGGGAACTTGCGAGCTGCTTGTGAAGAAAATCGAAGTGCTTCTCATGAGAGAAATCGATCAATGCATACTGCTTTTTTTATTTTATTCACTTGGTAGCATTTCACGTGCAATTTTTTTTATTTAGAGCTTTTCATTGCAACGATAATTTTAAAAAAAATTAAATCTATTGCCACGTGGTGGCTTCTGCGTTCAGATACTGGTGAAAGAGCCTTGGACTCAAGTAACAAGTGATAAACTCACCAGGCTTGCTAGGTATAACAAAAATTTCTTTTTGACATGCAATATTCCAAGCTCCTTTTCATATGGTGTGTAATGCGACAAACCATGAAATTTGACATAATATAACTTAACTCAAGGGTATAAATACAAAAAATGATAGGCAATTTTGAGATTCTAGCATGTCAATGACATGAGATTTTTTTAAAGGACTTGTTTTGATAAAGGGCCAAAAAAATTAGGTGACAATTTTAGGCCTTGATCAAAGTCTAGATCCCACATTAAAAGCTCTACATCTAAGCTTTGGGTAGATGTATAATGATGGTTAAAGGTGGTTTAAGCAAAGAAACAAGCCAACAACTTAAATAGGAGCATAAGGGTTCTATTAACGAGAATGGTAGAAGGATTTGAGGAGCCAAGATAGCATTGGGCTCAAGGGAATGCCAAGAGCGGGTATTAAAAGCAAGAATAAAGAAGGGGACTTGGTGTGTAAGAAACTCGGGACACAAATTTTAAACACAACAGCAAATTACGTATGAGTTCGACAAAGCATGAACTGGCATAGTATCAAATATTCAAATATTTGCATTAACATTCTTGAGAGCATTCTGTGATGAGTACATTGCACACCTCTCACAACCAAAAAAAAAAAAGCAATAGAAGAAAAGTGTGTTTTTAGAGAACGGAGATGAGCAGGGAAGAACATGAGAAAAAGTAAGAGATAGGAAGGAGTCAATAGGGACGAGGGGAAAGAAAACTCATGGGAAGAATAAGCAGCTCTTAGTTTTGTAGATCAAGAGAGATGTAGGCATTATCAATGTGTGATTTACACTAAAACACAGACAACATGCTATTTTCTCATGGAGAAATATCCTTTATTACAACTCCTTGTAGAGACACCTCTTTAGTCTAAGTCTCTACACTATCAATAGATGCTAACCCTCACGGACACCCTATCACCTTCGAAAGACGCATATTATTTATTAGATTGAGTCATGGATCGGGCTTGTTGGTCCAATAGGTGTGTAGGTGATCGTCGATGAGAGGCGTACCACTTATCTTATTTTTACAGTAGTTTTACAATGACCGGCCACTGTGGGCACCCATGTGTGAATGAACCAAACTCTTATAAAGGTCCATTTGACCTAAAAATCCTCATTCTCTGAGGTGTAAGCTAATAAGTGCTCTTGCAAAGCTTGACATCTCTGAGGTGTGAGCTAAGAAGTGCTCAGAGAATGAGTATTTAGCTTGCAAGAGCACTTCTTAGCTTACACCTCAGAGAATGAGGATTTTTAGGTCAAATTGACCTTTTATAAGAGTTTGGTTCATTCACACATGGGCACCCACAATGGTCGGTAGTTGTAAAACTTCTATAAAATTAGGATAAGTGGTTCGCCTCTCATCGGCGATTAGCTACACACCTAATTGACAGACAAGCCCAATACATGACTCAATCAAATAAATAATATGCGTCCATCAAAGGTGATAGGGTGTCCATGAGGGTTAACAATAGCAAATGGAGACAAGGTTAACCTCCACGATGCTGCCTTCCCCATCTCCACCCATCATCTCTACTTGTGGCCAAGATCCACTATGCACATTAGCAAAAACTCTTGAGTGCACCATGTCCCACCCCGCCAAACAGCCTTCAACAAACCTAAGGAGGACGTGGGCATGCATCAGGTTAATTGGTCAAATCCAAGGAGGATGTGGGCGTGCATTAGGTGGTTCGAATGCTCTAAGGGTCTTGAGGTCGAGGGCAATGCAAAAGTTTTGGAAAAAAAAAAGAATTGCAACAAGTTGAATATTTAAAATGCAGGGATGAAAAGAATGAGGAGCATACCAAGATCTGGAGCTATGGAAGCTGCTACTTGCATTGAGCACATCATGGCAGCGTCCATGCTTGTGCCAAGTAAAGATGCGGAGCATGTGGATGCAATCCACCTCATTTCCAAGCACATTAGCCAAGCAAAGCTACTAAAGGTGGCATGCAACCGACACCTGCAGGTGGCAATCATGAATGCTAAAGCGCGTCGTTGATGAACTACGGCAAGCAAGCACTCATCCCTACACCTTAACCGGCTCTCCAGGAGATGATAGCGCAGAAGAACAAAGGGCAAAAGTCTTCCAGCACAATATGATGCATGCTATAGTGGCTCACATCAAACCCCTCAAAGCCCATTCGTCCTTCCCTATGTAAACGTGAAACGACTTGGAACAAAAGACCAAACCTTTACAAAATTGCATAGAGCTTGACAACACGCACAAACAACCATGGTAGATAGCATTGCAAACCACAGGAGAAACTATACCCTAGAAACAATGCACCTAAAGTCATAACGTTCCCTAGCCCTACACCTTCACTTCCCTTGAGACGAGAGGTAAGAGCCCCCACCCACCTTCAATTCCCTCCAAACCTATTCTATCTACCCATGTACCCACTATATGCAATGATGCTAAAGACACGATGCTTGATTCCTCTTCTCAAGACCACCTTCTCAATGCTTCATCATTTTCTTGACACGGTTTTGCAACTATCTTATTTCAACCAGTAAGCATTTTTTGCCTATCAAAAACTGCTTGAAAATACAACTCAACTGTTTTTCTATTTTAGTCACAGCAAAAAGAGAAGGCATCTCTATAGCCTTTTCCCTTTGGACAAGCCAAAAAGAGAGGTTGGTTTTAAAAAATGCACATTTTTTGACTGGTTAAAAGGAATAGAAGATAGTTACAGCAAAGACATGCAAATACGCTCTGATGATGACCAAAGAGAATCATTGATTTAGAAGCACACTTCCATAAGTTCTTGGTCTTCAATTGAAAGAGAAACTCCCAAGAGTCCCAACTTCCAAGGGTTATAAACTTATGATTATAAAAGTAGCTGACACTGAAATAATATCCGACTCTACGGATCTCTCAAGATTCTCTCTCTCTCTCTCTCTCTCTCTCTCTCTCTCTCTCTCTCTCTCTCTCTCTCTCTCTCTCTCTCTCTCTCTCTCTCTCTCTCTCTCTCTCTCTCTCTCTCTCTCTCAGCTTCGTGTCATGCCCTGTAGGTTGCATCCCTCGTATATTTGTTTGGGTCGGTATGGGTGGGGTTGGGGGGGGGGGGGGGGGAGCCGATGCAAAGTGGTACATACAAGGGTAGTTTTGAATGCGAGCTACAAGGAGGCACTATTGAGCAAGTTAGTGGATGAGAAAGCAACACAAGGGTGAGTGAGAATGGGACTGCAAAGTGTAGAGGGGACAATGGAACTGTGAACAACAATCGATAGCTTGTTGGGGTCATGAAACAAGAAAAGCTTGTTGCTATGCTTAGAGATTGCTAGAGAGCATGTGGAATGAGCCTTATAACGACAAGGGTTGTTATGTGGAGGTGATGGGTAATGGAGACCTTTGCTATCAAATGTCAAAGAACCAATATGAGAGAAAGGGAGAGAGAGAGAGAGAGAGAGAGAGAGAGAGAGAGAGAGAGAGAGAGAAAGTGGTCCAATTCGAATGTCATAATAACCAATATCTAATTCTCCTAAATGATTTTCTCATGTTAAACTGATCATTTAATAAGGGGAAGTACTAGGGGAGAAAAAGCTAGAATATTGGTAAGGCTAGCCAACTGGTCACCATAGGCATCCAAAGGAGGGAAAATAGGGATCCAAAAGGGGGGCATATGCAAAAGAGCAATGTGCATGAATGGTGCTTCAAAGACCTTAGGGTTTAGCCTATTAAGACTTCCAAAAAGTGTAGGTTCCAAAATTAAATGAAATGCTCAATGGTCAAGCCTTAGGGAAATGTGGATGCTTGTGGGAAGACTCAAAAGTCTTCCCACATCCCTATCGAGGAGGGGGTAATCCAATTTTGTAGGGAATGAGAGAGAAACACACACACACTCTTCCAAGATTCCCTTTACACAAAGGGCGGCATAGTGGACACATGTCACATTCCTAGCCCAATTGCCCCCAAGGTGCATTCAAATCCTATTGGATGGCCATAGAGGTGGACCAATGAGGATTAGGCTAGAGTCAATTTAACTTAATTCCTTTTAAAACACTTGATAAAAGAACCAATAGAAATTAATCTCTCTAAAAGACTATTGGACAACCTACCAAAGGGTCCAATGAGAATTCAGTAGCCCAATGGATTGCTTGATTCCTATTGGCCAGAAGACTTAGAGATTCAATGAGAGTTTGATTTAATTAATTAAATACCTAAATCTCTCACAAAAGGTTAAAGGGGGACACATGTTACAAGGCTAGCAATTATGCTTCTAATTTCCTATTGGCTAAGCTTGGCATGAGCCAATGAGGGGCTAGCAACAAGAAATAGCATGCGGGGTTGACCAAGAGAGAGAGGGGGCTGTTTTTTGGAAGGGATTGTCACACACACACTCACACAAGCTCATGTGTGAAGTAAAGAAGAATATGTCCTTCTCAAGATTTAATGGAAAGGTCATCATCTACTCAAAGCTTGTGAGAAGGGAGGCCTACACCAACAACTCTTGGCTTTGTGATGCAAATCCAACCAAGAGCCAAGCTTCAGTGCATGCTCATCTCCTCTACCATGCTAATTATTAAGCCATGCTAAGCTATTAAGAGTGATTATGTGAGGAGAAATACTTATTTCTCATAAGAATACTTCTTCTTCCTTTAGACCTACTCTCATACCCCGCTAGCTCTCACCATCTTTGAAGGTGTGTGAGGCCTTGGGTCTAAGACTGTGAGGGAATTGATGTTGTGTTTTCAAGTGTAAGCTTGGTGCTTGAAGCTTCCATCTTCATTGCACCAACAAGTTATTGAAGGAACACAAAATACTGTATTGTAAAATGTCTCCCTTGATGGGGAAAACCTATAATACAAAGTCTTTTGGAGGGGGGACCGGCTCCATGAAAATCTGGTCCTCAGCTGTTGTCAATAGCTTAATTTCTCTCTCTCTTTGAAGTATTATTCATGCCTATCTAGCTAAATGTTATGATCTTGTTGCTCTCTCTACTAGACCATTAAGTGTTACATTGGTATCAGAGCTATTGGTTTCTCCTTCTTGCTCAAGAAGAGATGTCCTCAAGCTGACTATAAATGGTTGGTATTATTAATTGCAATTGAGTAAGTAGAATAGAGATTTTTCAGCCTTGTAGTGTGTCTTATTTGTGCAGATAACAGGGCATCACCATTGAGAGCTATGGTCTTAATAGTGGAGTCCTGCGGGGCTTGCTGGACGGCTTAAGCGCTATTGAGCTATTTAGAAGCTTGACAGGAGTTAGTGTTGTTTTGGTGGTGAAAGACCCTCTCTTCTATTCCTTGCAATTAATGATATTTGAGCCATGGGTACAGGAGCTTGAGTGCTTTTCTAAAGGGTTAAGAGGAGTAGCAACTAGGGCTTGAAGTGCCAAAGTAGACTTAAAAATTTTACACCTAAAATTTGTTAGAATGGATGACAATAGTAAAGAGAGTGAAATTAATGTTGATACCTTTGATTTTGCTAATGCACAAGCTACTAAATATGCCCATATGCTTGTTAACTACCTTGTTACTAGGCTTCAACAAGCCATGGGCAATCCATCCCTCCAAGGTGAAGTGAAACGGTAGCTACGTACTCATGGGATTCTCCAAAATCCCCACCAAGAACAGAGAGTACATAGGAAGCCTCCTTGTGAGACTTCTAAAAGAGGCCTCTCTCCGATAAGGGAAGAAGAAGAGGATCCGTACAAAGGGCTCAAAAGTATATTACTTGACGACGCATCTCCTTCCCAAAGGAGAACTCAAGTTTCAAGGGTAGAGCCCTCACCAAAATAATGAGAAAGAAGTGAGCCTCTTGCCACCTCACCAGAGATGGCTCCACAAAGACGGCAGGAAAAACGCTCTCCAACACCCCCTCAATGGAGAAGACCATTGCATACTTCTCCACACCATAATTCAAAGAGGGACGAGAGAAAGCAAGAGAAGAAAACTGTGAGAAAGAGGTCACCCTATTCTCCATCTTCTTCATCCTCTTCCTCTTCTGAAGAAAGTGATGGTGTAGACAAGGAGGAACAAGGGAAGAAAAAGGTGAGAAAGAGGTCACCCTCTTCTCCATCCTCCTCATACTCTTCCTCTTCTGAAGAAAGTGATGGTGTAGCTCTTGAACCACCTAAAAGAAGAGGCCATAGGAAATCCTATGCCGTGTGGAAGAGGTCCTCCAAGCTCAAAATGTTCAAAGAGGGAGGAAATAACATCTCTTTCCTTACCTACGATGGCACCTTTGGTGCTACAAACAAAGTCTTGGCCTTCATCCAACAATTCAATATGGCATATTGGAGATGAGGGCTTCATGAAGTCCTCTAAGCTACACATTTTCAAAAGTTTGCCAGGCAATAGTGGTCTAGCCTACGAGAAAATGATGAAGCTCCACAAACATGGAAAGCTTTAAGAGCTTCCATTATAAAGAAATTTTTGGCTACCGATGCCAAAGACACGGTACTCACAAAATGGCAAATCTTGAAGCTCTCTCCCTAAAAATTGACTCACAAATATGTAGACAAGTTTTGGGATTTACATCTCAAAGCCGCTGTCTTTAGAAAGATGGATTTTGGAGAGCAAAAAAAACAAATTTGTGTGGGTTTACTGAAGATATGGCGGAGTATGTCAACTCCCAAAGGCCACGCACCATATCTGCGGTCATACACCATACCATGGTGGATTCATGAATCAAATTCCAACAAGGGGCTAAGAGAAATCCTAAGCCCATAGAAAACAAGGACTGTAACAAGCCTAAAGGGAAGGACAATCTCCAAAAGTCTCCTAAAGGAAACACCAACAACAACAAAGCTAAGGAGAAGGGAGTTTATAAAGGCAAAAATAAACTCTCTCCTGATGAGCTTGAGTGTTATCATAAAGATAACCGCTGTTTCAAGTGGGGGAGCAAGGGCATGCCTATCGTGCTTGTCCCCACAAGAATACACAAAATGAGCCTCCTAGGGCTACCTTGGTCGAAATCCAAGAAGAGGAAGCTCACCACAAAGGATTTCCTCTATGCCATGCTTGGGGAAAGGTAAGAGAACATGATGCTTTCATTCTCTTTTACCCTGGTTCTACTCACAATTTCATATCCACAGAGTTGGCCACCAAGCTAGGCATCCAAGCCTATGAGATGGGAGATGTCCTACCTGTCGATGGTGCTTTAAAGGGGCAAGAATCCTCAGTCACTTCCTTAATTGGTAAATTGAGGCTACATGTCCCAAGCTCCATGGACAAGTAGGATTTCTTTATCTATTCTCTCAAGCACGAGGATGTAATCCTAGGGGCACCATGGTTTGATTGCATGGTTGCCAATGTTAAACTCCCTAAAAGGCAAATCTAATTTAGGTTTAGGAAAAAGATATATACATAGATGCTAAGGAATTGGGTAGTACCATACCTCTTCTACATAAGCAATCTTTCAATAAGTCAATAAAGAGCTCTATTTCTGTGTACATGGTTTTTGTTAAATATTCTCAAAATGAACCTAATGCTTTAGCAAAATAAAATATAAACAACCAAAAGGAATTAGAGTTATGCAATTTCCTCAAGGGATTTCAAGATGTTTTTATTGATGATATCCCTTGTGAACTACCTCCAAAACGAGGCAATGATGACCATGCAATTGAACTTCTTCCAGGAAGTTCACCGCATAATAAACCTCCTTATAGAGTTTCTCAAGCTCAACAAGAGGAGATTATGGGGCAAGTGCATGAGTTAGTTGAAAAGGGCATGGTTAGGCCAAGCTCATCTCCATTTTTTTCACCAATGTTATTAATGCAAAAGAAAGACGACACATATCGTATATGTGTCAACTATAGAGAACTAAATAGGATCATTTTCAAAAATAGGTTTCCTGTTCCACGAGTAGAAGAACTATTTGATAAGCTACGAGGGTTGACCTACTTCAGTAGTATTGACCTAAAACGTGGCTACAATCAAATAAGGATAGTTGATCAAGACATTGTAAAGACCACATTTGGTCTTTATGAGTACATTGTCATGCCTTTTGGCTTGACCAATGCACTAACCGCATTTAACCGCTTGATGGAGAAGCTATTTAGACCTCATAGAACCTTTATTGGAGTGTTTGACGGTAAATTCATCTACTCTAACTCACTAGACGAACACAAGAAACACCTCCAAGTAATATTTCAAGTCTTAGAGAGAATAAACTTTATATTAATTGAAGGAAAAGTGATTTTTTGTTACAAGAGGTTCAATATTTAGGTCACATTATCTCTCAAGATGGCATCCAAATGGATTCATCAAAGCTAGACATAATAAAAGGATGGCATAATCCAAGAGATCTACATGAACTAAGAAGCTTTATATGAATGTGTGCATACTATAGACACTTCATAGAAAAGTTCTCACAAATTGCGGGACCATTGCATGAGCTAACAAAGAAAAACGCTATGTATATATGGTCCACCAAGGAGAACAATGATTTTGAAAAGCTTAAATAAAATCTCATCTCTGAACCTGTGCTTACACTTCGGAATCTCTCAAAGCCATTTGAGATCCAATGGAACGCTTGTGGTGATTACCTTGGACTATTTTGCTCAAAGAAGGACACGCCATAGCCTATGAAAGTCGAAGGCTTGACCCTGTTGAGCAGGCTCTAGGCATATATGAGAAGGAAATCTTAGTAGTTCTACATGCTCTAGACTCGTGGAAACACTATTTATTGGGGACTCCTTTCATTCTGTGGATGGATCACCAAAGCCTTAAGTACTCCATGACGCAAACCAAGCTCCAACAAACAAATGAGGTGCGCAAATTTACTTTCACAATTTCATTTTCATATTGCTCACATTGCTGGCAATCATAATCAAGTAGCGGATGCACTCTCAAGTCGACCGAGAGTGAATGCAGTTTCGATAGCAACTCACAATGATCTATCTTCTATGATAGATGAGTACACTATTGATCTTGATTTTAGAGATGTGATTTCAGCCCTTGCACTCGGGAAGACAGAAAAATCATTTACCCTACAAGATGGTTATTTTCTCTATGGCAATAGACTATGTGCTACTAATGCACTACGCGAGAAAGTAATGTATGAATCTCATGCTCCTCCTTATGCGGCGCATATAGGGATTCTGTCTACCCTAAAAGAGATAGAAACATATTTCTATTGGCCTGCAATGAAAGAAAACATACAAGAGTATGTTTCAAAATGTGTGGTATGACAAAAGACAAAGTTTGATAGAGAGAAGCAACCAGGATTGCTTCAACCCTTGCCAATCCCTAATTCACCGTGGGAGAGCATATCCATGGATTTTATCTTTGGATTTCCAAAGTCTATCCATGGGATTACAGGAATATGGACGATAGTAGACAGGTTTAGCAAACAAGCCCACTTCATGCCTGCCAAAAAGACTATCAAAGACCATGAAATGGCAGCCTTCTTTATACACAAATCTCCAAGTACCATGGCTTATTAATGTCCATAGTGTCAGATAGAGATCCTAGAATGACCATTAATTCTATAAGGGTCTCTCTGAGAATTTAGGGACAAGGCTAAACTTCTCTTTGGCCTATCACCCGCAAACGGATGGACAAAGTGAAATAGCTAACCTAACGATTATGGATCTACTAAAAGCCTATGTAACGGAAGTAGATCAATAGTCCCAATGGGAGAAGTACTTACCCTTAGTGGAGTATGCTTACAATAACACTATACATACTTCCACGAGAAAAGAACCTTTTGAGGTAATAGAGGGAAGATCAGAAAGTCCCTTGCTACTTAAGGTACATGGGAAAATCTTCGCTTGCAGATGAGTATAGCCGAGACCTACAAGAATCTTTCCAAAATATCAAGGATGGTATCTCTCTCACAGAAAAGGCAAAAGGCTGCTACTAATAAGCCCAGAAGATCTCAAGCGTTTAAACAAAATGATTGGGTCTTGCTTAAGTTTCCCAAGGTTCAATTAAGGCACACAACGGGAAAGAATCCTACGGGACACCAAAAGTACTATGCTAAGTCAGCAAAAAGGTAATATGTTCCCTTCTAGATTCAAAGACCAACCTTTCAATTCAAGTTGCTCAGTCATTGGCTCATACACAATGCTTTCCATGTGAGCCTACTAAAGCCTTACAAAGGAGAGCCACCTCAGGAACCAGCTATTGAAGACCCACTGGAGATCAAGGTCCAAGAAGAGGTGTTGAAGCCCGAGTCCATTCTCCGACATGAAGACAAGGTATTGAGAGGCGGTTAAATTATCCGACGGTATCTTATTAAGTTTAAGAACTATGCTTTTGAAGATGCTAGATGGATGCAAGGCATACAATTAAAGGATAAGCTAAACCTTATCAATGCTTACAATGCTTCCCTATACTAAGCAAATGTAAAAATGTTTATATGAACAAAATTTCTATCTTATAAGACCCTCTTTTTCTTTATTGAGCACAAATGTTAAGAAGCATGCATGCTTAGGATCATGTTTGCGTAGACAACATCTCCCGAACACCAAGTAGAGCTTGTCAATCTACTATGGAAGACTGATAGGACTGACACCGCGCAGACATGCTTGCGGTACTGAAGGCTCGCAAGCACCAAATGTATTAGTCATCCATTCTAGAACGGTGTCGTAGGGTAAAATAGGGATCCTCTACCCGCTAGCAAATGGACTAATGACTAGGCTTTATCATCTCTACCTCTAGTTATTAACGACTCCTATGATTTTAAGAGAGAGGTAACATCCTAATAGCTAATATGTAATTCTCCTAAATGATTTTATCATGTTAAACTGATCATTTAATATGGGAAAGTACCAGGGGAGACAAATCTAAAATATTGGTAAGGCTAGCAGACTAGTCACAGTAGGGATCCACAAGAGGAAAAATAGGGATCCAAAGGGGGGTCCATTTGCTGAAGCGGTCCGTGGCGGGCAACAAGAAGAGCAACCTCTAGACACCCTTCAAGGCTCCCGTGCTGCTCAATGGGCCTGGGGCACAACACAACACAAACCAAAACAACAAACCCACAGCCAAATCCCAACTACACAAGGGGCAACACCTAACTTAAGAGCGAGCTAGGACGCAAAAGAGGAGAATCGTTAGAGCAACCCACAAACAAGCAAGGAATTTACACTAACCCTAACACCAATGGAACACTCTCACACACTAAAACACGAGAGAGAGAGAGAGAGAGAGAGAGAGAGAGAGAGAGAGAGAGAGAGAGAGATGGTGCTCGGGCTGCTTTGAAGTGTATCGTCAATGATCAAGCAAACATAAATATATATATGTAAGAAAGAGAGAGAAGGGGGAAGGGGGTGCTTGTTGCACTAATGCCTTCCTACAAATCTGTCATAACCAATCAAAGTGAGATTAGTATTTGTTCAACATAGCATGAGTAAATTACACCACAACACATCACAAGAAAAAAGCCACCCCAATCACTGTCTTAAGGCCAGGGGAGTCCTCTCCACCCTGTCGCCCTCTTACAGCATGTGGGATTTATGGCTAAATTGATAACAATACCCGGAGACAAGCTATCAAGAACTTAAATAAAACACCAAGACACTTACACATCATTATTGTCCATGACTTCACGTTGGAAGGGAGACAAGGTATCCATGCTTAGTCCAAATTCACCCTCCTTGATTTAGCAAATGTTGGGCTTACTCTAGTAGCAGAAATGTTAGATTTCCTACTCTCAATTTAATGATCACTCTCTCTTACAATGGCATAGATTTCCCTTGCTAATCACCCCTAATACAACACATACATATGCCTAATGCCAATGAGATTCCACTCAAGAGCTCCTTCTCAAGAGGTTGAGCTTGTCTTCTCAAGCTATAGCATAGTGCTCTTTTTTCTCCCTCTTTTTGTGCTAGATACACCCTCCTTTTATAGCAATTTTGAAGGCTAGGGTTACTCCTCTAACCATGGTTGGGTTAGATTTTCAGCAATTTATCTAATTTCTTTTGCTTGGAATTATCAAGAAGTTGGTGGGGAAAGAGAGAGGAGACAAATGGAGGTGATAGGACTTTTCATAGTGGGTTAGTGTTAGTAGAGTTAGTATTAATTTACAAATGGAATTGGATATTTACAATGGGAGTATCCATGTAGGATACAAATAAGGAAGAAAAACTCTTAAGAGGTAAGAAAAGGTGGATTTCTTACAAGGTTGATGCTCCAAGTGTCTTGAGTAGGGCCAATTTTGACGCTTGTTGACGGTCCACTAGCTTTGACGGTACATTTTTTCTCCACTCTTGACCTTCCTTGAGAGACACGGTAATTAAAGCTGAGTAATCAACCACCATGATGCTGTCTTTTAAGAGAAGAGGCTGAATTTTGTGGTTTTTTTGATAGATATGGGTAATTTGGAGGAGGACAAATGAGACCAGGTGGTCAATTTTGGAATGGAATTGTGTGTGGGAGGTATGAGTTCACCATGGTTTCTCTTATTCTTCAAGGTTGAGGAGAAGGTGAATAGGGTGCAGAGAGGAGTGGTGAGAGAGGTGGGGATGATGAGTGGAGAAGTGTGTGTGAAAGAGGAAAATGATAAAGTGGAAGAGAGAGTGTGGCTGCATAGCATGGGAAAACTGGGGTCCACTAATAAAATCATAGCTCACAACTCGTAGCTCAAAAAAATATGAAAAAAATTTGAGGCAAAAGTTCAGCCCACGAGCTACAACTTTTGTTTGTATTACCTTTTGAAATTCGGAGAGCAAGTGAACTTTAAAAATTCAGCAAAACCGACCATTTTTTTCCACTGCACAACGTCCTTGTGGGGTCCTTCTTTGGATGATTCTTTTGAATACCTCCAAGAGTGAGCCCTCCATAGTGCATGTATGTATGCCACCTACCCTTGACCTTATTTGGTAGGTCTATAATTGAAGATATTGTTGAGATCATGATATAAGTGAATAGTACAACTAAGAAAATCAAATATTGAGGGGTCTAAAAAATATGTACATGTCAAATATAAATAATATAAGTGGAAAAAATATAAAGGGGTCAAAAGAAATCTCTCTCATTATGAGGCTACCATAAAAAGATAAATATTTTTGGTGTTCTAATTTTTTAGAAAAAAAACAAAATAGATGTAGGAATGGAAAAATCACAATAGTGAAAAAATATACACATAAATAAAACTAGTTTTTTTTGGATTTTTGTTGGGGTGGAGTTACACCAAATATAAGAAAAGCTTACATGAAAATATTTCTATATGGAATAAAGAGTATGAAAAATGGTAAGAAAAATTGTGGTAATGGTGAGGCAATGTACAGAGCATAAATAACACACACCTAGGTAGAAATATTTAAATAAATACCAAAATAACTATGAAAAAATCTTTTATTTAGGCCCTATTTACAAAGAAATATTTACATATGCATGGGCCATAATATACTTATATTTTTTATTTTTTTGGCTCAACTAGCCCAATGACTAGCTAATTGAGGGTTTTTTATTTCAGTAAGGAGATATGGGAAAAGTCCCCTAACTCACACGCACCTATATACAGTGAAAGGGTGAGGGTAACCACAGTGTTTGAGTGATTTGATAGGGTGAGATAACTCACTATGGCAATTATAGAGAGCCGAAAAAATGGCTATCATTAGCCCTCCCCCAGGATGATGGTATATTCATGTACCATCATAAAGAATCTTTTCCAAAGAGAGTGCTTCAAAGTCCTTGACAAGATCTTCATTGTTTGGCCCCTTGGAATTTTGGTTTGTGTTACACTCATGCTTCATGGAACAATACTTACATGGGATAGTTGCCTTTTGCTCTGGTAGATCCTTTGGTAGAAGGCGACTCAAGTAAGGCTTCAAGCGATAGCCGTTTACCTTCCTGGAGTGCTCTTTCCCATTCAAGTCCATAAGTTGATAGTAACTTGAATTGAAAGCCTTCTTGACTATGTATGGCCCCTGCCATCTTGTTTCAAATTTGGCATCAAAACGATTATCGAGTCGATTGTCATATCTTAGCACAAGATCTCCTTCATTGATGCCTTTGTCCTTCAGTTTCTTGTCAAGCTTCTCCTTTGTCTGTGTGGCTTTCCTCTTATAGCACTCGTATGCTGCTTCTCTTTTCCACTCAAGCTCAGCTAAGGTAAGAAGTAGATCCATCTATGCTTCTTGATCATCTTGTGATGATTTGCCATGAAGTCGCATTGTTGGAATGTTTAGTTCAATTGGCTGTAAAGCCTCTTGACCATAGACCAAGTGAAATGGTGTGAACTCCGTGGCTTCCCTATATGTGGTTCGATACGCCCACAAGGCACCATCCAAGAAGTCATCCCACAACTTTGTCTTGTTTTTCACCATCTTTCTAATGATGCCTGCAATGACACCATTAGCTTTTTCTACCAAACCATTTGATTGGGGATAGTAGGGTGTACTGTGACGATGTATAATGCGAAGTTCTTCACAGACTTCTGTGAGCAATCCCTTTCTAAACCCTGGACCATTATCAGAAACAATCTCCAAAGGTGTGCGAAATCTACAACAAATGTGAGTGTAGACGAATTTGCTCACTGTCCTCTCATTTACCTTTGCCACACTTTGTGCTTCCACCCACCTAGTCATATATTCTACAGCCACTAGAATGTAGAGTTTACCATTTTTTGTCCTAGGCAGAGGACCCAAAGCATCAATGCCCCACTTTTCAAAGGGTCCATTTGCAAGCACAATTTGCCTTGGACCATAAATCAATCTTCTATTCCCATTTACCTGACAATTGTGACAACTTTTACACCAATGTTGGACATCCACATGCAAACTTGGCCAAACATACCCCACAAGCAAAATCTTCTTCACAGTTAATTCTTGGAAAAATGACCACCACATGCCTCTTCATGAAAACCTTTTAGAATGGCTGGAATTTCCACGATAGTTGGTACTCTTCTGCACACTTTATCCTTCCCTCTTTGATAGAGGGAGCCTTTTAGGAAGAGATACATGCTTGCCTTCTTCATGAGTCTCCTCTTCTGAGCTTTTGTGAAGTCTGGTGGAAACTCACCCTCCAAAATGTAGCCAATGATGAGAGCCAATGACTCCAATCCCTGGTACCTCGGTTGCTTCACAGCAGCCGCCACCATGATGACCTGTACTTCTTTCTTTACACATGCAACAGCTTGTTGTGCAAGTAAATCAGCATCTTCATTTTGTTTCCTAGGAATATGATATAATTGCACCTCCTCAAATTGATTAAATAGCCTACGGATGGTATGAACTTTGGCCCTTAGTCTTTCATTTTTGCATGCCCAAATGCCTAAAATCTGCTTCACAATGAGAAGTGCATCCCCTTTTACCATGAGACGTTGTATACCATGGCCAATGCATATTTTTAAACCATGAAGTAGTGTGTCATATTCTACTTCATTGTTGCTAGCTAAACTTGGTAGATTGAACTTCTCTTTCATGACCACCTCTCCACTTGGGTTGAGCAACACTAGCCCTCCCCCTGCTTTTCCTGTGGCTCGACGAAAAGCTCCATCAAAGAACAAGGTAAAAGCATTAGGAGTACTTTTTTGTGGTGGCAATGGTAGGGTCTTTACTTCAGGCACCTTAATCTCCTTTTCATGCACCCTATAAGTGAGAATCCCTGCCAATTGTGCACGCACACTATCTTCTACCTTGAAAGAGTATTGAAACTCTTGCAACTCCATAATCCACTTTGAGATCCTAGTACTAAGATTCATTTGAGATGACACCCAAGGGAACAAATTCTCTGCGGTGAGGATTACAAAAGGTTTTGGGAGCAAGTAGGATCTAAACTTCCTTATCGCAAACATGAGAGAAAGCATCATGAGTTCTGCCTCCGCGTAGCCTCTCTCTAAAGCATTCATGACCCTACTAGCAAAGTAGATGGGCCGCATCCTGGTACTATAGGGATCTTGTTGTAGCAAAACTGCACCAATTGTTTCTTTCCCAGCACTAGAGCTAACAAAGAATGTGTACTCCCAACAAGGAGGCATGAGTGTTGGTAGCTCTGACAAAATGGCTTTAATGTTACAAAAGTACTCTTCAAGCTCATCAAAACCATGCAAATTCTACTTGTTGTGTCAACTTTTGCAAAGGGTGAAGTAACTCCAAGGCTAAGTGAACGAAGCGTGACATATACTTCACCTTTTGAATGAATGAGATGACCTCCTTAAGACTCTTGGGTGATGGTAGCTCAATAAGATCGTTTGCCTTTGAAGGATCCACTTCAATGCCTTTGTAAGAAACTTTATGACCAAGCAAGATTACTTCATCCTCACCTATATGGCACTTGTCGGGGTTGAGTTGACCTCCCATGTCGTAGAGCTTCTTTAAACCTTCTTCGACCCTTTGTAGATGCAATGATTTTGAGCTATAAATACAGAAATCATCAATGAACACCCTAATTGACTTTCCAAAGAATGCTTGAAACACCATATTCATGAAACGTTGGAATGTTGCAGGAGCATTTGTCAAACCCAATGGCATGACTCTAAAAGAATAACAACCCCATGGAGTGATAAAGGTTGTTTTCAATTGATCCTCCAATGCAATCCCTATTTGAAAGTAACCTGAGTAACCATCGCACACAGTGTACTTCTCATGACCAGCTACCTCATTTAGTATCTCATCCTGGAATGGGAGGGGAAAGTGATCTCTTTTTGTTGCCTCATTGAGGGACGGTAATCCACACACACCCTCCACTTGCCATTTTTCTTAGGAGTGACAACAACAGGAGAGACCCACTCTGAATTCTCCACTGGATAAATGAAACCTACTGCTAGAAGCTTTCTTACCTCCTTGAGTAGAGCCTGTTCCTTTATAACTCCTAGCCTTCGTAGCTTCTGAGCTTTAGGTGTGGCCTCAGGCTTTAACTCAATCTTGTGTTGAACAACATCTACCCCATGCACGTCGGTGTAGTCTTTAGCAAAAAGCCTAGGAAACTTCCTTAGCACACATTTGAACTCCTCTCTTTCATCCTTTGTAAGTGTTGTTGATAGCATACCTTCCAGCATCCATTCATCTTGAACACCTTCGTTCTCTTGAGGACCTACCTCCTCCAAGCCTTGACAAGAGGTCTCTTGGTTGCTTGGCTTAAACCTTACCCCCATGAGTTCGATGGAAGACTCCTCTTCAGTAATGCTGCCGCTACTACCTTCTCTTGAAGTGCTATCGGTCCGACCTTCTTCCGTCTCACTTTGAGATGATTCTTCATGGAGCTCCTCTTGGCGTTGCTCCTTCATGTCAAAGACAACCTTCTTATGATTGTCATTCCTGCAAATTAATTTCCCACTCTCCCAATCCTGCAAAGCTCGCATTTTCATTAGCCATGGTCTTCCTAGGATAAATGGATAACCACTTCCCTTGGTCGACATAACATAAAAATCCACCGCTTTCTTAATGCCAAAGGCCTCTACAAAGACATTTTTACAAATGCCTACACACCTAGCCTTGCTATTGTTTTCCATCTTGACTTTGATTTCAGGTGTCTCCTGGATGTGCATGCCTAGTCTTTGCATGAGTCCCTCTGTCATGATGCAAATTTGTGCACCCCCATCCACTAGACCTTTCCTAACCAATCTTCCTTTGATGTAACAGTCTAGCACCGGTGTAATGTCCTCATTCATTTCAGCTTGTGCAATTTTTACAACAGGCACACTCTCTTTTACCTTTCTCCTAGTGCTAACTGCCCTTGTTAAATCCCTCCTAACTTGTGGACATAATGCAAGAAATTGAGGCCATGAAATATCAGGACCCTTACCTCTCATGTCTTCCAACAAGTTGTACGGAGCCATACCATGTCCAAGAGGGAAGTCTTGGAGGTTGATACGACGTCGAGTCCTCTTGGTTTCCTTGGTTTCCTTTGCCTTCTTGCCTTGTCCATGGTCACTCTGTGATGTGACTCCTTCTTTCTCTTTACCTTTTCCTCAGCCCCTCTTAATGCCATTGGCTTCCATGTCAACCTCATTGGAATTTGTCACCTCTACCACATGCACATTTGGATCTGGCAAAGGTGTAACTCCTTCTACCCCTTGTGGAGGTGGTCTTGGTCCATTTGGCCTTTGTAGAAGCCTTGGTTGTTGACCAGCTCCTTCTCCTGCATTCATCACTGGGTAATTCAAGTTAGGTCTCCCTGGCTCTCCACGGGTCCAAGGACAACTATACATCCCATGTCGAGACTCTCCGCAATTCCAACATTGTAAGACTCTCCTAGTTCGTGGCTCTCTCTCTTCTGACTTCTTTGCTTGTCCCTTTGGACGTACAGCTTGTGCAAGGTGAATTGACAGGCTGCTTAAAGATTCATTTAACTTCTCAATCACTTCAGCCGTTACCTCAGGAAGCTCCCTAGATGTTGATGCTTGTGACTTACCTTTGGGTCTAAGACATTCTATTGGAACCTCTCCCCTTGAGCACTTGAGTTTCCTATACTTCTCAGCAGCCCTAGTTTCAGCTGCATCAAAAGTAGCAGGTGCACCCGCATCAACTTTTACCTTAAGGTCAGGAAAGAGTCCGGCTATGAACCTCTCCTTCTTTAAAAATTCTGCACCATCACTAGGGTTAGCAACATTTTGGATCCATAGAGCCCAAAGATGTAGAAACTCTTGCTTGTACAAGTAGTAGTCATCTAAGTCTTTTTGCTTATGAGAAACAATGTCTTGCCATAGTTTTTGAGCGTTTTGGGGATCAAAGAAGTATCTCTTACAACGATTCAAAACTTCTGTGTAACTCCCCTTAACTTCCTCAGGCAAAGAGTCAAACCAAGTACTAGCATCTTTCCTAAGGACCACCTCAAACATTTCTACACGTTCTTGATCGGTTACTATCCTCTTGATACGGCAAGACATCTTGAAATTTGCTAAAAATAATTCTGCATCCTCTCCAGGCTCTCCAAAGAAAAGAGGATATCCAGACATTTGGCGTTGTCTCTCCATTATTATGAAAGATTACAACACGAGTTACAATAAGGGATACAATAGAGATTTAGAACCACTCGCCTGCAAATGAAGAAGTAAGAAAATACCACTCTAAGTTTTCTTCTTCAGCTATCCAAGCTTCAATGAGGTCTCGATTTGTTTGATCAAAAAAAAAAGGTAGACTATTGATGAGCTCTAAGAAGGGTTGAAATTCTTCAAAGCTAAGGCGATAAACAGAAATCTCTAGAACTTCATTTTCTGGATCCAAAAGAGCAACCACGTCCCAAGTGATAAATTGCACTTGCTCTACAATTCCCAACGCACAAGCGGTTTGTATAAAAACTAGATCTTCATGCTCGTCGAAGGCTGTGAGAAAGTAGCAATTGACTAGGAGCTCCTTTCCTTCGAGTTCCACACAGTCGGAGTGAGGCAACCTTCTCACAATTTCATAAAGAACATCCTCATCAAGTCCAATCAAGTTTACAAGATTTAAAGACTCCACTTGTGCTACAAAATTCCTGGACAAAAACTCCTTAGGATTATGGTTAAATCATTCAAAAGCATAAAGAGATTTACAATGTCTCTATGAACAAAGTGTCATAGAAAGTAGAGAAGGATGAGAATTTATACAAATTTGCAATCTTCTCTATGCTCTCTTTATTAAGACAAGCTCTGAATAGCTCCCTATCTCCTTTGTTGAAAGCGAAAGGAAGACTATTAATAAGATGCAAATGAGGGAAAAATTCACCAAATGTGAGTCTATGAAGCATGAGCTTTGGCCGCAAGTTTCCTGAAGAGTCTTCCTCAATGGTGAAATGCACTCGCCAAACGCCAAATTTCACTCTATTTACCAATCTTAGGGCACACACTAGTTGGATGAATGCGCGGTCTTCCTTAGTGCCCAACAACAAGAGGAAAATGGAATCCACGCGTAGGACCTTTCGTCTTAACTTCACCACCCTCTTGTTATGAGCGAGACGCCTTACTACTTGCTCCTGCAACTCAATTGGTAATAGAGCTAGATCTCTAAGGATTGAGCTTTCACTGCACACACATTCCCTGTTAGAACAAATGATCTTTTTTTGTTTCTTGTAACAACTTGGACAAAGAAAAAATAAACATACACACTATTTTTCCGGGCTGCACTTCATTTTAAAATAAAATGAACACATGTACATCAAAAGAAGTGTGGTAGTTGATGAGAGGTAGAATGAAAGGGTTTCGTGATGCAAGAATTTCTCCTACTCTTTGGGCACCAAACATGAACACCATTCGTTGTTGAAAATGGATCTTTCTACTAATTGCAACGTTTATTCTAATGTGTGGAGTAAAATGAAAGGGAAAAATCTCTATTCTTGGGCCATTATCCATGGCCTATGCATGTCCTAATGCTTAAAATAACACAAAATTATAGACGTCCAAGCTAATATCGTACCTAATGAGAGGCAAAATAAAAGGATTTACCGAAGTGTTTATCTCGGCTAACCTAAGAGGACCTAAAATCCTACGAATTACTCGTTGAAATTGCAACTTAGTACTAACAATTATGTGTATCTTTTGCCTTGCAATGGGAATGAAAGGATCATACAAACTCTCGTGATTCATGCAAACTACTTGACTATGCTAAAAGTTAATCCTACACAAAAACATACACGAGTTGTTTTCCTCCGTGGGCGCACCAATTTGAAGCTGTCCGGGGTGGGCAACAAGAAGAGAAACCTATAGACACCCTTCAAGGCTCCCGTGCTGCTCAATGGGGTTGGGGCACAACACAACACAAACCAAAACAACAAACCCACAGCCAAATCCCAACTACACAAGGGGCACCACCTAGTTTAAGAGCGAACTAGGATGCAAAAGAGGAGAATCGTTAGAGCAACCCACAAACAAGCAAGGAATTTACACTAACCCTAAAACCAATGGAACACTCTCACGCACTAAAACACGAGAGAGAGAGAGAGAGAGAGAGAGAGAGAGAGAGAGAGATGGTGCTCGGGCTGCTTTGAAGTGTATCGTCAATGATCAAGCAAACATAAATATATATATGTAAGAAAGAGAGAGAAGGGGGAAGGGGGTGCTTGTTGCACTAATGCCTTCTTACAAATCTGTCATGACCAATCAAAGTGAGATTAGTATTTGTTCAACATAGCATGAGTAAATTACACCACATAGCCTGAGTAAATTACATAGCCTGAGATTAATATTTGTTCAACATAGCCTGAGTAAATTACACCACAACACATCACAAGAAAAAAGCCACCCCAATCACTGTCTTAAGGCCAGGGGAGTCCTCTCCACCCTGTCGCCCTCTTACAGCATGTGGGATTTATGGCTAAATTGATAACAATACCCGGAGACAAGCTATCAAGAACTTAAATAAAACACCAAGACACTTACACATCATTATTGTCCATGACTTCACGTTGGAAGGGAGACAAGGTATCCATGCTTAGTCCAAATTCACCCTCCTTGATTTAGCAAATGTTGGGCTTACTCTAGTAGGAGAAATGATAGATTTCCTACGCTCAATTTAATGATCACTCTCTCTTACAATGGCATAGAGTTCCCTTGCTAATCACCCCTAATACAACACATACATATGCCTAATGCCAATGAGATTCCACTCAAGAGCTCCTTCTCAAGAGGTTGAGCTTGGCTTCTCAAGCTATAGCATAGTGCTCTTTTTTCTCCCCCTTTTTGTGCTAGCTATACCCTCCTTTTATAGCAATTTTTAAGGCTAGGGTTACTCCTCTAACCATGGTTGGGTTAGATTTTCAGCAATTTATCTAATTTCTTTTTCTTGGAATCATCAAGCAGTTGGTGGGGAAAGAGAGAGGAGAGAAATGGAGGTGATAGGACTTTTCATAGTGGGTTAGTGTTAGTAGAGTTAGTATTAATTTACAAATGGAATTGGATATTTACAATGGGAGTATCCATGTAGGATACAAATAAGGAAGAAAAACTCTTAAGAGGTAAGAAAAGGTGGATTTCTTACAAGGTTGATGCTCCAAGTGTCTTGAGTAGGGCCAATTTTGACGCTTGTTGACGGTCCACTAGCTTTGACGGTACATTTTTTCTCCACTCTTGACCTTCCTTGAGAGAAAAGGTAATTGAAGCTGAGTAATCAACCACCATGATGCTGTCTCTTAAGAGAAGAGGCTGAATTTTGTGGTTTTTTTGATAGATATGGGTAATTTGGAGGAGGACAAATGAGACTAGGTGGTCAATTTTGGAATGGAATTGTGTGTGGGAGGTATGAGTTCACCATGGTTTCTCTTATTCTTCAAGGTTGAGGAGAAGGTGAATAGGGTGCAGAGAGGAGTGGTGAGAGAGGTGGGGATGATGAATGGAGAAGTGTGTGTGAAAGAGGAAAATGATAAAGTGGAAGAGAGAGTGTGGCTGCATAGCATGGGAAAACTGGGGTCCACTAATAAAATCATAGCTCACAGCTCGTAGCTCAAAAAAATATGAAACAATTTGAGGCAAAAGTTCAGCCCACGAGCTACAACTTTTGTTTGTATCACCTTTTAAAATTCGGAGAGCAAGTGAAGTTTAAAAATTCAGCAAAACCGACCGTTTTTTTCCACTGCACAACGTCCTTGTGGGGTCCTTCTTTGGATGATTCTTTTGAATACCTCCAAGAGTGAGCCCTCCATAGTGCATGTATGCATACCACCTACCCTTGACCTTATTTGGTAGGTCTATAATTGAAGATATTGTTGAGATCATGATAGAAGTGAACAGTACAACTAAGAAAATTAAATATTGAGGGGTCTAAAAAATATGTACATGTCAAATATAAATAATATAAGTGGAAAAAATATAAAGGGGTCAAAAGAAATCTCTCTCATTATGAGGCTACCATAAAAAGATAAATATTTTTGGTGTTCTAATTTTTTAGAAAAAAAACAAAATAGATGTAGGAAGGGAAAAATCACAATAGTGAAAAAATATACACATAAATAAAACAAGTTTTTTTGGATTTTTGTTGGGGTGGAGTTACACCAAATATAACAGAAGCTTACATGAAAATATTTCTATATGGAATAAAGAGTATGAAAAATGGTAAGAAAAATTATGGTAATGGTGAGACAATGTACAGAGCATAAATAACACACACCGAGGTATAAATATTTAAATAAATACCAAAATAATTATGAAAAATCTTTTATTTAGGCCCTATTTACAAAGAAATATTTACATACGCATGGGCCATAATATACTTATAATTTTTATATTTTTTATTTTTTTGGCTCAACTAGCCCAATGACTAGCTAATTGAGGGTTTTTTATTTCAGTAAGGAGATATGGGAAAAGTCCCCTAACTCACACGCACCTATATACAGTGAAAGGGTGAGGGTAACCACAGTGTTTGAGTGATTTGATAGGGTGAGATAACTCACTATGGCAATTACAGAGAATCGAAAAAACGGCTATCACTGCAAAAGAGCCACATCAAACCCCTCAAAGCCCATTCGTCCTTCCCTATGTAAACGTGAAACGACTTGGAACAAAAGACCAAACCTTTACAAAATTGCATAGAGCTTGACAACACGCACAAACAACCATGGTAGATAGCATTGCAAACCACAGGAGGAAGTATACCCTAGAAACAATGCACCTAAAGTCATAACGTTCCCTAACCCTACACCTTCACTTCCCTTGAGACGAGAGGTAAGAGCCCCCACCCACCTTCAATTCCCTCCAAACCTATTCTATCTACCCACGTACCCACTATAT
The DNA here is from genome assembly GCF_014529385.1 of Adiantum capillus-veneris. Lineage (NCBI taxonomy): Eukaryota > Viridiplantae > Streptophyta > Polypodiopsida > Polypodiales > Pteridaceae > Adiantum > Adiantum capillus-veneris. The sequence continues at coordinate 60,741,882 of NC_140960.1, forward strand.
GCAATGATGCTAAAGACACGATGCTTGATTCCTCTTCTCAAGACCACCTTCTCAATGCTTCATCATTTTCTGGACACGGTTTTGCAACTATCTTATTTCAACCAGTAAGCATTTTTTGCCTATCAAAAACTGCTTGAAAATACAACTCAACTTTTTTTCTATTTTAGTCACAGCAAAAAGAGAAGGCATCTCTATAGCCTTTTCCCTTTGGACAGGCCAAAAAGAGAGGTTGGTTTTAAAAAATGCACATTTTTTGACTGGTTAAAAGGAATAGAAGATAGTTACAGCAAAGACATGCAAATACGCTCTGATGATGACCAAAGAGAATTATTGATTTAGAAGCACACTTCCATAAGTTCTTGGTCTTCAATTGAAAGAGAAACTCCCAAGAGTCCCAACTTCCAAGGGTTATAAACTTATGATTATAAAAGTAGCTGACACTGAAATAATATCCGACTCTACGGATCTCTCAAGATTCTCTCTCTCTCTCTCTCTCTCTCTCTCTCTCTCTCTCTCTCTCTCTCTCTCTCTCTCTCTCTCTCTCTCTCTCTCTCTCTCTCTCTCTCTCTCTCTCAGCTTCGTGTCATGCCCTGCAGGTTGCATCCCTCGTATATTTGTTTGGGTCGGTATGGGTGGGGTTGGGGGGGGGGGGGGGGGGGGGGGGGGGGGGGGAGGAGCCGATGCAAAGTGGTACATACGAGGGTAGTTTTGAATGCGAGCTACAAGGAGGCACTATTGAGCAAGCTAGTGGATGAGAAAGCAACACAAGGGTGAGTGAGAATGGGACTGCAAAGTGTAGAGGGGACAATGGAACTGTGAACAACAATCGATAGTTTGGGGTCATGAAATGGAGACCTTTGCTATCAAATGTCAAAGAACCAATATGAGAGAGAGAGAGAGAGAGAGAGAGAGAGAGAGAGAGAGAGAGAGAGAGAGAGAGAGAGAGAGAGAGAGAGAGAGAGAGAGAAAGTGGTCCAATTCGAATGTCATAATAACCAATATCTAATTCTCCTAAATGATTTTCTCATGTTAAACTGATCATTTAATAAGGGGAAGTACTAGGGGAGAAAAAGCTAGAATATTGGTAAGGCTAGCCAACTGGTCACCATAGGCATCCAAAGGGGGGGCATATGCAAAAGAGCAATGTGCATGAATGGTGCTTCAAAGACCTTAGGGTTTAGCCCATTAAGACTTCTGAAAATCTTAGGTTCCAAAATTAAATGAAATACTCAACGGTCAAGCCTTAGGGAAATCTGGATGCTTGTGGGAAGACTTAAAAGTCTTTTCACATCCTTGTCAAGGAGGGGGTGAGCCATTTTTGTAGGGGATGAGAGAGATACACACACACACACACACACACACACACACACACACACACACACACACACACACGCACACACTCCTTCAAGCTTCCCTTTACACAAAGGGCATAGTGGACACATGTCAAGTTCCTATCCCAGTTGCCCCCAAGGTGCATTCAAATCCTATTGGATGGCCAAAGAGGTGGACCAATGAGAAATAGTCTAGAGTAAATTTAGCTTAATACATCTAAAAACACGATAAAATAACCAAAAGAAATTAATCTGTCTAGAGGACTATTGGATAGTCTATTAGAGGGTCCAATGAGCATTCAGTAGATCAATTGCTTGCCTAATTCCTATTGGCCACAAGACTAAGAGGTCCAATGAGAGTTTAATTTAACTATTTAAATACCTAAAGATCTCACAAATGGGGAAAGGGGGACACATGTCACAAGGCTAGAAATTATGCTTCTAATTTCTTATTGGCTACGGTTGGCATGAGCCAATGAGGGGCTAGCAAGAGGAAATAGCTTAAGGGGCCCACCGGGAGAGAGAGAGAGAGAGAGAGAGAGAGAGAGAGAGAGAGAGAGAGAGAGGTCTAATCCTGGGGGGTTCACCTTACATAGTATGTGCCCTATCACGTGAGTTCAACAGAAGGGTATTTGAATCCCTTAAAAACTTACAAAAATAAATTTACATAAGGATATTTTTTTAAGAAACTTCAAAAAAAATTACAGAATTTAAAAGAAAAGGGTTCATTATATTCCCTAAAAATTTCATAGAATAGGGATTTAGAAAAAAAAGCTTGAGCGCACGTGATCTGGTGGTCTTACATATAGTGAACCCCCCGGGGGGACTGGTTTTTGGAAGGCATTATCACACCCACACACTGACACAAGCTCATGTGTGAAGTAAAGAAGACTATCTCCTTCTTAAGCTTTAATGGAAAGGTCATCATCTACTCCAAGCTTGTGAGAAAGGATGCCTACACCAACAACTCTTGGTTTTGTGATGCAAATCCAACCAAGAGCCAAGCTTCAATGCATGCTCATCTCCTCTACCATGCTAATTACTAAGCCATGCTAAGCTATTAATAGTGATTATGTGAGCAAAAATACTTCTTTCTTGTAAGAATACTTCTTCTTCCTCTAGATCTACTCTCATACCCCGCTAGCTCTCACCATATTAGAAGGTGTCTCTCCCTCCAAATTTTTTCTCTTGCTATGCTCATTAGAAATCTATTCTTAATGAAATCACCACTATGTCTATGTCATTTTTTTCTACACACAAGTTACTAGACCATTAAATGTTACACAAAAAACAAGGGAGGAGAGAGAAGGGCGAGCAAAAAAGGGTAGAGTGACGAGGTGTGACTTTCAAGTTTGAAATTTGGGGAGCAGAAATGAGGAGAGTGACATCTTTGACTTTTATTAGTCTTGTTGTTACTGCTGTCGTGTAGCCTCGCATTCCAAGCCCTAACTATCCCTTAGAGATTTCTCATCACTAAGTCATCATCAGCTTCCTCACCTTCTAAGCCCTAACCCTACACATAAAGCTTTCTCCTTAGATCAGGTTCTGCAAGGTTTGCAACTTGAAGAGGCCTCACTCAATGACATTCTTGTACCCTCTCTATCTTATGCAAATGATACTCTCTATGATGGCAATTTGGTACATCGTATTGTCAACCATTTCCTCTTGGAAGATCATACCCCATCAAGAAATCCTGTCGGTTATCGTTGCGGCCAAGGTAGCCAAGCTCATTGATGCATATCTAGAAGAAACTAATAGCTCATGATCAAAACTTGCCATGGAAAAATTTATTGCTCTTGCCACATATAAATTAACTTTTGATCAAAATTTACATTCTCCATTACACAAAATATATGAGGATATGAATATTGTAACTCCACCATATCCAATGGGATTAGTGCTAATCAAGTTTACACTAAAAAATTGGCTAGTCTTGTTCCTCAATTGTCTCAATTTAATGGGGCTAGACTTGGATGGATGAAGGACCTCAAGTACTAATCTCCCATGCACACCCCGTTCTCTTCCTAATGAAGAATCCTTATTTAGGGATGAGTATGGTAAGAGAAATGTTTGCAAGAGAATGGTAGCAATAGCATATTGATGCTCTCTCTATGGTGCCGCTTATGATAGCGAGCTTAGGAAATGGATAGGGAGACAAGAGGAGAGAGATATTAGGGCTTCCCTAACCTTAGAGGAGCTTATTTGCAGCAATGGAGTAGGTGTGTGTGTTTTTGTGCTTGCCAAAGGGCCTTTTTATAGCTGTACAAGACCTTGGGTTGGGTTAAACTTCACTAGGGTAGGTAATTAACCATAGTTATGTTCCCTTTTGACCATTCCTTCAATTAAGCAAATAAGGGACTTCTTTTTTCATAAAAAATAGCCTTTTAAGTCGTGGAGGCTCCATAAGGGTTGATAATGTATATGGGCCCCACCATGATGTCCCTCCCGTGGCTCCTGCAGAGTGTCCCCATCTTGTTTGTTGTGTCACTGGAAGCATCTTGAGCCGACCCCTCCACATGAAAGTGGTTTTTAACTCCCCATTGGTGTTTTTGAATGTTGAAGAAGTCAAGAAAACTTTTCACCTTTGTGGTTTACCTGATTGTAACTTTGACCTGTAGTAACAGTGTCCGCAGCACCTTGTTTTCACCATAACATTCAGCGTGTAACTCAAAATTGGGTGCTGTAAAAGGAAAATTTGACCTTCTCAAAGTGTTTAAGCTGATTTTGGAGTGTTCCCCAAGTATACCCACGAGCTGAGGCGTTCAAGATGCATCCAAAACACCTTTTGAACCAAGTCTCCTTGTAGGGGGCCCTTTAGCATGCATCCGAGGTGTAGCATGCTTTTTCAAAAGAGAATCCACCTTAAACAAATGAGGTAGGCTCCAATAAAGTTTGATTTATTGGGGATATACATTATATTTAAGATTTGTTGACCAACATAAGTAAATGATCCAAGAGTTGGGTCACATAGTGGTGGGGAAGGGAAGGCCTACAAGGTTAACCCTACCCTTGAGAGAAGATGGGTAAGATAAGTGCCCATAAATTATTTATTTACAAATTATGGGATGTAGATAGCTATTTAAATTAGTAAAGGTAATTAGTTAAAAGAATATGCAGTAAAAGGACTAGGAGAGTAGAATTATGTTTACTATTTACATTTAGCATGAAGAGAGAAATATGACGTAAATGCATAAAGATCTAGGAGGGTATGGTGTTTGTATGGAAAAAGGCTATTACGGAAAGAGAGAATGAACACTAGGTTAAAACTTTGATAAAAAATATATACATTTGAGTAGAAATGTAGTGCAAATGCAAGGTTACCATTTAACGCTACTCATATTAGCCCCCCCCCTTCATCTAGGATCATTCATGCTCCTAGATGAAACAAAAGAGTTTTTTCCCTTTTTTTTCTTTTTTCTCTTTTTTTTCTTATTTTTCCAAAAAAGGAGGAGTGATATGCACTCTTTTACTCCATTAGACCTGCTCTTCATTACCTCAATCCCATAAATCGGAGATGGGAGGGTTGCCTTGGGTAGGTTCAGATTCCAAGGCTGGTTCTTCTTTGCACATCAAAGCTTTAAAAATAGGTGGAGCATTTGCCAAGCCGAAGGGAGCCATGCCAATTTGGAGCTTAGTTGATGTAGGTAGATGACTTCCTATCAACGGATTGATACGTTGAAAGTAGGGCTTTAATCTCCATCCATTGACTCTGGTCTTATGGAGTTTTCTTGATAAATCTGCTAATCTGTAACTACCATTCCCAAACTTTGTTTTTATCATGAAAGGTCCCTCCCATCTTTGCAAAAACTTTTTGTCAAGTCGAGTATCAAGTCGGTTATCACAGCGAAGAACCAACATACCTTCCTTCAATCCTTTCCCCTTGAGCTTCTTGTTGATTTTGTCCCTTTGGCTTGTGGCTTGGGCAATGTAATAGTCGATGGACTCTTCTCTATCAAGCCTCTTTGCTCCTCGTGAGAGAATGCGTAGGCTTGCAATCTCCACCTCAATAGGAAGGAGTGCCTCCTGTCCATATACCAAATGAAAAGGAGTGAATTGAGTGGATACCTTGAAAGATGTTCTGTATGCCCATAGAGCTGTGGTCAAATGACGATCCCAGTCGTTTGGTCGATCTGCAAGGTGCTTAGAAATGATCTTACATATCATTCCATTCACCTTTTCAACCAACCCATTGCACTGAGGGTAGTAAGGTGTAGAATGAAAATGTTTGACTTTTAACTTTGCCAAAAGATTATATAGGAGCTCTACTCTAAACCGTGGACCACGATCTGACAAAATCTCTAATGGTGTGCCGAATCTACTGCATATGTGATCAAAGATAAATTTTGATACCTCCTCGGCTATAATTCGTGTTGTACTTGCTGCCTCCGCCCATCGTGTCATGTAATCTACTCCCACAATGATGAAGACCTTCCCGATAGATGTGCGAGGTAAGGGGCCTATTGCATCCACACCCCACTTCTCAAAAGGACCATACGAAATTATTGGAACTTGAGGTTCGTAAGTGAGTCATCGATCTCCAGCAATCTGACAACCTTTGCATGACTTACACCAATGCTGGACATCACGGTGTAGACTTGGCCAAACAAACCCTGCTTGCAAAATCTTCCTGTTTGTAATATCATGAGAAAAATGACCCCCACAGACATCATCATGGCATGAAAAGAGGATTCTCTCTATTTCTTGAACAGAGGGCACCCTTCTTAGCACCAAATCTTTCCCTTTATGATACAGATCATCTCCTATGAGTTGGTAAGGAGTTTCCTTTTTTACCAACCTATGCCTTTGCACTTTATCCAAGTGTTTAGGGCACTCACCAGTTTGGAGGAAAAATATGATGTCCTTCAATTCCTCTTGGCCTTGGTACTTTGGTTCGTAGAGCTTCACACCTCCCACCATGATTTGAAGTTTCTCATTGGCGAGATAATCTACTTCCTTGTTGAGGGTTCTCACAACATGTTGTACCTGTGTAGCTTCAAAGTTCTTTATCAAAGCCTTCACCTGTCTAAGCCACTCCACTAGAGTAGGGTTCTTGCACTTCCATATCCCTTGGATTTGCCTAATAACTAGTAAAGAATCACCTCTTATTATAAGTCTTTCGATGCCAAGTTTTCTGCATTCTTCAAGCCCCAACTTTAAGGTGACATACTCAGTCTCATTATTAGAATGAACATTTTCCAAGGTGATACCTTTCTTAACAAGAAATTCCCTTTGTGGACTTAGAATAAGAACCCCCCCTGCTGCCTGATCGTGTTTTCGTCGGTAAAATCCATCAAAGCACAAAATATGTGCATTGTCCATCTCCTCCTCATTATTTTGTGGTGTAGCTTTGTCTCCTGCCTTTGGTGACTCTTTCCTTTCTCTCACTTTGTATGTGAGAATGTCTGCAAGACCTGCCCTTGTGCTATCTTCCACAAGAAAAGTGTATTCGAACTCTTGAAGTTCTAGAACCCATTTGGCTATCCTAGATGAGAGGCTCATGTGTTGCACAACATATGGTAAATTGTTTTCCATGGTGACAATGACAAATGGTGCAGGTAAGAGATATGATCGGAACTTTCTTACCGCAAACATAATTGTGAATACCACCTTCTCCATATCGGTGTAGCCCTTCTCTGCAGCGGTCATGACTTTGCTTGCAAAGTATACAGGCCTCATGTAGCATGTTTTTGGGTCTTTTTACATGAGAACTACACCGATGGCCTCCATTCCTACACTTGGCATGATGTCATATGTATCCTTTGGATTTGGTGGCATTATTGTTGGAAGAGAGTTCATAATACCCTTTACTTCAGTAAATCATAATTCGTGTTCCTCTCTCCATTCAAATGTGGGTTTGTTTGCTAGCTTGTGCAAAGGTGCAATAGCTTCCGCTAGAAGGTGAATGAAACGAGACATGTACCTTACTTTGTGGTTGAAAGTCGTGAGCTCCTTGGTTTTCGTTGGTGGTTGTAGTGACAAAAGAGCATTTACTTTTGATGGATCCACTTGAATTCCTTGCAAAGAAACCACATGACCTAGCAATACCACTTGTGACTCTGCAATGTGACACTTCTCAGGATTAAGTTGTCCCCCAAATTGATGAAGCCTCCTAAGCCCCTCCTCAACTTTTTGGCAATGAAGTCTTTGGCTACTATAGATACAGAAGTCATCCATAAAAACCCTAATTGACTTTCCAAAGAAGGGCTGAAAGACAAGAGTTGTAAACCTTATAAAGGTACTAGGAGCATTTGTGAGCCCAAATGGCATCACTCTATAGGCAAAGCAACCCCAAGGTGTGATGAAAGTGGTTTTTAACTGATCTTCTTCTGCTATTCTGATTTGAAAATAGCCTGAATACCCATCACACACTGTGTAACATTCATAGCCGGCTACTTCGTTTAAGATTTCATCTTGGAAAGGACGAGGAAAATGATCCCTCTTTGTTGCAGCATTGAGCGGTTTGTAGTCAACACAGACCCTCCATTTTTTGTTCTTTTTAGGGGTTACTACAATTGGGGACACCCACTCAGAGTTAGACACAGGGTAAATGAAAACAGCTTTGAAGAGTCGGTTAACCTCTGTCAAAAGTGCCTCTTGTTGTATTTTTCCTAGGCGCCTTAGCTTTTGAGCCGTAGGTTTAGTACCTGGTTTTAATTCTATGCCATGCTCTATAACATCCACACCTCCAATTTGTGAGTAATTAGTGATAAACAAATTGGGATACCTCTTGAGCATATCGATGTAGAATTGCTTCTCCTCAGGGGTAAGATCTTTTGCAAGCATCCTCTCAAAGTCTTCAAAATGCTTGTGGTCACCTTTGTCATCCTTTGTTTGCTCCTTTGTTGGGTCAACCTCTATTGATGGAGTTTTTGATGTGTTGAAGATGATTCCCATTACCTCCAAAGATGATTCTTCTTCGCTATTAGATGTAGTGGTTGAACTTTCCTCGTCGCTTGAGCCAAAACTCTCTTCACTTTCTTCATCAGCCGTGGTCTCATAGTTGATGTCAAGTTGCTTTCCTTCATGCCAATCGTATACTACATGTTGCCCCTTTTTGAGAATCAATTGTCCTCGTCCCCATTTTTGATCTACATTCATAGCAATGAGCCAAGGCCTCCCTAGGATGATGGGATAGCCCTCCCCCTTGGCTGGCATAACATACATGTCCACACATGAATCTATATTACATACAGAAACTTTTACATTCTCGATGATCCCTAGGCACTTCACACTTGCATTGTTGGCCAGCCTAGCTTGACAATTAGAGGATTTAGTGATTTCAAGCCCTAGTCTATTCATGGCTCTTTCCGTGATCACACACATTTGTGCTCCACCATCAACATACACATTGGATACCTTCCTACCCCTTACATAAGCATCTACAATAGGTTCCACATCTTGTTGTGGCTTTGAAGTCAATGCCTTTATTGTCACCTTTTCTTTCTTTCTTGGGAGTCTTGTGCTTACAAGTTTGGACCAGCGCCTTCTCACCTTGGGTGATAGATGTAGGAGTTGAGGCCAAGAAATATTGGGCTTTTGAGTTTGCAGACTTTCTAAGATGTTGTAGGGTTCCATATTCTTTCCTAATGGAAAATCGTTGATGCCGATCTCCCTTCGCCTTGATATCTGCTTCTTACCTCCTTCCTCCTTCTTTGACTTTTTCTTCCTCTTCTTCCTTGCAGGTTCTGACTCTTCATTCCTTGTGTCTTCATCCTTGTTGTGTGCTCTTGTGCGCTTTTCTGCTTGCATAACATCAAAATGTATAGGGCTCACCTCTATCTCCTCTTCCAGCTTTATGATGTTTACTCCTCTCTCTTCCTCCACTGGTGGGACAAGAGGGATGTTTGCCACTGGAGGTGGTGGTGGTCGACGAAGAATTTGTGGGGCTTGAGCATGATCTTGCTGCACCATGAGCGGAGGGGGTCTAGGAGGGTATATGTCCCCTGGAACCCTTCGAGGGTGAGGGAAATTATACATGCCATGACCAACTTCGTCACAATTCCAGCATCTCAACTCTTGTGCTTGACGTTGTTGATTGCGATTCCCTTCTCTTGGTTGTCGTTGTTGGGGTAGGCCCTGCACTAGATTCAAGGTGAGACTCTCTAGTTGTTGAGTTAATCTTTGCAAGATCTCTTGTTGTGATCCTTCCCCTATTTGTGAAGTTTGGGCAAGAGAGCCCCTAACTTGTGCTCCCATGCTTGGTGAAGAATCCCTCTCAATGAATTCATTTAGGTCCCTTGTTCTATGTGCTTGAAAATTTAACTTCTTGAATTTGACCATGGTCACCTCACGTGCTTCCTCAAATGTTGATGGGAATTTTAACTCTACCTTGGTCTTCAAAATTGGATACAAGCTAGCCATGAACCTATCTTTCTTTAGAAATTTTGGTGCACCACCTTGGTTTTGTAAGGTAGCCTCCCATCTATCCCATAGGTTAAGAAAAACAGCCTCATAAGATGGGTAGTCTTCAAGGAATACCTGTTTATGTTGAAGTAGACACTTCCAAAGACCCTCTGGAGTATCTCCTTGCCCAAATTTGGCAAGAAAAACTGCACGTAGCCTCTCCCAATTGGTTTTGTTTTGAGGTTGCAAGGCCTCGTACATGCCTTAGCCTCCCCTTTGAGAACGAGTGGAAAAGCACGCATCTTTACCTCTTCTTGATCTCTCCCAGAGATGAGGTGTGCCATCTCCAAATTATCCAGAAATTCTTGTGCATCCTCACCATTTTTAGAATGAAAGGTAGGAAAAGTGCTTGACATTTTTACAATACAAGGAGGCTTGCGTAGCACAAAGTTTTGACTATGATGAGTGATCACATCAAAATGAAAATATATACATCAAGTGTTAGTTCATAATTTATCATAGGCAAAATAAAAGGGTAGGCATTAATTTCATTAAGGCGAGTGGGTCCAAAAATTCTCCTAATGGTTGCTTGAAATCTAAATTTTATAGCAATTATGATGTGCACAGATTGACGAGCTATGGGTGTATAAGGAGAAGCAACTCCAGGTTGGTTCATGTGACAATGTGTTCTCCTTTTTCTTTCTCTTGAAGAAAGTTTCCTTTGAGTGGATCGCTATCTAAGCGCCTCTTGTCCCTGCCTCAAAACAAAATAAAAACATGGACATCAAATGAATCATCATAATTAATGAATGGAAGAATGATGGGATTTGGAGATGCCAAGATCTCACCAAGTCTTTCTGCTCCAAACATAAAAACAATGCGTTGTTGGTAAAAAAATATGCGATCTACACAAATGTTAATTCTGATGCGTTGTGAAAAATGAAAAGCATATGGTGCAGCTCTATTGTTCATGAGGAGAATAGAAGGCAATTAGGAAAGTTCCTCAGTGGCGGCACCACTTTTATGAGAGCGGATTTTTTGAGATGGGGCTTAACTCAAGGCTCCCACTAGACAACCACTCCGTGAGACCCTACACACGCATATTTCTTAGGGGCACCACCCTCTTTTATGGAGAAAGAAGGAAACCAAAATAAACCATATACAACACACACACACTTACACCTTCCTTATGTGCTTCAACACAAAATGCCCTTCAACCATTCAACACACACTCCTTAAGCAATCCCTTTGAACACTGCACAAACTCACATGCAAAGATTTACCTTCACCATATAAGTGCTCATATACTTCTAAGAAAAGCAAGCACACAACCTCAAAACTCAAAACACCATAATGCACAAATACTTGACAACTCCTTTCCTTTCCCAAAAGAAGAGACTACTTACACACATAAGGCGGCATGCATAGAGAGCTCTTCTCCATCTATGCAGCCCCAAGACTTACTGATAGCAGGAAAAAGAGCAGTGCAATCGGGTGACCTCTGTACTCGTGCACACTCCACAAACCACGCCTCATGCAAACAAGCAAAGAACAAAACAAAGGGGGCACCACACTAAATTAAGAGGTTTAGGGACCTCACACATAGTGCACATAGGCAAGTGAGACTTCTGGCATTATGGTGGCATCAAAACATATGGCAAAACACATAGAAACGAAGCTTAGGGACCTTATGTAGCATATATATACACAAGACATCAGCTTAACAATACAACGACATCTGATCATACATAACAAGGATATAGCGAAGCAAGCCAAGGATGGCATAACCCCTTGTCAAAAACAATCAACCCAGCAAGTAGGTATGATCCTACTAGCAACACATTAATACCATAGAGAATGATGGCGAGGATGGTGACCATGGAGCATGAGAGAAGACTCCTTATTTAGGTTTTAGGGCTAGTAATGTAGCATACTAGAGGGAGAGAGAGTAGAGCTCCATCCATAGCTCCTCGTTGTGAGCAATGTCGTCATAGCTTCGTTGCTTGGTGAAGTGGGTGAAGTGTTGGTTTTGAGTGAGAGAAGGCCTCCTTATATAGGTTTCTGAGAGGGTTTAGGATTAGAGATAAACATGATTAAATCCGCTGATTGGGGTTACTTTTTGCTTAGGGTGGTCAACAGATTGAGGTGACCTGATATGTCACCATCAAGATATTCTCTAGAGTGATGTGAGAGGGGAGGGTAAATGCTGATTTTTCTGATTGTGACACATGGGGATAAGGCCTTGACCAGCATTTAAGAGCAAGTAAGGTGGCTGTTGAAACTGGAGGTTCTGCACATGTCAGGGGGGGACCTGCGAGGGGGGGGGGGTGGCAGGTGGGTCCTCCTGAATATCAAATTCTCAAAAAATCCTCAACCATGGCTTCTTTTGACATGTGTTCTTTGAAAAAATCAGCATGTCTCTTTTCAACTCAAAAGTCTTTATCCCTGTTGACTCACCTTTACCATAAGATTTTCCCCTTTTCTCCTCCTGTAACTGCATTGTTGATGCCCAATCACTGCTTCTAGTAATAGTGAACTGTTACCTATCAAATACTTATGGTACAGTAAAAAATATTTACCATGGGTAAAAAAAGTTACTGTAGGTAAAAAGTGATTTGTATTTACCATGTAGGTGAAAAATATTTACTGTAGGTAAAAAATATTTACTGTCGGTAAAAAAGTGAAAATGGAGTATGTTGTGCTGTGAGTCCACACGAACATCCTCGTGTAAATTTCACTAGAAATTCACACCTAGAATGGGCTATTCTGTAAGATATAGGTTGTAGGCATGCATAAGAGCTCATTCCCACGTATCTTCTGTCCATGCCACTTTTTACTCTTTGGTGCTTGTGAAGTAGATTTTTCTTCTCTTTCGAGATCCCTTGGACTAGAGTATCCTCATCTCCCCAACAACTGACTGTGCCTTTATTGCATCTTCAGAAGGGGTCCTAAAAACCACGCATCATATAGCCCTCCCCCTTAAGCTAGAGGTATTTGATGCCTCTAGCTGTAGGTTGTGCTACACTAGGGTTCTCTTGAATACTTACCCACCTGGTACCAATTGAATTTGCCATGTTACTGCTTTCTTGGCTGATGCACCCTATTTAGTCCTTTCTGATGAATAATTGTATCCATCCATGACTAACAACTGGTCTCCTAGACCCTTGAAAGCCATACCCCATCCATTGTGAATATCCGCTTTCACTGGGAGCATTCTCTTTTTTTCTTTTTTTCTTCTCTTTTTTTCCTTTTTTTTTTTGTCTTCTCTTTTTTTTTTTTTTTTGAAACGACTATGTACATGATTGTTACCTTAGTTGGAGCTCGAATATGATGAGCTCTCCTCTGAACCATCCTTAGCATTGATTTCACCAGCATATGGCTGTGAAAGACGACATTGGTAGGCCTTCAATCGCCAACCATTTACCGGGGTCTGATGTACCTTACCATCTAGGTCACCTAGTTGGTAACTACCATTTGAGAACCTCTGTATCACTACAAAAGGGCCTTCCCACTTAAGCAAGAACTTACCATCCTTCCTGCGATTAAAGCGATTGTCGTATCTGAGCACTAAAGAACCTTCCTTGATACCTTTCTTGACAAGGTTGCGATTGAACTTCTTTCGTTTCTTCTCTGCCTGGGCTGCATAGTACTTCACTGCTGACTCTCGATCTAGCCCTAACCTCTCCAAATCGATGATTCTTCCTTCCACCTGCTTCTCTTGACTATCCTCTTGATGTGCTTTTAGAACTCGGAGGCTCGCTAGCTCCACTTCTATAGGCAATAGTGCCTCTTGCCCGTAAACCAAGTGAAAAGGTGTATACCCCAAGGATGTTTTAAAGGATGTTCTGTAGGCCCAAAGTGCTGCATATAGGTGTTTTTCCCATGCCGTAGGATGTAAATGCACTTGCTTAGTGATGATTTTACATATAAGACCATTTACCTTTTCCACAAGACCATTGCACTGAGGGTAGTATGGTGTAGAGTGCCTGCGCTTGATTTTTAACTTGCTCATCAATTGCCCGACTAAATCAGCTCGAAATTCTGGTCCCTTATCCGAGAGAATCTCCAAAGGTGTGCCAAAACGGAAACAAAGGCATTCAAAAATGAAATCACTCACGTCCTTGGCTGTGATGCGCTTTGTGGGACAAGCTTCTGCCCATCTGGTCATGTACTCCACCCCCATAATGATGTATTCCTTCCCTGATTGAGTGCAAGGTAGTGGCCTTTTTGCATCTATCCCCCATTTTTCAAATGGCCCATAGGTTTTGATTGGATGCTGATTTTCATGGGTAAGACGCCTTGGTCCAGCTTTTTGGCAAACCTCACATGTGCGGCACCAATGTCGTACATCTCGATGGAGGCTTGGCCACGTGAACCCTGCTTGTAAAATCTTTCTGCTAGTAATCTCTTGTGCAAAGTGGCCACCACACACACCTTCATGACAACTAAACAAAATATCCTTTATCTCTTGGGATGCAGGAACTCTCCTTAAGACAACATCTTTCCCTCTACAATACAAGTCCTCATTCACTAAGCTATAGCTGGTAGCCTTTTTTGCCAACCACCTACGTTCACTTTTACTCATACCAGAGGGTGCTTCACAATGCTCAAGAAAGTAAAGTAAATCATGCAGCTCCTCCTTTCCCTGGTATAAAGGACTTTTCACAAGGATAGCACCTACTATGAGAGTTTGTAGTTCTTCACCTGCTAAGGCATCTGCTTCTCGATTTTGATCTCTAGGTACAAAGTGCACTCGAACTTCTTTAAAACCCTTCAACAAGGCCTTTGCTTCCCTCATCTTAACAGACAATTTGTCATTTTTATAGGCCCATACACCAACCATTTGCTTAACAATCAACATGGAGTCACCAAAAACATTTAGCTTTGTGATGCCCTGAGAAAGACAACATTGCAACCCTAAAACAAGGGCATGGTACTCAGCCTCATTGCTAGAATGAACCTCTTTTAGATGAAACCCTTTTGCAAAGATCTTCTCCTTCTCTGGACCTAATATTACTATGCCTGCTGATGCCTTGTCTTTGGTCCTCTTGTAAGCCCCATCAAAATACAGACTGCGTGCTCCCAGTAGAACTTCAGGATCCGGGATAGGCGGTACCTTACTAGGTGCCTCTTTCTTGGCCTTCTCATAACACCTTTGTGTGAGGACATCTGCCAAACAAGCACGGGTGGAATCCTCTACTTGTAGTGTGTAGTCAAACTCTTGAAGCTGCACCACCCACTTTGCTATTCTTTGAGACAATTCCATGTGTTGTAGGGCATATGGAAAAACCTCCTCAGTTGTGATCACCACAAATTGTCTCGGAAGTAAGTAAGCCCGAAACTTCTCCACTGTAAACTTAAGAGCTAGCACCAATTGCTCAGTTGCGCTGAAACCCTTTTCAATAGCTGTCATCACTCTACTAGAGAAGTATACTGGTCTCATGAGAGATGTCTTTGGGTCTTTTTGCATCAAGACAGCTCCTAGAGCTTCTAGACCTACACTAGGATTTACATAGAATAATTCACCCTATGTGGGTTGTAGGACGACAGGCAATGAGCTCAAAATGGTTTTAACTTCTTGAAAGCACCTTTCACCCTTCTCACTCCATGTCAATGTAGTGTGTTTAGTGAGCTGCTGCAAAGGATAGAATGCCTGAGAAAGGAGATGTATGAATCGTCCCATGTAGCGAACCTTTTGAATGAAGGAGACTAGTTGCTTCACGTTTGAAGGAGTAGGTAAAGCTAACAATGTCTTTACCTTTTCAGGGTCAGCCTCAATACCATCTTGAGACACAACATGGCCTAGTAGAGTGACCTTGCTCTCACCTATGTGGCACTTGTCTTTATTCAATTGCCCACCCAATTGGGCCAGACGGGTGAAACCTTCATCAACCTTGGACAGATGTACTTCCCTAGAGCTGTAAATGCAAAAATCATCAATGAAGACTCGTATGGACTTACCAAAGTAAGGTTGAAACACCAAGTTCATAAACCTCTGGAAAGTAGCTGGGGCATTAGTTAAACCAAAAGGAATAACTCTATAAGCAAAACACCCCCAAGGTGTTATGAAGGTAGTCTTTCTTTGGTCTTCATCTGCAATTTTGATTTGGAAGTAGCCTGAGTACCCATCACACACTGTGTACCTTTCATGACTAGCCACTTCATTTAGTATTTCATCTTGAAAAGGCAAAGGAAAATGGTCCCTTTTTGTGGCTGCGTTTAGAGGCTTGTAATCCACACATACCCTCCACTTCCCATTTTTCTTTGGTGCTACCACAACTGGAGACACCCACTCAGAATCTTCCACTGGGTAGATAAATCTTGCCTTGAGTAATCTTTTTACTTCTTTTAAGAGTGCATCTTGTTGCACTAGCCCTAATCTCCTTAGCCTTTGCACCACTGGTTTGGCACCTTCCTTTAATTGGATATGGTGTTGGGTTACTGTCACTCCTTTAATGTGCTCGTAATCAGTTATAAAGAGGCCAGCATGCTTCTTTAGTACCTGCAAATAGGGTTCTCTCTCTTCTTCTAGTAGGTCCTTAGCTAGCATCTCCTCTAAGCCTGTGGCTTCTTCCTTGTTTAGAGAGTCTTGACCACCTTCTCCTTCTGGGTTTCGCAGTATTATACCCATGACTTCCAAAGAGCTAGCATCCTCCTCAGATGACTCATCCTCAGATGAAGAGCAGCTGATTGTGCTCCATTCATCCATAGAAGTCTCCATCTCTAGGTCTTGTTGTCTACCCTGCTTCATGTCATACACAATTTTTTGTTGCTTGCTACCTACATTATGATTTGGTCGCAACTCAAGGGAACCTGTCTCCCAATCTTGCCTAGCTTTCATAGACATAAGCCAAGGTCTTCTAAGGATTAGCGGATAGCCCTCCCCCTTAGGTGGGATCACATAAGCATCAATTGAGATTGCCACACCAAAAGCTGAAACCTTCACTCCATTAACCTTTCCCACACAAGCCACCCTTACATTATTTGCCATCTTAGATTGTAAGGAAGTTTGCTCGTTTACTTCCAAACCCAACCTGTGCATTAATTTCTCTGTCATAACACAAATCTCGGCTCCACCATCTACGTACACATTGGAGACTCGCTGACTCTTAATCTCTGCATCAATGACTGGCACGATATCCTTCATGCCTCTTGCACTAATAGACCCAACTGACTTTGCCTTAGCCCTCCTGGTGCTAACCATCTTAGACCAGGTTCTACGCATCTTTGGGGAAAGGTGGAGGAGTTGCTGCCATGAAATCTTTGGTCCTTGCTTACTCACATCTGCTACCAGGTCGTAAGGTATGGATCCTACCCCAAGTGCAAAGTCTTCTACTCCTATGTGCCTCCTTGACCTACTCTTCATTTTCTTGTCTCCTATCACTTGGGAGGAACCCTCATTCCCTTTATCCGGCTCTGAAGCTTCCATTTCATCAGTTCTTTGTCTCCTAACTCTCTTTATTGGCATGGCAACAAATTCTTCCATTTTTTCTTTCCCTTTATCCTTACCATTGTCAAGACTTATGACAGAGACAGCCCTGTCCTCCCCTCGCGATGGTAGTGGAGGGATCTCTGCTGGTGCTTGTGGTGGTGGAGGAGGGGGTCTCAATATTTGGATTGGTGGAGCCACATGTGCATTTTGTCCATTCAGTGGCCTAGCTCAAGGAGGAGTGACTTGCTGGCGAGGAGGCCGTCTTTGATTACCATTTCCTTGATAGCGTCGTGGATGGGGGCAATAATACATGCCGTGACCTACCTCTCCACAGTTGTAGCAAATGTACTCACGTGCTTGCCTTTGTCCTTCTTGTCTATTTTGTTCATTTCCTTGCTGGGGAGCCCTTACACCTTGAACCAGATTGATGGACAGGCTCTCTAGTTGATTGGTGATTTGTTGAAGTAATTCTTGTTGAGAGGACTCTTGGTCTGTTGCTCCTGTCCCTGCTACTACCCTTGCCGTAGGTTGAGCTAGCGGTGGAGGCTCCATTCCCCCTTGTAGTTGAGCTTGGAATTTTAACTTCCTATCCTTCTCCCTTGCATAAGTCATAGCTTTATCAAAGGTATCTGGGAATTTACCTTTTACCTTTTCTCGAAGGATGGGGTAAAGCCCTGCCAGGAAACAGTCCTTCTTTAGGCATTCTGGCGCCCTTTCTCCTTCACCTAGTGATGCACACCATTTCTCCCACAGGTTGGAAAACTTTCCTTCATAGCTTCTATAGTCATTGGGTGATGTTTGGCGTAGCTCTAAGAGCTGTCTCCATATCTCCTCTGGAGGCTCATGGCGGCGAAATTCTTCGATGAAGGCCATCTTTAAGGACTCCCAGTCTCTTCTTTCTTCAGGTGCCAAAGTTTGATACCATAATTTTGCACCTTCCCTCAAGACCAAAGGAAAGGCCCTTAACTTAGTAGCTTCTTCATCCCTTCCCGATACCAGAAAGGCCATTTCCAAATTATCCAAAAAGTCTGGAGCAACCTCCCCAGGCATACCATAAAAATTAGGGAAGGCCATAAGTGAGAGAGTAAACAATTACACAAACAGCTCCAATTTATTTAAAAATAGAGTATGGTAATTACAATTTGGAGCTTTAGCACAACTTAGCTCAAAATAAGATGAAGATCGACACATCAAAGGGATGGTAATAGTCTAGTAAGGGTAGAATGACAGGATGAGGAGAGCGCAAGATTTCCCCAAGTCTCTTGGCTCCAAACAACAAGGCTATTCTTTGCTGATAAAAGATTTTTCTATCAATACAAATATTCACATGGATATGACGCACAAAATGGAAAGGAAACATGCGGGGATCATCATTTTCATTATTGGCATCCATACTTACACACAAGAGCCTAGCTTAGTTGCACCACCTTGGGACCAATGAGCCTGATCAGCCACAGAAGGTCACCACCTCGGATCACTTTGACTCTTCCTGATGCATCTGTGAAGACGTAAGGCGTGATGGAAACACTTTGTACAATGCTGAGCCTTTTAGCAAGCAACAATTGGATGCTATTACCATAATCAGCATGACAAATGAAAGTGACACCATTAATGTGCAGCACATCATCAACTAAGATAGTTTCCTTAGATTGAGATAACTTCTTGAAAATTAGCAGCAAATGTAGGGCAGGGAGGCTTTTCACCCGGTCTCCAAAGCACTTTGGACAATATCCAAAGTGATCTTCACGCGAACAGGAGGTTGGCTTGGGATTGGTGGTGTCTGGATTCACAAAGTGCACTGGCAGCACTCGCAGACGGGTGGCAATCTTGTAGGCAAGCCTTCGCCTCTTTGCTTCAGGAGGATTTAGGGGTGAGAGTCGTGGTTGCAAGTTGGAGGTTGAAGTTGGTTGCTCACTAGCCTTTTTCTTGCCTGTAGTGGTCATGTAATCCCTTATTAATGAGATTAAGCCAAATGTTACCTTACGCTTGAGCACGCGCTGCGGCCTTGGGCCACTTAGGTGTAGAGGTGATCTTCCTCCTCTTAGTTGGCTCCTTAGGAAAGAGAGGTCTGGTGATGCTTTCTCTTCCCTTAATGTGTGTCACAGTACCTTCGTGTATGTTGATGTAGAATATTTCAAGCTCATGTGCGTTGGAGGTTTCTTGAGCAATCATAGGTTGAGAGTAGAGGTATATCAAGCTCTTCTTCTTACTCTCCTTCGTTGGCGACGATCACGAACAAGGCATGTAGAAGAACTTACTTCTTGAATTTCAATGACACTGGAACCTGGTAACCAAACCTCGATGAAATCTTTTAAGGCCTCTAAAGCCTCCTCCTCTTCTGTTCTCCAATTTGCAAACTCCTCACGCCATTCGTCCATGTTGTAGATTGCACATCTTCATTGCTTGTGGACTGAAGGTCTGTGTAGCCCTCCTCAGTGGGGGCACCAAAATGATAGCGGGAAAAAGAGCAGTGCAATCGGGTGGCCTCTGTACTCATGCACACTCCACAAACCACGCCTCATGCAAACAAGAAAAGAACAAAACAAAGGGGGCACCACCCTAAATTGAGAGGTTTAGGGACCTCACACATAGTGCACATAGGCAAGTGAGACTTCTGGCATTATGATGGCATCAAAACATATGGCAAAACACATAGAAACGAAGCTTAGGGACCTTATGTAGCATATATATACACAAGACATCATCTTAACAATACAACGGCATCTGATCATACATAACAAGGATATAGAGAAGCAAGCCAAGGATGACATAACCCCTTGTCAAAAACAATCAACCCAGCAAGTAGGTATGATCCTACTAGCAACACATCAATACCTTAGAGAATGATGGCGAGGATGGTGGTCATGGAGCATGAGAGAAGACTTCTTATTTAGGTTTTAGGGCTAGTAATGTAGCATACTAGAGGGAGAGAGAGAGAGGGAGAGAGAGTAGAGCTCCATCCATAGCTCCTCGTTGTGAGCAATGTCGTCATAGCTTCGTTGCTTGGTGAAGTGGGTGAAGTGTTGGTTTTGGGTGAGAGAAGGCCTCCTTATATAGGTTTCTGAGAGGGTTTAGGATTAGAGATAAACATGCTTAAATCCGCTGATTGGGGTTACTTTTTGCTTAGGGTGGTCAACAGATTGAGGTGACCTGATATGTCACCATCAAGATATTCTCTAGAGTGATGTGAGAGGGGAGGGTAAATGCTGATTTTTCTGATTGTGACACATGGGGATAAGGCCTTGACCAGCATTTAAGAGCAGGTAAGGTGGCTGTTGAAACTGGAGGTTCTGCACATGTCAGGGGGGGACCTGCGGGGGGGGGGGGGTGGCAGCTGGGTCCTCCTGAATATCAAATTCTCAAAAAATCCTCAACCATGGCTTCTTTTGACATGTGTTCTTTGAAAAAATCAGCATGTCTCTTTTCAACTCAAAAGTCTTTATCCCTGTTGACTCACCTTTACCATAAGATTTTTCCCTTTCTCCTCCTGTAACTGCATTGTTGATGCCCAATCACTGCTTCTAGTAACAGTGAACTGTTACCTATCAAATACTTATGGTGCAGTAAAAAATATTTACCATGGGTAAAAAAAGTTACTGTAGGTAAAAAGTGATTTGTATTCACCATGTAGGTGAAAAATATTTATTGTAGGTAAAAAATATTTACTGTCGATAAAAAAGTGAAAACGGAGTATGCTGTGCTGTGAGTCCACACGATTATCCTCGTGTAAATTTCACTAGAAATTCACACCTAGAATGGGCTATTCTGTAAGATATAGGTTGTAGGCATGCATAAGAGCTCGTTCCCACGTATCTTCTGTCCATGGCACTTTTTACTCTTTGGTGCTTGTGAAGTAGATTTTTCTTCTCTTTTGAGATCCCTTGGACTAGAGTATCCTCATCTCCCCAACAACTGACTGTGCCTTTATTGCATCTTCAGAAGGGGTCCTAAAAACCATGCATCACTTACTTACACACAACATAAGGAGAGAAGCCAAGCAAATAGACACCATGGTGCACAAAAAACTTTCTCAACAAACAAGCAACCCAATGAGCACAAAATATGAGAAGCTGCCAAGATATGCTTACCAATTTTACACGCGTTTAGAGCAAAAGTGTGACGACGACACCCCAATTGCAACAATTTGTTGATCAAACCATGAGATAGATCATTCAACTTGATATCCTTGCTCTCATATAGAATCTACAATCCTTATTTAGGGATGATTATGGTAAGAGAAATGTTTGCAAGAGAATAGTAGCAATAGCATATTGATGCTCTCTATATGGTGCCGCTTATGATAGCGAGCTTAGGAAATGGATAGGGAGATAAGAGGAGAGAGAGATTAGGGCTTCCCTAACCTTAGAGGAGCTTATTTGCAGCAATGGAGTAGGTGTGTGTGTTTTTGTGCTTGCCAAAGGGCCTTTTTATAGTTGTACAAGACCTTGGGTTAGGTTAAACTTCACTAGGGTAGGTAATTAACCATAGTTAGGTTCCCTTTTGACCATTCCTTCAATTATGAAAATAAGGGACTTATTTTTTCATTAAAAATATCCTTTTAAGTGGTGGAGGCTCCATAAGGGTTGATAATGTATGTGGGCCCCACCATGATGTCCCTCCAGTGGCTCCTACAGAGTGTCCCCATCCTGTTTGTTGTGTCACTGGAAGCATCTTGAGGCAACCCCTCCACATGCAAGTGGTTTTTAACTCCCCATTGGTATTTTAGAATGTTCAAGAAGTCAAGAAAACTTTTCACCTTTGTGGTTTACCTGATTGTAACTTTGACCTGCAGTAACAGTGTCCACAGCACCTTGTTTTCACCATAACTTTCAGCGTGTAACTCAGAATTGGGTGCTGTAAAAGGAAAATTTGACCTTATCAAAGTGTTTAAGCTGATTTTGGAGTGTTCCTTAAGTATATCCATGAGCTAAGGCGTTCAAGATTCATTCAAAACACCTTTTGAACCAAGTCTCCTTGTAGGGGGCCCTTTAGCATGCATCCAAGGTGTAGCATGCTTTTTTAAAAGAGAATCCACCTTAAACAAATGAGGTAGGCTCCAATAAAGTTTGATTTATTGGGAATATACATTATATTTAAGATTTGTTGACCAACACAAGTAAATGATCCAAGAGTTGGGTCACATAGTGGTGGGGAAGGGAAGGGCTACAAGGTTAACCCTACCCTTGAGAGAAGATGGGTAAGATAAGTGCCCATAAATTATTTATTTACAAATTATGGGATGTAGATAGCTATTTAAATTAGTAAAGGTAATTAGTTAAAAGAATATGCAGTAAAAAAACTAGGAGAGTAGAATTAAGTATACTATTTACATTTAGCATGAAGAGAGAAATATGATGTAAATGCATAAAGATCTAAGAAGGGTAAGGTGTTTGTATGGAAAAAGGCTCGGGGAAGGCAAAGATGTATCCAAAATTGTTGAAGATTGGATTGAGCGCATGGATGAATACTTTGATTTAGCCCATTCATCGCACTAAATAAAGCTATGATCACTAAGTTCAAATTAAACTAGAGAAGATAGCCAA
The DNA here is from genome assembly GCF_014529385.1 of Adiantum capillus-veneris. Lineage (NCBI taxonomy): Eukaryota > Viridiplantae > Streptophyta > Polypodiopsida > Polypodiales > Pteridaceae > Adiantum > Adiantum capillus-veneris. The sequence continues at coordinate 60,764,531 of NC_140960.1, forward strand.
ACATTGGTGGAGAGACCATTGCATAGAAAACAATGTTGATCCTGATGTTGCAACTTGGGATTTCCTTAAAATCCATCTCAAGAAGAACTATCAGAACAAAGTCTATCATTCAGACCGTATGAATGAGTTTCTTGACTGTACTCAAGGAATTAAAGATATAGACTCATATTATCAACATTTATTAACCCTTGTCAAATATGCTCCACAAAAGATGACTCGAGAGGTTAAAGTCGCTTGATTTGTGTCAGGGTTACATAATCCTATGAAGACTAGACTCCAGAGTCTTCGTCTTATTAATTTTGCAGACGCCCTTGATGCAGGCAAACCTATCAAAATAGAGTTATCTACTAATGGAAAGAGGAAACCAGAATCTGTTCCTGTTCGTGAAATCAAAAGATCTTGTCTTGAGGAGGAACAAAGATCTCGGGATCCACAACAAGAAGAGAGAACTTATTGCGTATGAAAGCTAGACAAGATCATTTGTGCTACACTTGTCTTGATCTTGGTCATCAATCCAAGGATTGTCCATTTAAAATGCAAGCTTCCCAGGATTGGTTGACAATTATGAACATAGAAACTTCAATCCAAATCAAAACTTCAAATTTTGTAGAACCAGACCATCGGCATTTTAGAGGAACTTCAATCAACAAAACTTGAACCAAAACTAGAGACAACCTAAAACCAAGGGAATTTTAGACCAGGCAATCCACCTTTTGTTGTTAGGGGCAAAACAACAAAAACAGGGATTCAGACACAAAATTGGACAAATCTTGAGATTTTGGGATCCAAATTCAAAAAGGGGTGAGATTTGGTTTCTACAAGGCATAGAGACTAAAAGAACAAAATTCATGAAAAATGGCTATCAAAGATGGATCGCGATCCATGTACCATTTTGACATTTGGGGCTAATATTTGACATGTCCATTCGTGATAACTAGTGGAACAACTTTGCCAAAAGGGACCATAGAAAAACAATGAAAAAGTTGGTCAAAATAGCCAAATACAAAAACTAGTCAAAAATCGCAAGGCAGACAGAAAAACTCACTTTTGACTAGGAAACATTCGGCCAAATTCAAAAAGATTTGGGGAATAGTGTCACCATAACATGGACTACAAGCTCACCATGTTTCATGTCAAAATGTGGTCAAACATGGATCGCGATCCATGTACCTCATGAAATTTATTTTAAAATTTTTTGGGTGAGATTTGAGCACTAGCTAGATGGTACCATTTGGAACAACTTTCCCAAAAAAACTATATGCAAAAAAGTGGTCAAAAGAGCCAAAAACAAAACATTGTCAAAACTACCATAGCAAACTGTCGAAGTCGGATTTGGAAGGGCAAAACTGCTCCAAATTCGAAAAAATTTATGGAGCAAGCTACAAACATCACAAGCTATCAGCACACCAAAAATTCTGATCCAAAAGTGGTGGAACATGGATCGCAATCTATGTACCCTTGAGAAATTTTTGGACAAAAAATTTTCCAAGATGTAGGTAAAACCATTGTGAACAAACTCCAAAGAAATTTTGTCAAAAAAGTTCACAAATTGGGTCAAAAGTGCCAAAAACAATTTAAGGTGAAGACCCTAAAACAGACCTAGGGATTGACTTTTGCCTTACCTAAACAAGTCCAAATCATACAAAAACCATATAGAAGGGATGAGGAGACTAATGACAAGCTGTGTCCCAAGTTTTATTACCATCTGACACATAGGTACATGGAGATCCATGTTCCTATATCATAGACTGAGACCACACTTGCATCATAGCTAGAGGACATCACAAGGAGTCTAGTGGTCTTTTCAAAAGTGAATTTGGATGTCAAAAACCAAACCAAAAGCCCAGAACTTTTAAGTACTCTGAGCAAGTTCCAGAATCAACCTAACTTTTGATCGAGAGGTCCATTTCCAAAAAAAAATGATACCATATGATCTACTAATCATGCAGAATCTGATGGTATAAAAAAAAGTTAATTTGGGCTCCAAACATGGATCGCAATCCATGTACCCATAGTGACAGCTTGATCTAAAACTTTCCAGATCAATAGTGCATACACAAGGAAACATATCTCCAAGTCCAATTTTGGAAAAATTAAGCAACTTTGGGTCAAAAGTGAGCAAAACAGGTGACAGAGAGAAAACCGTTGTGCAGACCTTGTGTTGGCTATTTGACCTATCAAACCAAGTCCAAATCGAGAAAGATTTGAGATTTAGCTTGTGGACATAGTCAAGAACAAAGTCCTAAGAGATCAAGTCCAGATGTGGTTGAACATGGATTCAGCTCAACCCCAAAATTTGATGAAAATTGGTATATAGTCTGCATATGACCTTGTCTACACACGATCAAAATTTGGAGAAAATATTTTAACAGAGAAACATGGATCGCAATCCATGTACCTCAGCATAGTGGGGATATCTGACATGGTGATCTTGTAAACATACTTGTAATCTTAAGTTTGAGCTAAAATACCTTTGGGGAGGTCGAGATACAAGCCAAAGTTCTCGTGTTCTGGTCCAAAGACTGTCTTAAGTGTTGTTTCAAGTGCAATTCACTAAAAATGCTCTAACTTTTGACAGACAACTCCAAATTGAGTCAGGTATAGCTAGGAAGAAAGCTTGCGGGCAATAGAACACATTAGACCAGTCTTCTAAATCCAAATATTTAGGGTACCCCAAGACCAATTTCCAAAGACCATAAAAATCACAAATTCTTGACTTTTCAGACCTCACCAAGGGCAAAAAGGGATAAGTTTTGCTAAGCAAAGTGGGCTTGTAAGAGACTATCTTGAGAGTTTTGAGGGAGCCTTCACCATGAAAAATATTCCACCACCAGGGTTTTCTACTCCACTCAAAGACATGAAAAATGCAACAAATGCTGCAATGCCAACAACAGGGGGATTGGGAGAATACATAGAGGAGAGGCATCCTTTGATCAGCAAACTAAACATGAGATTCATCAAAGACAATGAATCCACGAGAATGCTTATAGATTATGCTCATGATGGCTTATACAGATTCACAAATGGGGAGCCATACATCTTCTACAGGTGTGTAGAATCCAATGCTCGAGAGTTAACATTCCATAAGAACCTCTATGAATTACGTATACAGATGCCAATGGAGTGAGTTTTGATGGTAGATAAGTATGGACGTGAGTACAAACTTATTGATCCAATTGACTTAGAGAGATGTACAAACAAGGCTACTCCAATCTCTACTTATTTTCAGTCAATAACGATGCCATAGCACATATCTGAGAGGATTCCACCGGGATTTTCTCCAAGATGAGGGGAGAGAGAGAGACATCTTTCCACAGAGCACGAATTGGTTAGATTAGTGTCTGAACCACAACGATTAAGAACATATCAAGTGGCTCAATGTGTCAAAACAAAATACGATGTGTCGGCGGATCCATATGCTCATGTCTCACTCTTCAAACAAGTTTTGAGAGTTGAACAGATAGGAGATTTCCATACTCAGTATGAGGGATTAATTGGGTTGACATTGGAAGGAACAGCCTTGACTTGGTTCCAACCACTGAATAGAGATGATTTTCCCAAAATAGCACACTGTTATAAGAATTCATAGAGGAGTTCTCGAAAAGGGGGATCAAACACAACACAGTGTCCCAAATCTACACTTTCAAACATAAAAAAGATGAAAAGGTGAAGGAAGCTATGCTTCACTTCAAACAATACATAGAGAGATGTCCCTATAAGAGAGCTACCGCAAGATGAGAGATTATCAGTTATCTTCATAGAGGACTTGAGGAATGAAACTCTAAAAAGGGACCTACATTTGAAAGGATGCACGACGTTTGAGCAAGTGACTAGAGAAGCTCAATATTTAGTTGTGAAAATTGCAAGGCCTACAGAGAGGTGACTGAAGATAGTGATAGCACGACTAGTAGTGCCTCATCTTTGAAGAGCAAATCAACAAAAAATAGAGATGTTCAAAATCCTTGGGAACCAATCATTGATCAAGTGGTCAAGGGGGTGATTAGAAGAATAAATGAAGGTTACAAACAAAACCTGAATGTACGACAGCCTCAATTGGGGAGATGTAATACTTGTGGAGGGGATCATCCCACTCCATGGTGTAACACTCAACCGAAGCCACAACAAATGCTAGGGAAACAACCGCATCTTCACATTGATGGGAGAGTGATAGTCAACTACGCTCAACCAATGCATGTGCCACAACCCATGAAAAACTAGTACTCCATGGATGCAAATAGGCTCCTGTTTATAGCCAATCGTCAAGAATAAGGTTCCAAGAACATTCTTACCAGGCAAGAACAACCATTAGCTGGATCACCAGCTGTGAAATAGGAAGTTCCATGCTATGAGTGTGGAGGTGGTCATTGGGCACGAATTTTTCCAAACAAGGGTCCACAAATAGAATTATTTGTATTCTGTCATGGTTGTGGGAGAGACCATCTAGTCCAATATTGTGCTAAAAATCCAAACTACAAGGGGAAAGCAACAATGAACATTGTAGGCATCATGGCTTCTTCGAGCAAATTTGAGGTAGAACCCGCCATTCCTTTCAACGTGATGACTCGACCTCCAGCTCAAGAAGCTTCCAAAAACAAACCAACTGAGGAAGCTACATTGCTTGTTCGAACCAAAATTGAGAACATATAAGTGAGAACAAGAAGAAAAGTGTGGAAAGCCAAATGGGATAAAATGAAAGCAAAACGGCTACACGAGAAAGATTCTTTGGAAACTGAATTGAACCAAATAAAAGAACAGCTTAGACGAGATCAAGAAAGCAAGAAAAATGCAAAGGGATCTAAACAGTGAAAGACTAACTCGGGAGGTTCACTCTTGTTCGACAAAGTCTTTGAACCTTTGGATGCGATCTTGAAATCTTATGATGCTAGGTTAAAGACCAACCAAACCCAAGAGGATAGATGGCTATAAAAAAGAGAGGTTGCAAATGTGCAAGGAGCTCATCCAGAAGGCCCAAGCTCTTATGGAACTAGTTCGAGATGCTCCAAAAACAGAGGTGCTAATCCGCAAAAAAGACCAAGAATTGGAAAGCCATGTTTTTATAGAAAAATACCAGGAAGAGCTAGGAGTTGAAGCACCTTTAGATACAAGGGAAGCAGTCAATACAACAGATGGAATGCATTTACAAGCACCTATGCGGATTCCTAAAGTGGAAGAACAATGGCTATAGGATCTGTGGGAGGATATCAGAAACCAAAAAGATGGTGGTGTTACTTTACAACCAGCACATATCCGTGAGATAAACATCAATCACAAGTTCTTCCCAGGGGATATACGATCTCTATATAGGGATTCCAGGTTTGTCGCATATGTAGAGAGGAAACCACACTTTCTAAAGACTTTGCCATCTTTCATAGGAGAACTTGAAACAAAATCAGAGGTTAAAAAAATGGTACCTTCGCAGTGGAAAGCCACACCAAAAAGGATGGATACCAAGAGCTTGCATGAATTGATGTCTTCTCCTATACAATGCACACTTTATCTCTCAAAGCTACTAAAAATTAGACCGCATCTATGGGGCCAAATGGGCAAAAACCTCAAAAACATGGGGTTGAAAATCCCTTCACATGACCAACTTGCATATGAAAACAGGGATGACACCATGACTAAGAAACCACAGACAAAGCCAGTACCAGTAAATAAGGTGGTGACTACTGTGAAGGAGAAGAAGGAAACACCACCTTACCACTTGAGTACCAAGGAGTAAATACATTTGCTATATTAGATGGTGGGGCATGAATTTCCATTGCAGCCAAAGAGATATGGAAAAAATGGGGAAAGCCCGCTCTTATGAAAACTCGAATGAAAGTGCAATTAACAGATGAATACGTGGAGAAACCGATAGGAATATTAGAACAAATTATTGTATCCTTGTGTGGCATTGAGTATGAACACACCTTTTCCATAATGAATTTTGACAAGAGCAGCAACTTTGATATCATAGTGGGTAGACCATTCATGCGTCAGCTCAAAATGATACAAGATTGGGGTGATGACTATATCTACTTGAGCCACAAAGCTATCACAACGAAAATTAGTGTCAAAGATCATAGTTATAGAGATGTAGAACGAACCCATTAACATACCTGAAGAATAGACAAAAGCTGTTTCGAAGATGTGAACTCCAAAAAAAAGTGCAAATGAAAGTAGATAAAGGAGAAAAGTTTCCAAGTTCAATGTCAAATGTTCAACAAACATAAGATCAAGAGAAGAACACGGATAAGGAAGAAGTCAATTGTCTCCTACTACGATAATCAAATCTAGTATATGCAAAGAAACAGGACTCAAAATCACAGGTTTAGCTGTGATAGATCCAAAAGCAACAAAGAATCTAATGACTTATGGAATGTGGATCATGATGGGAAAGCCACCAATCAAAGAGAAAGAGACGATAGTGTACACAAGTTCTAAAACACCAATTCCTAACTTCAAAGTGGCAGAAGTTGTACTCAAGTTGAGTATTGGTGAGTATAAGGATTCTTTTCACATAATTGACTCCCATCACATCAAGGAGAGTCTGACTCTGACAGAAAGTTGGAGGAACATCTTCTTTCAACCACAAGGAAAAGCTTCAACAACAACACCATGAGAAGCCCCAAAAGCACCGCAAATCCATGCAGAGAAGAAATCGCCAACCACTGTGGAGAAAGGTAAAGCAAAGGTAAACACTGAAGTATATAAACTTTGCAAGACAACTTTACCCTCAACGAGCTTCCGTCAAACTTTGCACGAAGCCTCTACATCAAGAGCCAAACAATAGGCAATGCGATGGAAACCAAAACAAAAAGTCTACCAACCAAAGTTTTCATCACCAAAAAGCATCTAGAAGAAGCCAAAGAATGTCAACCAGGTGTTGGTATCCAAAAAGCACATCAAAGTCAAAGACCCACTTTGGATACATGAAGCACAAGCTCAACCACAACAACAAGAGGTGACACGGTGGGTAGCACCAAATGAGTCAATCACTGCTCAAAGCTACTGCCAAGGAAACGTTAATGTTTGGGCCAAAAAGCCTAAAGTAACAGCCTAGATCTACTTGCCTCAACCAAAGAGTTCTACAAAGAGCAAGACAAGCTATGAACACAAGACAAACAGCTCAATCAAGAGAAAGAATTACAACAAAAGGCAAAAGCAAACATCAAAGCAACCAACAATGTAACAATTTTGGATATCGAAGTCAGACCTTTGCCAAGCTACCCAAAAAACACAAATGCAACAGTGGATGATTCTAGTCAAGCTACTCGAAGCACAAGGATTTTATGCACGTAACACCCAAATATGGTTACCAAAATTTGTGGCTCAATCTGGCACAACCAAGAGAAATTAGGTAGCACAAGCTTCTATCCAAAGGCAGGCAATGACAACCAAAAGCCAGTAGAAGCAAATTGCAACCAAGACTACTCCAATATACAGATAGATACCTCGTCAAATCAACTAGGAATTAGGGCTTCTACAATGGAAATTATCAGATATGGATATCAAAGGCTAGTGTCCATCAAGTCGTCGAGAAAAAGAATCAAATGCAAAAGACGGTCACACAAGGACCAAAAACAAGATGGGTTCCAAAATCGATAGTGGAAAATCAATCACAAAGAACCCACACACAGATTCACTTGCTTATCATGGGAGATAAAGCACAAACTACATAAGTCTTTACAAGAGGTGAAGGACTTGTTTCACAAAGCAGTGGGAACATACGACAAGCAAGTCAAGAGGAGCCAAAGTATGCCAGCCTAATCGAAAAAGTGGTGGCATCCATAGACCACCAAAATGAAAGAGGCCTAAATTTCCAAAACTTATGGAATTGGGTCTCTTCCCTTGAATAGGTAAGTCCAAGTCGTCATTAAACATACATGGCATAAAAATCAAAGTTTGGTAGCTAAGCCACTAAATGAGCGAGGTATTAGTCCCAAACCTTCATGTAATATTCTCTGTGGTATAAGCGTCTTATTTATTCTAGGTACTGCTCAAGCTAGAAGAGTTGAGCATAATTACATTGTGTTGCTCATGCTGGAATAGGTTAGCATAAGGGTCGAAGTCATTGTAATATAGTGGTAAGTGATGGAGGAAGTCCAAAAGACACTCACACACTCAACATAGTGAGGAATGAATGGAGAAGCTTCTACATCAAAAGCCCTTCTTGGAAACATGGAAGCTATTGAGACATCTTTTGATGTCACATGTGCTATAGTTGTTCCTTGAAGCAACCATCAACTCCATCCCTTACACTGCATGCTTTTGTTTGAAAAAAAATCATATGCATATAGAGTGTCCCATAATTGGAACTTGCATTGGGCACTCTTCCTTTGTTTCTCCCAAGCACTCACCTTTAATGATAGGTACTTTAAGTTCAAATGCTCAACTCCAATAAGAGCGTATACCAAAGCAACTTTTTTCCCATCGGTTTTTTTTTTTTGGTCATCCAGGTTTTAAGACCCTAATCTAGACACACTCATCATCAACTTCTTGTATATATTCCTTCAATAAGAAAATGGCTACCCAAATCAATCAGCATCGACTTGGAGAAAAAATTGTAGGTCTCCATATGCTTATCAAGAGAACCTTTTATCTCCCAGGTTGCCAACAAAGATCCATCAAACAATGCAAAGTCAAAGAATGGCCTACAATGACAAGCAATGACAAATTCAGGAAGAGAGTCATCAACAACAATCAAAAGTAGCTCACACAATACTTCAATGTTGGTGACCTATTGAGGATGACTCAAAAATTGCGGTGGACCTTGAAAGCAAATACATTATAAAGTGCTAGCCACAAAGAGGATCAGTTCTACAAGCTCAGACACATCAACACCCACCTATCTTTACGGCGGCTAAGATTGGCAACAAAGAGGCGAATACACAACAAGTAGAAAACTTGCCTTGAAAATCAAAGATCAAATCATGTATCAACAACATGGTAGCTATGCATCACTCAAAGGAAGGGGGGAGCGTCATCAATGACAAAGAACTTCCGAAGCTAAAGACTAACCTTGAAGACAAAGTTGAAGAAAACCCTATGACAAGACTACACAAGGTCATGTCAAGGGATGACACGCATTAGGAAGGGGGGAATGTTTGAGGACAGATCAAACGGGCGTCCACCTGGTCGGACACGTAGCCGAACACCACTTTTGTACTCTATTAATTTTCTAAGCTAGTGTAGTAATACTCCGTGTAAATCTTGATTATAGAGTAGTGGATCAATCCCCTGAGTTGTAATGATCTAATTATATTTGTAAAAGTCCATGTGAGCCTGCCACTAGCCATTTAGAAAGCCCTAGGTATAAAGGTCAATAACCTTAACGTGAAAGAAGTCTTATCTTTAGAAGAAGAAGAAGCTCTACAAACGTACGCTCAAGGTACGAGCTGCTCCAAACTTGTAATCATCGTAGCTAATGATTTGGTAATCCGTTTTCAATTCCGAAACTTGCATTATGTTCCTCTTTCTTGCTCTTTCAATTAAGTGTAAGCATTGTTAGTTTTGTTGTGGTTTGCGATTACGCGTTGATGGAGCAAAAGATGTCGTGCAAACACTCACACATCCAGAAAACTCAACACAATACAAGGAATTTACTGCCTCACCTCACTCACCACCACTAAAAATCTCCCTAAAAATTCTACCCACAAGCTCAATTCAAACTCCAAACGCCTCAACCTACAAGCTCTCGCCTGCCCGCAGACACTACAAGGTGAGTCGAGGTGATCAACATTGGAAATCATGCTTGATGGTGACCAAAATATACAAGAAACCCCATCAAAAACCCAAAAATTCCAGCCACAAAATGCCACTCTCAAACCATTGCAAAGCCTTCACCAAACTCCACTCTGTTGGACTCTTTGGAGTAGCGCCAACCCTAATGGCACCGATACACGGTCACATAGTCTTGCCGAAAGCCGCACCTTCTTCCCTCAATTCCTTGCACACACACACATACATGGAAACCTAAGAAATTACATAGACTCTCCCAAGTGCAAAATTGAAGAGAGAAATCTCTCATTCACTCCTCCACACACTCGAAAACAAGACGCGAACGCGACGGGACTGCACTAGACCACCTGTAGGAACCCTGCTTCCTTCCCCACACAGAGAGGTGAAAGTGCCAAAACTTGGATTCCAAAATGATCCGTAAGCCCAAGAACTCACGGAATCGTCACTGATGTGGCACTTTGATGCCTTTTTTTACCTTTTTTTGGCCCAGTTTTGGCCAGTTTTGACCCCCGACAGGCATTTTTCGCGGGAAAAACCCCAAATGGACTCCAAAATTCACCAAATTTTTTATGCTTGATCCTCAATACCCAAATCACTTTCCCACATCCCCATATTCTATTTCTGGCCACTTCTAGGGCGGTGCACGCATCACCGCAAATCAGGCACCGTAAATAGACAGTTACTGCATGTTTCAAACTTCTCGAGCGGGATGAGAGTACCCATACTTGTCACTTGCATTATTTACATTCTAGAAATCTCAAAAACATTATCTAGAACCAAAATAAGCCACCTAAAACCATATCCAAGGCCCCGATACCCTATACGGGCATGTACATGTGTTCGACTGCTAGCGCGCGAACCTGACTATTCACAATGTGTATACGTTGCATCTTTTTTTGAACTTGAAACCACGTTGCAAAGCTCCCAAATGCCTGTATTTACATCTTTTTGTACATATGACCATGCATATAAGTGCTACTTTGTACACGTCAAAAGCGGTCTATCATCATTGCCCACCCTCTAGGTAGAGCATTTATTCTCAACCAAGAGACTATTTGCATCTGGAACCACATCCCTCGCAAAATATTTCTTCAATCGATACCCATTTATTCTATAGCGCAAACGTTCACCAGACAATTTTTCCAACTCATAGGTGCCATTATGAAATACATGCTTCACTCTGTAGGGACCCAACCATTTGTCCCTCAACTTCTTTTGAAAAGTAAAATCCAAGCGAGAATCATACTTCATCACAAGATCTCCCTCTTTGATCTCTTTCTCCGGCAGCCTCTTATTCATTTTCTCCATCCTTGTCTCTGCTTGTTGAAGATAATAATCACTGGCTTTCTCTCTATTCATTCGTAGTAGCAACTCTAGAGAAAGAATTCTTTCTTTCAACTTGTCATTATGCTCACCTTGCATTTTGCACAACAACTTCAAGGCATCCAACTGCACTTGTATGGGCATAAGAGATTCCTTTCCATAAAAAATTTCATATGTTGTAAACTGTGTTGACACTCTATACGCAGTTCTATAAGCCCACAAACACTTTTCCAAGTCCAAATCCCACTCTTTAGGATGCTCTCTACCATACTTTGATAGCATCTTCACAATTTTACCATTGCAGTTCTCAACCAGCCCATTGCATTGTGGGTAGTAAGGAGAAGAGTGCCTATGCTAAATTTTCAATTTCTCCATGAGAGCAGCAACAAGTTTTCCCCTAAACCCTGGTCCACTATCAGAAATGATAACCATAGGAGCTCCAAACCTGCAACACTCCTGTTCATATAAAACAGAGGCCACTCTTCCTACTGTTACATCTTTTACTGCTCTTGCCTCAACCCATTTTGTCAAATAGTCCACAGCCACAAAGGATATACCTTTTGCCATTGTTGGTCCTCGGCATTGGACCTATAGCATCTACTCCCCATTTTGCAAATGCATCAAAAGACATTATAGATTTTTGAGGCTCAGCCAAAAGCTTCCGATTTGCAAACACTTGGCATTCATGGCATGACTTGCACCAAAAATAAGCATCTCTCATCATAGAGGGCCAACAGTAACCTGCTCTCAAAACACAAAAGACAACCTGATCCTTGCCTTGATGGCCTGTTTTGTCATGGCAGTGCTCCAAAATCAAGCCTATATCTTCTTTGTATGGAACTTTTCTCAAAATGCTATGCTTTCCATAAAGCATGAGATCCTCACCTACCAATGTGTAGTTTCTTGCTTTGGCAACTATTCTCTGACGCCGAACTTTTGACATGCCCTCTGGACATTTCCCTTTACTAAGAAATACTTCTACATCTTGCAATGATTCCCTTTCTGCATACAAGGCTTCCTTGACCTTTAAAGGAGCTACCAAGGCATCCAACTTGTCCCAACTCATCAGCTTCTTTATTTTGGCCATGAGGAACATGCTTAAACTGTATCCTCTCAAACTCATGCAAAAGCTTCTTTATGCCATAGAACCACTTCTTCAAATTGTCTTTCTTAACATTCCACAAACCAAGCAACTGATTCATGACTAGCAACGCATCCCCTTTTGCAATGACCCTCTTCAATCCAAACTCAACACACTGCTTCAACCCAAGGAAAAGCGTGAGATACTCGGCCTCATTGTTGCTTTCAACTTCATCAAGATTGTAAGCTCTAGAAAAGATTACATCGCCTTTTGCGTTCTTAATGACTACCCCACCACTTGCCTTTTGAAGTACTTTCCTGTATGCGCCATCAAACATCATTTTATACGCATCTGTAATATCTACTTCATCTTCATGATCATCCTTGTCCACCCTTGGGTAAGATGGAAGCTCCCCCCCCCCCCCCCCCCCCCCCCTTATGTACCACTATGTCTCCCAAGTGAGCTTTAACAGAATTATCCACTTTAAACTCAAACTCGTACTCTTGAAGCTCCAAAGTCCACTTTAAGATGCCCTTTCTAGGCTTCAAATGTTGTACTACATCAGGAAAAAGATTCGATGTGGTGAGCACATAGAACATTAGGCAAAATTTGGACCCACAAAGGGGCCCTTTAAGGAGTTTGACTTTACCTCTCTCGACCAAAACGGGCGCATGGAATTTTTTTTGCAAATAAACTCCAAAGTTGGCGGAGGTTTGATAATTAGAATGTCCTCTTCAAGATCTATCTACTGATATATAGCACGCCATGAGATTCCTCATGTTTTAGAAGATTCTTTTTTTGATTCACTTATGATGTGACAACTCTGTCAGAATCTAAGTGAATCAAAAAAAGAATCTTCTAAAATATGAGGGATCTCATGGCGTGCTATATATCATTAGATAGAGCTTGAAGAGGACATTCTAACTACTAAACCTCCGCCAACTTTGGAGTTTATTTGCAAATTTTTTTCCATGCGTCCGTTTTGGTAGAGAGAGGTAAAGTCAAACTCCTTAAAGGCCCCCTTTGTGAGTCCAAATTTTGCCTAATGCTTTTGGGGCAACAAATAGGTTTTGAACCTTCGACGAGCAAGAACCACGGAAAATACCCATTGTTCCATTTCTGTGTAGGAGAACTCGCTTACATTCTTCATCTTGCTCTCAAAATAAATTGGCTTGAAGTTCCTTCCTTGCTTTTGTAAGAGAACTGACCCAAAAGCTACTGACCCCACACTAATGGATACATAGAAAATCGACTGCAAGTCAGGAGGACTCACTGTTGGTAAAGCACACAATACCTCCCTAATGCCATCAAAAGCCTGTTGCATGTCTTGATTCCATTCAAACCCTTGAACTCTCTGAATCAATTTCTGGAGAGGATACACATACTGACATAGCATCCAGAAAAACGTGACAAGTACCTGAGCTTATGCACAAATGATGCTAAATCCTTTGTGTTGTTGGGCGGATCCATAAGCAATAAATCCTTAACTTTCTCTGGGTCAGCTTCTATTCCATTTTGGGAAACCACATGTCCTAGCAAATGGACTCTGGCATGAGCAAATTTACACTTCTTTGGGTTGAGTTGCCCACCCTCTTGTTGAAGCCTTTCAAAACTCAACCTCAACTTCTCCAAATGTGTGACCCTGGATGTTAAACCGAAGGGAGACAGCGCATGTAGACGAGAGGAGAGAGAGATGACACCAACATGTACAAGCCCCAAAGTGTGTCTACTGATCACACGAGATGCTTTTATATAGAGGGGACCAGGGTGCTATATATAGAGATACTATATATAGCTCAACACCCCCACTCAACTGAAGGTCCCTAACTGTGGATGAGAAAACCCTTGGGGGCTCAAGGGAAAAACCCACATCTCTATATATACCCACCGTTATATTAAAATATTTTAAATATACATTTACAATGTTCAAAGGATCTACATCACTCCTATTTTACAATGTGCCCTTTCAAGGGTCTTTAACAATATATGCAGTTGAATTGATGCAAATTCTTCAATATATTTGAGCAGCTTGAATATCTTTGAGCCTCTACACACATTTCTTGATGTGACTTTCATCCTGTAAACAATATCAACTCAAGAAACATATCGAAACGTGAAGGCTAGAAATAACCACATCACATTGTCCTTACAAACGGTTCGCGACGCCGCTGTGGAGACGACATAGAAACAAACATGATGCCGATGCAATCAAATGTGCAAATGACATAGAAGCTAATGTAATATTAATGTAATCACATGTGCACACATATATACAAAGCTGAGATGTATGAACATATTGGGGTCCCCAAGTTCTCAATAGCTGACAGTTGTCATCATCATGGCTTTACACAGCATGGCATAAGAGACGCTCAGAAAAGCTTTAAAATAGCAATCATCATGGTTCTACATACCATGGCATCAGAGACGTTTAGTTCAAATCAAATAAAACTGTAAAATAGTAATCATCATCATGGCTTTACGTACCATGTCATTAGAGATGCGTACAAAAAACTTTGAGATGGGAATAAACATCATGAATTTACATACCATGACATCAGAGATGCTTTCTTCAAATAAAAAATGTAAAATAGTAATGGCCATCATGGCTTTACGTACCATGGCAACGTAGACGCTAGTTCTGTGCAAAATCTGCAAAACCTCAAGACAATAAAAACAGTAAAATAGTAATCGCCATCATGGCTTTACATACCATGGCAACATATATAGATGCTAGTTTTGTGAAAAATCTGCAAAACCTCAAGACAATGAGTAGTCAATAGATAATTGCTTTGTAAAATCACGTGAAATATTTTATGTATCAAGAACCAAAGCCATGATCAATGGAGAAAATGAAAATACACGTAAGCCTTGTCGTTTTTACGTCAATGATACACATGAAGACGTAAATATGGCATTGGACGTACTTATGCATATCATTAACAAATGTAATTTTGAAATTGATATGATGGTCTGCAGAGGGTGACAAGCGCGACACACCATGACTATGACGTGATCATAAAAAAAAGAAAAAAACGCGTAAAAATTAGTAGCATGATTGTCATAAAATGCATGATTAGTGTAACCCTACTATCATTTGACCAAAGTATAGTCATCTTTAGACTAGTAGTCTCATGAGGACTGCTCAGCATTAAGAAAAAGCTTTTCTAAAAATCTATGTGGATTACTAGGATGCCATAGTCTGCTGGCTAGATTATCGCCAGCTTGAATTCAATACTGCCCTCGGACCCTGGTTGTAATTGCTTCAGTACAAAACCTCAACGAGGTGATCGTTTCCATCACCATGTACAATTGTTGTTTCGGTGCCCATGAAAGAGCACTAAACATACCCTTATACGCATGTAATACATCAGGCTGCAAACGGAAGATGGAGGAAAATGCAAGATATGAAGTTGCAAATGCAAGATGGCTTGTTGAATCCCAAGATGCTGCATGTGTCTCAATCGCCACGCGACCTGGTCCCCGCATGCACCAATTCTATCTATCAATGGCCCGGTTGTAGGCGCGCATGTTGTTGTCTGCGCTGTCACGAATTAGCACACTCTCGCCACTGCTCATCATTAAAATAGCACCGCAGTTAAAAATCACCCGTATAAAATAACCACCTCTCTCAGGAAGACCAATAAAGCCCTACGTTTTATGAGCATGCAGTTTGTAGTACGCAGTAAGTTGTCTAAAGCGACGCCCGGGACTATAGCTAGCAGTTGTGGCGAAGACAACACAATTTGCTGCGTCAACTACATAAACCAAATGCAATCTATAAATCCATGGCGTAGCCTAGCCTCTCTACTGAAATCTCAACTCTATTGCCATTGTATGCACCTGCTTGCTTCTCTATCTTCATCGTCTTACACCTCTACCGCTTCAATTGATCCATGCTTGCATGCTTCACCTTGCGTGCTCCAACTCAAGCTGTTTCTCTCTCTCGCTATTGAAACGTAAACCCTGTTGCAATTGTCTAGGACCCGTCCTTGTATATATTAGCGTAAGATTGCTACTTGTAAGCCACATCAACCTCTGTAGCAGGTCTACCAAAACCACCAGCTAGCTATTATGAGCATCTAAAAGCAAGGCAGATTGACGTAAAACTGCCACGAGCAGGTCGCCCCATAAAAAACATCACGTTATTTTAAGCAAAATAAGCAAGCATAACCACAACTAGGTATTACGAGTGTCAAAAAGCAGGGCAGATTGACATAGAACAACTTCGTCAGTTTCATCGACAAAAAATAACTTAGAACGAACAAAAAAAAACATGACTTATCTTTGATTTTGTGTTGCGATGATTGCTATGTCGCAAAGTTTCGTCAGAGTCATCGACCCTTTCCTTGGTCAAAAATCTACCTTGGAAGGATAAAAGCCTTGTGTTTCGCACCACATCACCGGGCATCGAGCCTCGCCTTAGATGTCTTGCACACCGAACCTTTCCTTGGAAGGATGTCTATGATACCATGTTGAACCGGAGGGAGAGAGAGCATGTAGATGAGAGGAGAGAGAGATGACACCAACATGTACAAGCCCCAAAGTGTGTCTACTGATCACACGAGATGCGTTTATATAGAGGGGACCAGGGTGCTATATATAGAGATACTATATATAGCTCAACACTGGAGCTATAACACCCAATGTCATCCATGAAAACACGAATGAACTTACCCAAGTAGGGACCAAACACTCTATTCATCCATCCTTGGAAGGTAGCATATGCATTAACTAGCCCAAAAGGCATTCTTTTGTAGGCAAAACAACCCCAGGGAGTAATGAAGGTCGTCTTCAATCGATCTTCAATGGCTATGAAGATCTGAAAGTAGCTAGAAAATCCATCCATGATTGAGTGACGTTCATGACCGGCAACCTGATTGAGGATTTCATCTAGGAAGGGTAGTGGATAATGATTTCTTTTTGTGGCAGCATTCAAAGGTTTGAAATCAACACATATCCTAAATCTTCCGTTCTTCTTGGGCACAATTACAACTGGAGAGACCCATTCAGACTCCTCCACTCGAAAGATGAAATCTGCTTCCAAAAGCTTCATCACCTCTTCATGAAGTGCCTTCTCATGAATGACCCCCAACCTCCTAAGCTTTTGAACCTTTGGCTTGGCACCTTCTTTTAGATTGATTCTATGATCGACTCCTTCATCTCCTTGCAACTCTGTATATTCAGTGGGGGCGAATAGCTTTGGAAATTCCTTGAACATGTCTTCATACTCCTTTTTTCCTTTTCTGTCAAGTCCTCTCCTAGCATGCTCCTTACATTAACTTTGGCAGGCTCTACAATTGCTTTTGGACTATCCTTCTTCTCCTTGACATTCACATCATGCATCGATGCTTCCTTTTCAACACTTATCCCAAAAAGATCAGGACATAATTGCATCAATCCTTCCTCTACACTTTCTTCTGATGTCGTAGATGACACATCACTATCGTATGACATAGTTTCTGTCGAATCTGTATCTTGCATCTCCAATAGGGGCTGTGTACGGCTCTCGTGTGTCTTCATGTTGTAGACAATGGTCCTTCCTTTCTCTTTGTCGAGGATGGTGATCAAGCCTGTGCCCCAATCCTGCTTAGCACCAAGGGTTATAAGCCATGGCCTCCCTAAAATGATCGGATAAGCATTCTCACCCGCTTGCATCACGTAGCAATCAACCAAGCACTCAATCCCCAAGACTTTTATCCTCACATCTTTAGCTATTTCAAGACACCTTGACTTTTTGTGGTTGGCCATCCTCATACGGATCGAAGCATTCATTGACATCTTAACGCCTGCTTCCTTCATGATAGCCTCAGTCATGACACACACCTGGGCACCACCATCCACATATGCTTGGACTTCCGTCTTCTTTCCCAGCACAGCTTCAAGTAATGGCACCATATCCACTGGGTGACCAACTCTCAAGCCATGCTTTGATGCTTTTCCTTCTTGGAAGGAAGCCGTGTACTCACACACTTGGTCCACTGCCTCCTCAATTTAGCGTTCAAAGCCACCACAACTGACGAAAAGATATATTTGCCTTTTGATTTCGTATGTCGTCGACAATATCATAGTCTTCAACACCTTGGCCAAGGAGGTAGTCCTTTGGACCAATTTTCCTTCTTCGCCGCCTCTTGCTACTTTCTGGTTTGTCTTCTACCTTAGCCTTTCCTTTCCTTGCTCTTGTTTCCCTCTCCTTTTCTGTCTCTTTCTCCCTATCATGCCTAGCTCTCTTATTGGCCAAAACATCCACATCTTGATTCTCAAGGGTAATGATGTTAATAGCTCTACCTTATCCACTTCTAGGAAACGGTTGTGGTGGTTGTTGCGGTGGTGGCACTTCTAGTGCTTGCTCTTGATGATTTTCTTCTATTCTCCCTTGACCACGTCCATATAAGGGGTATATCCCTCCTCTCTCTCGTGGTGGTTCAGGACAATCAGGGGAATAGTGACCCTCTTCATCACAATTGTAGTATCTACCTTGTAGCCTTTGTCCCCTACCTCTCCCGGCTGGCCACTCTTCTCTTTGGTTCCTATTAATTATGTTAATTCTTAATTCTTGAACTGACCGGCAAGATCATGCAAAACGCAAGCCGTAACGGGATCTGGAACTTGAACCACTCACTCCACTCTATCATCCGTTGCTAGAGGGACCGTTGGTTGCACCACAACTGGCTCAGTGTATGTCATGCCTTGCTCCCCATAAATTGATGCACTTTAAAGAAATCCCTTGGAGGTACTTGGGATGCCGCCTCTAGTTGAACCCAAAGTCCTTTCAAGTGTTTCAAAAACTCTTTAAAGTTAGCATGAACATCTTGCTGCTGCAAACCTCTCAATTTTGTCGTCGCTTTTGTTGCGGTTAGTTTCTTCCCAAACTTGTCAAAAATTGCCAACTTCACCTACTCCCATGTTTGCTTTTTGTCTTCCTCTAAACCTTCAAACCACTCCCGAGCTTCTCCTTTGAGTGCCAGAGGAAATACATGAAGCTTTGCTTCGTCATTCACAATGTGCATACCTAACGTATGGCACTCGAAATCCGCAATCCAGTCCTTCACATCCTCCTTCCCTGTGAATAGTTTGTACATTTATCAAAAGTTTGTACATTTATCCAATCCAACTTGGATTGTAATTTAATCTAGTAAAAAGTGTCAATACTCAACAATGGTTATAGATCTCTTTTGATATACATCTGTCCGATCATATTTGCAAATATTTATTAATCATTAATACTGAGAACAGACAACGACATATCTCACATGTTTATCCAAAACCTGAGGTGTTTTTTTGTGCTACCGATAGGATTATATGAAAGCAAACCAGTATATTACAAATGCATCCTATTTTTAAATGCTTCTACATATAAGTTCAACCAATCCTGTATATGTAATGCTTCAAAACATACCATAAATTGTCATATATTTCCTTGGATAAAAAACCAGCATTTATACGATTTCCAACATGAAAAAGCAGGTACTAAACATCGCATCTCATTTTTTGATGTGACTACCAACAGATTTGTCATATTTCTTCATGTAAACAAATCAGATACTTTCATCTCATGCTTATCCCAAAGCAGAGGGTAATTTCATCTCATCCATATAAAAATCTATTTTTTGTTATACAACAAATTGTCATATTGAAAATGCTTCAACAAAATCGTAAGCTATTCCTTATGTCACTATAAGGACAACTACTCTTATTGCCAACCAAGTGATGAAGTTGAGATATACACAAGAAGCAATAAAACCATCTTTTATACACTCTTGATGTATCAATAAGTAAATAATGGATCCAAAAATCTCAGTAGGTACAGAGGCCTACCTGATGGTTTGAAGTGGCCCCCATATGTGTGGAATATCCCAAGAGGATCTATCAGATATATCGTATGTAGTTGTAACCAAAGGTAATATATCAAGGAAAATTGGTCTCCTTTGCTTGCCAGGTCAGATGATCAGTGAATTAAATAACGATGGGGAACTCCATGCAAGCGTGTGTGTGTGTGTGTGTGTGTGTGCATGCACGTGCACGCATGCCTTCTCATGAATGACCCCCAACCTACTAAGCTTTTGAACCTTTGGCTTGGCACCTTCTTTTAAATTGATTCTATGCTCGACTCCTTTATCTTCTTGCAAATCTATATATTCAGTGGCAAATAGCTTTGGAAATTCCTTGAACACGTCTTCATACTCCTTTTTTCTTTTTATGTCAAGTCCTCTCCTAGCATGCTCCTTAGATTCACTTTGGCAGGCTCTAC
Organism: Adiantum capillus-veneris; assembly: GCF_014529385.1. Taxonomy (NCBI): domain Eukaryota; kingdom Viridiplantae; phylum Streptophyta; class Polypodiopsida; order Polypodiales; family Pteridaceae; genus Adiantum; species Adiantum capillus-veneris. Next base: position 60,784,906 of record NC_140960.1, read on the forward strand.
AATTGCTTTTGGACTATCCTTCTTCTCCTTGACATTCACATCATGCATCGATGCTTCCTTTTCAACACTTATCCCAAAAAGATCAGGACATAACTGCATCAATCCTTCCTCTACACTTTCTTCTGATTTCGTAGACGATGCATCACTATCATATGACATAGTTTCTGTCGAATCTGTATCTTGCATCTCCAATAGGGGCTGTGTACGACTCTCGTGTGTCTTCATGTTGTATACAATGGTCCTTCCTTTATCTTTGTTGGGGATGGTGATCAAGCCCGTGCCCCAATCTTGCTTAGCACCAAGGGTTATAAGCCATGGCCTCCCTAAAATGATCGGATAAGCATTCTCACCCGCTTGCATCACGTAGCAATCAACCAAGCACTCAATCCCCAAGACTTTTATCTTCACATCTTCAGCTATTGCAAGACACCTCGCCTTTTTGTGGTTGGCCATCCTCATACGGATCGAAGCATTCACTGACATCTTAACGCCTGCTTCCTTCATGATAGCCTCAGTCATGACACACACCTGGGCACCACCATCCACATATGCTTGAACTTCCGTCTTCTTTCCTATCATAGCTTCAACTAATGGCACAATATCCACTGGGTGACCAACCCTCAAGCCATGCTTTGATGATTTTCCTCCTTGGAAGGAAGCCGTGTACTCACACACTTGGTCCACTGCCTCCTTAATTTAGCGTTCAAAGCCACCACAACTGACCAAAAGATATATTTGCCTTTTGATTTTTTACGTCGTCGACAATATCATAGTCTTCCACACCTTGGCCAAGGAGGTAGTCCTTTGGACCAATTTTCCTTCTTTGCCGCCTCTTGCTACCTTCCGGTTTGTCTTCTACCTTAGCCTTTCCTTTACTTGCTCTTGTTTCCCTCTCTTCTTCTGTCTCTTTCTCCCTATCATGCCTAGCTCTCTTATTGGCCAAAACATCCACATTTTGTTTCTCAAGGGTAATGATGTTAATAGCTCTACCTTGTCCACTTCCAGGCAACGGTTGTGGTGGTTGTTGCGACGGTGGTGCTTCTAGTTCTCGCTCTTGATGATTTTTCTTCTATTCTCCCTCGACCACGTCCATATAAGGGGTATATCCCTCCTCTCTATCATGGTGGTTCAGGACAATCAAGGGCGTAGTGACCCTCTTCATCACAATTGTCGCATCTACCTTGTAGCCTTTGTCCCCTACCTCTCCTGGCTGGCCGCTCTTCTCTTTGGTTCCTTTTCATTATGTTAATTCTTAATTCTTGCAATTGACTGGCAAGATCATGCAAAACCCGAGCCATAACGGGATCTGGACCTTGAACCACTCGCTCCACTCTATCATCCGTTGCTAGAGGGACCATTGGTTGCACCACAACTGGCTCAGTGTAGGTCATGCCTTGCTCCCACCTTCTCTTGATCTTCTTGCTCTTGGCCTCAACAATTTCCATAGCTCTCTCAAATGTAGCAGGCTCATCTTGATCAACCTTCTCCCTTACACTTGGATGGAGACAATCCATAAATTGATGCACTTTAAAGAAATCCCCTGGAGGTACTTGGGATGCCGCCTCTAATTGAACCCAAAGTCCTTTGAAGTGTTGCAAAAACTCTTTAAAGTTAGCATGAACATCTTGCTGAAAACCTCTCAATTTTGTGGTCGCTTCTGTTGCGGTTAGTTTCTTCCCAAACTTGTCAAAAATTGCCAACTTCACCTGCTCCCATGTTTGCTTTTTGTCTTCCTCTAAACCTTAAAACTACTCCCAAGCTTCTCCTTTGAGTGTTAGAGGAAATACATGAAACTTTTCTTCGTCATTTAGAATGTGCATACCTAGCGTATGCCACTCGAAATCCGCAATCCAGTCCTTCACATCCTCCTTCCATGTGAACACTGGCCGACTATAAGCCATCTCTTCGGAGTTGCTTCTCTCTTGCGTGAGTAACTCCACAAAAGTTGAAGTCTTGCACCTCAACCGAACCACCACTTTTCTTCAATGAAGATCGAACTTCACAGCAAAACCGCTTCACCTGGGTGCACAACCGGAAAACTTCCGCTCCCCAGCGGGATCACCAAAGGATGATGGAGCAAAAGATGTCGTGCGCACACTCACACACCCAAAAAACTCAACACAATACAAGGAATTTACTTAAATTTCTCACTCCACTCACCACCACTCAAAATATCCCTAAAAATTATATCCACAAGCTCAATTCAAACTCCAAACGCCTCGACCTACAAGCCCTTGCCTGCCCGAAGACAATACAAGGTGAGTCGAGGTGATCAACATTGGAAATCACGCTTGATGGTGACCAAAATATACAAGAAAAAACAATAAAAACCCAAAAACTCCAGCCACAAAAGTCCACTCTCAAACCATTGCAAAGCCTTCACCAAACTCCACTCTGTTGGACTCTTTGGAGTAGCGCCAACCCTAATGGCACCGATACAGGGTCACATAGTCTTGCAGAAAGCCGCACCTTCTTCCCTCAATTACTTGCACACACACATCCATGGAAACCTTAGAGCTTCCATAGACTATCCCAAGTGAAAAATTGAAGAGAGAAATCTCTCATTCACTCCTCCACACACTCAGAAATAGGACGCGAACGTGACGGGACTACACTAGACCACCTGTAGGAACCCTTCTTCCTTCCCCACACAGGGAGGTTAAAGTGCCAAAACTTGGCTTCCAAAATGATCCTTCATCCCAAGCACTCACGGAAGCGTCACTGATGTGGCACTTTGATGCCTTTTCACACCTTTTTTGACCTTTCTTGGCCCAGTTTTGGCCAGTTTTGACCCCTGGTGGGCATTTTTCGCGGGAAAAACCCTAAACAGACTCCAAAATTCACCAAATTTTGTACGCTTGATCCTCAATACCCAAATCACTTTTCCACATCCCCACCTTCTATTTTTGACTAGTTCTAGGGCGGTGCATGCATCACCGCAAATCAAGCACCGTAAATAGACAGTTAAACTACATGTTTCAAACTTCTCGAGCGGGATGAGAGTACCCATACTTGTCACTTGGATTATTTAAATTCTAGAGAGCTCAAACACATTATCTAGAACCAAATTAAGCCACCTAAAACCATATCCAAGGCCCCGATACCCTATACGGGCATGTACATGTGTTCGACTGCTAGCACGCGAACCTGACTATTCACAATGTGTACACATTGCATCTTTTTTTGAACTTGAAACCACGTTGCAAAGCTCCTAAATGCATGTATTTACATATTTTTGTACATATGACCATGCATATAAGTGCTACTTTGTACACGTGAAAAGCGGTCTATCAGCGTTTGTGAGCCTTAATTGTAGATTTGAGTGCTTAATCACTGTATTTAGTCATTTGTACCATAGGAGAGTGTTCTTAGACCAAAGGATGACATTTTTGGCATGTTGTATTGCAGTTTTCAGGACCTTTTTCATGATGGATCGTGATTATGGTAGTTGAGAAACCTAGTTATGCTAGTTAGCATACTATGATATATAGCTAGCATACATTGTCATGGTGGTAAGCATACTGTGTATGCTAGTTAGCACAGCTAGTTATCCTAGCCAGCATCTTGTGAATACTAGTTGGCATTTTTTGTATGCTAGCTAGCATACTGTATATGCTAATAAGCATACCTTCTATGCTAGTTAACAAACTATGCATGCTAACTAGCATAGAGAGTTTCCCAATTAGAAACAAAATATGCTAATCAGCATAGTAAATATGGTAATTAGTGCACAGTGTGCTAGTTAGCAAACAAGGTATGATAATTAGCATATTTGATATGCTGATTAGCATACTTGTTATGCTAATTATAACATTGTGTATGATGGCTAGCATGCAAGTATGCTAATCAGAAAAAGGGTATGCTAATTAGCATGCATAAGCATACATTTTTTCTAATTATCACACTTGCATGCTAGCCATCATACACAATGTTCTAATTAGCATACCTTTTATGTTAATTATAACATTGTGTATGATGGCTATCATGCAAGTATGATAACAATAAAACAAGATATGATGATTAGCATAATCACTATGCTAGCAAGCATTTGGTGCATGCTAATAAGCATACAAGGTTTAGTTAGCATACCTTCTTTGCTAGCAAGCATAATGTGTATGCTTGTTAGCATACATTCTAAGCTAGCTAGAATAATATGTATGCTAGTTAGTATACCTCTTTGGTAGTTATCATAATGTGTATTTTAGTAAGCATGCACTATATGCTAAACAACAAAGATGGTATGCTAATTAGCAGAGACGTTACGTTAATTAGCATAACTTGTCTTCTAGTTAGCATACCATCTATGCAAGCATACATGATATGCTAATTAGCATCCAAATGTGTATGCTAATTATCATACCATGTATGATAATTTGCACACCATCAATAATAAGCATACCATTAGCATACACACAATTTTGCCTATTAACATTTTATGTATGCTAATTAGCATACATTCTCTGCTAGTTAGCATACACACTATATTCACTCTTCCTTGTTAGTGTTAGCATATTTTGTATGATAGTTAGCATATTGATCTGGTGGTTAGAACACTTTGTATACTACTTAGCATAGTTAGCATAGGCAATATGAATCTGTACAGAATATAAATGCCTACCATACATGGAATGCTACTTGTCACACTATGCATACAAGCGATCATAATGGTATCGATGAAATTAACGGGTGAATGGAATACACATGTATCAATGATGATGAATGCAAACCTGACAAGACAATTGTCAGTCAAAGGATAGAAAATAAGCTCTATAATGATGAATCTGATGAGCTGGATAGACAGCAAGAAAGGGTAGATGTAATGCCACAGCATGCGACAACACACAAGGGTGCTACAAATGGTAAAGAAATAGATGATGATGATGAATATTTTATCATTATTACTCATCCCAAAACCAATACCCCTACAGATGATCAAACAAGCGTCTTAGAGGAAACAATTAAGAGTGTGCAAGAGGAAGGTAGGAGTGCTCAAGAGGAAGGTTTCAGGACTGACAGTGGGCTGACTGCACAAGATTCCGGTGATGACAGCCCCCCTGCAAGGTTTTGTAAACAAAGTGAAATTAAAGATAAAAGGTGGTCTGGAACAGATTTTGGAAGATTCTAGGGATGAGATATGTGATGCTCTCCAAGGACCCTAGATGACATAAAGCAATGTAGTAAAGGTGAAAAGAAATCTATTCACTCACGTGCTTGCAAGAAATTATGTTGAATCTATTCCCTGTTGTGTCCAAGTTATGTAGTGTTAGCAATCTCCACACCCCGTGGCATGTATCCCTCTAGATATTTATAATGGAGAAACTCTTTTCAATATTAATTTACTGTGTAACAATTTAGTAGTTTTTGCTTGTCCTTTACGATGTCTTTATTGTATATCATTTCTGTGTCACATGGATGGCAAGATAAACTGCAGTTAGTTGCCTTGCATGATTTGAATTATTTCATTGCATGCAAAACAATACAAAAGTGGCATATTGCCAAGGTGAGACAACTACAAAAGAAAAAGCCAAGATTGAGAAGCGCCTGGGTAGCTATCTTAAACGTTGAGCGGAAATATTTGAGTACTTCAGTTATGTTCATCCCTCGGAGGAAGTTGTTTTTGCTGAGTGGTATGCACTGCCAGGACCAATATGCCTGCCAAAGCCGTTGCTAGAGGAGGGGCGCTCTTTGATTCTTGATTTAAATGGCCTGCTTGTTCAAGTTGTAGAGCCAATGCATGCTGACATTCCCCCTAATCATGCAGGGGAAATGATAAAGTACAATGTGCAAGATAGGAGGTATGTATTTCCTCGCAAAGACAGCCACAAATTTTTGGATTGGTGCCTCCAATTTTTCCACGTGTATATATGGAGCACCGGCATGGCACCTAAAGTGAATGCAATATTAGAAACAGTATTCAAAGAGAAGCGGGCTATGCTAAGAGGTGTTTTTTCACTTTGAGACCCAAAATAATCTAATTATTGACGATAGTATGTACAAAGTGCACCAGAACCCTGAAGGAAGTTGGCTTGCTACTACTAAGATAGAGGACCAACTCAAAGAAGAGTAACAAAACTTCTTGATAGATACTTTGAGCAGTTGGTTGTTCCTATGGCTGCAATCAGAGGATCGTGCAACTTATAGAACTGAAAATGCTACTGCCCTAGATTTGTTTTCACAAGAAGTGATCAGGAAGGTGGAATCATAAATGCAAAAGCGGAATGAGGCTCAGTGTAAGGAAGCCTTGCGTAGGAGGTGGAATCATAAATGCAAAAGCGGAATGAGGCCCAGTGTAAGGAAGCCTTGCGTAGGAGAGAAAGGGAGGCTGATGAAGAATCTGAAATACGTAAGAGAGAGAGAGGCTACATGAAAGGACAAGGGAAGTGGAACATGCTCATCACCACCCAACCATGCCCTATAGAGACCCTTGGCCTGCTAAATATAGGGACCACCTTGACTGCATGTGCGTCCTTGCTCTTGGCCGTGCCTGGTCCTACCCTTGGCATGAAATTATTCCCCCCTTGGAGAAGCGTTTTCATCCTTGAAAACAAAAGTGATGATACACTAATGTTTTCTATCATGGCATCCTTCATGGATCCAGCTGTTTGGTTGATGGGAACACGGTTCAGCAGGAGATTCAATGAAAACAAGAGTAACATCTTGATTTTTCACATTGTTTTCCATTTGCAACTAGCTTGTGTTATTGATTCCTATCCAATCATAGTGTGTAGACTCCATTTAGAACACACATGACTATGCGAAATGGGTTATCAAACCAAGATGTACCCTAAAGAGTACCTCTTTCCATGAAAGTAACTTGCTAACATAACTCATCAGCCAAGTTTAAGTCCTTGACTTGTTTTCCAATTTTAGCAGTAAACAACCCCACCATTACTAGTATTCAAGGTTGAGAACTTGATTTATACATGAAGAGACTACACCTAGTTTCAAACATGCTTTAACTTATGGTAAGAAAACTCCAAGTACATCAATAAATGCTTACTAATTGGATCGCTTGGTGCTAATGTACACAATTTGCATATCCTTCAGCACAAGATTACACTTTGTAACCTGCCTATCCCCTTGGATAACTAATATTATTGAGGTGTGTTTCCCTCATGGTTTACAGAAAGTCTTCCCCAGATGATTGGTAAATGGGAATCACAAAATTGTGTAACATTGTTGAGGAATCAACAATGTCCGGAATAACCATCGTGGTTAACTTGAAAAATCCACACACACCCAAACCGAGCCATTATCTCCATTGGTGATTAGTAGACCCAAAATTAATCTCATAGAGATATTGCACATAGAGTGAAAAATACTTCATAAGCAACATCTTGACAAATACGCATGCCGTTCCAAATCATCCTTTCCTAAACACTAGGGCCCATAACACCTAGTGTGCATGCATTTAGAAAAAAGCAGATCCAAAACGGTATATCCATGGTGATCCTTGCCAATACTTATGGAAAATGTGAGGCACCTAGCACACATTAAAGAGGAATGTAAATAGTTTTGAAAAAAAACTAAATACTTTCAATTGCAATCTTTTGCAAGCCTTGTTGAAACGTCTCAACCATAATAGAAGGTGAAACATGATCACTTCTAGGTACAAACATTGAAGCTTTTTCATTAACCACCTAGAGCCTTGCTATATGTATAAACAACCATCTGTAATGTTGTTTAGCAGTAGTTGTACCTGAACAAGTCACTCTAATCATCTGATGATTTTTGGCCGTCGAAATTGCTCTTGATACGTCGTGTTGAAAATGGTCTAGAAAACAGATTTGACCAGTACCTAGGGACTTTGTCATGACACATACTTGAAATAATGGCGCCAATGTAAGTCCTAGAGACTCATATTTGCCACATGTGGAATATGTCTCAACTAAGGATGTCTGAAAAAAGAACATCCTACAAGTACAAGATGTACTTGTGTGTGGAGGTAACTGCAAACATTCTACGACGGGAGTGAGATGAACCCTCATTATCCTTGCTCCACACTGGCTAAACTGAACTCCTTGAGTCCCTAGACCATGTTGTATCCCATGTGACAACATGTGCCAAATCAAATCCGACAAGTGGGTGCATAACAACATAATGTACATTGGACACTACATCCCAAAATACTTGTTCAGACTTTCCCTTGGCATGGCCTTGGGGATTGAACTGAAAGTTCAGTTACGCGTATTCAAATACACAAGAGCACATCTCCTCTTGTGAAAGAACCAAAAAACATTGCATTCGAAACCCTAGGTGTTGCTTTCGCAATCCAAGCCCGTTGGGTAGAATCTATGTTGGACGGTGCGACTCACACACCCATGAAGTGCATGCAAACAATACCTAGATCAACATAATGTCAATCGAGGACACAGATGACACCATAGGCACATGGAGGAAATCTCTTTAGCTTTGTCAGGCTGAGACCATCCTACACATACAACACTCTGGAAGGCCAACTAAACCACAATCAAGAACCTCACTGCTCTCAACTACACCACCTAGCCACATACACACATACGGAAGGTAACTCACCTAATCATGCCAGATTCGTACAAAACTTAAGGAACACCATCCCCTCACTAGGATACACCTGTCCCTAAGCTTCTACACTAAAAACCCTCACTCTAAACCCATATGCGGAAAACGCGTAGGATGACAGAGCTGAATTTTGAAAGTGCCCGAAACTGAAATTTATGAGTATCTATGCGTAGCTTATTGTGCCACGATTCTATAGACTACTAGCACGCAAAAAACAGACATCATTTGATACACTTACGGCCACAAATAGCTCGTAGATGCATCGGCGTGTGCGCTTCTTCTCGCGTGGAATGCTTGGCACTGTCGCGTAGCTCTCCTCGAGCCTACAACAATGGTGAAGTCGGATCTCCAATGTGTTTAGCGAGACGGGCGTAGCGAGAGGATAAAGCTCACGCTCACTCTCTTTCTCTCTCACACACAATAGACGGCAGCGCTAAAGTTTTGATTATGATTAAAAGTACTTTTTTTACAAAATGACCTAGGTATCTTATATACTAAGGCTACCTTAGGTTTAACCAAAAATGGGGTTGAAAGGGTCAAATGGCTTTGTATTTACAATCTGGAAGTGCCATTGCACCCCGGCTTCTGAAACTAGAATAACTACTCATTACAAATGATGTTTATAGCCATAATCCGTAGCATTTCATAACTTGCAAAAGATAAGACTTTGGTACGAAACTTGAGTTATGTTGTTTTGTTGACCCAGTGGTCAACACTCCCCCCTTCCACGTTCATGTCATCCCCAACATGAGGTGATTGTCGATGGCGATGTGGTCTTTGCTGTCATTTTGTTGTTGGAAAGAAAGTATAGGCTATAGCCTTTGCAGTAGCTTTTCTTGTTCATCCAATCCGATGTACATAGTCTTCACATGATTCAGGAAAATCATAATTGATGACGAACTTTATGTCTTTCACATCCACGCTCCGAGTTGCGGCATCTGTTTCTGTCATTATAGGTCTACTGCCAGATCTAAATTCAAAAAGAACCCAATGTCGTTTAACTTGAATCTTATCATCATGGATAGAGAAATCTCCATCCATCATTTGCTCCAGCAAATCTGTGAATTCGGAGTATTTGTGATTCTCAGAAACAACTTCTACAATTTGTAGAATTAAGTGATTGGCTTTATGATCTTGTGAGCCAATGAAAACTTTGTAATGATTTTGTAGAAATTGTATGGCTAAACCCTTAACTTCTTTAGGCCAAGTTGCACTCCAATGCAAAGTCTGTCTGTCAGGCCGAATCCAGGACTTAATTATTCTAATTTAAGGTTCAAAACCCTGTCGATCATTCGATGTGCATTATCAAGGACAATATTTTGAGATCCTCTAATTACTTTTATGTTTGCTCTTTGTCATTGAGGACTTCTTTGTTTTTGAGTTATGTTGTGTTGTTGACCCAGCGGTCAACACGTTGCTGTTGTTTTGGCTTCTGTTGCACTGCTTGTATCTTTGTCGAACCACAACAAGAACTATGATCCATTAGAGCGGACGTCTATCATCATAACCATTCATATTTTGAGATCCTCTGATTACTTTTATGTCTGCTCTTCTTCATTGGGGACTTCTTTGTTCCTGTGCAATCATGTTGTTAGTGTTGTCTGCAGCTTTGTCATTGTAGGCCATTCTTCGACTCGCCATTGAGGAGAAGTATGCTATGATCTGAAATTGGTGCTTCAATTCATTTGTCAATTGATTTGAGTAGCATTTCCTTATTGTTGATGCAGAAGGAATATGTACAAGAGGATGGTGATAGGTGTCTTTAGATTAGGGTCTGAAACCTAGATGACCAAAGGGAAAAAACCCGGTGGGAAAAAATGCCTTTGGTATATGCTCTTGATGGAGTTGAGTAGTTGAACGTGAAGTACATGTTCATGAAAGGTGAGTGCTTGGGTGAAACACGAAAAGAGTGCCTAATGCAAGTGCCAATTATGGGACACTCTATATGCATATGAGAAATTTGTCAACAAAAGCATGCAATGTGAAAGAAGGAGATGATGGTTGTTTTGAGGAATAAATGTAGCACATGTGACATCAAAAGATGTCTCAATAGCTTCCACCTTTCCAAGAAGGGTTTTCAATGTAGAAGTTTCCCCACTCGTATCTCACTGTCAGTACGTGAGTGTCTTTTGGACCTTCTCCTTCACTTCACCATACTTAAGTACTTAGACTTCGACTCTTTTGCTCACCTATACTAGCATGAGTGACACAACGTAAATATGCCCAGCTCTTCCAGCTTGAGCAGTACCTAGAATAGCTAAGACGCATAGACCACAAAGAATATTACTTGAAGCTTTGGGACTAACACCTCACTCATTTTGTGGCTTAGCTACTCCACTCTGACTTGTATGACTTGTCCGTTGCATGTTGACACTGCTTTGTGACAAGTTCTTCGGCTGTTGTAGTGGCTGCTGAGACATACTTGGTGAAGTTTCATCGTTTTCTTGTACCTTCTTCTCTTTGTAGTGCTCAGGCCTCTCGTCAGTCTTTTCTTCATGTGGATTATGGATTTTTTTTTTTTTCTTAATAATAAACAAAGAAAATCTTAAAAAAACTTAACAAAAGAAAAATCATTCAAATAGAAATCTAAAAGCTATGTACACTATACACATGTCCCTAGGGGCTCATATATGGATTTTGTCCCCATACTCCTCTGTAACACTACTATGCGGGCATATACTCTAAATTTCGTCAAAAAATTATCAATAAAACGCAAAAATTCAATGCATCTCACAAAACATTGCCCTCTAATAGTCATAATGTTAGGTCCGCATTCATAATGCCTCCCCCCTTCCTATTTGGAGTCATCCTTTACGACAGGGTATCGCAAAGGGTATGTGTTGTGCTTGGGCAATTAAAAGTTGTGCCTATGCACGCCTTGTAATGTAGCCATATTATGCATACACAGTCAATACATGGAAAAGATTTATGTTGTGCAAGATGTGGGTATAAGCAATTTTCTTATTGGCATTTGTTGGCGAGGCTTCCTATTCTAAGCAATGTAATGGTCTTTGAAGCTCCTGTATCGTTGCTTGATTGAAGCGACTTTCTCTCTTCTAACTGTACTATAATCGTAAGAATAATTGTAAGAATTCAAGCGGCGATGCAGTGACAACAGTTTTGTTGTTCTTCTTTGGGACCAATTTATTTGTGATTATTGGCTGTTTTGTTGCTGGCTCTCGTTTGGGAACCCATACTTTCCCGTGCTTCATTTGTGTTTGAAGAGACTTCTTTGCGATCCACCTTTTTGTTGTGTGAGTCGACAGTGGTCTTTGCTTGAGCCCTTGTACGCTTGGTTGGGGATGGGATTTAGGCTTTGAAAGTTGATACTGTGGTTGTTTTGGAATCCAAATGAATTCCTGAATTTTTGGTGCTTGAATCAACTTCTTTGGAGCCCAAACCTGAGTTGTGAAAGCTTGCGACTTTGTGATATTCTTACCGGTTCGTACACACTTTCCTTGCTTTTTTTTTGGTGTTGGATCTTGTGATTTGTCATTAGAGATCTTTGTCTTCTTGATCCATATCTGTTTTTGGCCGATCTAGCTTTTTGGTATCCAGATTTGTCGAACTTTTTGGCTTTGACTTGTTGTCCTGTTCCTTTGACCTATCATGGTTGTTGCTGAAGAGGTTGGTGATAGTGATGGCCTGAGTTGATGATAGGGGATGTCGTAAGATTCATCACTATCACTACTATCCTCAGCGAGGTTGACTTCTTGTACTTTCCCTTGATTTTTTGGCTGGTAGTGGAAAGTTACTGTCTGTTTGCTCATGGGTGGTAGTTTCTTGGAGGACTTTTCTAGCCCATTGATTAGAGCATTGTTAGGTCGTTGCTCTGGTCGTATTCCTCCTAGTTGAGTCTTTGCATCCTTATTAGGAGCCATGTATGAGGATGCTTGTGGTGGTTGTGTCCTCACCGAGGACCTTGGAATCCACTTTTCATGCACTTTATTCGTGTAGCGATGACATTGATTCCCGGGTCGTTGACCTTCTTGAAGCTCGAAGTGTTCTACAGAGTCATACAACTCGTCGTCTTCTTCATCTTTTGATTCTCCACATTTCTTTGTTTGTTCCTTATTTCGAGAGCTTGTTGATGTCTGGATATCTTCGTTTTCCTGGATTACACTCACTGCAAAATAAGGAACGACATCATAGCCATTTTCATCACAAAACTTTGTTGTGGGAGCATCCTCCACGGCGCACACGTCCAGAGTAGCCAAGATGTGTTCCCATCAAAAAGTCTCTAACTCTTCTTCATAAAATGGTTATGGGATATAGTCCTTATCCTCTATAACCCGTTCTAGGATACATTCCTCACGTTTCAAGCTACCACATTGTGAAGATTCACACATCCACAATTCTTTAGGCTTACCCAACCTAGCTGGAAGTTCTGATTCTGCTACTGTGGCAGAATCAAACTCCTCAACCGGTGTTCTCGTCACATCCCTATAGCTATGGTCCCTCAAGTTTACCTTTGTTATGGTTTCAATATGTCTCAGGTATGTATGGTCATAACCCCAATCTTGGACCATTTTCGATTGTCGCATGAATGGTCTTCCCAGAATGATATCATAGTTGTTCTTCTTGCCAAAGTCAACAACAGCAAAAGTGTGTTCATATTCAATGCCACAAGAAGTAACAAGTACTTTTTCTAGCAGTCCTAGGGGATTTTCCTTGTGTCCGTCTGCAAGCTGCAGGGTCATTCGTGTGGATATCAAGGCAGGTTTTCCCCATTTTTTCCAAACCTCTTTGGTTGCATTGGCCACACGAGCTCCACTGTCAAGGATTGCCATGGTTTTTACATTATTGAATTCCATAGGAAGGGTGGTGTTTCCATCTTCTCCCTTGTAATACTCACCTACCTTGTTTAATGGAACTGGCCTAGTATTTAGTTGAGGCATTTCAAGCTCTTTGATGCCTTCCTCGATTTGAGTCATTGGGGTTTTTACACCAAATTTCTCTAGAAATTTACCCACATTAGCCCACATGTTTGGTCTTATTCTGAGCAACTCGGCTAACATTATTGTACAGGTGACTGGGGTAGATAGAATATCTATTAGCCCCTTTGAATCGATGGCCTTGCTGGGAGACAGTCTCTGTGTTGGAACTGCAACCATATCTGACTTGGTCTCATACTCTCCCATGTAGGACGGTAGTGTTCTTAGCGAATGGGGTTGACTGTCCATAGATTGTACAGATCCTTTGTCTCCCCAATACGATCGCACGTCTAGATTCATTTGAGATCCACTCTCAAATTCCTTTATT